>NC_060138.1:1131123588-1131748588 GCF_021461385.2 Schistocerca piceifrons
ATGATTGAACGTAACCGCGGAGTGACATCCGCACTAAGGGCACAGTTAATATAAGTGGGTCAACATACCCGGCGTTTAAAACTTCGTGTTAGCTAGGGCCGCCGTTAAGTACTTCACGGAGAAAACGAGCGGATGCTCTCGTCCGCATTGCCATATAAACCCGTCAGCATGCCGTATTAACCTGATATATATCTTACACAAGAAGTCGGAATTTTGTTGTACCAACTGAGAAAATTACATGACTGTAGTTATATGATGATAAAATCACAGTATCATGTATTGGAAAACACGATTGTTTTAGATTATGGTTAAATAATAAGAATGAAATAAAGTAAATTCAATAAATGAAAACATGACGGTAAAAACAAAACTCCCACAGGATTTCAACGTGGTGTGGATGCGGTTCCGTTTGGGCCCTGGTCAAGAGGAGGGTGGTCTTCCGAAGTCAGAAGAGCTGCAGAAGATGCCGATGTCAGCTGATGCTGCAGACGCCAGTCCTTGGCTACAGGACACACAGCAGGAGGAGCGCAGCATGGGGAAGGTAAGGTGACAAGAATACTGAAGGTATATCGAAAGTTAGGGCAGTGAAATTCCAATTCTGAGTTTGTGCACCTTCTGTCCCCCCCCCCCCCCAATATTTTTTACCCTCTACAGCTCCCTCTAGTATCACAGAGGTTATTCCCTGATGTCTTAACCCATGTCCTGTTATCCTGTCCCTTCTTTTCACTGTTTTTGATATGGTCCTTCCTGCGCGTATTCTGTGTGCAACCCCACTTCTTATTTTTTCAGTCCCCCTAATTCATATCATTCTTCTTTAGCACCACGTGTAAGACGCTTTGATTTGTTTCCATTCCGGTTTTCGTACGGTGTATGATTAACTGCCATGACTATGCAGTCCTCCAAACGCACATTCTTTTTGTTTATTACCAGTAGACTTATCTTGGCCAGATATGTCCTCTTTGACTGTACTACTTCGGTTTCCATGTCCTGCTAGAGTCTTCCATCATGGGTTATTTCTCTCTCAAAGTAGCAGAACGCTCTACATTCGCCTACGTGATAATCCCGAATTTTGATGTCAAGTTGCTTGGTATTTTCATTTTCCGCTTCTCATTCTTTTTCTCATTTTTTGGTTTATTCTCAATCCTCGTTCTATGCTTATTAGACTGTTCATTACTTGCAACAAATCTCATCATCTTCTTCAGTTTCACTGAGGATAGGATTGTCATCAGCGTTTATTATTGATCATATTCTTGAACCTTGAATTATGGACCATCTTTTGAACCATTCTTTAATTTGCTTCTGTGCTGTAATGATTGAAAAGTAGGGCTGAAAGACTGCGTCCTTTCTTACACTCTTTCTAATCAGAGAACGTGAAGCTTTATTATTTTTCAATTTTAGTTTGTGATTTATTCCTATCTCTCTCAGACTTTAGAATGTCTTACACCATTTCACGTAGTTGGACAATTTTTGAATGATTACTTACGCTACGACTGTGTCATCATTTTTCTGCATCCCTCCTTCCGTTGTCAATCACAATGTCAGATATGCTTCTCCACTTTTCTGTATATTATTCTCGTCAGCACCTTGGATGCTCGAGCTTTTAAGCAGATTGTGGGATATCTCGCACCTATTCACCCTTGTGAGTATTAAACCGGGGACCTAGAAACGACGGAGAGACTTCGTCCCGCCGTAGCCTTCAGTGGTTCACGAACCCACAACAGCCCACCTACCCACCACCGTTCCCCACCGAACATAGAGTTATTGTGAGGTTCAGCCACCAGTGGATCCCCCCCCCCCCCAAACCCCCGTACATCCGCCCCCCCCTTCACCCCACGGGAACGTCTCGTAACAAACCAGTGTAACCACAATTGTTTCTGTGGTAAAGTAATTGTGGTGTAAGCGTACGTAGAGACAGTGTTCGCACAGAAATCGCCGACATAGTGCATGGTGTAACTGAGGCGGAATAAGGGGAACCACCCGGCATTCGCCGAGGTAGATGGAAAACCGTCTTAACAACCATCCACAGGCTGGCCAGCACAGCGGACGGCGACACTAATCCGCCGGGGGGATTTGTGCCGGGGAGAGAAACCCCTTTCCCGCTCGGAAAGCAGCGCGTTAGATCACGTGGAGAGTCGGCCGGTTTATTTACCCTTCCTGTCTTCGGAAGTTTAGGGATGACATTTTTCCATATATGATGTTCATGAAAGGAGCCGATACCATCAGAATGCACAGCTACACCTTCATGAAATTTATAGTTAGTAGGACGGAGTGATTCATTCAATGATGGATTTCGCCAACGCATATCGGAGGAAATTCTCCCACTTACTCAATGCTTCTCTAACAGTTGTACGGAATTGTATGCACTGTCCTAGAGCAATTAATTTCAGTGGGTTAGAGCAAAAATGCGAAAAAGGATGAGGGCCAACAACTTCACAATCACATCTCTTGTTTGAAAGCGGTGCTTTTAGTGTTTATAGAAGTTCCTCGTAGTGGTTTAGAAACTTGAACTGCAATGTATTAATAATAATAATGTCATCTTAAACTTACCGGTTTCTTACTTTATTTGCTCTTTCGGTATTTGTAGTTTGATGGAGTTCTCCGTGTTACTCTATCCTGTGCAAGCTCCTTCATCTCCGAGTAACTACTAAAACCTACATCCTTCTGAATCTGCACATCGTATTGATCTTTTGGTCTCCTTTACGACTTTTACCCTTCCCCCCCCCCCCCCCTCTTACCACCCATGCTTGCCTTCGGTGTGGAATTGTGTCCTTCAGAATTTTTCTGTAACACCATATTTCAAAAGCTTCTACGGTATTTACCTCTACTATTTTGAGCGATTTTGGAAGTACCTCATTCTATGACCACGTAGTTTTCGATGACAGTGTCCCATGGAATGTAGCGAACTAAATAGAAAAGGAAAAGTAACGAAGTCGACCACTGACAAGTATTCACTGTAGATCAAAGGCCGAGTGATATTACATTCCTTTCTCAGAAACAGCACTCGTCTGAAACAGACCTTGCGGTTTTCGCGTGCGAAGTAATAGACTATGCACAATGTTGATCACTGATTACTCAGACAGGGTCAGCAGCAATTGATCGTTAACGATTCCGTTTTACCAAACGAAGTAGCACAGTGGTTACCACACTGGGCTCGCTTTCGAGAGGACGACACTTCAAACCCGTTTTCGGCCTTCCTGATTTAGGTTTTCATTGATTTCTCTAAATCGCTTATGGAAATGCTGGGGTGGTTCCTTCCAAAGGGCACGGCCGCTTCCCTTCTCCATCCTTCCCGAATCAGGGCTTGTGCTCGATCCCCAATGACCTCGTTCTGAACGGCACGTTAAACACAAATCTCCTGTTACTCCTCTTCCTCCGATTCCATTCTGAACTGCGAAACCATCTCTTGCACAGAAATGCTGAAATATTTTACCACTATTTCGTACCGGGAACTAAATGGTCAATCTCTCCGACTGCAGCGAAATGCATGATAATCCGCACGACAATCGCGAACTACGAGACAGTTGTTAACATATGGAGACATTAATAGTGCCTAATGAACTGATACTAATAACACAAGATTTGCGTATTTTATTCTAAATTCAGACTTTCGTTCTTAGAGGAGCTCTCACTGCTAATCTGAAGTAGATCTTGCGCAGTGTCCTATTGCAAAGTCAATGTTCAACCAATATTAACTTTTTCCAAAACGCTTGTTATCCTGTGCACACATCAAATTACATATTCGCGAACAGTCTACTTTGAAGCATTTCAATGTGAGTATTCGCTTTCTGTGCAGGTTAGTGATGCGACTGCTGTCTCGACGGTCGCCGAGGTGAACTCCGCCCCAGACGATGGAGCTTCCAGTGAGGGGGAGGTGCCGCCTCCAACTCGCCGCAGACGCGGCTGCCGCCGTTGCTGGGCGGAGAGACTGGGCGAGAAGGTGGTCGTTCTGCCACACGGTCGCCAGGGCTACCGCCTAAATAGGAGATAAAGCTTTGACATGGGGAAGGAGAACTGAAATCCTGCAGAAACTGCAAATTTCTGGTCGTGTGAAAATGATACAATTCACTATAACAACGGGAATGAGAGCTTCTAAATCTTTCCATGTCGTATTATGGAATAATATTGTTCGGCAGGACGCTAATAAAGAAATTATTAAAGTGTGGCGGAGAATATAGTTCTGTAAGGAGCTGAGATGTGGCCTGAAACGGGGAGATTGAGGGAGATAATTAGAACACTGGAATAGGACCATATGAGAAGTCTGCAGGTAACGTGACAAGATAAATTTCGAAATAAAGTGTGGAGACAATAGAGATAACGTACTCCACAGCTAAATCTTTGAAGAATACAGACATTCACTGGTACCGGTACGTTCGAAGATTAATCAAAATTTACGCCGAGGAAGATTTCAACGTGGAAGCCGCGCGGAAGAAAGAGGAGAGACGCGTTAAAATGGGAAGAATACAGACAGGAAGAAATGGGAGACCGGAAGACTGGAACAGCAGCAGCCTGTCGAGGGCGAAAACGACTAACTCTTAGCACCAAACGCTGTTGAAGAAGAGAAGTTTTTCGCTGCTCAGCTTCGACTTTGGTGCAAATCGAAAAATATGATATTTACTGAAATAGGGTGATTTTCTCAACTGTTTCTCACCTGTTCCTTGTTTGTCTTTTTTGAGGTTATTGGCAACTGGTAATAGAAGACATTAAATCCGAAGAATTACGTAAGAGTTGAACTTTCGCATATGCAGCAAGCAGTTAAACTAAGGAAAATGTTGCAGTGGACCGTCCGGTGTTACTGAAAAGAAGTCAAAACGTTTTTGGTTTTGTAACGCTTTCGGGAGAGTCATGTAAATTGATGTTACTAAATTCAGTGTTTTGTATATTGACAAACCATTTGCTTAACACATAATAAAAATTTAAAAGTGATATAACACCAAAATTTATTTGTTTTTGTAAAGTATTATTAGAGTCTTACAGCATTTACGGTTTATGAAAATGTGATGCTATTGAATAGTCTGTGAGTCTGTATTTAACTCTCCTTCATAAGGACTAGGCGAGTTAAACTGGCGAAATGTCTACGTATTTAAAGATGATAGGACAAAAAGTAACAATTTCGGAATAACTGGCTTGGTTTCGTCTTTTCGCACCTGTATGAAGCTGGAATGTTTCAACTGTCATAATTTACTCTGCAGTCGGCTGTCAGCATACGTTCAATTAAATGAAGGCAATTTTCTAAATAGTTATAAAATATGTAGTTATCTCGTTGAAATGACCACAATGGTGGATATACAAATTTCGCCCAAGCCGGTTATTAAGGTTTATAAAACAGCTTCCACCCACTTTTCACTTGGTAATCTCTTAATAACATAAGAGAGAGATTAATGTTAAGAAAAATAAGATATCCGTCATTATTGGTACGGTACAGATAGTTATTCGCACCAATACATTTTCTATGATATGTACATCCTAAAACAACAGTGAAACGTGGAGGGAAGATATCGAGGGAAACATAAACATCACTTCAAAGATATACTCGACCCCCTCCTTTGGAAACAGTATGAACTTATTTCACCGAAAAGACCCCTTTCTTAGTTATTAATTGTTAATGTATAAGTCATTCTATATTTTTACCAAAGAAATCTTGTTAGCACAGAAAACGTAAGAAACGTTAATACCTCGTTATAATTACTAGCTTAGAATATATTTACAGACAGAACCAGTTAGTTAATTGCTGATGCTTATCTCCGAAAACAAAATACGTAGAAATTAATGAACCACTATCAGTTCACTTTCCGAAAAGCGTTTAATTTATAGTCAAAACTTACGGTGAGTTTTAAATTGCCATGAACCACATAGAGGATAGAAGGAAGGTATTACATTAAAACTGTGGAACGATACAAGATAACTTTACTTCATGTAAAAAAAAATCATGAAGAATTGCTATGGGTAAATAAATAATTAAATTAATGTTTCACGGTTATTAGAGAAGTATGCTACAGTTACCACCTTCATCTATATAATTACTCTGCGATTCACAATTATGTGCCTATTAGAGGTTTCATCGAACCACCATAAAGTTATTTCTCTATTGCTCCAGATTGCTCTCGAATAGCGTGCGGGAAATACGAATAGCTAAATTCCTTTGTGCGAGCAGTTTCAACCAATTTAACATGACTGCCAGGCAGGCAGACTGACAGCCCATAGTAGCACGGCGACGGAGGGAGTGTCTTTTCTTCCGACGACCAGTAAGTCGTGCACCAGTGACAACCACCCACCGGTGGCACCGTTTGCGATGTTTCCAAGGGCACAGGGACTGCAGCAACGAGCAGTGGCGTCGTGTGCTATTCTCTGACGACAGCAGATTCAGTCTCAGTAGTGGTTCTCGTCGAACGCCATATGGCGGGTGGCGGGAACACGTCATGCGGCCAGGAACATTGTCGAACATGATCGTTTTTGTGGTCTATGTGTTGTGGCGTGGCGAGCAATGATGTTTCATGGGCGTACTGACCTCCATATTTTTGAAAGTGGACTCTCACCTGTCACCGTTATTATGACGCTGTACTGCTTTCCCACGTGCATCTGTTCAGAGGTGCAACGAGGAACCACATTTTTATGGTAGACGCATTCGAACTGCACAAGTGGAGGAATTCCTGGAGCGAGAGGATATTCGGTGAGTAGACTGGCCTGCACGCTCACTCCAACTTAATTCTAGAGCACTAACGCCTATTTACGTTTAACAAATGCTGACGCCATGTAAGATGTGTTTGTATGTCTTAAAATGGATTACATTTATGACCTACTGTAATCAACAGCTCATTATTTATTTGAATCCCTGAATTAAGTAATGTCTGTTGTACAGAATTGGTTGTCATACAGTGCACAAAAATTCTACATATGTATATATTATACATATGTATATATGGGAACCAAAATTTCTATGAAGGGTGGTTATAATTAAACTCTTCCTATTTAACACTTTATAACGCGGAAACTAATTACCGTACGAGCACCAAACTTTGTAGCATTAATGTCCTGAGAGTGGGGTGCAAGACTTCCACGGGTCACAGCGCCGCTGGGGACCGAACCGCATAATAACCCTGGGTTCAGTGTGGGGCGTGGTGAGGTGGGTGGGTGGACTGCTGTGGCCTATTGTGGGAGTGTGAACTACAGAGGGCCACGGCAGGACGAAGCCTCTCCGTCGTTTCTAGGTCCCCGGTTCAATACATAACACACAATAAACAAATACTAAATGTACAGTAACAGAATATGAGTATGTGGAAACGGTAAGAAAACTTAAAAGAGAAAAAGAAGACGGTAGCAGTTGAATGTTTTACATCTATGATGAAGGGCAAGAGATATTGTCATGGATCTAACTAGCACAATAGTTTGTGGTAATAAGGGAGATGGACCGTTACTATCTTGAAGAACCTGTTTACCAATGGAGGAAGGTGAATTTGTCTTCTGATACTGGTTTTTACGCGGCGACCCAGTCGGGATCACAGTATAGAAATTTCATTAAATAGATTAAATAGTGCTGCAATGTAAAGTAAAACTGTAAGTGATACTGTATAAAGGGAATGAGTTTTTCTGCTGTTCTTTTTTGTAAAGGAATGCTTGTTGAGAATTAACACTAACGGTCGAAATAGCACCTGCTGACACTAAGCAGTTCCTACAGTTGTACCCACGCTTGTCTTTAGGCCGACAGCTGCATCTGCAAAGCGTTGACGAAATGGCGCTTTTCATGTAGGGACACGAGTGTTGATACCCGAAGGTCATGTATGTCAGCTGTTCTAAACGGACCCAGTGCAGTACTATGTTTTTGTATTCTTCTAAGTTTCCTGAGGACCACGTAAAGTGTTGTAGTACATATAACGACATTTTAAGAACTGCTTTGTTAGGTCAATACCTAACACTAGTGCTCATTTCCTTTACAAATTTCTCTTCGCTTAATAACATCAGCCGTTTCCAAGCCAGTGGAAGTCCACCTTGAACACCACAGCTTCCGATCAGTTATCAATACCGGTGGATAAGCAACGTAAAGTCATGCTCATCTTTGCCTGGGTCAGTCCCTATGGGCCGCAATGTCTGACTGTGTTGCTGTGTTCCACCGCAACCTTTGACGTAACGCTGTAATTCAGTATTGTGAGTATGGAACACGCAATTGTTACATTCTCCCAGATGCATCATGAAGTATTGTGCTCATTTTAACCAATTAACAGTAGAAATGTTATAATAAGTATTGGAAATTGAGACTTTCTAGTACAAGGATGATGAGCACTAAATTACGCTAGTTTATTCTACACCAAATTCAGCACGTGGTCAGGAACGTTCTTATGACATCTGAGTGTAAGCTTCTGGTATGATTTTTTTTTAGTAATTTAATTGAAAGCTTTGTTGCTTTGGTAAAAATAAAATTGGTTCTTTTTGTCGTGACAGAATAAATCACTATTAATCACACCAGATTTCTCGGAGAACAGCAGCAACATGTGTAATTGATCGAGCTTTGAGAAATTCTATTACCTTTTAGCGGAAAATTCGTGCGGTACTCTCCGACGTTAGAAAAGTCGTGGTGTTCCGTTCGGAGCAGGAGGCGGCTGTCTTTTCTCATTCGCGATATCGAAAATTACTAAAAAAAAATGAACAGAAATTTTTTTTTCGGAGGAAGATCGCGCGGAGAAAACAGACGGAAGTTACATGAAAGAAACCTAAGGGACCAACTAATTGGATTTGTACGAACATATAAACGGAACTGAAAGAACTTGGAATAAATACTATAACGATGTCGTCACGACAGCCTCTTGTTCCGACAGAACACACGCTGGATCATAAGCTGCATAAATCTTTTAAACAGGAAAGATTATCACAAGTATAATTAATGAAATTAAGGTTGAGAGATTTTCTTTGAAATTAAATAAACTTCAAGGCTTCAAGTACTATATTATGAAACGGAAACTTACATTAACATGGCCACCCATTGTGGCGGTGGAGCGAATTTTCATGATATACACTCTCGCTTGTTTGTAGCTACATATATTTTTTAATCACTTAAACTCTTAAAGTTACAATAAAATGATTATATCAGTATGGAGCACAATACTTTTGCGTCCGACTCGCAACACATTCACAGAACAGCTAGAGAGCAGCGTGGCTCCCTGCAGAAGTAAAAATTGGCAATTGTTATTTTAAAACATAGGTGCATCGTTTTTTTTTTTTTTTACTGATCGATAGCAGCGTATAACAGTTTATAGCTATCGTGATATTCTGCGCTTTTCAGGAGCGCGGCAAAGATATCTGGTTACAACATTCGTTGGTATATGTTAAAAGTTCGCACATACTGACGCGAATACAGAAAAAAATAAATTTACATGTTAAAAATCGCAGTGATAAAGGCTGTAATGTCACAAGCTTTCATGACCGGATGACATTGGTGCTGGTAAACCTCCCGGGGTATAGGGTCGTGGCCACGAAACTCTTATTTTCCTAACGTTTCGTCTAGGATAACACTGGAAGTCTTCGGAGCCGTTGCTCCTCCACTGAGTCTTGCCGAATGACACGTCGGACGTCTGAGAGTGACATAAATACTGCAGAAAAGAGGCCATAGCCGGAGTTACATGCGATAAGTAGAGACGATCCTTGTCAAAGATATAACTTGACTATCGATTGTTGTCCTGTCGAAGATAAAAAAAAAAACTGTTTAGCGATTGTGCTGAGCTGCTGTCCGTATCTCGCTATGTTTCAGAGTCTCTCCTTCCCTATTACAATTATCCTTATTTTTACATATTCCAGTGGTTTCTATACATAGCCTTGGAGATTAGTTCGTCCTCGTACATAAACTTTTTGTTTCAGGAAAAATCATTTCGTGACTTCCTGACTGAAGGGCATGTTACGCTACGACTGATTTGTCTTTTTAGTTAGAAAGTTGCGAAGTAAAATGTTCAGAAAATAAAATTTTACCTATGACGACGAACTACTCTCCAAGGCTATAAGTAGAAGCTATTGAAATATATAAAAAGTGGATAACATTAATAACAAAGAAGAGACAGTGGAACTTAGTGACATATGTACGGTAGCTCTGCAGAATCACTAAACAGTTCTTTATCTTTGGCAAGACGACACTCAAAAGTCAAGCTATATCTTTAACAAGGATCGTCTCTGTTCGTCACGTGTAACTCCAGCCAAGCCCTTTTCCTGCAGTATATCTGCCGCTCTCAGACGTCCGACAGGTCAGTCAGCAAGATTCAAAGGAGGAGGAACGCCTCTGAAAACTTCCAGGGCAGTTACGGACGAAATGTTAGGAACAGTAGAGCTTAACGGACTACGCCCTTGTGATATCGTTATGGTTGCTTTCAGCTGAAATGGAGAAGAAAGAAAAAACTGGAATGAAATACACCCGCATTTTTGCCAATTTTTAACTTACGGCTACGGCGGCATTAACTACGGGAAACAAGAATCCTGGTGAAAGTCTTGTGAGTAGGTGTTGAGCAGAATTCGGCATCCAGTGTCAAAACGTGAATATTACACATTTCCTCCCTCTTGGGCAAATGGAGCAAGGAGGTTTGTTCTTTTAGCATTTGATGTGATCTGCGGTGGGCTTCTTAGGACTTATGGAGGCGCCTTTAATATTCATGGGCGGTTCCATGAAATACTTCACAAAAAGGATCTTTTCACTATCTTTTCCCCTTCACCAGCGAACTAAAATCCAGCCGAGGTTTCCAAAAAGCTAGAAAAGGCATGAAAAGGCTGCAATTTTTAGCGTGTATTTCTTAGATCCTGATCTCAAAAAACATTGAAAATTTTCTTCCTATCTTCAATCGATTCGCGATACAGAGGTTCAAAGTTACCCTACTACTACACGTAAAATACGTACGTCAAATACGGTCTGAGGCAAAATCGTAGTTTATAAAGTCACGTAGCGCAGCAAAATATGCCGTATAAAGTGTCTCCGATATAATCTAGCAACCTCATTCTGTAGTACTGAACCATATGCTAAGCGCTTCACACGTAAATTCTGGGTTTAGGTGTTCAATTACTTTTGCTTTATTTCCATTGTACATATGTGAAATATCTAAATTTGTGTTTTTTAAATAAAACAGTCTTTTCCTGTTGCTACTCGAAGCAGGAAAATGCGAAATTATTTACAAATCTAATTCCGTGCTTGCTGCGGAGGATGGCCATGCAAACAAACTTGTTCTCTAAATAAGACTGACGATCACATTCATTTTTTTTTTCAAATAAGACACATGCACTGCTGCTGCAGGTAGAAAAAGGGAACCAAAGGAAAAATACTCTTTTCGGGGCTCAAAAATGCGAAAACGTTCCTGTTTATTTAAAAGTCTCTGACTCTAAAGTGTTGTACCCTGTGCCTCATTATACCTTAAAAATGTTCAAATATGTCTTTATTCCTAAGGGACCAAACTGCTGAGGTCATTGGTCCTTGGACTGGCACGCTACAGAAATAACTGATTTAGGTACGTTATCTGTATGGTGCGGAAAATTGACAATTGACCATGAATAAAGAAAAGTGTGAACTTCTTCTTATGAGTACTATAAGAAATCAGCAAAATTTCGATTATGCGATAAGCCTCACATCCCTGAAGACTATAAATTCAAGTAAATGCTTAGGGATTACAATTACAAATCACCTAAATTAGAACGATCACATAGATTGTGTTGTGGGTAGAGCCAACCAAAGACTGCGATTGGAAGAACACTTAAAAGGTGCAACAAGCCTACTAAAGCGATTGCATAACCCACGCTTGTCCGTCCTGTTCTGGAGTACTGCTGTGCTGTGTGGGACTGACGGATGACATCAAAAAAGTACAAAGAAGGGCAACTCGATTTGTATTATCGCGAAATAGTGGAGGTAGTGCCACAGACTTTACGTGAACTGGAGTGGCAATCATTAAAACAAAAGCGTTTTTCGTTGCGACGGTATCTTCTCATGCAAATTTCAGTAACCAGTTTTCTCAAAGGGGGGGGGGGGGAGGTTTACAGTGCTTAAAGCACTATGGGACTTAACATCTGAGGTTATCTGTCCCCGAGACTTTCAACTACTTAAACCTAACTAACCTAAGGACATCACACACATCAATGCCCGAGGCACGATGCGAACCTTCGAACGTATCAGCAGCGCGGTCCCGGACTGAAGCGCCTAAAACCGCTCGGTCACAGCGGCCGGCTCTAGTTTTCTCCTCCTATTGCGAAATCATACTGTTGGTACACACGTACATAGAGAGAAATGATCATTACGATATAACATGAGAGATCAAGGCTCACATATATAAATGTCAGTGCTCGTTTTTACCGCGCACCGTTCGAGAGTGGAACGGTAGAGAGACAGCTTGCAGGTGGTTCACTGAATCCTCTGCCAGGCACTTTATTTTTAATAGCAGAGTAATCACATAGATGTAGATGTACATGCAGAAATGTAACTGACTTATGCTAAGGTCAGCACACAAACCCATGGCCAAGGGAGGACTCGAAACTCCGGCGGGAGGGGCCGCGCAATCCGTGACCTGGTGCCTCTAACCGCGCGGCCACTCCATGCGGGCCCATTCTACCTTCCTCAGCACCATTAAAATTTTTGTAAAATATTTTGGCATGCGAATATATTCTCGCTTCTTTACATTGAGATTGAAGAAGACAGTGGCAGTGAAAAGAGACATAAAAGTAATAACTACTGTAATGTAGTAGACAGTGGTTGTGTTATAGAATGAGCGAAGGAGACAGTGGCAGTGTGAGAGAAAGATATGGACACAGTGGAAGGGGAACACTGTTGACACTCACAGATCAGTGCTAGGAAAAGTGTAAAAGTGTGAAGGAGACAGTGTCATGGAAGGAGGAGGTGCGTGGGGGGGGGGGGGGGAGGTGCTAGGAATAAAGTGAAAGAGAGGAGCAGTGTGTGACAGGCAGTGATAATGGCGGACAGAATATATGACAGTGAAAACGAAGAAGGCCGAGAGGGTGACAGTGAGAAGCAACTGCAGCTGTATGAAGGAAACAACATGAGCAGTAAGAGAGAGTAAGGGGGAGACAGTGACAGTGAGAGCAGACTGTGTTAGTAGGACAGAGCGAAAGTGTCTGTGACTGTGACATAGGACGGAGGAAACAATGCCAAAGAGGCACTAAGAGTTAATAACAATTGTCTGGGCTGAATGAGTGAGTGAGGATGGATAACTGTGAGTGGCAAGTTATGAGGGACTTACAGCAATGGACTGCTGGGTGTGAGTGAGTTACAGTTAGGGGAGCTTGTGGGAGTCTGAAATGACCTGAATTTTAAAAAAAAGCACCAAATGTTCGCATGCCAAAAGTTTTGTGATAATTGTTAAAGGTTTTGAGGAAGCTAGAGTGAGACATTCCTTTAAATATATATTTTTCTCTCCGATTAGAGAAGTTTTCTGCTGGTTGTAATTTATGTGTTACATTACGGTTCCCAATAGAAAAATAAATTCTTTTTCTCATGGTCGCACCTTACGTAGAAATTGTTCTGAATGTTTCGTAGAAAAGATAAGATCGAATTCCACTTCAACGGATAGCACAACGTTTTCTTTCTTTCAGTTACAGCATGTACTACAGTTACAGGTAACTTCCACACTTTGCACATTAAATGCAAATTTTGCATTATGGTTAAATGATAACTATCATCACATCAGAAAATTTACGGGCATCCTGACAGGGTCTATAGTGGAAACAATAAAAGCAGTCATCATTAATGTACATTATCTACCTGAATGTCGAACAATTCACTTCAAAACTACCATACAGCAGGCGAAAAAACGATTTTCTGCGGTGAGTTATTCAGTGACACACGGCCCATACACGTCACACATGTATCGAGCTACTGCCACTGCATTTACGTGCTTGAACTGTTGCGATCACAAGAGTTGCCACTAGGCGGGCAGCGTCAGGGTGGCTGCTGGCAGCTACTACACACCAACGGCTTCCTGACGAAACTCTCACGCTGAAATTATTGTAGTGCGGATAAAGGAACAATAGAACTTCCCTAGGAGTACGTTTCTTAATTTCGCTATTACTAATGGTTTAGAAGTGAAACAAAAAGTCTTTCAGTTCCATCAGAGTAATGCTTATACGTAGGTTGGAACTTAAATAGTGGCAACACTGCTGTGGAGACTCTATGCAATGGAATATACTATTGTCGCTGATAGCACACTTTGTTGCCATACCTACTTTACCTCCGGACAAATGCTCTCGACCGTCCCGCGTCACCGGCGAGCGACACAATCGAGGAAAACGCAGTCACTTGTGAGGGAGCGGTCTAACGTAACGGTGTCACTATGTTTTCGAAACGGGAACAATGGAGTTGGATCAAGTTAGAATGTGCCTTAGCTCGTACAGCACAACAGTGTGATCAAAGACTTCAAGACCCACCCATGTAGTAGTAGTAGTAGTGGTCTTCAGTCCTGAGACTGGTTTGATGCAGCTCTCCATGCTACTCTATCCTAGACCCACCCATGAAAAAAACAAATTGTTGAAATGTGTGTGAAATCTTATGGGACTTAACTGTTAATGTCATCAGTTCCTAAGCTTACCCACTACTTAACCTAAATTACCCTAAGGACAAACACACACACCCATGCCCGAGGGAGGACTCGAACCTCCGCCGGGACCAGCCGCACAGTCCATGACTGCAGCGCCTTGGGCCTCTCGGCTAATACCTCGCAGAAAACCCATAATTTTGCACAACAATGCGCGTGCGCATACATCGCAAGCTGTGGCTGCCCTGTTCGGTCGAAAGGGGCTGGGATGTACTGTACCATTCACCATACTCTCCAGCCTTAAGTCCTTGTGACTTTGATTTGATTCCGAAGATGAAGGAACCACTGCGTGGCATTCGCTTCAGAGCTCTTCTAGAGATTCTACAGGCAGTAGACCGCTCCATTCGCACCATCAACAGAACAGGCTCTGCTAACGGAATACAATGCCTTCCACATCGCTGGCAACGGGTTCTCCAAGACGATGGTGAGTACTTTGAAGGACCGCAACAGGTGCAAACATGTATCTCTTTAGTATCGGTTGTGAACAAATAGCTTCCACTATTTAAGTTCCAACCTTTTCAGTAGAGAGGCAAAATGCATATAAAAAATGAAAAAAACAGTGGTTTCACAGTTAACTTTGCTTATAAAATGCGCAGCATATACCACTGCACCACGAACAGATACTGTATCACATTTTCTAAAGTGGAAGACATCACATTCTGTATAAGACAAGTTTCCAGCAGCTTTGCGATTTGATGCAGATGACAGTTGTATCACATTATTTCAGTGATAATAAAATGAAGTTAAAAGTAGGTGAGGCAACTGGCGAATTGAAATGCGGTCGAACATGGATATGAACTTATTGAGTGGGGTTCTAGTTACTTGCAGGCAATCACGTTTATCATCCAGAGCAGTGCTTCTTCCATAGTGGTGAATTAATGAGTCGTATGTGTAGTGCAATAGTCAATTGAAATGATCCTCGGTTCGTTCCTTCGTGCCGTGTCGAACGGCACGGCTATGTTCCCTGGCGCCAGCATTCTTGTTTTAGATATGCAGTACTAGTGCCACCAGATAGCATGCACTGTGAGACACGTGACCAATGAGAACGCCACGGTGGCCCTTGCTGGTGAGAAGAGCGGACAGTGCAGTTTTAATATAGGAATACCTATCATTCCTCACGACTACTACTACTGCTATTACCACGACTACTACTCCGATAATAATAATAAGAAGCAGAAAAAGAAAAAGAGAATAATGACATCCACTTTAATTTACAAACGTACTGGTAGAGTGGGCGTTTCAGCGTTGTTAGTTGTAAAACAAATTAACTCCACAATACTGCTTCTTCCGAATCTTTTGATGACATTGTCGTACCATGTGTCTCGGCTTTCAAGTATTCACAGTACTGGTTTTCCAGTTGGGGTACAAGTAAGACCTGATAAGCGATCCTGGTCCGTACTGTTCTACAAATATGTTTTTACGCGTTTTACACAAGAGAAACTCCTTTCAACTGAAGCAGATTTTTCAGGAATGATAGCAATTAGAAAAAGTAGTTTGTATGCATCTGTAAGAATTGATCCGTTTCATTCTCAATCATTCTTTTGACAACGTCTCTCAAACTTACGGATTGAAATATTTGTTTATACTTTGAAGAAAATACAGTTTCCATTTCTATAAGCAACTTTGAGCGACTGAAGCAGGTAATTTACGTTTGCAATAATGAGTCCATGCCGTCTGCAGGGAAATGCTGATACGATTGTCGAACTGAGCAGTATCACTTAATTTAAGGTACAGCAGCTTATCACAATGTGAAAACCTTGTTTCCAGTTGTGATACAATATTATCCAGACCATCAAAGTTCCCCGGTTCTATTTTTACATCAATGGATTCCCAATGTATTCATTCATCATTAGAGCTCTATTCACCGAACCTTCGGCTTACGAAGTAGTCGAGTGCATCGTGGAATTTAAAAAGTCGGTCAATTTATGTTCATTTATTGAGTTCTTCATGTAAGCTAAGCATTCTGAGACAGCATTGTCGCAAAAACTATACATCACTGTGTATTTTTCTGAGTAGGCATTTCAGTCTTTAAAATTATGGTTTCATAACGAAGAGAAGGAAAATAAAGTCAAGGTCTATGAGAGTATGTTTCAAACCACAGGCCTCTCTTGAAGTCGCTATGCTACATAGCCTGGACTACTCAATAATTTCAGTTAATCCCTAAGGTAGCCCTGGACGGTTTTCATAAATGGCAGATATTTTGGTGTTTCAGTTTCGTCTCATTCAACTGTTAGAAGAAAGTGTGAGAAAGGAGGAATACCATGAAGCGTTGAGAAAAAAATTCTCACTGCTTCGGTATAAGAACAGCTCTGCCGCGAAACTAACTTGAAACGAAGTGCAAAGCAGTGAGTTCAAAGAGCTTGTGAGGCAGTTGCTCAGATAGGAGCTTGGCGGCTATTTAATTCTCCTGCCAGAACGAAAGCACTATCATACGTTTGAGCCACGAGTTAGTTCTTCATATCAAAATTCCGAAGCACGCCTTTCAGCACAGTCAATAAGACAGTAGCAGTTCCATCTCCGCTAACATCGTGGAAACCAGGAAAATATCATGAATGTCCCCGCTGGAGTCCACAAGAATAAAGCATTGTGACTTGTCTAAAGCGTCGATTGCTAGTCCTCAATGCAGACGTAAAATAAGGTTCTGTCCGAACCTGGATATTATATTCACATATCTCCTCGTTTATACAGACAGTCAGTTCGTTCCGTATAGAAATCCCCGATACAGCCAATTTTCTTCCAGCGTGGTTTCAGTTCTTATTTTCTGTTTAGCACAAGTTTAAAAATGGCTCCGAAATTTGCGGGGTCAGGCGGCTCTCGATCAACATTCAGCAGTTACGGTTCAAAAATGATTCAAATGGCTCTAAGCACTATGGGACGTAACATGTGAGGTCATCAGTCCCCTAGACTTAGAACTACTTAAACCTAACTAACCTAAGGACATCACACACATCCATGCCCGAGGCAGGATTCGAACCTGCGACCGTAGCAGCAGCGAGATTCCGGACTGAGGGGCCTAGAACCGCTCGGACACCACAGCCGGTAGTTACGGTTCGTTGTGGCTACTGCACACGGGGCTGTGATAAGTGAATATTGATTACTGCACGCAATGTGTTCTGACGTGAATATTGTGTCCCAAAGGAAACTGGGTTATTGCAGTACGCAGAGCGCATGTGAGTGGGAAAAAATTAAATGTAGTTTAAAATCTCGTTAAAACAGTGGATATGCTCCATACTTGTTAGTTATATTGTTGATGCAGTATGCGTCATTTTACTGAACCAGCGGTTCAGTCGCATGTATTATGAGTTGGTATATATTCTTGTATGAATGAATTACACTCCTGGAAATTGAAATAAGAACACCGTGAATTCATTGTCCCAGGAAGGGGAAACTTTATTGACACATTCCTGGGGTCAGATCCATCACATGATCACACTGACAGAACCACAGGCACATAGACACAGGCAACAGAGCATGCACAATGTCGGCACTAGTACAGTGTATATCCACCTTTCGCAGCAATGCAGGCTGCTATTCTCCCATGGAGACGATCGTAGAGATGCTGGATGTAGTCCTGTGGAACGGCTTGCCATGCCATTTCCACCTGGCGCCTCAGTTGGACCAGCGTTCGTGCTGGACGTGCAGACCGCGTGAGACGACGCTTCATCCAGTCCCAAACATGCTCAATGGGGGACAGATCCGGAGATCTTGCTGGCCAGGGTAGTTGACTTACACCTTCTAGAGCACGTTGGGTGGCACGGGATACATGCTGACGTGAATTGTCCTGTTGGAACAGCAAGTTCCCTTGCCGGTCTAGGAATGGTAGAACGATGGGTTCGATGACGGTTTGGATGTACCGTGCACTATTCAGTGTCCCCTCGACGATCACCAGTGGTGTACGGCCAGTGTAGGAGATCGCTCCCCACACCATGATGCCGGGTGTTGGCCCTGTGTGCCTCGGTCGTATGCAGTCCTGATTGTGGCGCTCACCTGCACGGCGCCAAACACGCATACGACCATCACTGGCACCAAGGCAGAAGCGACTCTCATCGCTGAAGACGACACGTCTCCATTCGTCCCTCCATTCACGCCTGTCGTGACACCACTGGAGGCGGGCTGCACGATGTTGGGGCGTGAGCGGAAGACGGCCTAACGGTGTGCGGGACCGTAGCCCAGCTTCATGGAGACGGTTGCGAATGGTCCTCGCCGATACCCCAGGAGCAACAGTGTCCCTAATTTGCTGGGAAGTGGCGGTGCGGTCCCCTACGGCACTGCGTAGGATCCTACGGTCTTGGCGTGCATCCGTGCGTCGCTGCGGTCCGGTCCCAGGTCGACGGGCACGTGCACCTTCCGCCGACCACTGGCGACAACATCGATGTACTGTGGAGACCTCACGCCCCACGTGTGGAGCAATTCGGCGGTACGTCCACCCGGCCTCCCGCATGCCCACTATACGCCCTCGCTCAAAGTCCGTCAACTGCACATACTGTTCACGTCCACGCTGTCGCGGCATGCTACCAGTGTTAAAGACTGCGATGGAGCTCCGTATGCCAAGGCAAACTGGCTGACACTGACGGCGGCGGTGCACAAATGCTGCGCAGCTAGCGCCATTCGACGGCCAACACCGCGGTTCCTGGTGTGTCCGCTGTGCCGTGCGTGTGATCATTGCTTGTACAGCCCTCTCGCAGTGTCAGGAGCAAGTATGGTGGGTCTGACACACCGGTGTCAATGTGTTCTTTTTTCCATTTTCAGGAGTGTATTTATATAAGGAGAGTTAGAGAAGATCGCCATATGGCATCAAAAGAAAACGAAGGGGGACGAAAATTTAATAATCATGGGGACTTGAATTCAATAGTAGGAATAGGAAGACAAGGAAAAGCACGAGGTGAAAATGGACTGAGGGTAAGGAACGAAAGAGGATGCCACCTGGTAGAATTCTGCAAAAAAAATAACTTAATTATGGATAACACTGGTTTAAGAATCATGAAAAAAGATTGTATACGTGGAAGAGGCTTGAAGACACTGGAAGGTTTCAGATAGATTATACACTAGTAAGACAAAGGTCTAGGAACCAGGCTTAAAACTGTAAGACATTTATACAGGCGGATGTGGACTTTGACCACAATTTATTGGTTAAGAAATGTAGCCTGAAACTGAAGAAACTGCTAAAAGCTAGGAATTTAAGGAGATGGGAGCTTGATAAACAGAAAGAACCAGAGGTTGTAGAGAGTTTCAGAGAGACCATTAGGGAATGATTGACAAGTATAGGGGAAAGAAATACACTAGAAGAAGAATGGGTAGCTTTTAGAGAAGAAATAGTGAAGGCAGCAGAGGATGAAGTAGGTAAAAAGACGAGGGCCACTAGCAATCCTTGCGTAACGTAAAATTTAATTGATGAAAGGAAAGAATATAAAAATGCAATAAACGAAGCAGGCAAAAAGGAATAAATACGTCTCAAAAATAAGATCGACAGGAAATGCAAAATGGCTAAGCAAGGATGGCTACAGGACAGATGTAAGGATGTAGAGGCATATATCACAAGGGGTAAGGCAGATGCTGTCTGCAGGAAAATTAAAGAGACCATCTATATGAATATCAAGAGCTCAGAAGGAAAATCAGTACCAAGCAAAGAAGGGAAAGCAGAAGGGTGGAAAGAGTATATTGAGGGTCTATACAAGGGCGATGTACATGAGGACAATATTACGGAAATGGAAGAGGATGTAGATGAAGATGAAGTGAGGGATATATTGCCTGAAGGATTTGACAGAATACTGAAGGACCAATTTCAAAAAAAGGAACCGGGGGTACACAACATTATAACTACTGGTGGCCTTGGGAGAGCCAGCCATGACAGAACTCTACCATCTGGTGAGCAAGATGTATGAGACAGGTGATATACCCACAGACTTCAAGAAGAATATAATAATTCCAATCCCAAAGAAATCAGATGTCGACAGGTGTGAAAATTATTGAACTATCATTTTAATAAGTCATGGCTGCAAAATGCTAACACGAATTCACTACAGTTGAAAGGAGAAACTGGTAGAAGCTGACCTTTGGGGGATATCAGTTAGGATTCCTCAGAAATGCTGAAACACGTGAGACAATATTGACCCTACGACTTATCTTACGAGACAGATTAAGGAAAGGAAAACCTAAGTTTCTAACATTTACAGACTCAGAGAAAGCTTTTGACAACATGAACTGGAATACTCTCTTTCAAATTACGAAGGTGGTTGGGGTAAAATACAGGGAGCGAACTGCTATTTACAATTTGTGCAGCAACCAGATTGCCGTTATAAGAGTCTAGGGTCATGAAAGGGAAGCAGTGGTTAAGCATGGAGTGAGACAGGTGTAAAGGAAACATAATAAAAATTTGCAGTAGGAATTAAAAACCATGATGATGAAATAAAAACTTTGATGTTTGCCGATGACATTGTAATTCTGTCAGAGACAGCAAAGGACCTGGAAGAGAAGCTAAACGGAATGGACACTGAATTGAAAGGAGGATATAAGATGAAGATCAACAAAGGCAAAATAAGAATAATGGAATATAGTCTAATTAAATCAGGTGATGTTGAGGGATTTAGATTAGGAAATGAGACACTTAAAGTAGTAGATGAGTTTTGCTATTTGGGGAGTAAAATAACTAATGATGGTCGCAGTAGAGAGGATGTAAAATGCAGATTTGCAATGACAAGGAAAGCGTTTCTGAAGAAGATAAATTTGTTAACATCGAGTATAGATTTAAGTGTTAGGAAGTGAAATATGGACGATAAATATTTTTGACAAGAAGGTAATAAAAGCTTTCGAAATGTTGTGCTACAGAAGAATGCTGAAGTTTAGATGGGTAGATCACATAACTAAAGAGGAGGTAGTGAATATCGGGAGACAAAGAGATCGGTACACTAAGTAGATTGAGAAGAATGTAGGCTTACACAGGATAGGGTAGCATGGAGATTTGCATCAAACCAGTCTCTGGACTGAAGGTCACAAATACATCAACATTTTGGTTGCCTGTGTGGACCTAAATTTATTTTATTTTATTAATTATTATTGTTATTTTAAGACGATATTTGTGTTATTCATTCAATTTTGAAGTTTGTTCAAAAAAATTTCAAATGTGTATGAATTTGTAAGCGACCAAAAGTGCTGCGGTCGTGGGTCGCTTGACTTACACACAACTTACACTATATGCTAAGCAAATTACAAACACAAACACGCCCGAGGGAGGACGCGAACCTCCGGCGGAAAGGGACGCGCCATTGGTAACTTAGCGACTCAAATTGCGCAGTTACTCCACGAGGCTTCAAGTTTGTTCGAGCCATAAATATCCATTGGTGTTACAACACTGCTTTCAATCTTGATACTGCAATTACGATCCTGAGCCAAAGTGACAGTCAGTTCAAAAATGCTTCAAATGGCTCTAAACACTATGGGACTTAACATCTGAGGTCATCAGTCCCAAAGAACTCAGAACTACTTAAATCTAACTACCCAAAGGGCATCACACACATCCATGTCCCAGGCAGGATTCGAACCTGCACTAGTTGCAACAGCGCGGTTCCGGACTGAAGCGCCTAGAACCGCTCGTCCACAACGAGACAGTCAGTGGCATGGTCTTCTTCGTCTTCCCTGCCTCCCCGTAAGTATCGGCTGACAAAATTCAAGATTAACATAGTGCTTGTTTCCCTTTTGGTCGGCGAGGGCTTTCTGCCCAAGGGAGGCATGAAAAGCGATGAACACCATGGCAGTAACAGTCACTTAGTCCCGCCATGTTGTAAGTAGCTGGTCTCATTTCCCGTGATGATGCGTGACCAATGTGCTTCCAGTGTTTCCATAAGAAGCTTTTTTGACACTTTCCACGTGGTTTACAAACGATGTCAGAAGTTGTCTAGCTAATTCTGATTACTGTGAAGACGAACAAAAGTGTTTTGCTTATAACTCTGATTTCTTTTATTTTTTGCGACTATTCACCGAACTTTTCGTACGTACCTTGCATATGTAGCTGGTATACTGGTCATATAGACGTAAAAGAGGGCAGTTGTGTAGTGTATTGCTAGTTGACGTATAGGTGATTGGGAGACGTTAGTAGCATCTAGGCAAGCAGTAGCTACTAGAGATTTTAGCTTTCAATAACAGATAAATCAAATATTTTTTGGGATAATAAGCACTATTCACACAATTACTGACGGCTGCAGGCTGTATATTGTATCGTGTAACTTTGTATAAGGGCTGATTATTTGGAACAGAAGGAACTATTCGTATTACTTATCATTATTATTGTAAGAAGACATTTTGTTTTATTACAGATCAGTTCAAGTGTTTTAGAACCACGAAAAATTCTTACGTTGTATATGGTTGCCTTTGAAGTGATAGATTAAATTGTTTGTATTATTTATTGCTATTACTTTAATGGGATATTTTTTAATATTCAAGTTCTGTTCACGTTTGATCGTGCCACAAAGGAACTTTGGTTTTACAGTAGTGTTTCCATCCTATTAAATTCGTCTTTTGTATGGCAAATAAAGACTTAATAAAAATATTGGGCCTCCTGTCTACACAATACGCCACTCGGATACCACTCCTATTAAATCCCACACAATATTCCTGAGGATTGAGTTCGTTTGAGACTTCAGGAAGCCATTTTTAACGAGCATAAGTTGAGGATGTCGCACAGTGGTCCGAAATCCAAATTAAATTTCATGTGCCTTCGCTACGAAACTCCTCAAGGTCTTCACGTAAGGCACGTGTCTGATTAAGAATCATGGAACAACAAAAAACATTTGATCACCTCGTTTCAGGTTGTAGCACGCGCATACCGAAACACACATGGAAAAATTACGATTTATAACGGCCCACTACCGATGCTTTGTCAATTATTACTATTGGTGAAAGTTTTGAAGTCCAGTCATATACAACACTTACATCACATTACTTTATATTCAAACATACCACTTCTAGCTACTGGTGAAAATATTTCGATAGGTAACGTCTCTTCGTATGTAGGCAAGAACGATGGTCCTACATGTTCAACTCCGCGTCAGAACCGAACTTCACACATACGGACATCTCGCTATTGATTAAATTAACCAAATATTTAATAATGTCTAATCTGACAAGAAAACGACCAAGATAGCTGCTGATTTGAAATTCTGGCAAGGCAAATAAATTTTCTGTTGTCATTTCGGTTTCATTCATGTTGGGCTGCAGAAAAATTTTGATATCCTACATTTGAGGGTGCTTAATTAACAATCGATCAGGTTCTGGATCAAATCCTCTCCCAACACAAAATTTTACGCCACTTCATTTAAAGTTAAGCATCTGCACACTCTGTTACTTGTGAATAAAAAATATTAAAAACCACGTCATCTCTAATACCTCCATTCCTGATATTTACATTATCGAATTGTTAATTTACATAGGGACTCGTTGCCATTAAGAGGAATATTATGTCATGGTCTCTTGTAGTAACAGTTTGGTACAGTCGAACGAATGTACCAAACAGAGATTAGAAGATCTGCAAGGAAGCTACGTTATGTGTATGGCATAGAAATAAGGTGGAACGCAATTAGAGTCTGTCGGATACTTTCGATTATGATATAACCGTGCATTCTAGACAAAGCGACGTTCTGTAGATTTTGAAACTAATATTAAGGCAACAGATTTCGATTCAAAGACTGTTGTAGTGACATACGTAAATTCATCCTTCTGAACATTACATTCAATAGTAGCTTGTTTAATGATTCAAGGAAGAAATTCCCATGTTAACGGTTTCGTAATCTTCTGTTATTAATATTCTGAAGACTCATAATCGTGGTAAATGCGTTACATTTTACGTATTATCGAGCAAAGGCTTTCGTACCGTCGAAGCTATTGTCACGTTTTATCATCGATCCCAGACAACACTCTCAACAATGAAATATAGCTTGATACGTCACGAGCAGTTGCCTGGCATCATTGCGATACTTATTCGCGACGAGTGAACGCTTTCTGTGTTGCTACTTGTGCTGTATTAAGTGTCGTGCGCTAGTTAACTAACATCTTACAGTGATTCTTGGTTTCTAGGGGTGTGCGAACTTTCTCGAGTTCTAAGAAGAAGACAGAAAACCAGTATCTGACGAGATTCTGTTGAGGAACAAGTAAGTGACCAGTAATCATCTCTTCTCAGACTTCTCGTATGCACACAGTGATGATTCCAAGTTGGCATGCCGTATACGCATCTATTGCAGAACGATGTGATGTTAGTTGGTCAATTAAAAGTATAAACCTTTTTCACCTTTTCAGAGGTTCACTTTATTCAGCTCCACTGCTAAATCTATTTCTTGTACTGATCAGAGTTAAAGCTACGATAATAGTTTTACAGAACCGCCTTATTCTGTCCTTCATTAACGGTTACGTTATATGGTGCGGAATCATTTGAACATTTGCAAGTACCACGTTTTTCCGTTCTCAACGTTTTTGTTGTCAGGTATATTTGGCAGTCGTCGTGCTGTTGTAAAATTGTATCAGATGTTTGTATATATTCTAAAAGGCCGGCCGGTGTGGCCGAGCGGTTCTAGGCGCTTTAGTCTGGAACCGCAGGTTCGAAACCAGCCTCGGGCATGGATGTGTGAGATGTCCTTAGGTTACTTAGGTTTAAGTAGTTCTAAGTCTATGGGACTGATGACCTCAGATGTTAAGTCCCAAAGTGCTCAGAGCCATTTGAACCATATTCAAAAATCGTCAGCCATTCCGCGAGTACGCTCTCATTCGTCGGCGATGTGTTACGTCATTTGGATAGCCAGCGTTGGCGCATTAGCGCACGCGCTAAGGGTTTTTCACGTCCCTTTTCATTCGAATTTTGAACATCTCATTGATGGGGCTCAATATAATTCGAAAGAATTAGTAAACGAAATATTCGAAAGCAAATGTAAGGCGGTAAAAAGCACTAACGACAACACTTTTCGGTCCCCAAAGGTGACTGCAGATGATCGCCACTAATACTTCTAGCTTCAGTAAGTGAATACGCTGAATATTTTACAGTTTTATGTACTGCTTTAGTTTAGACATATTTAGAGAAATGAGGAATCAGTCCAGAGAACATATATTTTCGCAGAAGCCCACTTCATTGCATTCTATTTGGCACTTTTGTTAAAAAAATCTATTGCGGATGAAAAGTCTCCTACTTGTATAAACATCAGTTCCTTTCTTTTACGTTTCGGGAAATCTTGATTGTACTAGTGCTACTGACTATCTCACGCATTTTAAACGTGAGATATTTGCTCCAACTAAACATACAACAATAATTTCAACATATGATATTGTTGCAGACGACTCAGGTCATGGAGAAGTAAGCCCATCTTTCGAAAGTACACTTATACAGTGTTGTTTCGCTATTAATTTTGCATCTACGTGGCAGTTTGCTGTTGTAATTCCTAATGAAATGTCAATGTGTTTGTTCTTAAATGCGATGTAACCTACCAAGTACTTTAAGTGATTCTGAGTACCGTCTTCACTGGAGCTCGCTGAATCACTAAGATCGTAATCTCAAAACAAATCTTCATCTGTAGTATCGGGATGTTAAGTCCCGGCTATTTTGTTTCGCAAATATTTAGAAATAAAATTCTCGAATTCGTCCACTATTTCTTCGGCAGAATTTTGGTCCTCTTCCTCTGCAATGGTAGCACCAAGGAAAAAGGCATATTGTTCGCATTGTCAATCAGTATTAGTAGGCGTACCCTGTTTTTCACCTCAAGGTGCGTGGGATTACTATAAAATGTACCAAGTTCACGAATTATAGAAAAGGTATCAAGATCACGAATTTTTGAAATGGCATTTCCGGCACAATGTTAATTCAGTTTGGCAGTCAGGGTTTAGGTTGCCCCGGCATTTTCCACATCTGCGAAAAGCCTAAAAAGTTGACTAATTTATGAAGCAAATCCAATTTGGTACGGTTTCAAACTAACGTAATTGCATATTCTAACAAATTTCCAAAAATTTCTTCAGGAAACTCTCTTGACTTCTGAGGTTGAAACCACGACCACTTCTAAGAGGTGCATTATCATCTTCAGTGTAACCCGCATTCAACATACGGAAATCGTCATTGTGATAGGTGATCGAAACGTCACTTGTCTGGCGGTGCACAAGATCTTCTATTACAGTTTTTGTAAATACAATAATGGACACACCAAACTTTCTCCTCACTTACGAATTGTTTCGCTCCCATATCTCATGTAACAGCTACCACACGAACCACATCTCCATCAAGTTCAGAAAGATTGTATGAAACAAACTGCATGTGACTGTGACATCAAAATCGTAATATTTTGACCGTTTCCACTTTTAAAAAAATATCTTATCACGGCTACTGAACGTTCTTGTGTGGTTCAAGTATGACATCGTCAGATGAATCGCAGCTCACGCGACTGTCAGTGTTCGTAGCATCAACACATAGTACAGCCCTGACCTCAAGTCATATATAAATTATTAACTTACCCTTAATAAAATATAGTACATTGTTTAAAATGACTAGTTAAAACTGAAACTGCATGGTCGAATTTTGGAGTGTTGATCGACAGGGAAAATGACAAGGCTTTCATTTTAAGGAAGGAATTGATTTTGCAGACAAAGTTCTCAAACAAATTGCATTTTCCGTGCCTTCCGAACTCCAAGACACAATTCCTTTTCTTCGTCACCTACCAAATTTGTCCTTGGGTGAAACACTAAGATAGTTTAATCTTAAACTCCTTATTTAGTCTTCCCGTATTCTTAGTAGCAGGAACCGATGTTTTGAGGGGTGGACCTTGTTTCCTAGCTTTCTTCAGAGTTTAAATTTTTTGCTCAACTTAAGTGTTTCTTCTATCTATAATAGCCAAGTCTTTGTTTAAGTCCTTAATTTCTTCCTCTTTGCTTATACAGATCGGACCATAGGAAATTTCTGTGCAACTTGACTTGTACGGTATTCTTTTCTTGGAAGAGAAAACTTCCAGTGTTTTGAGATGCCTCTTCCGCACTACCACATTCCCTGTCTTTTACATCGTCTTCCACGCAGGCAATATCAGTAGCAACCAGTTTCATTTCCATAGCAGTTGATATCTTCTGGGATGGAACTACATGTGACTGCAGCAACTTTTCTCTAGGTAAACCCAGTAAAACATTTTGCATGTCCCGTTCGTAATCCTATGGACGAAAACTTTCGGAACATGTTCTTGCATTTTTTATACTGCTCTTGTCCTCACATGTAGAACGAGACTACCATTCACGTTGGAGTACAAAGTCTTTCAAAAGCCGATGGTGAAGAACGCCCTCGGTTCTACGCACAGAATTACTACTCATAGCAACAGCACAACCGGAAGTGTCTTTGCTCATTTCACTCAGAAAACACTGTGAACAATGCGTAGGGTCATTTATATATATATATATATATATATATATAGCACAGGTCACGAACTTCCCTCAAGTAAACGAGATCACTGCACTATCAACAACGGCGAAAGTCCCATTGGTACTGTGCAGTAACTCCCCAGTGAATCCACGCCATGTCAGCCCCCCCCCCCCCCTTTGTAATCCGGTTATGTTGTACTCATTACGCCGACTGATACTGACTTTATACAAATGTTTTTTCTGTCATTCTATGCTACCTCATTTTTTTAATTGTAGTGGTACTTGAATGATTTGCATAACTTGTATCCGATCCTTTAACTGTAATTCAACACATAGTTCTATGTGCTACGTGATTATAAAAAAGAAATTTTTAATATATTATGCGGCAGATATTCAGCAGTGTGTAGTCTTACGATTTTCTATCACCTACACCTACATCTACATGGATACTCTGTAAATCACATTTAATTACCTGACAGAGGCTTCATCGAGCCACCTTCACATTATCTATTATTCCAATCTCCTATAGCGCGCGGAGAGAACGAACACCTATATTTTTCCGTACGAGCTCTGATTTCCCTTATTTTATTGTGGTGATCGTTTCTCCCTATGTAGGTCGGCGACAACAAAATATTTTCGCTTTCGGAGGAGGAAGTCGGTGATTGTAATTTCGTGAGAAGATTGCGTCGCAACGATAAACGCATTTGTTTTAATGATGTCCACCCAAAATCCTGTACCATTTCAGTGACACTCTCTCACATACTCCACTATAATACAAAACGTGATGCTCTACTTTGAATTTGTTCGATGTACTTCGTCAGTCCTGTCTGGTATGGATCCCACACCGCGCAGCAGTATTCTAATAGAGGAAAGACAAGGGTAGTGTAGGTAGTCTCCTTAGTAGGTCTGTTAAATTTTTTAAGTGTCCTCCAAATAAAATGTAGCCTTTGGTTAGCCTTCCGCACAAAATTTTCTATATGTTACTTCCAATTTAAGTTGTTCGTAACTGTAATTCTTAAGTATGTAGTTGAATTTGCGGCATTTAAATTTGTCTGATTTATCGTGTAAACGAAGTTTAGCGAATTTCTTTTACCACTCACGTGGGTGAACGTACACTTTTCGTTATTTAGGGTCAACTGCCAATTTTCGCACCATTCAGATATCTTTTCTGAATTGTTTTACAATTTGTGTTGATCTCTTGATGACTTTATTAGTCCATAAATGACAGTGTCATCGGCAAGCAATCTAAGACGGCTGCTCAGATTGTCTCCCTAATCGTTTATATACTCGTAGATAAGAAACAGCAAAAGGCCTATAACACTACCTTTGGGAACGCCAGAATTCACTTCTGCTTTACACGATGACTTTCCGTCAATTACCACGAACTGTGATATAGGTATATTATTCGTTTATTCTTGGAGGATTTGGGTGTTACAATATTCAGTCTCGCTACGACAACCCTTTGGTCACTGAACCCTGTATCCGTTTTGATGCTCGTTATTAACTCAGGATTATTCGTTGCTAAGAGGTCAAGTTTGCTTTCTGACCGGATTACTTTCCACGTGGGCTCATGAACTAACTGCTCGAAACAATTTTTAGAGAATGCGTTAAGCACAGTTTCGGATGATGATTTATGTGTACCTCCGGAATTAAACATGGATTGCACCAACATATTGAGGGTAAATTAAAGTCTCCACCAACTATTATCGTACGAGTTGAGTACGTGATTGAAAACAAACTCAAGAGTTATTTAACATTTGAGCAACTCTATCATCTGAATTGTGACGTCGGTGAAAGGATCCTATTATTATGTTATTACGACTGCCACCACTGACATCTGCCCATACTAGCGCACAGGAAGTTTCTACTTCAATTTCGTGACAAGATAAACTAATTCTAACAGCAGAAAACACGCCACCGCCAACCGTGTTTAGCCTACACATTCTGAACACCGTTAGGTTCTCGGCAAAAGTTTCGGATTAGCTCATCTCCGGCTTTAGCCAGCTTACATTGCGTGTAATGAATTGAGCATCAGTGCTTTCTATTAGCGGTTGGATCTCTCGTACTTTCCCATCACAGCTACGACCATTTAGGACTGTTGTATCTGCGTTGGGCCTGTACTCTTTGTGACTGTTCCCGAGACCCTCTGACTTAAAAAACCGTCCACTCCAAACCACACAATCGCTACTATCCGTGTAGCCGCTTCCTTCGTATAGTGGACACCTGACCTACACAGGGGATCCCGAAACCCAAACACGGTTTGGCGCAAGTCGAGGAATCTGCAGCCTACATGGTCACAGTACCGTCTGAGCCTCTGATTCAAACCCTCCACACGGCTCTGTACCAGAGGTCCGCAATCGGTCGACTATGCTGCCGATGGTCAGCTCTCAAGAATGAATCTGCAAATCTGCAGCCATGTGTTTGCTATAATAGAATTGCGAGTGAAGGTGAAATCATGTGCAAAGCACTAACTTCAAACTACGGCTGTGTCTTCGCTGTCGATAATGTTACCAGTTATGTTGTCCGACTAGGATACTGGCTAAACTTAGTACTTCAGATTCAGTCTCCCTTACTCCGACATTTTGTCATATAAAGCAAATTTTATTTTCGTTTTCATCCACTTTTGCTAGAAGACATTTACTCAACGTCGTTTTCAAAAGTCAAGTATCTGTATTCAAATGCCGGCCGGAACGGCGGCGCGGTTCTAGACGCTACAGTCTGGAACAGCGCGACCGCTACTGTCGCAGGTTCAGATCCTGCCTCGGGCATGGATGTGTGTGACGTCCTTAGGTTAGTTAGGTTTAAGTAGTTCTAAGTTCTAGGGCACTGATGACCTCAGAAGTTAAGTCCCATAGTGCTCAGATATGCCTTGCAGTACCAGAAACTGTTGCCTTCTTTTGCAGACTTGCGTCACTTACTGAATGCGTTAGTCTTAACATGCGCAGTCTTCAATGCTGTATTGTCATGTCGCCACAGATACGACCATTTTTATCTATCCTGACGGTTGTCTCGTGACAGTGTCTTCCCTTTTCCAATAGACTTCGACGAAATGTTTCCTTTATGTGTGCCGCTGAAGTTGCCATCCGTTGTCCTGCTATGTAGTACCATGTGAGCTGCGAAACAGTAGACAGCATGGGACTAGTGCAGGACTTTATCACACATTTGACTATAAGACTCAGAGCATTATTTTCAGGTTACTTCGTTACTTTGTAATTTATTACATTTGTTTCATGTTCCATGGAACATTTTGCGTGATAAATCAAGACGATGTGACACGTCTCATTTTACGTTCTCCCTGCCAATTAATTTGTACATATGGTTACATGCTGAATATTTTTATTTTTGTTAACATAAGAAAGATTTTCATGTGGTAGTTAGTAGTTCCTACGAACCATCTTTTGCACATTACTATAACATAAATTCTCCTACACAATATAAGTAATTGTTGCGGAGAAGTTTTCTTCGTTTCCTTTCAAATTTTACTTTGATTTGTATCACTGGGTAAGTATCCAAAAATTTTGATTTCAGCACTGTGCGCCACTTTTTGTGCTAAAGCCAAACTTAATGTGGAGTAATGAATGTTATTCAATTTTCATCTGGTACTGTAATTACGTACGTCATTGATCTTTATAAATTGTAGTTGATTACTTATAACAGACGTCCTGAGTGTGAAGCTGTAGTTAGAATTCCTTAAACGGATACCTACGACGTGATCTTGGGTGAACTATTCATACAACATGAGCAACGAGGATTTTCTGTCTTAAAGATGATTTATCCAAGAACATTATTCCACATTACTTTATTGAATGAATATGTGCATAATTTGTCATTGTCCTGCTTTGTCTCTCACCAAGATCTGCGGTGATTCTAGGTGCAAATGTTACTAAACAAAGTTGATTTAGCATTTCCAAGATGTGCTTTTTCAGGCTTATGTTCTAATCAAAAAGGACACCTAAGAATTTCAAAGATTCTACTCTATTTACTATTTCTTTACCATGTGTTACATTAATAAGTGGTATACTTCCGCTAAATGTGCAGAACTGAAGATGTTGCGTCTTTTCAAAATCGAGTGTTAGACCACCCACAGGAAAAGTGTTAATGATACTGACAATAACGTTTTTTGACGTTTCTTCTTTTTCTGTATGCATGCTTGAATTGACTACAATACTAGTCTCATCCCCAAAAGGAACTACTTCTGTTTGTTGAATACTGGATGGCTGATAGCTTACGTATATGAGGAACAACAGTGAACCTAAGACTGAGACCTTGGTCCCCCATACATGATTTCTCCCGAGTCAGAATTATGTCCTCTGAGCATACTGGATGAATTCCTACGTTCAACGTTCTATGTTCTTTTAGTATGATATGATTTCCATTGGTTGGCTATACCATGAGCCAAAAAAAACCTGTTATGTGGGAAAGTACTATGATTCACATAGTAAAATGCCACTGATAGGTCATAAAGACACCAACCAGCACTGTTTTATTATTTAATGCTAGCAAAATCTACTGAGTGAACATTTAAATGGCATTGTCAGTAGAGCAACTCTTCTGAAACTCATACTGTGATTTGATGAGGATAATGTTGTTGGTAAGGTTCTATTTTATTGATGTTATAGAATATATCCCCGTCTCAAATATTTTTGAAAATGCTGTCAGCAGTGAAATAGTTCTGTAGATATTGGAAGCTCTTGCATCACCTTTCTTAAAAAGGGGTTTAACAATGGCATATTTCAGTCTCTCTGAACAAGAATGCCTTGACTTATGGGGCAGAACATACTGCAGATAAGACCTGCTTGGTTTACGGAAGAGAACCTGTAGTACTCTACTGGACTCGCCACCAAAACATGATTAGCTTTAAAATTTGAGAAAAAATGTATAGCTATCTTCATTTCAGAAGGAGAAGTTGGTGAGTATTATTCATTCAGCTTGCTGCTGAGATTTTTCGCTTCAATTATTCGACTCTGAATGTCCCACTATATTTAAGAAATGAATACAACTGCCAACTGTGACTCATAATATACAGCCCTTCCATTCAGTTCAATGGTCATGTTATCCCGTACTGTGGCTGGTTGTCCTATCACACTTTTTCGTCCCTCCATGTAGCGTTCACTCTGTTGCTCAAATTAGTAATTTCTCTAATTATGTGCTTGTTCCTTGGTTTTTTAACAAGTTTATTCAGTAATTCTCAGTTGTTTTTGCTGTGTGCAACTGTTGTTCTGGCAAAAATATGTATATCTCATATCCTTTTAGAAGGTTCTTTCACGGCTCTATTGGTCCATGGTTTTTTAAATGCCTGTTTAGTGTCATTTCTGATTAGCTTATGCATAAAATTAATTTTAAAGAATCATATGATTTTATCATGGAATATATTAACTTTAATCTTACGATTTGGCTCATTATAAATTTCATACAATGTTATCTCAACTGTGCTTAAGAACATTTGTCGTGGAGTCATTATTTATTGTGATTTCCTCTGAGCTGTATCGGTACTCTTAAGGTGCTATAATATTTTTCCTAACTAACTGTGCATCATATAATAGAAAGCATTAGTTACTTGGTGAACAGTATCTTTTTCCTTCGAACCTCACAAAAGAAAAATCTACACTCAGGTCACCAAAGACTGTCTTTCGAACTTTCAAAGAAATTTAATTTCTCTCATGTTTTGACGAAGATTGTTACAAAGTCAGGATCCTGATATACGAAACTATTTAGAGGCTATGGCAGTGTTGTGTACTGTTACAGAGAGGACTATACTGTGTTGAGAACGAGTTTGCCGTTTTGTTGTTTAGTCAGTAGCTTAAAGGGTGAAGATAAGTAGAAAGCTGCGCAGTGATTAACAAGAAGATGCAGCAAACACAGCATGTAGTTATGATCAGTATTCATAGCCAGGGGTGATACGGTCGAAATATCGTACTTCACAAATGCATCAAATACAAGCATTCATTGCCAGTTCCAATCGATGTGAGCCATCGTATGAAAGTCCTTGGAGAGTAGGATCACCATAAACAAGAATGGGGAGTATTAGTGTTCTCTACCGCGTTTCTCTTTTAAGCTAGAGAGAAAATATTTTTCTATATTTATGTAATGAATTCAGTGATGCCGACACTTTCTTATCGACCACAGTTGTGATTTCAGTCCAGTCCAGGTATTGGTCCAGAATTACCCCATATTCTCTGTAGAAGAAGAAAAGCCAATTTTCTGCATTTTAAGGTCAGAGCTGAAAGATATACTCTGAGCTGAGGAGTGATAAGTGTTTTTTTGGGGGACTAAGATTGCTTGCATTTTAAATTGGTAAGTTTCAAACTTATGTTCTGCGCCCATTCTGATAAAGCAAGAAAATCAATTTTCACTTTCTGAATGGCTGTGCGCAGGTTTTTTGGCTTGCAAGTAGCTATAATTCCAGATTATCGGTGAATAAATGATATTTTCTATGGAAAAAAGTCTTGAGTTAATTACCATATAACAGGAATGGTAATGGCTTCAGTATTAATTTTAGTGGGACCCTGACAACTAAAGTCTTCCACTGCTATCTCTTTATTCCGATCATTACACACTGCTGGCGGTATGTGTGGTACGTGGAGAACCGTGTGTAGAATATGGCAAAACTGCTATTCGTTTCCCAAATGAAATAATCGGTGCCATGTGAAAGCTTTCCCCACATCAAACCAGGCAGCCTAGTCTCAGTTCCACGTAATGCAAATATTTCGTAAACGTTCATACACTTTCACATGAGATAATACTAGATAGAGGCAGGTGGAGTACATATATTCCGTTACCTGGGAGGAGGGTGGTGAGGGGCTGGGAAGAGGTGCCGAGGAGAAGGACATCCAGTCACGATCTACCTCTAACATTGACATATTTTTGAGTCATCAGTCTTCTTACTGGTTTGATGTGGCCCACTACGAATTCCTCTCCTGTGCTAACGCTTCATCTCAGAGTAGCACTTGCAATCTACGTCCTTAATTATTTGCAGAGTGTATTCCAATCTCTATCTTCCTCTACAGTTTATGAACCCTACAGCGTTCTCTAGAAACATCGAACTCATTTCCTTCCAGTTGTCAGTGTTTTCCACATGTTGCTTTCCTCTCCCACTCTGCGCAGACACTCCTCATTCTTTAACTGATAAGTAAACCAAATTTTCAACATTCTTCTGTAGCACCACATCTCAAATGCTTCAATTCTCTTCTGTTCCGGTTTTCCCATAGTCCATGTATCACTACCATACAGTGCTGTACTCCAAAATTACATTTTCAGAAATTTCTACCTGAAATTAAGGCTCATGTTTGACACTAGTACATTTCTCTTGGACAGGAATGCCCCTTTTGCCAGTGTTAGTCTGCTTTTGATGTCCTTCTTTCTCCGTCCGACATGGGTTATTTTCCTACCTAGGTATGTAGAAATGCACAACTTCATCTACTTCGTGACCATCAGTCCTGATGTTCAGTATCTCGCTGTTCTTATTTATGGTACTTCTAATTATTTTCGTCTTTCATCGATTTCCTCCCAGTCCATTTCTGTACTCGTTAGACTGTTCATTCCATTCAGCAGGTCCTGTAATTCTTCTTCACTTTCACTCAGGACAGCATTGTCCTCAGCGAATCCTATCATTAATACCATTTTATCTGTAACATTTCTCTCACTACTGAACCTTACTTTTACTTCTATTATTGCTTTTTCGATGCACAGACTGAACAATATCGGCGAACGTCTACACCCCTGCCATACACCCTTTTTAATGCAAGCACATCGCTCTTGGTTGTCCTCTCTTACAATTCCCTCTTGGCTCTTGTACAATTTTATACCAATCTTTCTCAGAATTACGAACATCTTGCACTATTTTACATTGCCGTACGTTTTTTCCAGGTTGACAAATCCTAAGAACGTGTCTTGATTTTCCTTTAGTCTTGCTTCCATTATCAACCTCTTCGTCAGAGTTACTTGTCTGGTGCCTTTACGTTTCCTGAAGCAAAACTGACCGTCATCTAACACATCCTCAACTTCCATTTCCATTCTTCTGTACATTATTCTTGTCAGCAACTTGGATGCATGAGCTCTTAATCTGGTTGTGCAATAATTCTCACACTTTTAGGCTCTTGCAGTCTACGGAATTGAGCGAATGATATTTTTCCGAAACTCAGATGGTTATAAAACACTCGTTCGATCTATACTTTAGTATTGCTCATCAGTGTGGGATCAGTACCAGGCCGGGATGACAGAGGAGATAGAGAGGATCCAAAGAAGAGAGGCGCGTTTCGTCACAGGGTTATTTGGTAAGCGTGTTAGCGTTACGGAGATGTTTAGTAACCTCAAGTGGCACACACTACAATAGAGGTGTTCTGCATCGCGGTGTAGCTTGCTGCCCAGGTTTCGAGAGAGTGCGGTTCTGGATGAGGTATCGAATATATTGCTTCCCCCTACTTATACCTCCCGAGGAGATCACGAATGTAAAATCAGAGAGATTGGAGCGTGCACGGAGGCTTTCCGGCAGTCGTTCTTCCCGCGAACCATATTGCGACTGGAACAGGAAAGAGGGTAACGACAATGGCACGTGAAGTGCCCTCTGCCACACACCGTTGGATGGCTTGCGGAGTATAAATGTAGATGTAGATGTAGATAGTATGTCGCCATATTCACACACCAACGTCAATAGTCGTTTTGTTGCCACTTCTGATGCAATGCTCTCTATCCCTTCTGACTTATTTGATCGTAAGTCTTCCAAAGCTCTGTTAAATTTTGATTCTAATACTGGATACCCTGTCTCTTCTAAATCGACTATTGTTTCTTCTTCTCTCCTGAAGAGGGGCAGCGGCCTTTTCAGTAGTTGCAGGGGCAACAGTCTGGATGATTGATCGATCTGGCCTTGAAACACTATCCTAATCGGCCTAGCTGTGCTGGTACTGCGAACGGCTGAAAGCAGGGGGAAACTACAACCGTAATTTTTCCCGGGGGCATGCAGCTTTACTATATGGTTAAAGGATGATGGCGTCCTCTTGGGTAAAATATTCCGGAGGTAGAATAATCCCCCATTCGGGTCTCTGGGCGGGGACTCCTCATAAAGACGTCGTTATCGGGACAAAGAAAACTGGCGTTCTACGGGTCGGAGCGTGGAATGTCGGATTCTTTCATCGGGCAGGTAGGTTATAAAATTTAAAAAGGGAAATGGAGAGGATAAAGTTAGATGTAGTGGGAATAAGTGAAGTTCGGTGGCAGGAGCAACAAGACTTCTGATCAGGTGAATACAGGGCTATAAATACAAAATCAAATAGGGGTAATGCAGGAGTAGGTTTAATAACGAATAAAAAAATAGAAGTGCGGGTAAGCTACTACAAACAGCATAATGAACGCATTATTGTGGCCAGGATAGACACGAAGCTCACACCTACTACAGTTGTACAAGTGTATATGCCAGCTAGCTCTGCAGATGATGAAGAAATTGATGAAATTTATGATGAGGTAACAGAAATTATTCAGGTAGTGAAGGAAGACGAAAATTTAATAGTCATGGGTGACTGGAATTCGAGAGTAGGAAAAAGTAGAAAAGGAAACATAACAGGTGAATATGGATTGGGGGTAAGAAATGAAAGAAGAATCAGTCTGGAATAATTTTGCACATAGCATAACTTAATCATAGCTAACACTTGGTTCAAGAAACATAAAAGAAGGTTGTATACGTGGAAGAATCCTGGAGATACTAGAAGTTATCAGATAGATTATATAATGGTAAGACAGAGATTTAGGAACCAGGTTTTAAATTGTAAGACATTTCCAAGGGCAGATGTGTACTGTAACCACAATCTATTGGCTATGAACTGTAGAATAAAACTGAAGAAACTGCAAAAAAGGTGGTAATTTAAGGAGATGGGACCTGGATAATCTGACTAAACCAGAGGTTGTACAGATTTTCAGGGAGAGCATCAGGGAACAATTGACAGTAATGGGGGAGAGAAATACAGTAGAAGAAGAATGGGTAGCTCTGAGGGATGAAGTAGTGAAGGCAGCAGAGGATCAAGTAGGTTAAAAGACGAGGGCTAATAGAAATCCTCGGGTAACTGAAGAAATATTGAATTTAATTAATGAAAGGAGAAAATACGAAAATGCAGTAAATAAAGGAAGCAAAAAGAAATACAAACATCTCAAAAATGAGATCGACAGGAAGTGCAAATTGGCTAAGCAGGGATGGCTAGAGGACAAATGAAAGGATGCAAAGGCTTATCTCACTAGGGGTATGATAATACTGCCCACAGGAAAATTAAAAAGACCTTTGGAGAAAAGATAACCACTTGTATGAATATTGTAAACCCAGTTCTAAGCAAAGAAGGGTAAGCAGAAAGGTCGAAGGAGTAAATACAGGGTCTATACAAGGGCGTTGTACTTAGGGAAAATATTATGGAAATGGAAGAGGATGTAGATGAAGACGAAATGAGAGATACGATACTGCGTGAAGAGATTGACAGAGCACTGAAAGACCTGAGTCGGAACAAGGCCCCAGGAATAGACAACATACCATTAGAACTTCTACCGGCCTTGGGAGAGCCAGTCCTGACAAAACTCTAGCACGTGGAGAGCAAGATGTATGGGACAGGCGAAATACCCTCGGACTTCAAGAAGAATATAATAATTCCAATTCCAAGAAAGCAGGTGTTAACGGATGTGAAAATTACCGAACTGTCAGTTTAATAAGTCACAGATGCAAAATACTAACACGAATTCTTTACAGACGAATGGAAAAACTGGTAGATTCCGACATTGGGAAAGATCAGTTTGGATTCCGTAGATATATTGGAACACGTGAGGCAATACTGACCTAACGACTTCTCTTAGAACCTAGATTAAGGAGAGGCAAACCTACGTTTCTAGCATTTGTAGCCTTAGAGAAAGTTTTGACCATGTTGACTGGAATAATCTGTTTCAAATTCTAAAGGTGGCAGAAGTAAAATACATGGAGCGAAAGGCTATTTACAATTTGTGCAGAAACCAGATGGCAGTTATAAGGGTCGAGGGGCACGAAAGGGGTGCAGTGGTTGGGAAGAGAGTGAGACAGGGTTGAAGCTTCTCCCCGATGTTATTCAATCTGTATATTGAACAAGCAGTACAGGAAACAAAAGAAAAATTCGGTGTAGATATTAAAATTCGTAGAGAAGAAATAAAAACTTTGAGGTTCGCCAATGGCATTGTAATTCTGTCAGAGACAGCAAAGGACTAGGAATAGCAGTTGAGCGGAATGGACAGTGTCTAGAAAGGAGGATATAAGATGAACATCAACAAAAAATACGAGGATAATGGAATGTAGTCGAATTAAGTCGGGTGATGCTGAGGGAATTAGATTAGGAAATGAGAAACTTAAATTAGTGAAGGAGTTTTGTTATTTGGGGAGCAAAATAACTGATGATTGTCGAAGTAGAGAAGATATATAATATAGATTGGCAACGGCAAGGAAAGCGTTTCTGAAGAAGAGAAATTGGTTAACATTGAGTATAGATTTAAGTGTCAGGAAGTCGTTTCTGAAAATATTTGTATGGAGTGTAGCCATGTAGGGAAGTGAAACATGGACGATAAATAGTTTGGACAAGAAGAGAATATAAGCTTTCGAAATGTGATGCTACAGAAGAATGCTGAAGATTAGATGGGTAGATCACATAACTAATGAGGAGGGATTGAATAGAATTGGGGAGAAGAGGAGTTAGTGGCACAACTTGACAAGAAGAATGGACCGGTTGGTAGGACATGTTCTGAGGCATCAAGGGATCTCAATTTTAGCATTGGAGGGCAGCGTGGAGGGTAAAAATCGTAGAGGTAGACTAAGAGATTAATACACTAAGCAGATTCAGAAGGATGTAGGCTGCAGTAGGTACTGGGAAATGAAGAAGCTTGCACAGGATATAGTAGCATGGAGAGCTGCTTCAAACCAGTCTCAGGACTGAAGACCACAACAATAACAATACTGGATACACTATCTCTCCCAAATTGACTATTGTTTCTTCTTCTATCAAATAAGACAAATCATCTGCCTCATAAAGACATTATATATCCTCTTTCCTCCCATCCACTATGTCCTCTGCATTTAACGGTTCCTGTAACACGCTTAATGTTACCATCCTTGCTTTTAATTTCACCGAAGCTTGTTCTCACTTTCCTGTAAGTTGAGTCAGTCCTTTCGACAACCATTACATTTTCTTTTCTACACATTTTTCACGTAGCTATTTCGTCTTAGTTTCCCTGCTCTATTTGATTCCTCAGCGACTTGTATTTCTGCATTCCTGAAATTCCCTTTGCATTTCTGTACTTCCTTTGTTCATCGACCCTACGAACTATTTCCTCGTTTACCCACAGTTTCTTCGCAGTTACATAGTTTATACCCACATTTTTCTTTCCAACATCTGCGACTGCCCTTTTTGGAGATGTCCATTCGTTTTCAACTGTACAGCCTACTGAACTATTTCTTACTGCTCTACACATATCCTTAGAGAACTTCAAACGTATTTCGTCATTCCTTAATAATTCCGTGCCATACTTCTTTGCATATTGATTCTTCCTGACTAAACACTTAAACTTCAGGCTACGCTTCATCACTACTACATTGTCTGCTGCTGGCTGCACCATACAATACAGAATGAGATTTCCGAATCTCTGCTGACGATGTTGTAATCTAACTTAAATCTTCCTGTATCACCCTGTCTCCTCCAAGTATACCTCTTCCTTCCGTGATTATTGGACAAAGTATTCACTATTACTAGCTGACATTTATTACAGAACGCAATTCGTCTTTCTCCTTGTTACTCCTTGTCCCAAGTCCACATCTCCTCTAACCTTTTCTTCTACTCCTTCCCCTACAATTGCACTCCTGACCCCCCCCCCCCCCCCCCCCGATGCCTATGAAATTTTCATCTTCTCTTACGTGCTGTATTACCATTTCAGTACTCTCATATACTATCTCTGTCTCTTCATTTTCAGCTCACGACGTCGACATGTATGCCTGAACTATCGATGTTGGTGTTGGCTTACTGTCGATTCTGATAAGAACTATCTTATCATTGAACTGTTCAGAGCAACGCAATCTCTGCGCTGCTTTCCTATTCATAACGGATCCTGATCCCCTTATACCATTTTCTGATGCTTTTGATATTATCATATACTCATGTGACCAGGAATCGTCTTCTTTCTACTTCACTTCACTGACCCCTTCTATATCTAGATTGAGGCTTTGCATTTCCCTCTTCTGATGTTCTTGTTCGCTACTACGTTCAAGCTTCTGATGTTACACGCCCCTACACGGAGAACGCTATCCTTTATTTGGTTATTCAGTTTTTTTCTCATGATCATCTCCCTACTGACAGTCCTCATCCGCAGATCCGGATGGAAGACTTTTACGGAATCTTTTGCCAATGGAGAGATCATCATGTCACTTTTTCAATTACAGACCACATGTACTGTGGATACCCATTATGTGTGTTTCATGCAATGGTTTGCATTGCCTTCTGCATCCTCATGCCGTTGATCATTGTTGATTCTTCTGCCTTTAGGAGCAATTTCCTACCCCAAGGACAAGAGAGTGCCGTAAACCTCTGTCCGCTCCTCCGCGAAATTTGACAAGGCCCTTGGCAGAATGGCGGTGATTTCTTTTGGCGAAGTCTTCGGCCGCCAATGCCGATTATAAATCGAAATTTAGGTGGTAGCTGAATTCGAAGCCTGGACCGAAAAGTTTTCATTTCTATTCAAAGTCATTGCCCCTAGACAACAGGTGCCTCCAATCATTGTCATATTCAGACTAATTCGCCGACCCAGTAGCGACACGGGATGAGCTCGAGACAAATGCAGAAGAACGCGAAATTGGGAAGCTTTAGTTAGGGATAAATTTAAACAACGTTGAATGCCATTTCAAAAGTTGCCACTTGTATTAAACACGTTCTAGAGCCATCCTAGAACTTCAGCCCTATCGCAAAGGGCAATTATTTGATTGCGGCTCATGACAAGTATATTCAGTAAATATGTGTAACTTTGCTGGTAATCGCTGTAGATTTCCTCTAAGCTCAAGGCGTTGTTTTTGTAAGAAAATATTTAATGTCGCCGAAAATCATACACTGCCAGAAAAACTTTAATTTTCTGAGCTTTCGGTAGCATGTTGATAGGGCGTGGAATTTCTCGTAAAACGCAGTCGCGGCACCTATCATTAACTTCGAGATTGCCTCATAATCCACATCTGTGCTGCAGCCATTCTGCTAGCCTAATTTATGTATGTAAGACCACACTTAATATATGTATACACTTCTTTTACCTTCGCAGATGTTCCGCAGAGCTCTCGCCTTTTTCTGTCTCCCTTGTGGGCGGGAGACAGACACCGAAGAACTTCGTGTCGTAGCGGTCTGCGATGACGATGCAGACCCTGTACCATTGGACCCACAGGTGAGCAGCGTCGAGGAGTGTGAAGAATATAACACTGATGGTTAGGGGAACATAGACTCTACATAATCAAAGTGATCTTTAACTAACACATCAAATTTGAGTTTAGTGCGAGAACTTCAGCATTTTCTAATGTTGTCACAGGAACTGGTAGCTAAAAGCGGGCAATCACTTACTGATGGCTCCAAGGTTAACGTCTGTAGCGGGCTGTAACTTAGTTTCACTGGGTTACTGTTACCGGGGCTAATTGGTCAGTAGATGTATCACACGAAAATCCTCGGTTCAGCTTCCGGGATTCCAGCCAACTTTCCTTGATGGGAGGACGGGAACGGGTTACTCAGCCTCCAGAGACCAATTGGGGAACTACTGAGACTGAGAAGTGGAGGCTCCAACACATGGAAACTAACGATAACTAGGAAGGCGGTGCGCTTATCCCACTGCGCTCCATACCGCATTCAATGACGCTAAGTCAGAAGATGGTCCGGCGATTGGACGGTATCCATTATCTGGGGGTGGAATCACTGTGTCGGCACGGAGTGGTGCCGGACGTGATGGAGGTACCTCTCGCTACAGGTGATCCCTGAAGAACCTCCGTCTGCTATATGACCGATCTGTACATTTTTGTCATTTATACAGTCATTCATCATCTTTGTCGTGTATATTATTCTCCCAGCCTCGATTTTACCATTCCTACAACGTTTTGCCACTCCTGTCTGATTCCATCTCAGCTCCAGATGGACCAAGTAATGAAAGCGTTAATGAAGACTAACCGTCTACGCACTTAAATGCAAACTAACCACACATATTTAACTTGAAGCCGACTATTCATTGTCTGTGTTAGTTTAATCTCAATTCTGATGCAACAGAACAGTAATTTCATCCACACTTTCTGAAACATGATCAGAATTTGTTGAAGCATAAATGGATAAATCTTGAGGGCGGGGATGGGTCGGTAAGGCACCTTAAATAGCTAATCAAAATTACCAATTATTTATGTTATCACTTTGCTTTGTGGACACATTGCCGTGAGAATGAGGGTTCATGTTGCTTCATGGGATTGCACGTTCCCTTGCTGATTAGTGTCTTCAGCACAGCAGCACATCCTGTCGTGTGACCTAAGCCGTGGTCATAACTAAACTGAAAATCGTGAAACGGATGATTCGTGTTTCGGTTTCCTCGCGAAGCATTGACATATAAATGGACATGATTGACAACAGCACTGAGTCCACAGTTAATATTAGCGGGTCAACATACCCGGCATTTGGGACTTCATGTTCGCTAGGGTTGCCGTTAAGTATTTCACGAAGTCAACGAGCGGATTCTCTCGTCCGCAATGCCATAAAAACCCTTCAGCATGGCGTATTAACCTGATATATGTCTTACACTCGAAATCGGACTTTTATGGTATCCACTGAGAAAATTACATGACTCTAGATACGTATTGATAAAAACACAGTACCTTGCATTGGAAAACGTAAGTGTCTTAGATTATGGTTCAATACTGAGAAATAAGTGAAGTGAAAAACAATAAATGAAAACAAGACGACTAAAGCTTAACTCCCACAGGATTTCAACGTGGTGTGGATGCGGTTCCGTTTGGGCCCCGGTCAAGAGGAAGGTGTTCCTCCGAGGTCAGAAGAGCCGCAGATGATGCCGATGTCAGCTGATGCTGCAGACGTCAGTACTTGGCTACAGGACACACAGCTGGAGGAGCGCACCATGGGAAAGGTAAGACGACATTATGATAACCAGGGAGGACATGAATATTGAAGGTATTATTTGTGCAACCTTGTTTCTTATCAGTCCACCTAATTCTTTACATTCTTGTATACCACCACATATAAGACGCTTAAATTCCTTTCCGTTTCGGTTTTCGTACGGTGTGTGATTCACTAGTATGACATTGCTGTCCTGCAAACGCACATTCTTTTTGTTTGTTACCAGTAGACTTCTCTTGGCCACATTTGACCTCTTTTACTGTGCTGTTTTGGTTTCTACACTCCTGGAAATTGAAATAAGAACACCGTGAATTCATTGTCCCAGGAAGGGGAAACTTTATTGACACATTCCTGGGGTCAGATACGTCACATGATCACACTGACAGAACCACAGGCACATAGACACAGGCAACAGAGCATGCACAATGTCGGCACTAGTACAGTGTATATCCACCTTTCGCAGCAATGCAGGCTGCTATTCGCCCATGGAGACGATCGTAGAGATGCTGGATGTAGTCCTGTGGAACGGCTTGCCATGCCGTTTCCACCTGGCGCCTCAGTTGGACCAGCGTTCGTGCTGGACGTGCAGACCGCGTGAGACGACGCTTCATCCAGTCCCAAACATGCTCAATGGGGGACAGATCCGGAGATCTTGCTGGCCAGGGTAGTTGACTTACACCTTCTAGAGCACGTTGGGTGGCACGGGATACATGCGGACGTGCATTGTCCTGTTGGAACAGCAAGTTCCCTTGCCGGTCTAGGAATGGTAGAACGATGGGTTCGATGACGGTTTGGATGTACCGTGCACTATTCAGTGTCCCCTCGACGATTACCAGTGGTGTACGGCCAGTGTAGGAGATCGCTCCCCACACCATGATGCCGGGTGTTGGCCCTGTGTGCCTCGGTCGTATGCAGTCCTGATTGTGGCGCTCACCTGCACGGCGCCAAACACGCATACGACCATCATTGGCACCAAGGCAGAAGCGACTCTCATCGCTGAAGACGACACGTCTCCATTCGTCCCTCCATTCACGCCTGTCGCGACACCACTGGAGGCGGGCTGCACGATGTTGGGGCGTGAGCGGAAGACGGCCTAACGGTGTGCGGGACCGTAGCCCAGCTTCATGGAGACGGTTGCGAATGGTCCTCGCCGATACCCCAGGAGCAACAGTGTCCCTAATTTGCTGGGAAGTGGCGGTGCGGTCCCCTACGGCACTGCGTAGGATCCTACGGTCTTGGCGTGCATCCGTGCGTCGCTGCGGTCCGGTCCCAGGTCGACGGGCACGTGCACCTTCCGCCGACCACTGGCGACAACATCGATGTACTGTGGAGACCTCACGCCCCACGTGTTGAGCAATTCGGCGGTACGTCCACCCGGCCTCCCGCATGCCCACTATACGCCCTCGCTCAAAGTCCGTCAACTGCACATACGGTTCACGTCCACGTTGTCGCGGCATGCTACCAGTGTTAAAGACTGCGATGGAGCTCCGTATGCCACGGCAAACTGGCTGACACTGACGGCGGCGGTGCACAAATGCTGCGCAGCTAGCGCCATTCGACGGCCAACACCGCGGTTCCTGGTGTGTCCGCTGTGCCGTGCGTGTGATCATTGCTTGTACAGCCCTCTCGCAGTGTCCGGAGCAAGTATGGTGGGTCTGACACACCGGTGTCAATGTGTTCTTTTTTCCATTTCCAGGAGTGTATATCCTCCTGGGGTATTCCATCGAGGGCTATTCCCCTTCCAAAGCAGCAGAAACCCCTAAATTCGCCTCCGTCATAATCGTGAATTTCGACGTCGAGGTTCTACGTATTTTCATTTCTCCACTTCTTATTATTTTTCTTATTTTTTAGTTTACTCTCAATCCACGTCCTGTGCTCATTAGACTGTTCATTCCATGCAACAATTCTATTTTTCTTCTTCATTTTCACTTAGGATAGCATTGTCGTCAACGAAAATTGTTATTCATATCCTTTAACCTTGAATTTTAGACCAACTTTTGAATCTTTCTTTAATTTTCTTTATTGCTTCCGTGCTGTTATGATTGAAAAGTATGGTTGTAAGTCTACGTCCTTTCTCACAATCTCTCTAATCCGAGACCTTTGAGCTTTGCTTTCAACTTTTTTCTATGGTTTATTCATATGTCTCTCAGAATTTCGAATGTCTTACACTATTTCACATAGTTGGACGATTTTTCCACGTTTACCTACCCTACGACCGTGTCTTGATTTTTCTTCAGACCTCCTTCCGTTGTCAATCACAATGCCAGACATTCCTCTCCAATTTTCTGTATGTTATTTATATACTCTCGTCAGCAGCTTCGATTCACGAGCTTTTGAGTAGATTGTACGGAAGCTCTCGCACTTATTTACCCTTGTTGTCCGCGGAATTTTATGGATGACATTTTTCCATATATCGTGTTCATGTGAGGAGCCGATAGCATTAGAATGCATATCTACACGCTCACGAAATTTGCAGTTAACAGGACGGAATAGTTAATTCTGTGAGGGGTTCTGCCAATTCATAATGGAGGGAATTCTTCCACTTATTCAATGCTTCTTTTTACATATGTACGGAACCTGTTTTCTCCGCAGTTCCATTCAGTACCTCCTGGTTAGCTACGTGATCTACCCATCTAATCTTCAACGTTTTTCTGTAACACCAGACTTGAAAAGTTTCTACGGTATTTGTTTATACTATTTTAAGTGATTTTGAAACTACCTCAAGTAGTTTTCGATGTCAGTGTCCCATGGAATGTAACGAATTAAAATAAAAAAGAAAAAGTAATGAGGTCGACTACTTACAAGTGTTTAAAGGAGATCAAAGGCCGAGCGATGTTACATTCCTTTTGGAGAAACTGCACTAGTTTGAAACAGACCTTCCGCTTTCCGCTTACGACGGAATATACTGTGTTCAATGTGGATCGCTGATTACTCAGACAGGGTCATCGGCACATGACCGTTAACGGTTCCTTTGTACCGTGCAGAGTAGCACTTTCGGTAGGACGACGCTTCAAACACGTTTCCGTCCGTCGTGACTTAGGTTTTTCGTGGTTTCTCTAATTCGCATAAGGATATTCTGGAGTGGTTCCTTCGAAAGGGCACGGTCGCTTTCCTTCTCCATCCTTCCTTAATCAGAGCTTGTGCTCGGCCTCTAATGACCTCGTCCTCGACTGGACGTTAAACACTAATCTCCTGTAACCCCACCTCCTCCGATTATGTTCTGAACTGCGAAACAATCTCTTGCTCGGAAATACGGAAATATATCATCACTATTTCGTTTCTGTAATTAAGTTGGCAGTATCTCTGAGTGCAGTTAAATGCATGACGATCCACACAACAATCGCGATCTACGAGACAGTTCATCTGGAGGCATTAATAGTGTCTAATCAATTGATACTAATAATACAAGATTTGCGTATTTTATTCTAAATTCTAGCTTTCGTTCATAGAGAAGCTCTCACTACTAATGTGAAGTTGATCTTCGGCTGTGTCCTATTGCAAAGTCAATGTTCAAACAAAATTTTCCAAAACGATTGTTAAACTGCGTGCACATCAGATTACATATTCGTGAAGTCTACTTTTAAGCATTTCAATGTGAGTATCCGTTTTCTGTGAAGGTGGGTGACGCGACTGCTGCCTCGACGGTCGCCGAGGTGAACTCCGCCCCAGACGATGGCGCCTCCAGTGAGGGGGAGGTGCCGCCTCCAGCTCGCCGCAGACGCGGCTGCCGCCGTTGCTGGGCGGAGAGACTGGGCGAGAAGGTGGTCGTTCTGCCACACGGTCGCCAGGGCTACCGCCTAAATAGGAGATAAAGCTTTGACATGGGGAAGGAGAACTGAAATCCTGCAGAAACTGCAAATTTCAGGTCATGTGAAAATGATACGGTTCACAACAACAACGAGAAAAGGGCTTCTAAATCTTTCCGTGAGATATTCTGGAATAGTATTGTTGGGGAGGACGCTAAGAAAGAAATTTTTAAAGTGTGGTGCAGAACATAGTACTGTAGGGACCAGACATCTGGCCTGAAACGGGGAGAGTTAGGGAGATAATTTGAACATTGGAAAAGGAAGACATGAGGAGACGTCTGCAGGTAACGAGATAGGATAAATTACGAAATGAAGTTTGGAGGCCAACGGAGATAACGAGCACCATAGCAAAATCTTTGTGGAATACAGACCTTAGGTGGTACCGGTACGTCCGTCTATTCATCAAAATTTGTCGACCGGGGAAGATTTTAAACTAAGATCCGCGCGGAAGAAAGAAGAGAGACCAGCGTTAAAACGGGAAGAATACAGACAGGAAGTAATGGAAGACCGGAAGACTGGAACAGCAGCAGCCTGTCGAGATCTAAAACGGCTAAATGTTAGGATCAAACGCTGTTGATGAAGAGAAGAATTTTTTCGCTGCTCGGCTTCGACTTGTCGCGCAAATTGAAAAAAAAAAATTATATTCAGAGAACAAAGGGTGATTTTCAGAACAGTTTCTCACCGGCTAACAATTTGTCTTTCATGAGCTAATTAGAAACCAGTAACGGAAGACATTAAATCCGAACAACAACGTAACACTTGAGCTTTCACATATACAGCAAGCAGTTTAACGAAGGAAATTGGTGCTGTGGTCCGTCCGTTGTTGCTGAAAAGAAGTCAAAACATTTTTGTTTTTGTGGCGCTTTCGGGGGAGTCATGCAAATTCATGTTACTGAAGTCACTATCTTCTATATTAACAAACCATTTGTGTAACAGTCTATAAAATTTTAATGGTGATATAACACCAAAGTGTTTTCTTGGTTTTTGTAAAAATTAATAGATTGTTACAGCATTGGTTGTTTATGACAATGTGTTGCTATTGAATATTCTGCGACTTAGTATTTAGCTCTCCTTCATGGAGACAAGGCGAGTTAAATTGACGAGAGTTCTACGGATTTAAAGATGCTGGGACACAAAGTATCACTCTCTCGGAATAACTGGCTTGGCTTCGTCTTTTCGCACCTATATGAATTAGGAATGTTTCTAGTGTCATAATTTGATCTGCAATCGGCTGTCGGAATTTTGTTCTACTAAATGAAGTGAATTTTTTAAACAATTACTAAAATACGTAGTTATCTCCATAAAATGGCCGCAATAGTGGCTATACATATTTCTCCTAAGCCGGTTATTGCTATTTATAGAACAGCACCCACCCACTTTTCATTTGATAATCACTTAATGACTTAAGAGAGAGATTAATGATGAAAAAGATAAAATACCAGTCATTACTGGTACGGCACAGATAATTATATCGCACCAGTACACTGTCAAAGACACGTACATCTTAACACATCATTGTCAAGAGGAGGAAAGATATCGAGGGAACTTGACATAAGAAGGAAGACAGGCAAATGATAAACGTCACGTCAAAGATATAAACTCGACACCTTCCTTTAGTAACAATATGGACTTGCTTCACAAATAAGACCCTTTTCTCGATTATTAACTGCTTGGTGTATAATTCATTCAGGATATTTACCAAAGTAATCTTATTAGCACAGAAAACGCAAGAAAAAATACTGGTTGCCATTATAAGTAGTAGCAGAGAATGTGTTTACAGACAAGACCTGTCAGGTAATTGCTGATGCTATACTCGAGAAGAAACGTGCCTACATTGGTGGATTACTATCAATTCGCTATCAGAAAACCGTTTAATTTATAGTCAGATCTTTCGGTGAGTTTGAAATGTGTCACGAACCACATAAATGTATAGAAAGAAGGTATCACTGAAAATTGTAGAACAATATAACATTTCTTTACTTTAAGTCAAAACAAACGTGAAGAGTCAATAGGGGTAAATGGAAATAATTAAATTAATTTTTCAAAGTTATCGCAGAAGTATGGTACAGCTACATCTACATCTCAATTAAGTGCCTGGCAGAGGTTTCATCGAACCAGCATCAAGCTATTTCTCCACTGCTCCACTCGGCTCTCGTGTGGGAAATACTTCTGCCTATGTAGCAGGGCGCCATCAGAATATTTTCGAATTCCGAGGAGAAAGTTGCTAATTGAAATTCCTTGAAAAGATCCTGCCTCAACGAATAACGCCTTTGTCTTAATGAAAGCCACCCAAATTCGAATGTCCTATCCGTGACACTCTCTCTCATATTATGCGATAATACAAAACGAGCTACTCTTCTTTGAACATTCCCGACGTTCTCCGTCAACCTCATCTGATTCGGATCCCACGCCGATCGGCAACTCTCGAGATGACGACGGGTAATCGTACTGTAGGCAGTCTCTCTCTAGTAGACTTCAGTATGGCATTGTGTACACATCATTATAACTGGTATGTATGCCGCTTGATGATCAGATTCGATAACATTCATGGAGTACGTGTAGTATAAATTATGGAGCATGAACGCAAATTATACGATAAATATACTAACAATAGTGATGATTTTGCACACCGTCTAGTGATTCTTGACAGTTTACATAAATTACTTCCCACCAGAACACAAGCAAACTGCTTAAGTTTTTCAGTAGCCACCTAACAACACAACGTAGCACCACATAGCACCCAATTCCTTCCTGACATACAGATACACACAAACACGAACAGACACTATTAATAGGAATTGCTGTAGCTGCTAACATATTAATTTACCCTGCATAGATTATAATAGGTAACTGATAATTCGGATCCAGTATTCTGTAAAAACAAATATTTATACTGGATAATAACGCTATTATCTTATTCAGATCAAATTAGTCTATGAATGGTCGCTACACTTATAATGTATATAAACAAAATTTTCGAAGTCTAGACTATTAAGAGAGAAGAGAAATGCAAGGCAATATTTTGTGGTGCCTTGCCTACAGTCGAAAACTAATATTTCAAGACTGAACTAGAACGACCTGAGTTTTCATGGCTTTTCTTTTAAATAAGATAAGGACGTATGGAAAGTCCAACTGATTTATTTTGTAAAACTCCCTGAGTCACTAATTACTTAGTGGTGCCATTAAATTCTAGCCACATAGTATCTGGTGTCAAAAGCATCGGCAACCATTTTCTGTTACGTATTAGGAGATATCAGTCTTAGCCCTAAAACGAACATACTAGAAGAAAAGAGACTCAAAATAAATGACAAAGCTAAAGACCATGTTCGAAAGGTAGTCTTGCAGGGCACTTGACGCTTATGTGGCGCAAGGAAAAGGAATCGGTGGTTCAGTTTCCTTTATGAATTCGCACATCTAGATTCACATAAAGCGCAATATTTCTGTTATTATAAATAGATAAGCTCACTTTCAGATTAGATTCAACAAGCGCTCCAATAGCTCTACAATGTAAGGAAGTCTACCTCCAGAGTGGACACTGCTCATAAAGGAGTACTTTTCGCTACAAAGAGATGGTTGTTGTCTTTAAACCAACTTACTACGCTAGTCTACCCTGTGCGAACACTTTCATCTCTACTGTGGTGTCACCGCCAGAGACCACACTTGCTAGGTAGTAGCCTTTAAATCGGCCGCGGTCCGTTAATATACGTCGGACCCGCGTGTCGCCACTATCAGTGTTTGCAGACCGAGCGCCGCCACACGGAAGGTCTAGTCAAGAGAGAATCCCTAGGACTCGCCCCAGTTGTACAGCCGACTTTGCTAGCGATGGTTCACTGTCTGCATACGCTCTCATTTGCAGAGACGACAGTTTAGCATAGCCTTCAGCTACGTCATCTGCTACGACCTAGCAAGGCGCCATATTCAGTTACTATTCTGAACAGATAATATTGTAAATCATGTACCGTCAAGAGCGATGTTCATCATTAATGGGTTAAAGTTAAGTATCAAATTAATTTCGTCCGCTTTCTGAATTCTCATTCCTTGTCATGTTCCAGACCTCACGTCAGTATATTTCTTCCCTTCTCACGCCAGCCTGCGTGAGCTAAACCGCGTGCATTTCGGCCTCCTCTAGTAACACGGTGTTGGCTCTTCAGCCAACAAAACATCTACATAATCAACATTCTCTACATTCATATGAACCTAAATATTGTATTCAAGGTTTTGGCATCCTCTACAATACCTCTAGTCAAGTTATGCTACAAGCTTCTTTCCGCGGCTGGACTCAGTACGTCTCCTTTAGTTACTCGATCTTCTCAACTAATTTACAAAATTCTTCTGAAGCTCGAACTTCTAAACCATCAACTGTCATCTCGACTGACCAATATATAGTGAATGTTTCAGTTCCGAACATGACTGAACTAGAGACGAGTACCGCCGGAAAAAACTTCCTAATACTCAAATTTATCTTTTCGCCAGAAATTCGAGTCATGCTGCTGCCGGACTAGATTTCATACTGTCTCGACTTTGACCATCATCAGTTACTGCGATGCACAAACAAATGAAGCACCCAGGAATGGAGCCGAAAACGAAATGACACTCACAGGAAAAGAGAGTGTCTGGTTATATTTCATCGGTTACGAAATCCGGTTAAAATTGCCAGAATTTGGCGGTACTATCGCAGTTTTCATTTGACTTAATACATCCTCTGACCTGTAAATATGCTCTACTTTTCCTGAAAACTGAGACATAAAGCCGTTGAATCCTCAACTGCGGCAAGATGGCGGACAAATGGTGTGTCACGTCCTTGATGTCCTTGGGGCTGGTACTGGGAAATAATTGACCCCCGAGTTGGTCCCACACAAGATCTAATAGAGGCAGAGATGGGGATTTTGCTGGTCATACGAAAAACTATATCTATGCCGACCTTTGGACATAGTTCAAGATTCCGCCACTACTGGGCACTGCAGTCTCGGGAAAGGCCAAGATGGTGATGGCAAGGTAATGAAAGCCAGAGATGGCAGTGGTGCAAAAGTGAAAAAGAAATATTGATAAATAGTCCCAGTTTTCAGTTTGTACCTTCTGACCTAATCTCCTCCTAATCCTCCTTCTGCCTACAGCCATTATGAATGTAGCACAAATTTTGAAACAATCACAACATAGAATCTCAGTGAGCATTCAATTGCAATACACAGAGTACGCATCTTGAATGCGCTCAGAAACATCTGAACTATCTTAATTTTTGAAGCATGTTCAAAAGTTTTTATTCAAAATGTTTCATGAAGGGTGTATCTAGCAGTTTTCCCACATACAAAATTTGCCAACAATGCATACCAGACACGCACACATACACACACTAAATGTTACAACGTGAAATTAAGCAGTAATAGGGAACATTAAGGTTGATTTATGTGTAGTGGAAGGCACAACAGAGCTATTTTTCACATCTAAATGCTTCTATGATTCTTATAAAATGTCACAATGATGTTTCGAAATTTATAAATCTCGAATAAATACGTCTTTAATTGCCCGCATCTCGTGGCCGTGCGGTAGCGTTCTCGCTTCCCACGCCCGGGTTCCCGGGTTCGATTCCCGGCGGGGTCAGGGATTTTCTCTGCCTCGTGATGGCTGGGTGTTGTGTGCTGTCCTTAGGTTAGTTAGGTCTAAGTAGTTCTAAGTTCTAGGGGACTGATGACCATAGATGTTAAGTCCCATAGTGCTCAGAGCCATTTGAACCATTTTTTTTCGTCTTTAATACAAATAATACAGTGTTTACGTCAAATATACAATGTTATTACTCATAAATGAAATATTTTGCACATCTGAATTGTTTCATGAAGCATGTGAAGCGTCGCGGTGGACTTTCAGCGCCTAAAAATAAGCAATAATACGTCTGCTCGTAATAAAATGCGATGTTATTCTACACACACACACAGAGAGAGAGAGAGAGAGTTAGAGAGAGAGATACACACACATGTCAAATTGATGCATAAGACATCATTTTGCGCTCTGAAAGTAAGACCCTGAACACGTCTGGCCAAAATAACATGCTAAACAGACAGATGACATTTGAAGTTATGGCGTTCGCTGTGTTATTCAGTGATTTGGTATTTAACTAATTTGTAAATGAAAATGATTATCTTATTTTATTACACTGAGTAATTACTACATAATTTTTCTCCCGGCTAAAGATCAGATCAAGTTGCTAAAGAACTCCAACTTAACGTCGTGTTAAAGTGTTGTCTGCAAGTTGTGTAAGTGTTACTAAATCACAGTTCATACAACAGATTCTATACAACTATGGATTATGATGGAAACAGTTATCTTCAGCAAAATGATCATTAAAACCACCGAATATCAGCCGCGCACAACACTGACGTATGTTACCTGAAACAATATTCTTCGCAACTCGTGCGTAATTAATTTCGGCTCCATACATCAGCTAGAAAAGTTTGTTATAACGTTCGTGCAATGAGCAGTGTGTTTTAAGAACCAATCTGATTCGAATCATTTTCATTCAAATGAGTTCGGGACCACCGGTGCACATTTATTTTTACACATTCGTATTACGTTCAGCATTTATGTCGGCAGAGTTGCGTAATATGAATTTGCCGCTGAGACAATTGTTAAGATGGCGGCAGACAATTGATAGAGACTTTCTATTGTTAGACCAAATAAGTATTTTAACTGCTTATTAAACTTCACAGAAACTCTACTTTCGTATTGTGCAATATTTAGACTTCATCAAGCTAACATTTGATTTGTTTCTAAGGAAAACACAGACAAAAACGCAATACAAATCGCTATCATCGATGGCTGCGCTCCTTGCAGCGGAAAGAAACAATTAACACAGATAATGCTTACTGAGAGAGGAATTACAGTTACAAATAATTATTCACTCATGTTTATAATAATAATGAACTCTATTTTCAAGTAATAATTCACAAATAATTACAATTTCTTAACAGACATCAGTTTGATATGCGTCTTGCGAGCTGAACCTACAAAAGCCAACCAACAAAAGGTAAAAACAAGGAAGACAAACGCAGATCATAAAAGCACTTTACAATTATCATTGTCTTTGTGTGATACACATCGATATGTCCAATTATATCATAGAATATTATATAAATAATTAATTCACTATTTTTTCATATGTCGAATAGATAATGTTTATAATTGCCAGAGGCACAATTTCCTCTCGTCGCACTGTAGCCAAAAATTTATCTCGTAGATGTTACAAAGTTAGGCCTAACTAATGATACAGGAAATGCATGATGTATAAAATACTACGGTAAGCAGGCAAGCACAGAAACAAATAGGCAGTATGAAATATCATCAACTACTGGAAGATGGTAAATAATTCCGTTATTTTGGCTTACTCTTGGTGAAAGATACAGTGCATCTGAAAATTAAGTATTTCAACATCTCACAAGTTCTGTTATGCTTGGCGAGCGTTACAGTAGTATTTCTACATCCAAAACACGTTAGGAGTGTTCTCATTTCAGTCTGCGGTTCATAGATCGGTAATCATCTGTCAGTCTTAAAGGCTTTTCAGTGAGGTATCAGCTAAACAAACAAGGAAGGGGTTCTATGGTTCTTGTTCTTCAGTACACAATATACTCGTCGATATTGACGGATAATAATTACATTGAATTACAACTGATTGGGCCTAGTCGACGAAAGCAATTTCTAAGGAAGACTGCAATATATAAAAATCAGAAATGTAGCTCCAAATCTCTCTAAACCCGCATTTACTACAATCAGCTACGAAATAAAACACAAATTTAGTCAATATACACAATGTACACTACGTATATCTCGCGAAGAGACTATGAGAATAAAATCAGAGAGATTAGAGCCCACACAGAAGCATACCGACAATCCTTCTTTCCACGAACAATACGAGACTGGAATAGAAGGGAGAACCGATAGAGGTACTCAGGGTACCCTCCGCCACACACCGTCAGGTGGCTTGTGGAGTATGGATGTAGATGTAGATGTAAAAGGCATACACCCACATGCAACGTAGCTAAAATACAAAGACACTGACAAAACCCAATTTTAAGAAGGGGGTAGAAATTGTTTTGTTTAGCTTTTTTAAATGGAATACAACACTTATGCTTATAATATATCCTTAATATACATGGAGCACATTTGCTATGTTTATTTTTTCTTTCAGAATACAGCCAAAGATAATGCTTGAATAAGACAGAAATGAAATTTAACAAAACACAGATGGAAAGTCGATAACTCGAAAATAAATGTTGGGACCAATGTAAAACTATTTTTTATTTATCGAGTACAAACAAACACACACACACACACACACACACACACACACACACACACACACACACACACACTCAGGCTTATCGTAATATGCAAGTATAATTATTGATCTGCGATCATATGAGGAAAATTCCAACTTGGTACCTAAAGGAAAGTATTATGTTGCTTCTCAAAATATGGAAGACATCCAGTACAAAACACACGAGATACTACGTACGAAATGCTAAACTCTTACTGCAGAACTGTTTCAATAGGTGCAGGATCATGAATTTATATCAGGAAAGGAACTCAGTTGAAATCAGTACATGACCTGAGTACAGTAAGTGAAGACAAACACTTTGAAATATCAGATAATGAATTAACAGGGCTCGATATCACAAAGACGTTAAACATTTAGTGTGTCTATAGATATCCCAGTGGTAGTGTCGACACTTTTGTAAATATGTTAAAAGATGCTCTAGAAAAAGTCTCAAGTACTAAGGTCAACATAATTCTGTGTGTGGACATTCACATCAAAATTAATATCACAAATGAATCCAGCAGCACCCTCATATATATCCTTTCAAGTTTTGGCGTGTCCCTATTTGTTAATAGTGCAACAAGAGTTACTACAATGATTGCATTAGTAATTAACCATATGGGCACAAATATGGACAGGGAACTACGTGATCTAGCTGTAAAAGATCTTCGATTATCAGACCATCTCTCTTAAATAACATAAGTCAAATCGGACATGGAATCTTTCTCTAAACTACAAGCCTACAAACGGCATCTATCAGAAATCAAAATAAAAGATCTTTCAAAAGAACTAGCAAAACAATGCTGGGATGAAATGTATAAGAAAACCAATGTGAATATGAAATTCTCTACATTCTCCACATTATTTAAACTGAACTTTGAAAAGGCATTTCCAAAAGTATGCGTGTCTGTATCAACATCTCAAAAAACAGATGGACAACAGCAGGTATTAAAAGTCCTCCCAAGCATTTAAATACTTAAGTTCCATGAAAAAAGAGTCGCAATGATCCAGAGGTCCTAAATGTCTATCGTAGATACAAAAGGATCTATAAGAAGGTTCTGACTGCTGCAGAAAAGTCATTTAATGTCCAATTAATATATAATGCAGATAATAAAAGCAAAACAGTATCGGATGCCATAAAAAGGGAAACAGGGAGAGGCAAATAAATGCCGAATAACATTGTGGGGAAGTCATTTATCCACTGCGCCAGAAACAGCGGGTGAAAGCTGCAGCTGATAGATATTTATCTTTGCCGTAGTCGGCTTGGTTACGAGTTGTTTATTCTTGTTAGTTTTTGATCTGTGCTTGGAAAATAAAGTGTTTTCTCATCTCATGAAAAAGCTGTTACTTCATATATTATAAAGGCTCCCATAGTGGTGACCCCGAAAAATCGTAGCAGAAGCATAAAGAAAATATATATACCGACGAGAATAATGAATTCAGAGACAAAAGCATGGGGCAGTGTAATCAAGATTGAAGACTACAGTCTGTTCGACCAAGGATCGCGGTCCACGCCCTTTGATTCGCCACAAAACGGAACGACAGATGTTAACACAAAAGATGGGAGTACCTACGGGCGACACGGAAATGTTAAGCTTTCTGCGTTCTGGCCGACGCGCCCCCAGCTTTGGTTTACGCAGGCTGAATGCATATTTCGGCAGCGTGGGGTGTCTAAAAACATTGGCAAATTTAATATAGTGGTTTCACATCTAAATTTAGAAATGATAGAGCAAGTAGAAAAGACTTGTCGCAACAAAATTACTTTGTGCTAAAGGAAGCTCTCATACTGCATTATACGTTGTCACCAGATTTGCGACTGCAAAAAATTTTCGCATACGAAGATTTGGGCGACAAGACTCCGTCACAAGTACTCAAAGCCTTACGTACATTAGCCGGCCCGGAACTCCTACCTTAAGAGTCTTTACGTCTAATATGGCTTCGTAAACTTCCTGCTAACATCCGTGCCGTCATTGCAGCAGAAGCAGACTTACCATAGCAAGTCTTAGCAAAAAAGGCAGACACCATCGCAAACACCTTAACCGAAGTTTCTGCGTGTTCCGAATTCAACTACAGCCAGGACAGAGGCCCAAGAACGTGTAGTGTGATGGAATCTGATGTCAGTGAGCCAGGAACATGCAATAATACTTCCCAACAGCAGTGCTCATCGACCGAACCCACCGTACAGCAACTGGCAGTACAAGTGGCAAAACTCAACGTGCAAGTAACTTCACTCCACCAGCGACTACGAAGTCGCAGCTGGAAAAGACGAAGAAATGCTATCCAACAGGATTTGACAGATCAATGGTGCTGGTACCACAGACGCTTCGGTAACACTGCCCGTCAATGTATTCAACCCTGCAGCTACCCAAACTTAAAAGGCTGGCGTTAAAGGGCGCTAACGTTCGTCAACAACAACATAGGCGCCCGAGTCATAGCGTGATTCAAAGAGGTGAAAACGCCACGGTAGCTGCAGTCAACCAATCGCACCGATTGTTCCTGTTGGACCTCTCTTCAGGTGAGAAGTTTCTGACTGACACAGGTTCAGAAGTCAGTGTTTATCCAAGAAAGAGAGGTGATATACTCACGACAGCAACGCAACATGTGCTGACTGCGGCAAACAATTCCAGAATATCTACCTATGGTGAGAAACAGTTGGCATTACATCTGAATTCCAACTTCCATCCAAAATGGACTTTCGTGGTTGCTGATGTGCCGAGTCCTATAATTGGAGCGGACTTTTTACGGAACTACCGACTTATGCCCGACCTGGTTAACCGTCGTTTGGTGACAGTTCCCACAGAAGGGATATTGCCTACTGCGTCTTCCGCGTCGGTTCAAGTGCAGTGCGATGTGCCCGTGTCTTTCCGCACGAAGATTTCCGGCTCCTCTATCGCGTCATCCCCGTCGGGATATTGTGATACGATTTCGTACCCGCAACTAAGCGGGGTGCACATGTGTGCGTCACGGAAGAAGACACCCGACAGTCGTAACGATTCGTATACTGTAGGCAATATCAGAGCACTGTCGGAGGAATCACTTTTTCGTAAACTGCTTCAAGACTTTCCAGCACTTACCGAACCTGTCAACGCAACCAGGAAATGCAGACACAATACTCAACACCACATCAGCACGACAAAAGGTCAACCCGTTGCCTTCCGCCCGCGGCGTCTGCCTCCAGAGAAGCTGCTCGCGGCGCGAGCTGAGTTCGACAGACTTCTAAAAACAGGTATTGTAAGTAGGTCTGATAGTTCATGGGCATCTCCAATTCACATGGTCAGTAAAAAAGACAATTCATGGAGAGTATGTGGAGACTACAGGGCGCTCAATGCCCGCACAATTCCCGACCGCTACCCAGTACCCAATGTGACTGATTTTAACAGTACTATTAGCAATGCCAAAATATTTAGTGTGATTGATTGCGCCAAAGCATTTTCCCAGATTCCCATGGCTCCATCTGACATTAAAAAAACGGCAGTTATCACACCATTCGGTTTGTTTGAGTACAATTTTATGTCATTTGGCCTCAGAAACGCTGCCCAAACATGGAAAAGATTCATGCATGAGGTGCTTCGAGAATTACCATTCGTATTTTGTTATATGGACGACATTTTAGTATTCTCTGGTTCTGTATATCAGCATGTCGAACATCTGCGGCAGCTTTTCCGCCGTCTGACAGAGTATGGCATAATTATTAACGAAACAAAGTGCACGTTTGGAAAACGCGAGGTTAAGTTCCTGGGATATTTGGTTTCAGCAGCAGGCCTGTCACCTTTGCCTGAGCGGGTTGAAGCAGTACAACAGATGCCCCTTCCCGCAACTTACAAAGGACTTCGCAGATTTTTAGGCATGCTCAACTATTACAGACGTCACTTACCTAAATTAGCTGCCGCCCAAGAGCCACTCACAACGTTACTTGCAGGTAAAAATACAACAGGAAATCGTAAAATTTCATGGAGTCCAGATGCTGAAGCAGCTTTCCATGACTTAAAGAAATGTCTTTCTCGGGCAACACTACTGGGACATCCAAGATTGAGCCCAGCCGGCCGAAGTGGCCGTGCGGTTAAAGGCGCTGCAGTCTGGAACCGCAAGACCGCTACGGTCGCAGGTTCGAATCCTGCCTCGGGCATGGATGTTTGTGATGTCCTTAGGTTAGTTAGGTTTAACTAGTTTTAAGTTCTAGGGGACTAATGACCTCAGCAGTTGAGTCCCACAGTGCTCAGAGCCATTTGAACCAAGATTGAGCCCTCCTTTAGCGCTCATGGTTGATGCGAGCCAAACAGCAGTGGGTGCAGCGCTACAGCAAGAAGTTGATGGCAGATGGCAACCGCTTGCATTTTTCTCTAAAAACCTGACTCGACAGCAGCAAAAATGGAGTGCTATTGACCGTGAGTTGCTTGTTATTTACTTAGCCATAAAGCATTTTCGCACGTCTGTCGAAGGGAGGCACTTTGCAATTTTTACCGATCACAAGCCGTTAGTAGCTATATTTCAACGAGACACAGAGCTCAATTCACCACGTCAGTGCAGGCAAGTCGAGTACATTGCTCAGTTCACAACTGACGTGCGTCACATTTCAGGAAAAGACAACCTGGTCGCAGATTGCCTGTCTAGGAATTGTGCCAGTTTAAATTCAATTCGTTGGACCGAGTTAGCGTCTAAACAACGAGAAGATCCTTTCTTGCGCCGTCAAATAGAGGAACAAGAGAACTGCGCTGCAGCTCAGACGTGTGTCTGTCCCAAATGTTCCAGACGGAATTTGGTGTGATGTAGCAAAAGGAAAGGAGAGACCTTACATACCAGAACAATGTCGTCGCGAGATTTATAGTGCACTACATAACCTATCACATCCAGGAGTACGAGCTACAGCCAAGTTAGTTTCCTCCAAAGTAGTGTGGCCTGGAATACAAAAAGATTGTCGTGCATGGGCGCGCGCATGCCTAACATGCCAGCGTAATAAAATCAGCAGACATGTCTTTGCACCTATTGCTGACTTCCCGACGCCATCTGCAAGATTTTCACATATACATGTGGACATTGTGGGCCCGCTATCATGCTCTTCAGAACAACGCTATTTGCTCACAATCATTGATCGTTTCCTCGACATATTTAGCATTTGTTACGTATATGTCTCACTTTTATCATCAACAATGTATGAGACAAAGCACAACATACGTTTATAATGGGTGGACTATGTGCGGAATCTGTAAACTCCACCGCGTTAATGCTTCTCAGAAAAAGTAATTATTGATAACCTATATAATCTGTATTAGAGTCTTTCGAAATTGTGATAATAGTAATGATCGTTTGAAAATAATTTAGTTTCGTGGCTGAAACAGAATCGAATCGCTTGGTTTTTACCCTTAAGTAGATTTCATTTCACCCCTCAGAGGGTAATTACCCACATGCTGGGAAGCACTGGAGTAGAAGGACTTGCCTATCTAAAAGTCTTTCACACTCTGTCTAAACTGTGCTTTATCTGAAATCAAGTTATCAACGGTTGCTGGAAATTTATTGGAAATGTGTATTCCTTAATACTGGACCCCTTTTTGAACCAAGTTAAGTGATTTTACTTCCTTATGTAGATTTTTGTTATTCCTAACATTGGCATTGTACGTGGTTGTAGGCAATATTCTTTAGGCATTCGCCAAACCCAAAGGCTTCTATTGGATTGCAACAGGTTATAGCGTGACTCACCACTCCAAATGACTCATTTCCAGTCATCTGTTGTCTAGTGGCCTTGCTCTTTACACCGCCTCAAACGTCTCCTAGCGCCGACTGCGGAAATGTGCGGATCACGAGGAGCGGTCCCTGGAACTTCCTACGCACGGTCATGGGTTAGCTGTGCCTTGGAACCCATGGGTGATTCCTTTTGCTGATTTCACGCGGTTGTTCCCTCGTGTTATCGCGTCACAATTACATCAACAACATCCGACTTTGGAAGCTTCACAAGAATTAAAGGTCCCTGATGGATGTGATACTAAGTTGACATCCAGTGACTAGTCCACGTTCGAGGTCACTGAACTCTCCCGACACACCCATTCTCCTGTTGCTGCTTCTCTGCTGGAAAAAAGAGAAAAAAGCTCTAGCCTCCTTTTTTGCTTGTGGGTTCGTCCTTCGTGGCCTCTAGTGGTCAATTTCACATTATTTAAGGATGTCTGCATACCTTTGACCGGATAGTGTAAGAGAGTAGCGTTATGTTAGAGGGTAATTCAGCTAAGCTGTTCACTCAAACATCTCCGTAACTGTTTATGATATTATAATTCCGTTTCCACCCAGATAAACAGTGAAAAAGTCTTTACTAAAAGACGTATAGTTTCTTTTATAGCTGTATTAATTACAGAGATTTCGTAATCAACTTCACTTTTTTACGTTGAACTAGTATCGTAGTTCTAAAAGAGACGAATCCAACGACGTTTCTCTCTTTAAAATACTCTTACTACAGTTGGAGTCACGAACGATGGCGGCCGAGTTTCGCCTTGTTCTTCGCACCTACGTCACCTATTCTCCGACAACCAATGAGCGTTCAGAAGTGTTCCGAGCACTCTGCTATGAATGCCGTAGATAATGCGAGCGTTAAACATGATCTTAGCCAGTTGTTTAGTGAATTTCTGTTCCATTTGTTGCGAGTAGTCATCGCTGGTGTTGGCGGTAAGTGATAAATATTGCATAAGCAAGCGAGAGACATAATTCACAGGATATACGCTTCCTTCAAGCGGAACGCACGCACATGTACGTATCGCAATTGTCGCTTGGAATCGCCAGCAAAGCAACCCCTGTCCATGCCTCGACATGCGCGAGCCGCCATCGTCCGTGGATCAGACTATAGTTCTATAGTTTCGGATGATTACAATATTAACAACATGTAAGTTTTCTACATTTGTAACTGCCGCATAATCTATGCACACTTTTTTTAATGCTTGACGTAAAATCCTGTAAGAAACTGTAGAGTCTGCCTTTACCTGCTAATCCTCGTTCATTGTGCAGTCAAGGTGTGACCGGTTTTGCGATAATGAATCGCATCTTCAGGCTACATTTGCCTGGATTACATTAAGCCATTAATCCAGTACCATCCCCTAACGTTCCAAATGGTACATATGCTGGTATTATCAATGCAGTGGATGTTGAAAGATCCGTCAAAATCTTCAAATGTGTGTGAGTTCCTAAGGCACCAAACTGCTGAGGTCATCAGTCCCTAAAGTTACACACTACTTAAACCAACTTAAACTAACTTACGCTAAGAACAACACAAACACTCGAGCCCGAGGGAGGATTCGAACCTCCGGCGGGAGGGGGAAAGATGCATCAATAATTGCAGATAATTACGGATCATCACTAAGGGACACTCTAATTGGGAGGTACATTCTAATTTGGATCTATGTTGAATTCCCCATTCTACTTAGGTAAACAGCTGTCTCCTCTACGATGAAGAAACGGTGTGCAGACGCCGCCGCTGGTAAGTCATAACGGTAACTGACATGGACAATGGGCCATATCTACCGCACATCCATTACAATAATGATGCCAGGATATGTTAAAAAGCAAGATATGTGCATTTAGAACGTTGGTAGATCGTATTGGCTGAATGACTTTTTATCTAGGAAAATATAAACTAAAAACGTGAGTCACTAGCGCGAAACCGGTTCTACCTTGATTCCACAAACATTTAAAAAAAATTAGTAGTATTTAGAACTTAGAGCGCATGATGTGAGTTGAATTGGCTGTCTTAAGGTGCACGAAATACACCCCCGGAAAAAAATTCAACACTCTGAGGGACAAGTTTATTTTATTGACAGTTGTGGTAACCGGTAATTCATTGGTGCAGCGGTACACCTTAGACGCCTGTCACAGTGAAGGGTGCCCAAATAGCCATATCACTGCACACTGCAGCTCCCTCTGGTGACAACGCAGGGGTGTACTCTCACATGCAAACGATCATAAAGGTGCCGAATGGTAACCTGCGGTGGTCTGTCCCAAGTTTGTTGCACCTTTTATTGCAATTCTCCAATGTTTGTCGCAGGCCGTGGAGATGGAATAACTTCCCGCTTCATCATGTCCCATACGTGTTCAGTTGGTGAGAGATCTGGTGATCTCGATGCCCAGGACAATTAGTGCACACCACGAAGAGCACGTTGCTCCAATTTCGTAGACACTGTGACGTATGGATGTTTGGATGTGGCCTGGAAGCGTGCAAGAGTAGTTTAAATGGTTCACATGGCTCTGAGCACTATGGGACTTAACTTCTGAGGCCATCAGAACTTATGACTACTTAAACCTAATTAACCTAAGGACATCACGCACATCCACGCCCGAGGCAGGATTCGAACCTGGTCACGCGGTTCCAGACTGTAGCGCCTAGAACCGCTCGGCGACTCCGGCTGGCTTAAATGGTTAAGGCGACCGCTCTCTAACAGCAGGAAATGCGGGTTCTGGGACCGGGAGAGCTTTTCATGTGTCACCAATAAGTACGATTTCAATGCCTAACACAGCAGATGTTGAAAATATTCGCAAAAGCGACAAAATTTCGCAAAAAGTTTCCGTTTGAGAGCGTTGCTGCAGCGTGTATGCAACGCGTCGCTGCACCGATGACAGCGTAAAAGCACCGACGTGTAAGCAAGGGGTTAGTGCGGCCATCAGACAATAACTCCTTGATTGCCTCTTATACACAGTATATTGTGTGTGTTGCTGTTTGTTTTACGCATTTACAGGGTTATTACAAATGATTGAAGCGATTTCACAGCTCTACAATAACTTTATTATTTGAGATATTTTCACAATGCTTTGCACACACATACAAAAACTCAAAACGTTTTTTTAGGCATTCACAAATGTTCGATATGTGCCCCTTTAGTGATTCGGCAGACATCAAGCCAATAATCAAGTTCCTCCCACACTCGGCGCAGCATGTCCCCATCAATGAGTTCGAAAGCATCGTTGATGCGAGCTCGCAGTTCTCGCACGTTTCTTGGTAGAGGAGGTTTAAACACTGAATCTTTCACATAACCCCACAGAAATAAATCGCATGGGGTTAAGTCGGGAGAGTGTGGAGGCCATGACATGAATTGCTGATCATGATCTCCACCACGACCGATCCATCAGTTTTCCAATCTCCTGTTTAAGAAATGCCGAACATCATGATGGAATAGCGGTGGAGCACCATCCTGTTGAAAGATAAAGTCGGCGCTGTCGGTCTCCAGTTGTGGCATGAGCCAATTTTCCAGCATGTCCAGATACACGTGTCCTGTAACGTTTTTTGCGCAGAAGAAAAAGGGGCCGTAAACTTTAAACCGTGAGATTGCACAAAACACGTTAACTTTTGGTGAATTGCGAATTTGCTGCACGAATGCGTGAGGATTCTCTACCGCCAAGATTCGCACATTGTGTCTGTTCACTTCACCATTAAGAAAAAATGTTGCTTCATCACTGAAAACAAGTTTCGCCCTGAACGCATCCTCTTCCATGAGCTGTTGCAACCGCGCCGAAAATTCAAAGCGTTTGACTTTGTCATCGGGTGTCAGGGCTTATAGCAATTGTAAACGGTAAGGCTTCTGCTTTAGCCTTTTCCGTAAGATTTTCCAAACCGTCGGCTGTGGTACGTTTAGCTCCCTGCTTGCTTTATTCGTCGACTTCCGCGGGCTACGCGTGAAACTTGCCCGCACGCGTTCAACCGTTTCTTCGCTCACTGCAGACCGACCCGTTGATTTCCCCTTACAGAGGCATCCAGAAGCTTTAAACTGCCCATACCATCGCCGAATGGAGTTAGCAGTTGGTGGATCTTTGTTGAACTTTGTCCTGAAGTGTCGTTGCACTGTTATGACTGACTGATGTGAGTGCATTTCAAGCACGACATACCCTTTCTCGGCTCCTGTCGCCATTTTGTCTCACTGCGCTCTCGAGCGCTCTGGCGGCAGAAACCTGAAGTGCGGCTTCAGCCGAACAAAACTTTATTTTTTCTACGCATCTGTAGTGTGTCGTGACCATATGTCAATGAATGGAGCTACAGTGAATTTATGAAATCGCTTCAATCATTTGTAATAGCCCTGTACTTGTGTATGCACATGTTTTTGTTATTGGGTGTTGTCTGTGTATCCCGACTTTTCACATGCTTTTGCATGTGTACTAGTTGCTATTTTTAAAACTGTGAGAGAACATCATAGCACAGCAACTCTCCATCTTATAACTCGTCTCCCTAACAAGACAACAGTCTACCCAGGGGGGGAGATTTTGTGGTGAATTTAGACATGTATGTATCACAAAAAGACTGTTGCATGGTAAATGATTTTAAAATGAGAAAAACATAGTAAATCATAGACTGAGGTGACAAAAGTCGTTGGATACCTCCTAATATCGTGTTGAATCTCCTTTTCTCTGGCGCAGTGCAGCAACCCAACGTGGCAGGGACTCAACAAGTGTTTGGAAATCCGCTGCTGAGATATTAAGCCATGGTGCCTCTACAGCCGTTCATAATTACGAAAATGTTGCCGGTGCAGGATTTTGTGCACGAAGTGACCTCGCGACTACGTCCCAAAAATGTTCGATGAGATTCATGGCTGGCTCTGAGCACTATGGGAAGTAACTACTGTGGTCATCAGTCCCCTAGAACTTAGAACTACTTAAACCTAACTAACCTAAGGACATGACACACATCCATGCCCGAGGCAGGATTCGAACCTGCGACCGTAGCAGTCGCGCGGTTCCGGACTGCGCGCCTAGAACCGCTAGACCACCGCGGCCGGCGATGAGATTCATGACGGGCGATCTAGGTGGCCATATAATTCGCTCGAACTGTCCAGAAACTTTTTCAAACCGGTTGCGAACAACTGTGGACCGGTGACACGCCGCATTGTCATCGATAAAAATTCCATCGTTGTTTGGGAACATGAAGTCCATGGATGGCTGTAGGTGGTCCCCAAGCAGCTAAACAGAACCATTTCCAATCAGTGGTCGGTTAGGTTGGAGTAGAGGACCCAGCCCATTCCATGTAAACACAGCACACACCATCACACCATTATAGTCGCCATCAGCTTGCACAGTGCCTTGTTGACAACTTGGGTCCATAGATTGGTGAAGACTACGCCACATTCGAACCCTACCAGCTGGAATCAGGGCTCATCTGACCAGACCATGGTTTACTAGTCGTCTAGGGTCCAACCAACATGGTTACGAGCCCAGGAGGCGATGTGCTGTTAACAAAGCCACTCGCGTCGTTCGTCCGCTGCCGTAGCCCGTTACCTCCAAAGATCGCCACAATGTCCTAACTGATATGTTCGTCGTATGTCCCACACTGATTTCTGCTGCTATTTGACGCAGTGTTGCTTGTCTGGCAGCACTGATAATTCTACGCAAACGCTGCTACTTGCGGTCGTTAACTGAAGGCCGTCGGCGACTGCGTTGTCCATGGTGAGAAGTAATACCTGAAATCTGATATTCTCGGCAAAGTCTTGTCTCTGTAGAATTCTGAATATCGAATTCCTTAACGATTTCCCAAACGAATTTCCCTTGCGTCTGATTCCAATTACCTTCAACTTTAAAGACTGTTAGTTCCCATCGTGCGGCCACAGTCACGTCGGAACCTTTTTACATGTATCACCTGAATAGAAATGACATCTCTGCCAAAGCCCTGAACTTTTATACCTTGTGTTCGCAATACTGCCGCCTTTGGTATACAGGGTGGTCCATTGATAGTGACCGGGCCAAGTATCTCACGAAATAAGCATCAAACGAAAAAACTGCAAGGAACGAAACTCGTCAAGCTTGAAGGGGGCAACTAGACGGCACTATGGTTAGCCCGCTAGATGGCGCTGCCATAGGTCAAATGGATATCAACTGCGTTGTTTTAAATAGGAACCCCCATTTTTTATCACATATCGTGTAGTACGTAAAGAAATATGAATATTTTAGTTGGACCACTTTTTTCGCTTTGTGACAGATGGCGCTGTAATAGTCACAAACGTATAAGTACGTAGTATCACGTAACACTCCGCCAGTGCGGACGGTATTTGCTTCGTGTTACATTACCCATGTTAAAATGGACCGTTTACCAATTGCGGAAAAGGTCGATATCGTGTTGATGTATGGCTATTGTGATCAAAATGCCCAACGGGTGTGTGCTATGTATGCTGCTCAGTATCCTGGACGACATCATCCAAGTGTCCGGACCGTTCGCCGGATAGTTATGTTATTTAAGGAAACGGGAAGTGTTCAGCCACATGTGAAACGTCAACCAAGACCTGCAACAAATTATGACGCCGAAGTAGGTGTTTTAGCTGCTGTCGCGGCTAGTCCGCACATCAGTAGCAGACAAACTGCGCGAGAATCGAGAATCTCAAAAACGTCGGTGTTGAGAATGCTACATCAACATCGATTGCACCCGCACCATATTTCTATGCAACAGAAACTGCATGGTGACGACTTTGAACGTCATGCTCAGTTCTGCCACTGGGCACAAGAAAAATTACGAAACGATGACAGATTTTTTGCACGCGTTCTATTCAGCGACGAAGCGTCATTCACCAACAGTAGTAACGTAAACGGGCATAATATGCATTATTGGGCAACGTAAAATCCACGATGGCTGCGACAAGTGGAACATCAGCGACCTTGGCGGGTTAATGTATGGTGCGACATTATGGGAGGAAGGATAATTGGCCCCCATTTTATCGATGGTAATCTAAATGGTTCAATGTATGCTGATTTACTACGTAATGTTATTACAAGATGTTTCACTGCATGACAGAATGGCGATGTACTTCCAACATGATGGATGTCCGCCACACAGCTCGCGTGCGGTTTAAGCGGTATTGAATAACATACACTCCTGGAAATGGAAAAAAGAACACATTGACACCGGTGTGTCAGAGCCACCATACTTGCTCCGGACACTGCGAGAGGGCTGTACAAGCAATGATCACACGCACGGCACAGCGGACACACCAGGAACCGCGGTGTTGGCCGTCGAATGGCGCTAGCTGCGCAGCATTTGTGCACCGCCGCCGTCAGTGTCAGCCAGTTTGCCGTGGCATATGGAGCTCCATCGCAGTCTTTAACACTGGTAGCATGCCGCGACAGCGTGGACGTGAACCGTATGTGCAGTTGACGGACTTTGAGCGAGGGCGTATAGTGGGCATGCGGGAGGCCGGGTGGACGTACCGCCGAATTGCTCAACACATGGGGCGTGAGGTCTCCACAGTACATCGATGTTGTCGCCAGTGGTCGGCGGAAGGTGCACGTGCCCGTCGACCTGGGACCGGACCGCAGCGACGCACGGATGCACGCCAAGACCGTAGGATCCTAAGCAGTGCCGTAGGGGACCGCACCGCCACTTCCCAGCAAATTAGGGACACTGTTGCTCCTGGGGTATCGGCGAGGACCATTCGCAACCGTCTCCATGAAGCTGGGCTACGGTCCCGCACACCGTTAGGCCGTCTTCCGCTCACGCCCCAACATCGTGCAGCCCGCCTCCAGTGGTGTCGCGACAGGCATGAATGGAGGGACGAATGGAGACGTGTCGTCTTCAGCGATGAGAGTCGCTTCTGCCTTGGTGCCAATGATGGTCATATGCGTGTTTGGCGCCGTGCAGGTGAGCGCCACAATCAGGACTGCATACGACCGAGGCACACAGGGCCAACACCCGGCATCATGGTTTGGGGAGCGGTCTCCTACACTGGCCGTACACCACTGGTGATCGTCGAGGGGACACTGAATAGTGCACGGTACATCCAAACCGTCATCGAACCCATCGTTCTACCATTCCTAGACCGCCAAGGGAACTTGCTGTTCCAACAGGACAATGCACGTCCGCATGTATCCCGTGCCACCCAACGTGCTCTAGAAGGTGTACGTCAACTACCCTGGCCAGCAAGATCTCCGGATCTGTCCCCCATTGAGCATGTTTGGGACTGGATGAAGCGTCGTCTCACGCGGTCTGCACGTCCAGCACGAACGCTGGTCCAACTGAGGCGCCAGGTGGAAATGGCATGGCAAGCCGTTCCACAGGACTACATCCAACATCTCTACGATCGTCTCCATGGGAGAATAGCAGCCTGCATTGCTGCGAAAGGTGGATATACACTGTACTAGTGCCGACATTGTGCATGCTCTGTTGCCTGTGTCTATGTGCCTGTGGTTCTGTCAGTGTGATCATGTGACGTATCTGACCCCAGGAATGTGTCAATAAAGTTTCCCCTTCCTGGGACAATGAATTCACGGTGTTCTTATTTCAATTTCCAGGAGTGTATTTCATGACAGGTGGATTGGTCGTCGAAGCACCATACCATGGCCCGCGCGTTCGCCGGATGTGACGTCCCCGGATTTCTTTCTGTGGGTAAAGTTGAAGGATTTTTGCTATCGTGATCCACCGACAACGCCTGACAACGTGCATCAGCGCATTGTCAATGCTGGTGGAATATTACGGAAGGCGAACTATTCACTGTTGAGAGGAATATCGTAACACATATTGCCAAATGCACTGAAGTTGAGTCCGCAGCTCGAGGTCGTGCGGTAGCGTTCTCGCTTCCCGCGCCCGGGTTCCCGGGTTCGATTCCCGGCGGGGTCAGGGATTTTCTCTGCCTCGTGATGACTGGGTGTTGTGTGCTGTCCTTAGGTTAGTTAGGTTTAAGTAGTTCTAAGTTCTAGGGGACTGATGACCATAGATGCTAAGTCCCATAGTGCTTTGAACCATTTGAACTGAAGTTGACGGACATCATTTTCAGCGTGTATTGCATTAATGCGGTATTTACAGGTAATCACGCTGTAACAGCATGCGTTCTCAGAAATGATAAGTTCACAAAGGTACATGTATCACATTGGAACAACCGAAATAAAATGTTCAAACGTACCTACGTTCTGTATTTTAATTTAGAAAACCTACCTGTTACCAACTGTTCGACTAAAATTGTCGGCCATGTGTTTGTGACTATTACAGCGCCATCTATCATAAAGCGAAAAAAGTGGTCCAACTAAAACATTCATATTTCTTTACGTACTACACAAATATGTAATAAAAAATGGAGGTTCCTATTTAAAAAACGCCGTTGATATCCGTTTGACCTATGGCCGCGTCATCTAGCGGGCCAACCATAGCGCCATCTGGTTTCGCCCTTCAAGCTAGACAAGTTTCGTTCTTTGTAGTTTTTTCGTTAGACGCTTATTTCGTGAGATATTTGTCCCGGTCACGATCAGTGGACCACCCTGTATATGAATATCACTGTTCCATGACCTTGTCAATACGATTATTCAAACTTTCGGGGGTGAAAAAAGATAACAGGTGACACGGGGCTGCAGAATGTGTCAAGCGAATTACGGAGATCCGTTCTCAACTACCGGAAGCGTCTGAACCGAAACGAGAGCTGCGGCAGTGTTGTAAAGGGTGTCGCTTCCCCAGTTTAATCCCATCCAGTTCTCAGCATCGGTGGGGGTGGTGGGGGAGACAGAGAGACAGAGAGAGAGAGAATGCGGGAACACGACAAAGGCCGGCGGTAGAACAATTCGTGGAAGGCGGCAGGTGCTAACAAGCGGCGACGCCCTCCAGAGCTGTCGATAGCGACACGCTCCCTGCTCAGGCCTCAAAGCAGCGGCAATCACCGCCTGTCCACTCGAACGTACGCCAGAGGGTTCTCCACAGCACAGCGTGGGAACGCGCAGATCAGCGTCCGATGTCTGCGGCTGTTACCGGCGGCGATAGAACGCCACACTCAAACACATAACAGTCCGAATGCATGGCTGGATGTGACAGTTCCGAACGGTACTGCCAACATAAAGATGAAATACAGTGTGTCCATAATTGAAGTCCCAGTTCAGAACGCTGCAGAAAGAGATGCACTGGTCAGAACTGTAGGATCCTGTACTGCAAGGAGGCAAGGGAGAGAATGTTATGGGTGGCCGGTATCCTCTTTCTACAAGATGCACACGTGGATTAATCCGGTTCTTTATTTACATGGACTTGTAGCATTTACTGAACCTGAAGAGAGTCCATGTCTTGGGGTACAAGCTCATCCGTAATAGTCCTCTTGCAGACAATATCGGTAATCCAGAACGAGATTTTCACTCTGCAGCGAAGTGTGCGCTGGTATGAAACTTCCTGGCAGATTAAAACTGTGTGCTCGACCGAGACTCGAACTCGGGACCTTTGCTTTTCGCGGGCAAGTGCTCTACCATCTGAGCTACCGAAGCACGACACAAGCCCGGTACTCACAGCTTCACTTCTGCCAGTACCTTGTGTCCTACCTTCCAAACTTTACAGAAGCTCTCCTGCGAACCTTGCTAGTTCTGCTCTTTTAAATTCTAATACTAAATCCCTACTGACTTCTGTTTCTTATTTTATCAGACAAGTCCTCTTCCTCACAGAGGCCTTGAATGTGCTTTTTCACCTATCTGCTCTCTCCTCTGCATTTAACAGTGGAATTCCTGGTCGTACTCTCAATGTACGACCCATGCTTTTAATTTCACTGCAGGTTGTTTTGACTTTCCCATATGCTGCGTCAGTCCTTCAGACAATCATTACTGTTTTCGATTTCATACTGCCATTTCGTCTTAGCTTCCGTTCACTTCCTATTTTTTCCGGTTACTAAGAACACCTAAAATTCTACCGAGCGAAGTGGTGCAGTGGTTAGCAGTCTGGACTCCCATCTGTGAGGACGATGGTTCAAACCCGCGTCCGTGCATCCTGATGTAGGTTTTCCGTGATTTCCCTAAATCGCTTCGGGCAAATGCCAGAATGGTTCCTTTGAAAGGGCAAGACCGGCTTCCTTCCCCACCCTTGCCTAATCTGATGGGACCGATGACCACGCTGTTTGGTCCCACCCCCCCCCCCCCCCCACCCCCCCAAATCAACCAACCGAAGTAGAATTTCCAAAAAAGTTTTTCATCAGAAGGGCTGAGAGTTGCCTCTTCCTGTTTTCATGTGTTGTAGTCCTAGTCGTCCACTACACACACTGTCAATTTGAACGAAAAGGGTGAGGGGGAGTTCTTACTATCCCCTCGTGATTCATATTTACTAAGTTACGTGAACACACGTATTATTTCTGAAAAATGGACCGAGACTCTATGACCAACATTTAGTTCCAGAAGTTCCCTCCACCACTGATAAAAAGGGCGGCATGCAGAGTGCACATGTAGATGTGGATGCTGGGAAGCACACGGCGAGGCCATCTCCGCTTCAGACCGCACCACGGCCGGAAGAAGAGTGGGATGCGACGTGTGCGGACCCCGGTACATATTCCGGGTTAAGCGGGGCGGAAAGAGCGCTGGGAGGGGGCCAGGCCGCCGGCTGCCGGCCGCTGGCTGCGCCGCCCACACTCACCCCAGGGCGCAGGGGGCGGCGCCGCCCCAGTCGATAGCACGGCTGGCTGCCTTGCCTGCCGCATCCCCTGCCGCCGCCCCGGGCGCGGCGCAGAAACACAGGCCGCTTCTTTCAGAGGGCCGCGTTGCTCTCTGGGGAACTCCCCGGCCGCTACCTGCTGTGACGTCACTCTCTCTCCGGGGCTGCCAAACGACTGTCACCACACCTGAATTACTTTAATACAGAATGCAGGCATTTATTGACGAAAGTGGGTTCAGTGATACAGAGGTAAAACACACAATACAACAGAGCAGAAAACTAACTGGGTCTATGAATTCTTTTTGTCGACACAAGAACGTTTCTAACAGCAATAGAAAAGAGTGGGTAGGCTAATGCTTGAATCTGTCTACAGCTACATCCATATCTCAAGTCACCTGACGGTGTGTGGCGGAGGGTACCTTGAGTACCTCTGTCGGTTTTCCCTTCTATTCCAGTCTCGTATTGTTCGCTGTGGATAGGAACTCATCACCACCATCCTCATCATCATTGTCTGCCTGAATTGTTGGTAAAGCTGTTATTAGAAAATGTAGTCCATCAACAAAGGAGGTGGCTTACAAAACACTCGTTCGACCTATACTTGAGTATTGCTCATCAGTGTGGGATCCGTACCATGTCGGGTTGACAGAGGAGATAGAGAAGATCCAAAGAAGAGCGGCGCGTTTCGTCACAGGATTATTTGGTAAGCGTGATAGTGTTACGGAGATGATTAGCAAACTCAAGTGGCAGACTCTGCAAGAGAGGCGCTCTGCATCGCGGTGTAGCTTGCTGTCCAGGTTTCCAGAGGCTGCGTTTCTGGATGAATTATCGAATATATTGCTTCCCCCAACTTAGACCTCCCGAGGAGGTCACGAATGTAAAATTAGAGATACTCGAGCGCGTGCGGAGGCTTTCCGGCAGTCGTTCTTCTCGCGAACCATACGCGACTGGAACAGGAAAGGGAGGTAATGACAGCGGCACGTAAAATTTCCTCCGCAACACACCGTTGGGTGGCTTGCGGAGTATAAATGTAGATGTAGATGCAGATCATCATCAGCCAATCCCACCACTTGATACGGCCTCTTTGACTCAGCATGTAACATACGATTCCTTCAAGTTCTTCCATTTCTGCCGATCTTGAGCTTCCTGTTGCCAGTTCAATCTCGCTGTCTTTTTTAAGTCTGTCTCATCAGTACGATGGTCTTTTCCCGTTTGCCTTTTTCTGTAAACTGGGCTCCAATCTAGTATTTGTATCCACCACCTGCCATCTGTTTTTCAAGCAATATGACCAGCCCACCGCCATTTCGAAGTATTCACTCTTTCCATTATGTCCCTTACCTTTATTGTCAGCCTGATATCAACTGTTTTCCTCCTTTCTTTTTTGTGTAGCCCAAAATTGATCTTTCCATCCCTCATTGGGCTACTATTACACTCCTGGAAATGGAAAAAAGAACACATTGACACCGGTGTGTCAGACCCACCATACTTGCTCCGGACACTGCGAGAGGGCTGTACAAGCAATGATCACACGCACGGCACAGCGGACACACCAGGAACCGCGGTGTTGGCCGTCGAATGGCGCTAGCTGCGCAGCATTTGTGCACCGCCGCCGTCAGTGTCAGCCAGTTTGCCTTGGCATACGGAGCTCCATCGCAGTCTTTAACACTGGTAGCATGCCGCGACAGCGTGGACGTGAACAGTATGTGCAGTTGACGGACTTTGAGCGAGGGCGTATAGTGGGCATGCGGGAGGCCGGGTGGACGTACCGCCGAATTGCTCCACACGTGGGGCGTGAGGTCTCCACAGTACATCGATGTTGTCGCCAGTGGTCGGCGGAAGGTGCACGTGCCCGTCGACCTGGGACCGGACCGCAGCGACGCACGGATGCACGCCAAGACCGTAGGATCCTACGCAGTGCCGTAGGGGACCGCACCGCCACTTCCCAGCAAATTAGGGACACTGTTGCTCCTGGGGTATCGGCGAGGACCATTCGTAACCGTCTCCATGAAGCTGGGCTACGGTCCCGCACACCGTTAGGCCGTCTTCCGCTCACGCCCCAACATCGTGCAGCCCGCCTCCAGTGGTGTCGCGACAGGCGTGAATGGAGGGACGAATGGAGACGTGTCGTCTTCAGCGATGAGAGTCGCTTCTGCCTTGGTGTCAATGATGGTCGTATGCGTGTTTGGCGCCGTGCAGGTGAGCGCCACAATCAGGACTGCATACGACCGAGGCAGACAGGGCCAACACCCGGCATCATGGTGTGGGGAGCGATCTCCTACACTGGCCGTACACCACTGCTGATAGACGAGGGGACACTGAATAGTGCACGGTACATCCAAACCGTCATCGAACCCATCGTTCTACCATTCCTAGACCGGCAAGGGAACTTGCTGTTACAACAGGACAATGCACGTCCGCATGTATCCCGTGCCACCCAACGTGCTCTAGAAGGTGTAAGTCAACTACCCTGGCCAGCAAGATCTCCGGATCTGTCCCCCATTGAGTATGTTTGGGACTGGATGAAGCGTCGTCTCACGCGGTCTGCACGTCCAGCACGAACGCTGGTCCAACTGAGGCGCCAGGTGGAAATGGCATGGCAAGCCGTTCCACAGGACTACATCCAGCATCTCTACGATCGTCTCCATGGGAGAATAGCAGCCTCCATTGCTGCGAAAGGTGGATATACACTGTACTAGTGCCGACATTGTGCATGCTCTGTTGCCTGTGTCTATGTGCCTGTGGTTCTGTCAGTGTGATCATGTGATGTATCTGACCCCAGGAATGTGTCAATAAAGTTTCCCCTTCCTGGGACAATGAATTCACGTTGTTCTTATTTCAATTTCCAGGAGTGTAGTTTTCTAACAATTAACTCATGTAATGTCCATTTCCCATAGCCGTAAGTTGTTACCGGTAGAATACATTGGTCAAAAATCGTTTTCGTCAGCTCGGACGACGTCTCAGGTTTCTAAAATGAGCAATGTCTTCCATAAGCTTGCCAGCCTAATTTAATACATCGAAATACTTCTGCCTTTAGGTCCCCTTTCATATATATCAGTTAACCTAGATAGATGTAAAATTTCGAAATTTGTGGACAGTTCTTATGGGACCAAACTGATGAGCTCATCGGTCCCTAGGCATACACACTACGTAAAATTTCGAAATTTGCGGTCAGTTCCTATCGGACCAAACTGATGAGCTCATCGGTCCCTAGGCATACGCACTACTTAATCTAACTTCAAATAAGTTACGCTAAGGACAATACTCACACCCATGCTCGAGGGAGGCCTCGAACCTCCGACGTGGGGGGGGGGGGGGGGGGGGGGGGAGGAGGGCGGCCGCGCGAACCGTGGCATGGCGCCTTAGCCCACGTGGCCAGAAAGACCTAATCTAATCTGTGAGCCTTTGAAGTTGCGTGCTTCCAACAGATATTTTCCCTCCGATATCCATTCATTTTTCATTATCTTAGTTTTATCATAGTGTATTTTTAGATCAGCTTCGGAGCAGACTGGACAAATTCACTAGCCAGTTTTTGACTTTCTTCTACACTGTTTGGAAGCAGTACAATGCCATCAGCGAACTTCAGGTTATTTAATCTCTTTCTCAAGATTTGGATTCCGCTTTTTTTCGTCTAATTTATACATTGCTCTTTCTCGATGACTGCTGAAAATAGGTTTAGAGATATAGAATCACCTTGTTTAACACACTTTTCATCGGGTTCTTCAACTAAATTCACATGGATAACAACTACGCATTTTAAATGCAACTTCAAAAGAATTATAATAGCTTCGGATATAGATTATTTATGAAGGAGCGCCAGAATATCAACAATCGAGAGAAAACCAATGATGAAGTAAGAACTAGAATGAAGCCAACTAAAAGAGTGATGGAACTGAAAGAAAATTATCAAAGTGGTATCTGTGTTTGTTTACAATACGACAACATCTGTGGACAAAGAAAAGTTTTGAATGGTAACCACCTGGCAGACGCAAACGCGGCAGATCACGACATTCCTGGAAAGACCACATCAGTGAAATAATGAAGCATCACGACGTATGCAAGGAAGATGCCCTGAATAGATGTACTTAGCAGAAGATGGCAGGAATACAGCAAAATGTTGTTATTAATTGATCCTTGAATAAATTATTCCTATAATAATAATAATAATAATAATAATAATATTTCTGAAGTCATAGGCAATGAACCTTAGCACTCAACAAAGCTTCTTTTTCCAAATACGCAAACCCTATTAGGCTTCAAACTGCACTCCCATGTGTGGACGTGAAAGTCAGAGCTTTTTTTCGGTTTTCTAGACGAGTGTCAAAGGTTAGTGAGAGAGCACGTTCTCGATAAACAGAAAGAGGGCTCGTAATAGACCGTTGAGCCATTAGTTACCTGGCAGTGCTGTTTAACGAAAGAAACGGTCCTCGCAATGTCTAATTGAAACCAATAAATTTGCGACTAATGATCGTTTTTATATAAGAAAGGCTCCTTTAGGGTGTGAAATTGAAAATGCTTAATACTAAGCTTCTGTTACAGTGCTATCATAACAGGATGTGCTACAAGCGCACTAAACCTGTCTATATGGTAATTGGATTTGTAATCTCATCTAAATGTATAGTATTGCAAACTTGTTTATTAAATATGCAAATTTTGTTGTGAAAATACGTCGACTGAATGTTTATGATGTGTTTTGAATGTAACAAGGAAAAGGAATTTTATTTTCTGTCACTGCACATTCATAAAATGCAAATTAATCACTCATGCTTAATATCTGTTACAATAGGTAAAACATAGTGTAATAATAAACAAAATTCTCTCTCTCTCTCTCTCTCTCTCTCTCTCTCTCTCTCTCTCTCTCTCTGATGGAATATCGAGTAGAAGCAAGGACAGTGTATGTTGGCAGCACATATGGATGTGACTAAGAGAAGGTTCCAGTATTTTTACGTGTTTGAGTTTTCTTGCAAACAGACCTGTGTTAGTACTTTGTTTTAAACAAAAAAGTCGCCAGGAAGCCATGGAATCACAGCTTTTATATGGAATGCTCCTCCGCATTGGCCCCTTACGACGATGCTTACCTTGCATTTATAGGGAACCTCTCGCCCAGTGCAAAGTCCCAAGCGGCTCCAAAAATGGACACAAAAAATTGCAGACCAGTATTATTAGCATTAGTTTGCTACAGAACTTTCGAGCATTTTCTTAACGGGGTGGGGCTGGTTGAAATATTGAAATGATCAAAATGTTCAGTTTTTTCACTTATATATATATATATATATATATATATTTCTTATTTCTGGTTTATTCATTCATTTAACATTCATTTAAACAAAACACTTTGTGGGCATGACCACGTACATTCCATGATGCTACTTCTGGCGGGTGTAAAATGAAGATAATAAACGCTAAAATGAAGATCTGGCCCTGTCTGAGACCCCCTGAAGCAGATCTTAGGATCTCTTAATTCTATAAATTACAATCTAAACATAAATGAATGATGAAGGCAACTAATACTACAAAATGATAAACGTTGTTCCTGCTTATATATTTATCGTAGTTTTAAAAAAATTTAGATTACAAAGTTTAGATTTCCTAAGTAAAATTAGTAATCAATTGCCCAACTATGCCCCTTATTATGACTGCGCGGTCTAATATAGGTGACGCGAAATGACTGACATCATGTACATACCAAACACTAGAAGACACTACTTCCAAAGATGGTCTACTGTGGTGTGGAACCTCAGTGGAAATAAACTAATGTGATCACAACTGCTTAGCTTTTATAGCCCTAATAAGCCGAAGCAGTTTGCCGTATCACCGTATGTACTGCGTCCGGTGATTCGAAGTGATGGTTCCCGTACTCGACTGCGACGATGGAAGAACTCCAGCCACAAACAAACTCTTCCAAACACTAGGACGGCAGAAGGTGGTCCTCTGACTAATATACTCTAATACTGTCTTCTCCTCTCTGTGTTGTACAGACGAGAAACGCGAACTCCCAGCCACAAGGACGGAGTTCAGATAACGTCTCAACGTAAGTATAGGCAGATGAAGTGTTCTCAATTACTGAACGCTGCGTACTCAACGACGACTTCGAACCCGGAGGTGAAGTACAGAATCGTATAGGTTCGCAACAGTACAGTGCCTAACTGTTCTAACTATAAACTCTCCTGAGAGCAAAGACAGCAAGTCCGTCTGTACCAACAAAACCTGATATCGTGCGACCGTCACACACGGGCGCTCACAACGGAAGACCGCGTCTCTCCAGCGCTGGCTTCCCAGCAAGGCTCGGCTCCCCACCCTCATAATTCCGAAAACCAATCATATCCCGAAACCACGGAATATTCCCACTCTCTACAAATTCTTCCGACCGCCGACCAACCATATTTTAGTCTTTTGTTGTCCAGCGCGGAAAGTTTGTGAGGAAAAACCTATACTCGTACAATGGCACACTTCTGAGTAAAGATCCTTGGAAATAACCCAGCCTGCGTGGTTTCCGAGGTGCCGCTTCTTCGTTCCTCTCACCTGCGTCCAAGATTTTCAGCGTTTCCGAAGTATAATCCCTCCGGATCGGCTACAAAATCGGCCGGTCGCGACTCTATTGTGCTCCAGCGCTTAGGTGCTACGACGTCCGTCTTGCTATTTCCTGTGTTTAAGTAGGACCGACACACCGGTGTGGGCCTTCCACCCAGAGCTTCAGTTCCTCCAGCCGTTTCATTTCCACTGGCGTTCCAACCTCTACTAGTATAGGCAATCATTCATTACGCCGTTTTTATAATAAAGACACTCTGTCACCTTTCATGCAATAAGCGTTGACAATTATTTAGAAGACGTACGTGACAATGTCTGTCTCCTTTATATATTCATATTTACGATCTACAGCCTATCACATGATACCTAATTGCGTTTGTAGATCACGGCAAGGTATGTGGATGAGTGTTTGTAAGGTGCGAAATTATAGCCACCTTACAACATTTAAAAGTTCTCAGATCGACATTTAATTTTATTTTTTTGAATCACGTGCCTCAGAGGGCAATTACAATATAACCTCGTTAGCGCGAACTCACCGTTAACAATAAAAAAAAATTCTTACGGGAATTTCCATTAAGGAGAATTACGAACTCTTTTTCAGTGCCTAGCATAATTAAATTTCATTGTAACACGTACTTCCGAAGTTGCAGTATTTTTAATGTTTATTTATTTTCTAAATGAATGCAAGAAATGTAACTACAAAGCTAACTACCCATTGTTGACTCGTGTCTAACGTTTGCAAGTCGGCAGCTGCGATTATCACCTCAACAATCAGCGTGAAAGGTACATTTACATAAATTCGATAATGTGTGCAATAACATTTAGAAACGTATTCCATGCTAGGTGTTCTTTTACTCGTAGCCAAATCGAGTTAGAATATGGAATAAAAATCTACTAACGGGAGCATGCGAAACAGCCAGTGAATACAAACAGACAGCCCTAAATGTACAGGTAAATGTTAAGATTCTAGATGAAGTGGACAATAGTATAAAGAAAACAGAGATTGCAAAGCAGTTTGGAATTTTCAGATCTACTTTATCTACGGTAATTAAGAATCGAGAAACAAATTAAATGACTTCGTAGTGCTAAGTACGAAGACATTGAGACGTTACTGCTACAATGGTTCCGTCACATGCGTGCATATAACGTACCTTTTAAGTGGGCCTATGATTCAGTTAAAAGCATATGAGATTGTGAAAAATATAGGCATCGAAGGCTTCAGTTTTTCTGCTGGTTGACCTGTATCGGTTATTGCCTGACTTCTTAATTCCATCTCAAATACACATATTTTTTGATTTTCTGACACCTTTTATTAGTATGTTAACAATACTTTTTACAGCGTAAAATTACTTCTGGGGCTTTGCTAATTCTTGCTGTCTCATACAATTTTCTTTTTCTTTCTATACCCTTACTTATCTAAGACTTCTTTGACAACTGTTTGGTTTCACATTTTTTCGAGGCAACACTGTCCAAAAGGACATTTATCATTAGCATTTGGCTCATTATATACATCTCCCCAATTAACATTTCTTAAACTTTCTCTGAAGTGCTGTACAGATATAGGGGTGACCAGCATTAATGGTTTCTGAAATGTGCACCCTGTTAGGTTTTGTAAGTTAATCAGTTGTACATCATGGTCTGATAATCCATTTATCACAGGGAAAGCATGTGTTAGTTTTACATCCTCTTGCTGTACAAATACATTATCTATTAGAGTGCTACGGTTTTGAGCTGTACTGCTGAGAACAATACTGGAACCCCAAACTGGAACCCGCTTGACGCAATAAAAGCCGTCGCAGCAGCCTGGAACTCCGTGTCGCCACATCCTATACAGGAGTGCTGCACAGCCTGCAGACAGACATAGCAGCACTGAAGAGGTCCACGAGTTAGAAGATACCAGTTCACCTGAAGAATGTAAAGTTTTGCAAAACTTCGCGAATCCTGGGATTAGTTTTGAGGAATTCATTAGTGCAGACGTCGGTGTTGTCGTATGTGCTTCTGTGGAATATGATGTTCCAAAAGCTGTGACAGAGGTGCAGGAAAGGTCATCAGAAGAACGTGAGGAAGAGAACACATACGCCGTTCCACCAACCCGTCAGGAGATATTTTTCAGCCTTGGACAGTTTAGGACGATTTACTTCAACATCCGACATCACTGCTGGGTTTACGGACGCTGTAGTTACAATTAATTGTAAAATTTCAAGATATTTACGGTCCCGTGAACGTCAGCGACCCCGCTTCAATTTTTTCCAAGAAAATAGTGTAATTCGTGAGTACTAGTACTTTTTCAGTCACTTTATAATGTTATAAGTATACAGTAATGGAAACTGATTGACTGTAGCGTACTATGTATTACTATATTACTGTACATGTATAGTTATTAACATCTGTTTGCCACTGAACACGAACTTTCGTAATATTAGCTCTTGACTTTTCCGTCCCTTCGGATTCGAGATTATACTGTATTTAGGACAGTGGTGAGCAAATAGGAACCCGCTAACAGTTTTTGGTCTGCCCGCCAGGAGAGTCAGAATTATTATATAAGAGTTTATACGAGGTCTGTTCAAAAAATTCCGGAACATTCCTAATTTCGCGCCAGTTGTGTGTTGAAGCGAAATGCGAGTGGCATCCCTGCACAAGCCTGTGTTTAATGTGCAACTGCTGGAAGTTTCGTTGTATGTCTGTTAGCCATTGTTCAGTGCCGTATTGAGTAGAATGTTGTACGGCACAGTTTGCGAATTTAGAGATGGCAGAGCTATAGGAGTAAGGCGTCTGCATTAAATTTTGCGTGAAACGAAAGAAAACCTTTATAAAGTCACACCGAATGACGCAGGAAGCCTATGGCGATGGGTACTTAAGCTGTACTTGGTGTTACAAATGGTTTACACGGTTTAAAAAAGACCGAACTGAAGCAAAGGTGACACTCATTCAGGACGCCATCCGACGTCTATCGACGACGTTCATATCAGGAACGCTAACGGAACTGCGTGTGTCAATCGAAGACCGACCGTCCGAGAGATTGCGGAAGAATGTAACATTTCAGTTGTATCATGTCATGAAATCCTGACATAGCATCTTGGCATGCATCGTGTTGCCGCCAATTTCGTCCCACGACTCATGAGTCGAGACCAGAAAGACCATCGCCTCGCAGTGTGTGAAGAGCTTTTGGATCGCGCAAATGAGATGTTTCTTAAGAGAATTGAAGTGGACTGACAAGGCAGCCAGTCCACAGTGACGGGTAGCCGAGAGAAAGGCACGCGTACACACTCACGCCGACGGGCGTCAATTCTGGAACAGGATAACTATTGAATGGTAGCATGAAAAGTACGTAGCTGCTTTATACTTAACTTTATTATTTGATGACTACAGCATTCTTCTTGTGATATTTATACTATAACTCTCAAAGTAGGTAAGGCTAATGGCGCCTTGCTAGGTCGTAGCCATGGACTTAGCAGAAGGCTATTCTAACTGGCTCTCGGCAAATGAGAGGAAGGCTTCGTCCGTATGGTCGCTAGCAATCTCCTCGTACAACTGGGGCGAGTGCTATATCGTCTCTCGAGACCTGCCTTGTGGTGGCGCTAGGTCTGCGATCACACAGTGGCGACACGCGGGTCCGACATGTACTAAATGGACCGCGGCCGATTTAAGCTACCACCTAGCAAGTGTGGTGTCTGGCGGTGACACCACAAGAATCACAACTGGTGATGAGATGTGGATCTACGGTTATGATGTTGAGACCAGGTTCAGTCTTTACAGTGTGTCGGGAAAGGTTCTCCAAAAACAAAAAAAAAGCTCGTCAGGTCAGGTCAAATGTCAAAGCCAAGTTTTTCTTGACTTTGAAGGATCAGTTCATCATGAATTCGTTCCACAGGAACAAACTGTTGATCGGTGGTACTAGTCGGCACGTGTTGCGACGCCTGCGGAAGAATGTGAGAAGGAAACGGCCTGAAATGTGGCGAGACAGTTCATGGCTCTTACATCACGACAACGCACCCGCACATTCGTCCCAGTTGGTGCGTAACTACTGCACAAAAAACTAAATCACTTTGCTGCCTCATCTTCCGTACTCTCCAGACATGGCCCCTGCGAACTTTTTTCCATTTCCGAAAGTTGAAAACCCTGTTGAAAAGACGAAGATTTGCAATGACAGACGAGATGAAAGAAAATTCGCAGACGGCGCTTAGTGCGGTCCAGCAAGAGGCGTACCAAGACAGCTTCCGGAAGTAGAAACGGACCTGGGAGACGTGTATAAGTTGTGGAGGAGAGTATTTCGAAGGACACCATGCACAAGAAGTAAAAGGTAAGCGCAGATAAATTTTGTGGACGAAGTCCCGGAATTTTTTGAACAGACCTCGTACCTTTCCTGAAATGCAAAGTGAACTAATGCATGCGATCATTTTAAAAGATGTGGCCCTCCGCTAACCTCTATTTCCATAAAGCGGGCCCCGAGCCAAGACTATTGTCGACCTCTGAATTTAGAAGATAGCGATTCAAAAGCATTCAAAGCAGCTGAGACAGAGAAGCCATACGGAGAAAATATAACTGTCACTAAAGTACAGTGCATAGATCATGTACAAAAGTGAATTGGGACGAGGCTGCGACGACTGAAAAGTGTATTCATGGGAAATAAACTGGAAGATGACGGAGGATTTAATGGTAAGAAAAGGCTCACAGAATCTGTCTTAGATAAAATTTAAAAATATTGTGGCATGACCATCAATAAAAGTGTCTGCAGCATAGGGACCATGAGATAAGCTGTATGGGCAGTTTTGTTTCATCTCTCTTAAAAGACGATAAAACCACTCATGGCCTACGCTCCCCAGCAAATACAACAGAGCACAGGAAAACTGTGAGAAATTGGTCCACAAACCAGCTATACCTTTTGCCATGATGGAGGTCTTGAAAACACTTTCAAACATCTGTCAGATGGAAAGCTATTGAAATTTATTCATAACCACACCCAGAATCCCAACTAGTCTATTAACAGCATAATCTGGGCCAGAATTCCCAAGACAGTGTTTTTGTCTATTAGTACACTGCATTTTTGTGTCGCTGATGCAGTGTCAACGTTCAATGAAGGAAATGTTGCAAGGTGTGAATTTCCGAAAAGATTGTTCAAAATATTGGACGTTACACAGTGAAAAAAAAATGTTGAATTTAGATAAAGAAAGACGTAGGCCATCAGAGACACCTGTTAAAGACCTTGAAACAAGGGTAAAACAGCGTAGAAGAACATGACAAAGAAATTTGCGAGATGAGATGGGAGTGGACGCACACAACCCGCCATATGGAGCTGGGATGAATTGACAACATTAATGGCTGTTTACCATTATTTTTTTAAGAGCAAAGTGTACTTATGCGTAAATGATGTTTTTCACAAAATTATTAAGTGGTTCTCAGCAAACGGACTCTCTTTAAATTTTGATAAAACACAGTATATACAGTTCCGTACAGTAAATGGCACAACTCCAGTAATAAATATAGACTTTGAACAGAAGTCTGTGGCTAAGGTAGAATTTTCAAAATTTTTAGGTGTGTCCATTGATGAGAGGTTAAACTGGAAGCAACACATTGATGGTCTGCTGAAACGTCTGAGTTCAGCTACGTATGCTATTAGGGTTATTGCAAATTTTGGTGATAAGAATCTCAGTAAATTAGCTTACTATGCCTACTTTCATTCACTGCTTTCGTATGGCATCATTGAGTAGAAAAGTATTCATTGCTCAAAAACGTGTAATCAGAATAATTGCTGGAGCCCACCCACGGTCATCCTGCAGACATCTATTTAAAGATCTAGGGATCCTCACAGTAACCTCACAGTATATATATTCACTTATGAAATTTGTTGTTAATAATCCAACCCAGTTCAAAAGTAATAGCTGTGTGCATAGCTATAACACCAGGAGAAAGGATTATCGTCACTATGCAGGGTTAAATCTTACTTTGCCACAGAAAGGGGTAAATTATGCTGCCACAAAAGTCTTTGGTCACCTACCAAACAGCATCAAAAGCTTAACAGATAACCAACTAACATTTAAAAATAAATTAAAAGAATTTCTAGATGACAAATGCTTCTCTCATTGCCTGAATTTTTGGATATAAATTAAGGGGAAAAAACAAAAAACCAAGAAAACAAAAACTCAAACATTAGTGTCATGCAATATTTTGTACAATGTAATATCTTGTACAGACATCTTTTATTAACCTGACACGTTCCACATCATTACGAAGTGTCGTATTCATGATCTATGGAACAAGTATTAATCTAATCTAATCTATTCTCAGCTTCTAATTGCCAAAATTTGTTCAAAATTAGATTGTATACTAGTTGGAGTTCTGTGCATATTTTTGCAAGGGAGTTCTCTTATTTTGTATATTTCAGAGAAGTTAGGGCAATACATAGATAGAAAAGTTTAGGCAGTTTTTATATCAGCTTTTTACGAAACTAATTATTGCCTCAAAACTAATCAATACTTTTAGAAATCCCTCCTTTGAAGTGGTTAGAAATTTGTAACTACAGGTGACACTATTTTGGAAATTTTAATTCCAAACAGTTTATGAGAAAACGTACCTTTTATGGCAATAAATTTTACATTCTTTAAGATAGGGATTATCCAACTCGTCCTGATTCCCTTAAGACAGAGATCAACACGGACTCAGAAACCATCTCTCGAGTGAAAATCAGCTTGACTTTTCTCAAATGATGCCCTGCGAACCATGGCTGAAGGACAACAGGCAGATTCCATACTGCTAGATTTCCTCAAAGAGTTTGAGACTGTGACTTGTTGCAGACTGTTATCGAAAGTACGAGCATATGGAATAGGTTTCAAGGTATGTGAGTGGCTCGAAGACGTTTTAAGTAAATCACCCAATAAGTTGTACTGGACGGTCTAACAACCCTACCACAACAAAGGTCAAAATTTTAATAACAATTGTGGTGTTGCTCACGCTACTAAATACTGCATTATCCGGCAACAACAGTCATATTATGTGGCAGGTGTCATTAGAGCACAGTTAATAAAGTCATTTCATGTAATAATCAAGAAAACTAGGCACTCATCTTTTTGTGTTTCCCACGCTGGTCTCCTCGTAAAATCATGGCTCAATCGTTGAAAATCTAGGTGGTTATGATTCCAAGCTCGGATGCAAAGAGGTCTAGGTTTTATCCTGCTATATTCAGAAGTTTTGTAGATGCGCTTCACAAAACATTCTTGGAGATTACACTTTTGCTGGACAATGGTGATGTAAAAAAATTATCAGCACTCCGAAATTCAGTTACACTTCCTCTTAATTGCTTTTATTGCAATATCACGCGACACACTAAACATCACTTCACAATACAAAACATACTTGAAAACATCTTTCTTACATTCACTGTTAAAGCTCACATTTTATAAGCTGACTACGTTATGCTTCTTTCCAACATGACGTCCAACACTTGACTTTCTCAAGGTCCGACTCTCTAACAAGTTAACAACTAACTAACTAATAATCGCTTACGCGCCCAAAAATCAGAGTTACAAGTACGTCAAAGATCATAGTGACAAAAGAAAGAATACACATAAGAATAATATCATTGGAATATAAACATATCGATGTATCACAAATTAAATCAAATCTGAATGTTGTCACAGAAATATGTAAACTGCTTTACAGAAACACAATAGAGTATTACTGGTATCGAAAGGTTCAGATGAGGTACCACAATGGTTACGTAATTCAAGTACCATTACAACGGCAAATGTTCATCAGATTCATCAGAAACAAAGGTATCGTCAGGTGTACCCCAGGGAAGTATGACGGGAGCGGTGATACACTCTACATACATAAATGATTTGGCGGACGCGCTGAGCCGCAGTCTAAGGCTGTTCGCTAACGATGCTATAGTGTACGGGAAAGTATCGTCGTTGGGTGACTGTAGGAGCATACCTCAGGACCTACAAAGAATTACTAGCTGGTGTGATGAATGGTATCTTGATTTGAATGTATAGAAGCGTTAAGTTAGCACAAACGAGTAGAATAAACAAATGTTTGAGCATAGCATTAGTGGCGTCCTGTTTGACACAGTCAAGTCGTTTAAATATCTAGGAGTAACATTGCAAAGCGGTATTAACTGGAACGAGCATTTCAGAATCGTGATACGGAAGCTGAATGGTCGACTTCGGTTTAATGGGAGAAATTTAGGAAAGTGTGGTTCATCTCTGGAGAAGATCGTGTGCAGAAAACTAGTGCGACCCATTCTTGTGTACGGCTTGAAGAGACCATTTTTTGTAAATTATTTACACGGACAATTGCGACCCATTCTTGTGTACGGCTTGAAGAGACAATTTTTTTGTAAAGTATTTACATGGACAATTGCAATGGTTTTATCGAACGTCACATTTACTTTTATAATAAGGGTGGGATTAACATAATACACGAACTTGAAATACTGGTGACTGAGTAGAAGGCTGCACAAAGGAAATATCTCTGTCAAATACTTTTTTCTTTATTCTTTATACCTTCTCTTGTTACTTATTTATCTATTCTCCTCCTAGCCTCTACCTTTATGGACGCATGTAAATGTGTAAGTTATTTATGATCGTAATAATTACCATCCAATGGACATATCGCATTGTACTTTTCGTATTTTCTGGTACAGTTGCCGTATTTGTACTTTTAATAGCCCGTCCTTTCGAAGTGTAGGAGAGTTTTGTTCACGATCAGAATAAGCTAGCCTGGACGTAATCTGTTTAGCCCCATTAAGGCTTTCTCATGGAGATAACTACTGATTGTAGTACTCACATCAAAAAATGTTTTGCATCACCCCAGTTCCCAGAACTCCTAAAGATAGACGTTGACTATGGATATTGTATCGCAGACCAGTCCCTTTGACTGTTCAGAGATGTCACTAAACCCACCCAAAGATGTAAACAACCATGCATGAGCAGCGCCTATTACACGGAGAGGGTCCGACAGCCGATCAGTTCTAGTTATTCCACCAGGAAGGAGGTACACGGCTCGTGACGTCTGTAGTTCAACAATGCCTAGACATTCAATGCCGCGGTTCGATCGCGTCAACGTTGTTACTTCGTGCCAGGAAGAGCTCTCAACAAGGAAAGTATCCAGGCGTCTCGGAGTGAACAAAAGCGATGATGTTCAGACATGTAGGAGATACAGAGAGACAGTAACTGTCGATGACATGCCTCGCTCATTCCGCCCAAGGGCTACTATTGCAGTGGATGACGGCTCCCTACGGATTATGGCCCGGAGGAACCCTGACAGCAACGCCACCATGTTGAATAATGCATTTCGTACAGCCACAGGACCTCGTGTTACGACTGAAATTGATCGCAATAGGCTGCATGATGCGCAACTTCACTCCTGACGGGCATGGCGAGGTCCATCTTTGCAACCACGACACCATGCAGCGCTGTACAGATGGGCCCAACAACATGCCGAATAGACCGCTCAGGATTAGCATCACGTTCTATTCACTGATGAGTGTCGCATATGCCTTCAACCGCACAATCGTCGGAGACGTGTCTGCAGGCAACCCGGTCAGCCTGAACACCTTAGACGCACTGTCCAGAGAGTGCAGCAAGGTGGAGGTTCCCTTCTGTTTTGCGGTGGCATTATGTGAGTCCGACGTAAGCCGCTGGTGTGGTGGTCATGGAAGACGCCGTAACGGCTGTACGATACGTGAATGCCATCCTCCGACCGATAGTGCAACCATATCGGCTGCGTATTGGCGAGGCATTCGTCTTCATGGACCACAATTCGCGCCCTCATCGTGCACATCTTGTGAATGACTTCCTTCAGGATAACGACATCGCTCGAATAGAGTGGCCATCATGTTCTCCAGACATGAACCTTATCGATCATGCCTAGGATAGATTGAAAAGCCCGCATCTCGTGGCCGTGCGGTAGCGTTCTCGCTTCCCACGCCCGGGTTCCCGGGTTCGATTCCCGGCGGGGTCAGGGATTTTCTCTGCCTCGTGATGGCTGGGTGTTGTGTGCTGTCCTTAGGTTAGTTAGGTTTAAGTAGTTCTAAGTTCTAGGGGACTTATGACCACAGCAGTTGAGTCCCATAGTGCTCAGAGCCATTTGAACCATAGATTGAAAAGGGCTGTTTGTGGACGACGTGACACACCACCCATTCTGAGGAATCTACGCCGAATCGCCGTTGAGGAGTGGAATATTCTGGACCAACAGTGCCTTGAACTTGTGGATAGTATGCTACGACGAATACAGGCATCCATCAATGCAAGAGGACGTGCTACTGGGTTGTAGAAGTACCGGTGTGTACAGTAATCTGGACCACCACCTCTGAAGGTCTCGCTGTGTGGTGGTACGACATGTAATATGTAGTTTTCATGAGCAATAAAGAGGGTGGAAATGATGTTTATGTTCATCTCTATTCCAGTTTTCTGTACGGGTTCCGGAACTCTCGGAACGGAGTTGATGCAAAACTTTTTTTTAATGTGTGTAACTTGCTATATCAAGTAAAAGTCCAATTTGCCAGTGCGAACTAGTTTGGCGCACTTAAGATATTTAAAACTTACGGTCGCTGAATGATTTACCAAGACAGCTACTTCTTAATCGTAATAGTTCGAGTTCGGAGTATTTGTTTAGAACCGTTAGTGTAACGTGTGTCTTAAAAAACGTGCTACACTGGCGATCCAAAACGAGGACTGAAAATATAAAAATGTTACTATGCTTTATATGTAATTTTATTCAAATATATATATATATATATATATATATATATATATATATATATATATATATATATCATGATCGATTGTTTCTGTTTCATGTAATTATACAACACGGATGTCGTTGTAATCATATTCAAGATAAATGTTGAATGAATGAATAAAATCTTATAATAAGGTTCAACGTGTGCTTCGACAAGCAACAACATTCAATCCGGCCGGAGTGGCCAAGCGGTTCTAGGCGCTATAGTCCGGAACCGCGCGACCGCTACGGTCGCAGGTTCGAATCCTGCCTCGGGCATGGATGTGTGTGATGTCCTTAGGTTAGTTAGGTTTAAGTAGTTCTAAGTTCTAGGGGACTGATGACCTCAGATGTTAAGTTCCATTGTGCTCAGAGCCATTTGAACCATTTTGAACAACATTCAATGCCCAAATTAGTAAAACACAGAATAGAGAAAACCATAATTAAAATTGTGATATTGTAATCTACAACGACACATGGTAGGACATTGTTGCATTAATTGGGTACCCAATGGTAATGTCGCTTCCTGTGGTAGTTAAGTCTGCTTATTTGCGTGCCACCTTATGTAAGGAATTAGATATTTTCCATAATTGTCATTATTTTGTAATTATTTTAATTTTTATAAGCTGATCAAAAGGTGGCGCATGCCCTTGAATAAGCACACACAGCTAGTAGTAATGATGTGCTGTTGTTTTAACAGAAATATTTTTCATAAGTAACACTGTGCATCATCTGTGATTTGTTTACATGTCAGTCAGTCAATCCCAGCTTAGTGCTCAAATAGATAGTACAGAAAAGAAAGAGAACGCTGTTCAGGAACAAGTGACGAATATTAACGTCCCCTGCAGCTGAGACTGGTGATGTTTGTCACAGTCCAGTTGTCTGATGTCCCAAAAAAACCTTAGAACTATGAACAGGGCCTTTCTTCTGTTTTGCTAAAACAGAGTCTTCTAAAACAGACAAAAACAAGTGTTTATACCAGAAAAGAAAAGTGTACATTTTTTATTAGGAGTTTCAAAGGTGTGTTTCCCAAAACATAATCTGACAAACAAAACATACAATATATCACAGGTTTCGTGAAAGGTGAGGTAGCCGTTTGGGCAACAAAACAGCGCGATTTTGTCGAGCATATGAACTGTTTGAAAGTGCCTTTTTGTAGAAATGTTGTTCTAAAGGTGAAAAGGAGATATTACGAAGGGAACTTTTTAATTCAGAGCCTTTTGATGTTAACCAACGAAGTCTAAAAAAAATACTCTGAGGAATATTTAAATAAAACTCGTTTGTGTTACGTGTCCCGCGGAGAATTATTGTGCATTCTAAACGGTAAACTTCCGATCCATATCAGAGAAAAACTGGTGCAAGGCCCTAAGTCAAATTGGGAGTACTTCCTGTCTGTACCGACTTCTCAGAAGTCGGGTGGTGCTGTGCCGTCTCCTTCATTGTTGTACCTGCGTTCGAACTGAACAAACAGATTAAAATGCACTTGCGTAATTATGAAAACATTAGTTTCCCACTAGTGAAACGAGAATTCCGTAAAACCCAATTTTCATAACGAAAATGCCGACTAGCTCGTAAAAGCAACCAGAGATGTCAACTGTTGCACACAGAAGCAGTTAACTTTATTCACACACCAAAATAACTATTTTCCCAATACTTTTGTTTTTGATAAATCAGTGTAGAAATTAACTATTCCTTAAAATAGTTATATTTTTCTCTTCTCGCATTTCACGAATCTAACGAAAAGTATGCCAAAGCTCAGCAGTCTAAGAACGGAACAGCAAAGAGTGAAACAACGCGTTACACACTCACATACATTCAGGGTGATGCGAGCTAAAATCGCAGAGTTTTTTGGGCTCACATGCGGTTCTTCTTCGTCGAAATGTGTTGCCTCGTGCTCGTCTAGGGGGCTGAACCGCACATGACGTATTAGACACCCTAAATCAGACACTTGTGACCTTTTTGGTTAAATTGCCTGGCTGATGGCAAGATTACGAAATTGTAAGAAACATACAATGTTAATATAACATATAATAACAGTAATAATAACATCGGGAGCTAAATTAACGACCCATCAATGATGTGAGCCACACAGTTGCGATTTCGTTAGAATAATGTTTATTCAGAAAGCAAACTAATAGCTAAAGTGGTCGTATTTAGAGTTACTGTTACACTCGAGCGCATATCCATTTGACACAGTTCGATTATTCACAATATCATCGCGAAACACAAGTCCGATACTCCACTTCGTCATTTAAACGAAAAGTTGGAGTTCACACCAGACGCGCGGCTGCTCACCGCTCGGAAAGTACCGCGATACCACACAGCGCGAAATTTTCTAAGTCGTTTCACTTCGTAGTTGCCTAAGCACCGACTGTCCGCTTTCGCGTCTCAGTCCGAATTGTCCCTTGTGGTGTCTCCAGCCGAACTGTCCGCTTTCGCGTCTGCACCAGCACTGTCCCTCTTTCCGTCCCCGTCCGCGTTTCCCGTGCGCCGAACATCCTCGCTCAACTGACTACGGTAGTTCCCTTTCCTGACTGGCTAGAGCTTATTCTACATTATTTCACATAATAACATATTTAAATAATCAAAGCTTGACCACTTTCACGTTCTAATTAAAGTAACAACAATATCAAAAATGGTTCAAATGACTCTGAGCACTATGGGACTTAACATCTATGGTCGTCAGTCCCCTAGAACTTAGAACTACTTAAACCTAACTAACCTAAGGACATCACACAACACCCAGTCATCACGAGGCAGAGAAAATCCCTGACCCCGCCGGGAATCGAACGCGGGAACCCGGGCGTGGGAAGCGAGAACGCTACCGCACGACCACGAGCTGCGGACATAACAACAATATTCATTACATAATAAACGTAAAATTATTTTACATAAAACCAATACAATTTCCTTCTTAACTTTGAATGTCACGGCCAGTAGCCTTGCACCAGTGTGCTGTCTGGTAAATAAATAAAGAACAAAAGTAACTATTATGTACTAAACTTCACAACAAACATTCTATTACCTAATGAGTCAATAAGGTGTCATGCTGTCAATCGTTCAATGTGTTTTGTGTGGAGGAAATGATAATCTAATGCTTAAGTGAAAATACTGATAATTTAAATTTACTATATATTTTAAACAAAAACAGTTACAGAGTTGATATTTACAACATTTCTCATTTTAATGGTGCGCTTTTATATGAAATGTCGATCGTTAAGATCGACCAAAGCGTTCAGACTTTAGATTAAGGTTTTGTTACAAGACTTGTTAATTTCACTTTAACAGTAAATCCTAAACTATTATAGATATGATCAGTATTCAAGTTTGACTGGAATCACTATGGAAATTTAAGAAAGATGGTAGATTAAAATTACTGTGGCTTCACTCCCTGAATTACTACAGAATTAAGTAGTTTTCATAAATGTTTCCCTTTAACGCCGATCTTAGGTCCACCATATTTAACACTGCTACGCTTCCCTCAGCACAAACAGCTCCTACGGGGTTTCCCTATGACGTAGGTTCTCGTCTGTCTCACTCGCACACTACAGCGCTTAGGCCCGATCAGCCTGAACTCATACACCTGTGGATTTCACCATCTGGTGGCGAATCTGCGCTCTTTGTGGCACGCGGTCCTGGACGACAGGACTCGTTTCACAATTCCTGGAAGGCTGTCTCTTTCGGCCATATACTTCAATGAGAGCGAAATGCTCATTAACTCACAGTCAAGAAAACTTTGCGCACTCTGAATTAGCAGCGCAATTCCTCACAGACATGCAATACAAAACTGTCTCTCACAAAATTTCGTCCTGCCAATATTTCTGGCAGTAAATGGATGTTGAAAACTGGCAGTCTGGCAGCACTGTAATCACATGTACGGTACGGCCATTTATGTCACCTATTTTGATACTCAAAAACTCTCACACCAAAACCTGTAGCGTTGACTAAGAATCATGAAATTTGCAATAGTGCACAGTTTCACACTACAAGTAAAGGACGACACCCGAAAACTGTTCAACTGTATTTACATCATACTAAAAGAATATTTTCTATGATTTTTTTATCCATGTCTGTCTGTCTGTTAAGACCTCTTTCTCTCTGTAACAGGTTGGAGTTCCAATTTCAAATTTATGTCAAGTACTAAAGTCTATTATCCCTTGTTGGTGTAGAATACTGAAGCCTATAGGGTAATTCAATGAAAAGATTCGGCCATTTATGTCACTTATTTTGAAATTCGCAAATTCACTCATCGAAAGCTATAAGGTATTTCCGCTGACGTAGAATCATGAAATTTGCTAAGAAGTAAGTTTTCATAGTACAGGAAGAAAAATCAGAATATTGTTAAATTGTAATTATATCACATAAAAAATATATTTTTGCCATCAGAACATACATTGCATTATTATCCATCAAAAGTGCTAGAGACGAACATTACTCCGTGCAAACATAAAATGCAAGTTGTAGTCATGTTTCAGTAAGTAAATAAAAATTATTTATTAAATTTGCTCTCTGTACACATATATACTGACGTCCCCTACTCGCCTCTTTTTGTTATGTCCAGGCTAGTCTGAGAAAGAAACTACTATAGGCGTTTTGATGCGGTCTTGGAATTCCCAGGATCAATATCTTGCCAGTATCTATATCGGAAACAGGCAAAAATCGTTGAGACTCTCCATTCCCAGAATGGATGAACTATACACACTATGCCCACTGACGGAAAAAGACCGCAATACCAAAAAGTAATTAATGTAAAGCAGTGAAATTACGGCAGTACAAATTTAAATATTTATACATATTTAAATGATACATATTTAATGATACATATTTAAATGATTGACACTGCAAGATCACAGGTTACAGGAAGTGCGATTGCAGGTGTGAAGTGCTGGTACTTTAATAACCGGTGAAACCGTCAACATGTTGAATGCAACCACGCAAACGTGCATGTACTATGTTGAACAGTTTCTGGATGTCAGTTTGCGGGATGGAGTTCCAAGCTCGTTGCACCTGGTCGGCCAGTACAGGGACGGTTAATGCTGGTTGTGGATTTCGCAGGAACTGTCGTCCGACGATGTCATATACGAGGCTTGGAACTTTAATAGTGGCAACTATTTATTTACAGCTTGTAAAAAATAGATACGTGTTTCAAAGTTTTACTGACCTTGAAAGTAGTCACCAGAATTGTGTCTAACCCATTTCCAGTGATGTGGGAGTCGTAGGATGCTCTAAGCAGTACCAAGTTGTGTTGACACTTCGAAGGCCACGGTCTATTGCCCGACGAATTTGTAGCAGTTCTGAAGCGAATGCCGTGAAGTGTTTCCTTCAGTTTAGAAATCGAGTTGAACTTACGAAGGCTTAAGTCAGGGGAGTGCAGTAGGTGGTATAGCACTTAGCAGCCCCATCAGTCAAACAAATCAGTAACAGCTTGCACTGTACATGCTTGAGCATTGTCCTGCAAAATGATGGTCGGGTCCTGCAGAAAGTGTCATCACTTCTGTCTCTAGGCTGGTCGTAGGTTGTGTTCCAAAAATGAAGAGATACAGAAGTGCTGACACTTTCTGCAGGACCTGACCATCATTTTTCAGGACAATGCTCAAGCATGTACAGTGCAAGCTGTTACTGGTTTGTTCGACTGATGGGGCCGCTAAGTGCTGCACCACCTACTGCACTCCCCTGACTTAAGCCCTCGTGAGTTCAACTCGATTTCTAAACTGAAGGAAACACTTCACGGCATTCGCTTCAGAACTGCTACAGATTCGTCGGCCAATAGACTGCGTCACTCGAATCGTCAACACAACTGGTACTGCTAAAGAGTATCCTACGACTTCCACATCAGTGGCAGCGGGTTATACACAATGCTGGTAACTACTTTGAAGATTAGTAAAACTTCGAAATACGCATCTATTTTGTACGAGTTGTAAATAAATAGTTGCCACTATTGAAGTTCCAACCCTCGTATGTGCTCGATTGGAGACTGATACGGTGATCGAGCAGGCCAAGGCAACATGTCAGGACCTTGTAGAGCATGTTGGATTACAACAGCGGTATGTGCGCGAGCGTTGTCTTGTTGGAAAACACCCTGTGAAATGATGTTCATGAATGGCAGCACAACAGACAGAATCACCAAACTGACGTACAAATTTTGCAGTCAGGGTGTGTGGGATAACCATGAGAGTGCTCCTGCTGCCACACGAAACTGGGCCCTAGAACGTAGCTCAGGAGTAGGTTAACTAGGTATAGCACACAGAGACGTTGGTTCTGTCCCCTCAACTGGACACCTTCTAACCGACGCACAGCCATTATTGCCAATGAGGCCGAACCAGGTTTCAGCAGAAAATACAACCGACCTCCACCCTGCCCTCTAATGAGCTCTCATTGACACCACTGAAGTCTTGGATGACGTCAGTGGTATGCACGTTGCAGGGCACCTGCCTCGGAGTTGTTCTTTAAATGAACGATTTGTAACGGATCCTTGTTTTACTGTTGTACTAACTGCTGCTTACTTTATTTTACAGGTCCGTCTTGATCACACAAACTTTTACACTTCACTATTACCGGTTTCAGCTACTGCCATCTACATATCTGTTACAAACAAAAACAGTGTGTAACCAACTAAGTTCACTTTGCTGACGCTAACTCTATAAAAAGCCTGGTGCTACATAAGAAAAATAAAAGGTGTTTATGTGATTAACAAAAATGGTTCAAATGGCTCTGAGCACTATGGCACTTAACTTCTGAGGTCATCAGTCCCCTAGAACTTAGAACTACTTAAACCTAACTAACCTAAGGACATCACACACATCCATGCCCGAGGCAGGATTCGAACCTGCGACCGTAGCAGTCGCGCAGTTCCGGACTGAAGCGCCTAGAACCGCTCGGCCACCGTGGCCGGCCATAATTAACAGTCTTGCATACCAGCCATACGTAACACAAAATATTCTGGTGTAGTATCAACGCCAAACTAAACATGTAGGTACATAGTAAGTGCTGGTGATGGTCAGAATGAGTCTGGTGTTTATACAAGGAAACTCAAGCCAGCAGAGGGCACTATAACTAGGGTACATGACTAACCAGTATCGCAAATGTTATGGTTAAAATGCGGTATGCGTAGCTATTAATGGAAAATTACTTCACATGGCAAAACGAGCGTCTGACAATAAAATGATGATGATGATGATGATTTATGGTGGAGGCCGCTAAACAGCAAGATCATCAGCGCCCTTGCATTAATGTTATACCGAAGAAGATTTTCACAATCTATGGAGGAATATCAATAAACTGGAAAACTACGTTTGGTCTCACCACAGGAAACTTAAACTAACCCCGAGAAGGTGAGGCTCAGAAAAGTCCGTAATAAAACCCCAGCGAGGCACAGCGGGATAACTGAATAAAATTATGGATAAAATAACTGTAAAGATGCTGATAGAAAGGGACAAATAACCGTGGCTGGATGACGACTTAGAAATAATACGTGACCCAGCCGCTCTGCGACACATTAAGATATCACACCCAGGATTTTGGGAAGAATTCCGGATACCATACAAAATCTTAAGATACGGAGAACACTCGCCTCGTTATCGCTTAAAATAGAGGGAAAATCATGTGGGAGACCCAGTTCAACCCTCCGGTCGTCATATAAAACACACTCAGTTAAAATATGTCGTATTGACAGCTGTGTCCCGCATTTCTGACATGCTGGGGGTTCCTCTCGACGTAAGAGGTAGCCATGCGTCGCCGGCCGGTGTGGCCGAGCGGTTCTAGGCGCTTCAGTCTGGAACCGGCGACCAGGGTTTAAGTAGTTCTAAGTTCCAGAGGACTGATGACCTCAGATGTTAAGTCCCATGGTGTTCAGAGCGATCTGAACCATTTGAAGCCATGCGTCAATGGACAATGTCCCACTCTGAGTCGAGTAAGGGCTACTTCTTTACAACATCGCGAGCGGAAGGAGGTAATCCATGGGCACACTGAAGTCTTAATGGAACGCAGTTTGTTATTCCTTACTGCCAGCCGCCGAGACTCTCACCAAAATGTGGCCTTCCTGGTCACAAATGAAGTGATAGCTCGCAGAGGGACTGAACAGCGGGCAGGAGGAATTAATCAAGTCTCCTTGGAGGCAGCATCAGCGAGTTCATTTCCCTGGATGCCTATGCGCCGTGGAACCCAGCAAAAAATTATTTCCTTATTTTGTCGGTGCAAGAGAGGAGAGCGTCCTGTACCTGTTACACCAACCGATCTGCTGGGTACATCTGTCCAACAGCGAGAAGGGCAGATGATAATTTTTTGTCATGACGCAGTCTCATTTGCTCCATTGCCCTCAGGATAGCAAGGATTTCCGACTAATAAACTGATAACTGCCCTGGGGGCCCTATCCTGAGCACAATGTCGGGGAACACGACAGAACAGCCGAATAAATCTCCCTGCTTAGAACCATCCGTGTAGACAGTAATAATATCTGGATGGCTACATAAAATCTCCTCAAATTTCAATTTAAAAACATAGTCTGGGGTACAATGTTTCTTGTAAGCAATCAGTTCTAAAATCAATCTGGGCCTTGGTAGTAGCCAGGGGGATGCCCTACTCCAGCCCTGGCTTTGGAGCTTAATGCCACCAACCTGTAATAATTCAAGGCTCTCCCATGCACGGATCCCAGATGGCCGTGTTGCTTGTGGCCGATAGTCGAACAGTTGCGGCTGAACAACGTAACTGGATGCTGGCGACGTAGGGACGGACAGTGCCCTACGTGCTTGGCGCACAACGAGAAGAAGACGTCGAATAGACAGCGGAGGCTCACCAGCCTCTGCACACAAGCTAACAACCGGGCTGGTGCCATAGGCCCCTGTTGACAGCCTAATACCCTCGTGGTGAATTTCATCCAGCATTTTAAGGTACGAAGGCCTTGCTGACCCATAACTCTGGCATCCATACTCAAGCCTGGGTCGCACAAAGGCCTTATAAAGCTGGAGCAGATGTGCCCTGTCAGCTCCCCAAGACCTATGACTGACACATTTCAGGATGTTTAAGGCTTTCAGACATCTGACTGTCAATTCTTTAAGGTGTGGCAACCATGTTAACTTCTCATCAAAGATAAGACCAAGATACTTCACCTTTTTCTTAAAAGTGAGAATGGTGTCCCCCCAGTTTTAAAATGGGCAAATTAAACAGACAGTGGAGACGATTAAAATCAATACAAACTGTTTCCTCTGATGAGAATTTAAAACCTGTGGTGCAAGATCATTCCTCCAAACGCCTTATCGTCAGCTACAATTGCCGAGTGGCTGTGGAGAGGCTGGAGGATGCACAGAAGATGGATAAGTCGTCCACAAACAAGGAACATAGTACTGGACGTCGCACTGTGGTTGTAACACTACTGATTGTAATGGCGAAAGCGGTGACACTTAAAACACTTGTAACGCCGGAAATGCATATCCTCGTATTTCCATCTATTGTACTATAATTCTTTTCCTTATTTTGTTACCTGAATGTATGACGTTTCTGTGTTGTTGTATATTGTAATTGTTTTACTATTTGTATATATATGCATTTATGTCGATGTATAATTGGTTTGTTGTGTAAAGATTATTTGTATTTTTACGCTGGGTCTGGCCTAGGGAAACTATGCTATCCCACCATTACATCTATAGGTCGTGTGGAGAACCAAAGTGTTTAGGATCTTTGGTAGTGTTAACTCTGCCGCGTGGAGCGCGGGCAGGGCAAAAGGAGAGTCTGGCTGGGGTGGTGCAGTGGAGCAGGTGTGTTGTGTGAAGCTCCCGCGAGTTGCCGCGCTTTCGGGGTTCGGTAGCATGTAATTGCGCTCGACTTGCGATGATAGTTTCTGACATGGTGTCGCGGACGGGAAGCATTAGCTGGCGCACATCAAGAGCCCGTTTCGTCAGGTGACCGTGTCGAGAAGAAGGCGCGCCAACATCCAGCTTCTGCAACTGCGACGGCCGACAATGAGTGACTGTCGCCACCTCCTCGATCGACGGCTTCAAACTTTCGATCAACCAGCAAGGAAGACTGGAAGTGTGGTGTCACCGCCAGACACCACACTTGCTAGGTGGTAGCTTTAAATCGGCCGCGGTCCATTAGTACATGCCGGACCCGCGTGTCGCCACTGTCAGTGATAGCAGACCGAGCGCCACCACACGGTAGGTCTCGAGAGACTTACTAGCACTCGTCCCAGTGGTACGGACGACTTAGCTAGCGATGCAACACTGACGAAGCCTCGTTTATTTGCAGAGAAGATAGTTAGAATAGCCTTCAGCTAAGTCAACGGCTACGACCTAGCAAGGCGCCATAGCAATTGATAGTTATCGTATGAAGCATGTCTCATCAAGAACGATGTATACAAATGATGGATTAAAGTTAAGTATTCCAGCAGCTACGTACTTTTCTTTATAGCATTCATTACGTATCCTGTTTCAGACCTCACGCCATCCTGCGTGAGCTTATAGCGTGCATTTCGGCTTCCTCAAACAACTCGGTGTTGGCACTTCTGCCGACACTTCAGGAAGAACGTAAAGTTTTAGAACTGTATGGCAGACCTCAGCTTTTCAAACTGTTAAAATTGTTACATCACAAAATTACAGCAACTTAGCATGAACGTTGTTGCTCATTGTCCCAATTGCATTGCCAAGCAGGGTCCCTTCCTTTTCCGGAATGAACCCGAGTGTCGTTGAAATTCAAACGCCAGCATCATTCTATTTCACTGCTTTAATTTCAAAGTTCAGTTAAGGTATTCATAGCTGGCTACAATATTTAGATTACACAAGCACAAGTTAAGAGTGCGAGTTTTGTTACCGTATTTTAGCTTACTGTGATTGCAGCTCAGCTTGGTGCGTACTAAATTTTACTATTGTTAATTGTTCAGAATCATTAAATTTAAGTTCAAAGTTAAATCTCTTATTTCTAAAATGCGTAGATTCAAGTAGCTTTTGAAATGATTGTTGAGGTAGTCCAAGACTAACCGTATTTTACTGAATTTCGATGTGCTTCAGAAAGAAAGCTCACTATTAACTTCAGTCACTAAATGAACTTTCGATTTTCCGGTTTTATTAATTCTTTTGCTAAATTAAGTCAGAGTGTAGCGAAATTTATTACTTCTGACAAAGTTTCAGTTTTCACACTACACGTGTCAACCTTCAGTTGCCACGCTTCTATTGCTAATTATATGTGTAATAACCTTTCTTTTTCAGTTACTATAGTAATTGTCCTCAGGACTGGCGACCGTAATTTACCCCAAATCTCAAATATCTAATTACCGCTAGTTAATTGTTAACGTAACGGCCGCACATTTACTTTCTTTATTAACTTTACCCCTTTTCAAAATTAATTTCCACCAGTTTCATTAGCATTTTTCCTTTCATTTAGATGTAACCCTTTCCTCCCTCTTTACCGACAGATTAACTTCGGTGACGATTGCTTTTCCCAAATTTCCATTAGGTACACGCGGTTTAATTTTTCACTGTCATTAAGGTCGATAAGTGAGGGGGAGGTTACACACTCCCTTGAGGGACACCATTCTCCTGCTTAAAACGGTCAGACAGGGCATTCCCAACCCTGTATCTAAAATATCTGTCTGAGAGAAAGGACCGTATGAAGGTCGGTAGACGTCGATGGAATCCCCACTGATGGAGCTGCGGCAAAATATTAAGCTTCCAGTTAGTGTCGTAGGCGTTTTCCAAATCTGAGAAAACACCTATAAGGTGTTGCTTACGAAGGAAAGCTTGTTAAGTTGCAGCATCGAGCAGGGTCAGGTAATCGAGAGTGGAGGGATACCTCCTGAACCCACACTGGGAGCAACTGAGTAATGACCTGGTTTCATGAACCTACACTAGGCGCCGATTGACCATACGCTCCAGTGTCTTTCCTATGCAGCTTGTCAGGCTAATACTACGATAACAACCTGGTTCTGTCCGGTCCTTTCCTGGTTTTAAAATTGGTATTAAAATAGATTCTTTCCACGAGTTGGGAAAGCCGCCAGTTATCCAAGTTTTATTGAAGAGCTGAAGGAAGACTTCCTTCGACTGTCGGTCCCACTGTTGCAACATGCTGTAGGTTATCAGGTCGTTTCCAGGGGTGGTATCACAAGCAACTGACAAAGCGGAATCCGGCTCCCACAGTGAGAAAGGCTGGTTGTATTCTAAGTTGGTGGAACGAAAATCAAGATCAACTTTCTCTTGGGCTCCTGATATCGATGGAAGATGGGATCCTGGCTGGAATCAGCCGTAATGGATTGATATGATTCAGCCATTGTCTGAGCTATGTCCCTCATCGATGTTGCAAGAGACCCCTGTATTCGTTCAGCAGCTATTGGCGATCGAGAGTTGTGCCTTGAGATCCTCTGGATGGGTTGCCATACTTTACTTGTGGATGTGGACTTACTGATGGAGTTCAGGAACTCTTGCCAAGACCTCTGCTTACTCTACCGAATTATTCTCCTCGCCTTTGCACGCGCCATTCGAAAGTTTGCAAGATTCGCATCTGTAGGGCATTGATTGAATCTGCGCATAGCTGCCCTCCTGTACCTGATTGCAACACGACAGTCATCGTTCCACCAAGGGACAGGTCGCCTCCTAGGCACTTCCATAGACTTTGGGATGGATGCATCAGCGGCATTGTGAATCACAGCTGTAATGTGATCCACCCAGTCCTGGACGCCGTCACATTGCTCGAAAACAGCTGCCTGTAAATTATCCAGAATAACCATCTTCCAGGACTGCTCCATCACGCAGATGGATCCAGATAGGGAAATGGTCACTACCATGAAGGTCATTGTCCACTGCCGACTGAGCTGTCTCCCCAAGAGCAGGCGAGCAGAAGGAGTGTCTATGGCCGTTGACGAACCTGTAGCAGTGCTAAAATGTGTGGCGTGATCCATGTTTAGCAGTATAAGATCTGTTGTGGGTAGCATATCCTCAAGTACTTGACCCTTGGGGCATGTGGTGTTGGCATGAGCCACTATCCGAACAGCAACCGCTTGTAGTGTTGTTGTTAAGGGAATAGGTGAGGAGTGAAAAGTGCCCTTTACAAACACTTCAACCCCACCTTTGGCCCTCTCACCAGTAAGGTTGCCGTTTCTATGAAGATGATAGCCTTGAAGTACAGGAGAGTCAGTCTCTTTAAAATGAGTCTCTTGAAGGCAGGGACAAAAGGGTCTGTCCTATACAAGGAGTCTCAGTTCCTCCAGATGAGTCCTGTATCCATTCATATTCCATTGGAGTGTGGGAGCCATTTCATCAATGTGGTCTTGATTTACCCCTGTCTTTGCGCCAGGGTGGTGAGGCGCTTGTAGAGCGAGGCGGGGTTTTAGGGCTGACTGGGTCTGGTGATGAGGCATCAAAATCCATGAAATCCTCATCATCAGCCAGGGTTGTCACTAGGCGTCGGATGGCGCCCGGGTCAGCTTTCGACCTGAATATTGGGATCCTTTCCCTGCTCCCTTTCCCAGCAAGATTGAAGGGGAAAGAGGGCGGTAAGAGCCACTTACCTTTGAAGAAACTTTACATTGAGGGGCACTCAGCTTTTGGGGTGCCTTCAGACTCTGCACTGTGGAAGCATTACTTGTCTCTTCCGACGTAGCTGCCTGGATTGCTATTTCTTTCACTTTACTTTGGCACATACAGGTGTAAGTACAGGTGTTAGAGGCGGATAAGGGAACACTGAGTCTGAGCGTCGACCTTAGTAACAGGTTTCTGCACCAACGAAGCATAAGAAGTGGCAGAGACAGGGGGTGTCATCGCCTGATAGTACTTTTTGGCTTCTGCGTAGGGGATCCGCTTGGTCACTTTGATTTCCTGAATTTTGCGTTCCTCTGCAAAAACAGGGCAGGCTCGACTCCAGACTGGGTGGCTCCCACAGCAGTTAATGCAAACTGCTGGAGATGGACAGCCAGTACCAGCTTCATGGGCTGCCTTTCCACACTTCCCACAAGTCGCTTCGCCTCTGCAACTCAGCATTGTGTGGCCAAAACGCTGGCATTTGAAGCATCGCGAAGGGTGCCATAATGTGTTCAGGTAACGTTGTAGAATTGAAGGTCACAATAAAAGTGGCAGTCGTCTCAATCTCTCCATTGTTCTTGCGAGTCCTTTGTTCCATATCTATGATCCCCCGCAGTGCCCATTCTCGTTTTAGTTCACCAATGTCTATATCCTTAATATCCCAGAAGGTTATCACAACTTTGCCGGAGTAAAGGGAATTATGCAACTCAACAGTGATGTCGTACTCACCCAATTTCTGTGAATTCTTAAGGAGTTCCACCTGCTTAGCCCCGTTAGTCTCAACAAGTAAGGAACCATTCCTCAACCGCTTTATAGACTTCAGGGTACCAGCCAGTCTTTCTAAGCCTTTGTGGATATTGTCCACTACAACATTAACACATTTGAAAACACATGAGAATTGTAATGGCGAGAGTAACGTGCCTAAAAGTAACTGAAGTGTGAATGCTTCCAAATTACATTTTTCTTTATTCTTGTATGCTTCCCTGATCTCAGTCCTTACCCATAGAATTTCACTTTTGCGTTTCACACGTACCGTCGCTGCAGTATTATTATTACTCCTGACATTAACGTATTTAGGAATAATCTACTCATCCAAACACAATTTGTTGAACCTTGTTTCATTATTTCTTTCACACTGCGTATTTCAGGAAAAGAAGAACGCCATACAGAGAAGCCACGATGCGACGCCATTGAGGCCCCACTCCGGATGCACTATCAACTATATATTTTTTAAATTTTTAATTAATAGTCATTGTTTGGTTAATTACTCTACAGTTACGTTTACTGTAGTTGATTGTTATGCTGTAAGATTTCATTTTATAGATCTGTTTTTAATCTTATACCTTTTATACTGGCTTTTACACAATTGTATATTATACTTTGCCAAGCTAGGAGCTTCACATTATTAGTATTTGCACTTTTCATTTGGATTTTAAGTATGGATCTAATTCCTCTTATAGTATGTCAGTATCTGTTTTATTGTCAGACGCTCGTTTTGCCGTGTGATGTAATTTTAATGAATGACTACGCATACCGCATTTTAACCATTACATTTGCGATACTGCTCAATCTTGTAACCTAGCTATAGTGCCCTCTGGTGGCCTCAATTTCTTTGTATAAATACCAGACGAATTCAGATCATCACCAGCACTTACTACGTACCTACATGTTTAGTTTGACGTTGATACTACATCAGAATATTTTATAGAATGAATGGCTGGTATACTTGGCTGTTAATCATGTAAACACTTTTTATCTTTCTTATGTAGCACCAGGCCTTCTATAGATTTAGCGTCAGCGAACTGAACTTAGTTGGTTACATACTATTTTTGTTTGTAACAGATCTGAAGACGGCAGTGGCCGAAAGCGTTAACAGTCAAATGTAAAAGTTTGTGTGATCAAGACGGACCTGTAAAAATAAAGTGCCAAAACATGATCACGGACTTATTTTCAGACCGTATGTCTTCAATTGATAACTGCTGCTGAAATTGCTGCTGCAGATTCAGTACGATGCTCCAGAGTTGTACGACGAACACGATTGTCTTCCCTATTGGTAGTGCCACGAGGCCGTCTGGAACCCGGTCTTCTTACGACCGTACGTTCTCGTGATCACCCCCTCCAGCAGTCATGTATAGTGGCTACATTCCTGCGCGAATACACATCCCGATTCTCGTAACTCTATTACACGGTCGGCCCGGGTGGTCGAGTGGTTCTAGGCGCTACAGTCTGGAACCGCGCTACCGCTACGGTTGCAGGTTCGAATCCTGCCTCGGGCATGGATGTGTGTGATGTCCTTAGGTTAGTTAGGTTTATGTAGTTCTAAGTTCTAGGGGACTGATGACCTCAGATGTTAAGACCCATAGTGCTCAGAGCCATCTGAACCATTTTTTTCTATTACACGGCCTCGTTCAAACTCAGTAAGGTGTTGATAATGGTGTCTATGTTGCCTTAAAGGCATTACTGACTAACATCAAGTCACCACGTCCAACCGCAAAGGAAATTAGCGCTCACGGCCGCTACAGCGTGTATTTAAAGCAAACCTGATTTCCTTCCTCATAGTGGCACTACCAGCACCACTCTTGTGCGACTGGAGCGAAATTTGAATATACATCATCTTGTAGATCTGTCTTCGATAGTATCTCCAGTGCGCGATAGTAATGGAGATACTATCGAAGACAGTGCTGCCAAAGCAGAATTACTAACCCAGCCTTCCGAAATGCCTTCACAAAAGAAGACGTAAATATTCCAGAATTTGAATCGAGAACCACTGCCAACCTGAGTAAATATCTTCGGAGTAGTGGAGCAGCTTAAATCACTTAATAAAAGCAAGTCTTCTGGTCCAGATTGTATACCGTCACTGCGCGATAGCGATGGAAATGTTGCCGATGACGGTGCCACTAAAGCTGAGTTACTAAATACAGTTTTCCGTAATTCCCTCACGAAGGAAGACGAAGTAAATATTTCAGGATTCGAAACCAGAACAGCAGTTAGCATGAGTGTCATAAAAGTGTTGCGAAACAACTCAAATCACCAAAGAAAGGCAAGTCTTCCGGTCCAGTTGGTATACCAATAATCAGGTTCCTTTCAGAGTATGCAGACACAATAGCGCCTTTCTCAGCAATCATGTACAACCACTCACTTGACAAAAGGTCTGTTCCTAAAGACTGGAAAGTAGCACAGGTCACACCAATATTCAAGAAAGGAAATAGAAGTAACCCACTGAATTAAAGACCCCTATCAATGACCTCAATTTGCAGTAGGATTTTGGAGCATATACTGTACTCGAACGTTATGAATCACCTTGAAGAAAATGACTTATTGATACATAATCAACACATATTCAGAAAATATCGTTCTTGTGCAACACAGCTAACTCTTTATTCCCATGAAGTATTGAGTGCTGTCGACAATGGATCTCAGATCGATTCCATATTCCTAGATTTCCAGAAGGCTTTTGATACCGTTCCTCGCAAGCGACTATTAATCAAACTGCGTGCATATGGAGTATCGTCTCAGTTGTATGACTGGATTCCTGATTTCCTCTCAGAGAGGCCACAGTTCATAGAGATAGACGATAAATCATCGGGTAGAACAGAAGTGATATCTGGCGTTCCACAAGGTAGTGTCATAGGCCCTCTGCCGTTCCTGATTTATATAAATGATCTAGGTGATAATCTGAGCAGCCCCCTTGGATTGTTTGCGGATGACGCTGTAATTTACCGTATAGTAAAATCATCAGACGATCATTTCCAATTACAAAATGATTTAGAGAGAATTTCTGTATGGTAGGAAAAGTGGCAATTGGCACTAAACAAAGAAAAGTTCGACGTCATCAAAATGGGCACTAAAAGAAATCCGATAAATTTTGGGTATCGCACAAATCCAAGGGCTGTCAATTCGACTAAATACCTAGGAATTATAATTACGAGCAACTTAAATGGGAAATACGACATAGATAATATTGTGGGGAAGGCGAAACAAAGACTGCACTTTGTTGGCAAATCACTTACAAGATGCGACAAACCCACTAAAGGGACAGCCTACATTGCACTTGTCCGTCCTCTGCAGGAATATTGCTGCGCGGTATGGGATCCTTATCAGGTAGGATTGACAGAGGACATCGAAAAAGTGCAAAGAAGGGCAGCTCGTTTCGTGTTATCGCGCAATAGGGGTGAGAGTGTCACTGATGTGATACGCGAGTTGGGATGGCAGTCGCTGAAACAAAGGCAATTTTCTTTGCGGCGAGATCTATTTACGAAATTTCAATCACCAACTTTCTCTTCGGAATGCGAAAATACTTTGTTGACACCAACCTACGTAGGGGGAAATGATCATCATAATAAAATAAGAGAAATCAGAGCTCGAACGGAAAGATTTAGGTGTTCCTTTTTCCCACGCGCCATTCGAGAGTGGCATGGTAGATAAGTAGTATGAAAATGGATCAATGAACCCTCTGCCAGACACTTAAGTAAGAATTGCAGAGTAACCATGTAGATGTAGATACCAATTAGATTTCTTTCAGAATATTCTGATGCATTACCTCCATAACTGACAGCCATACACAACCGTTCGCTCGACAAAAGACCCGTAGCCAAAGACTGGAAAGTTGCACAGGTCACACCAACACTCAAGAAAGGTTGTAGGAGTAATCCACTTAATTACAGGCCCATATCATTAACGTCGATGTGCAGCAGGATTCTGGAACATATACTGATGCGAACATTATGAATTACCTCGAAGAAAACGGTCTATTGACACATAGTCAACTTGGGTTTAGAAAACATCGTTCTTGTAAAACAAACTAGCTCTTTATTCGCATGAAGTGTTGAGTGCTATTGACAAGGGATTTCATATCGATTCCGTATTTCTGGATTTCTAGAAGGCTTTTGACGCTGTACCACACAAGTGGCTTATAGCGAAATTGAGTGCTTATGGACTATCGTCTCAGTTATGTGACTGGATTTGTGACTTCCTGTCAGAGAGGTCACAGTTCGTAGTAACTGACGGAAAGTCATCGAGTAAAACAGTAATGATATCTCACGTTCCCCAAGGTAGTGTTATAGGCCCTTTGCTTTTCCTTATCTGGTCGTATGTAAAGTACACAAGCGGCAAGACGCAGTCAATACCTTCGCTGCGCAGTGCCGATGGTACTGTTACCGACGACTGTGCCGCTAAAGCGGACTTATTGAACGCAGTTTTCCGAAATTCCTTCACCAGGGAAGACGAATGGAATATTCCAGAATTTGAAACACGAACAGCTGCTAGCATGAGTTTCTTAGAAGTAGATACCTTAGGGGTTGCGAAGCAACTCAAATCGCTTGATACGGGCAAGTCTTAAGGTCCAGATTGTATACCGATTAGGTTCCTTTCAGATTACGCTGATACAATAGCTCCCTACTTAGCAATCATATACAACGGCTCGCTCACCGATAGATCTGTACCTACAGATTGGAAAATTGCGCAGGTCGCACCAGTGTTTAAGAAGGGTAGTAGGAGTAATCCATCTAACTACAGACCTATATCACTGACGTCGGTTTGCAGTAGAGTTTTGGAGCAAATACTGTATTCAGACATTATGAATCACCTCGAAGAGAACGATCTATTGATACGTAATCAGCATGGTTTCAGAAAACATCGTTCTTGTGCAACGCAGCTAGCTCTTTATTCCCACGAAGTAATGGCCGCTATCGACAGGGGATCTCAAGTTGATTCCGTATTTCTAGATTTCCGGAAAGCCTTTGACACCGTTCCTCACAAGCGACTTCTAATCAAGCTGCGGGCGTAGGGGGTATCGTCTCAGTTGTGCTACTGGATTCGTGATTTCCTGTCAGGAAGGTCGCAGTTCGTAGTAATAGACGGCAAATCATCGAGTAAAACTGAAGTGATATCAGGTGTTCCCCAGGGAAGCGTCCTGGGACCTGTGCTGTTACTGGTCTATATAAATGACCTGGGTGACAATCTGAGCAGTTCTCTTAGGTTGCTCGCAGATGATGCTGTAATTTACCGTCTAGTAAGGTCATCCGAAGACCAGTATCAGTTACAAAGCGATTTAGAAAAGATTGCTGTATGGTGTGGCGGTGGCAGTTGACTCTAAATAACGATAAGTGTGAGGTGATCCACATGAGTTCCAAAAGAAATCCGTTGGAATTCGATTACTCGATAAATAGTACAATTCTCAACTAAGTACCTGGGTGTTAAAATTACGAACAACTTCAGTTGGAAAGACCACATAGATAATATTGTGGGGAAGGCGAGCCAAAGGTTGCGTTTCATTGGCAGGACACTTAGAAGATGCAACAAGTCCACTAAATAGACAGCTTACACTACACTCGTTTGTCCTCTGTTAGAATATTGCTGCGCGGTGTGGGATCCTTACCAGGTGGGATTGACGGAGGACATCGAAAGGGTGCAAGAAAGGGCAGCTCGTTTTGTATTATCACGTAATAGGGGAGAGAGTGTGGCAGATATGATACGCGAGTTGGGATGGAAGTCATTAAAGCAAAGACGTTTTTCGTCGCGGCGAGATCTATTTACGAAATTCAGTCACCAACTTTCTCTTCCGAATGCGAAAATATTTTGTTGAGCCCAACCTACATAGGTAGGAATGATCATCAAAATAAAATAAGAGAAATCAGAGCTCGAACAGAAAGATTTAGGTGTTCATTTTTCCCGCGCGCTGTTCGGGAGTGGAATGATAGAGAGATAGTATGATTGTGGTTCGATGAACCCTCTGCCAAGCACTTAAATGTGAATTGCAGAGTAGTGATGTAGATGTAGATGTAGATACTCGTAAACGATTTGGGAGACAATCTGAGCAGCCGTCTAAGGTTTTTTGCAGATGACATTGTCGTTTATGGACTAATAAAGTCATCAGAAGATCGAAAAAAATTGCAAAACGATTTAGAAAAAATATCTGAATGGTGCGAAAATTGGCAGTTCACCCTAAATAACGAAAAGTGTTAGGTCATCCACATGAGTGCTAAAAGTAATCTGTTAAACTTCGGTTACACGATAAATCAGTCTAATGTAAAAGCCGTAAATTCAACTAAATACCTAGGAATTACACTTACGAACAAGGTAGGAAGGAACAAATAGAAAATGTCGTGGGAAAGGCTAGCCAAAGGCTGCGTTTTATTGGCAGGACACTTAGAAAATGTAACAGATCTACTAAGGAGACTGCCTACACTACGTTTGTCTGTCCTCTTTTAGAATACTGCCGCGCGGTGTGGGATCCTTACCAGGTATGACTGACGCAGTACATCGAAACAGTTCAAAGAAGGACAGCACGTTTTGTATTATCGCGAAATATGGGAGAGAGTGACACTGAAATGATACAGGATTTGGGCTGGAAATCATTAAAAGAAAGGTGTTTCTCGTTGCGACTGAATCTTCTCATGGAATTCCAATCACCAACTTTCTTCTACGAATGCGAAAATATTTTGTTGACACCCACCTACATAGGGAGAAACGATCACCACGATAAAATAAGGGAAATCAGATGTCGTATGGGAAGATATAGGTGTTCGTTCTTTCCGCGCGCTATACGAGATCTGAATAATAGAAAATTGTGAAGGTGGTTCGATGAACCCTCTGCCAGGCACTTAAACGTGATTTGCAGAGTATCCCTGTAGATGTAGATATACATGAAACGCGCCTACCAACTTTCGTTTATGTTGCACAACTCCTTCTTGGAGCTGCGATTTTTTTTTCCGTCACTGCACATGCGTAATGAAGTTTTCACGGAACCCTGAGTGCGAGAGTCCTAGTCGCACTGGACAATTTTTTTCATAATTAAATTGCAGTTTTTATGTAGTGCATACTGATAACATAAAGTAATACATATACAAGAAAATAGTTTAAAATTACAGAATTAATTAACTGAAAAATTAAGGGGCACTGTGTTGTTGCCTTATATGATGATCACCTATTTATTTATTGTTCAGCTAATTCCATCTAGACAAGATGTAGCCTCTTTAAGTTATTAAATACATTTTAAGAGGTTTTTCCATGCATTTCTGTCCCCTGCTGTCTTCTGCCAGTTGAAGCCCGCAACTTTCCTGAGTTCCTTATCCCAGCGATCAGGTGGTCTCCCTGGTGGTCTTCGTTTTTCTCTGTTTCTCTGGGACTACATTCTAAAACTGATCTTCCATCCTTCGTTCATGCAATATGTCCTGCCCACTGTCGTTTTAGAGTCTTAACCCGTTCTATAATATCTTTTACTTCTGTTATTGCTCGAATGTCTTCACTTTTCTGTGGCCGAACGGTTCTAGGCGCTTCAGTCCGGAACCACGCGACTGCTACGGTCGCAGGTTCGAATCCTGCCTTGTGCATGGATGTGTGTGATGTCCTTAGGTTAGTTAGGCTTAAGTAGTACTAAGTTCTAGTGGATTATTGACCTCAGATGTTAAGTCCCATAGTGCTCAGAGCCCTTTGAACCATTTCACTTTTCTGTCGATCTTTCTTAGTGATACCTAACATTGACCTTTCCATAGCTCTCTGAGCAGTTCTAAGCTTCCTTTTCAAAAATTCTTTTAAAGTCCAAGTTTCACACCCATACGTTAAAGCCGGTAGGTAGACTGACATGTTAGATTTGAAAACTGTAGCATTTCTTCCGTAAGCCCTCCAACCCAGTTTATTTCGACATAAAATTTCAGGTTTCCAACCACCTTTCGTGTTAATTACTTGCCCCATATAAACGTATTCTGTAACATTGTTTAGGATATTGCTATTCAGTGTTACTTATCCTACAGCTACGCACTTATTATGCATAACCTTAGTTTTTGAGTGATTTATTTTAAGTCCGACTTCCTGGCAAGGACCTGGTAAGTCTTTTATAGAGGACTGCAATTCCATCTTACTGTTAGCTAGGACCATGTCAGCAAATCTCAGGTTGGTGAGCCTTTTACCATTTATCCTGATTCCTCTGTTGTCCCAAACAGTTTTGGACATACCATCTCAAGAACTGCTATAAATAACTTCAGGGATATAGTATCACCTATACCGTCTGCAAAACTCCAAAACGAAAAGCGTGCTTTCTTAAGAGCACAACTAATATTACGTCTCGTTAGCTAATGCTATATAAAGAATTAAAAATATATCAGCAGTGAAACAAGTAACTAGGCCCAGTGTACTGCGCGAGAATGGTAAAATACACAAGCCTCTGCATTAAGGATGATCATTTCCCTAGCAACGTCAATGTAAGAACCGAGCAGAAGCCTGCGTTTTCCGGAGCAACACTGGGGTGAAAACTCAAGAACGACACCTGAGTTTCACATACATGGGTTGGCGACTCTCCTTTGCCTGGTGCGACGCGGAGGTTTCCCGGTGACAAATGGCCAGTTGCCGCTGGCGCTCTGCGCTCCTCATCTCCCGCGGGTCCAATTACGACGAGCCTCCCCCCCTCCCCCGCCTCCGCCCCACGCAACCAGCCACAGCCGCACAGAGACAGAGTCGAGGAACCCCACACCGCGTCGTCCCCTCTCGCTATCAGCCGCGGCAATGAAAGCGGGCGCAGTGGGAAGTCTACAGAGAAACTACTGCCTGTAGTCTTTAACCTCCAGAAAGGCGACACCCAGCCTTTGCCAGCGGGGAAAGGACGGGTGATTCATGAGACCCCAGCGGACATCCAAACACAATGTGGGACGGTGGTTCAAAAATTTCGATAACAATTCCACCGCGGGAAAAGTTTTACTCATGAGATCAAAGGGATTAGAGCTCAAGCTTAATTTTGTGATACTCGCGTGCTGGGCGATTACATCTCTTTGCTCCAAAAGGGTGGTCGCCTAAGTAGACTGTCCTATGTAGACCTGCACAATTTGAGTGTTCTCGTTGCTGCTATCTCTGTATGGTATAGCATGACACTGCAGTCTATGAGCATCATTGTTGCGTTGTGTTCTTCAGTCCTGAGACTGGTTTGATGCAGCTCTCCATGCTGCTTTATCCTGTGCAAGCTGCTTCATCTCCCAGTACGTACTGCAACCTACATCCTTCTGAATCTGCTTTGTGTATTCATCTCTTGGTCTCCCTCTACGATTTTTACCCTCTACGCTGCCCTCCAATACTGGTGATCCCTTGAGACCTCAGAACATGTCCTACCAACCGATCCCTTCTTCTAGTCCAGTTCTGCCACAAACTCCTCTTCTCCCCAATTCTATTCAATACCTCCTCATTAGTTATGCGATCTACCCATGTAATTTTCAGCATTCTTCTGTAGCATCACATTTCGAAAGCTGATATTCTCTTCTTGTCCAAACTATTTATCGACCATGTTTCACTTCCATACATGGCTACACTCCATACAAATACTTTCAGAAACAACTTCCTGATACTTAAATGTATACTCGATGTTAACAAATTTCTCTTCTTCAGAAATGCTTTCCTTGCCATTGCCAGTCTACATTTTATATCCTCTATACTTCGACCATCATCAGTTATTTTGCTCCCCAAATAGCAAAACTCCTTTACTACTCTAAGTGTCTCATTTCCTAATCTAATTCCCTCAGCATCACCAGATTTAATTCGACTACATTCCATTATCCTCGTTTTGATTCTGTTGATGTTCATCTTATACCCTCCTTTCAAGACACTGTCCATTCCGTTCAACTGCTCTTCCAAGTCCTTTGCTGTCTCTGACAGAATTGCAATGTCATCGGCGAACCTCAAAGTTTTCATTTCTTCTCCATGGATTTTAATGCCTACTCCGAATTTTTATTTTGTTTCCTTTACTGCTTGCTCAATATACAGATTGAATAACACTGGGAAGAGGCTACAACCCTGTCTCACTCCCTTCCCAACCACTGTTGCCCTTTCGTGGCCCTCGACTCTTATAACCGCCATCTGGTTTCTGTACAATTGTAAATAGCCTTTCGCACCCTGTATTTTACCCCTGCCACCTTCAGAATTTGAAAGAGAGTATTCCAGTCAACATTGTCAAAATCTTTCTCTAAGTCTACAAATGATAGAAACGTAGGTTTGTCTTTTCTTAATCTAGCTTCTAAGATAAGTCGTAGGGTCAGTATTGCCTCACGTGTTCCAATATTTCTACGAAATCCAAACTGATCTTCCCGGAGGTCGGCTTCTACCAGTTTTTCCATTCGTCTGTAAAGAATCCGCGTCAGTATTTTGCAGCCGTGACTTATTAAACTGATAGTTCTTTAATTTTCACATCTGTCAACACCTGCTTTCTTTGGGATTGGAACTATTATAGTCTTCTTGAAGTCTGTTGAGCATGATAGAGGCAAGGAAAGTTGTTCACACAAGCCATGTATGATTATGCTAGGTGACAAACCTCATCGGACCCCTCCTGTCGGACCTCCTTTTGCCCGTCGAAGTGTAGCAGCTCCGCGTGGAATGGACTCAAAAAGGAGTTGGAAATCCCCTGCAGAAATATTGAGCCATGCTCCCCTTACAGACGTGCACCATTGCGAAAGTCTTGCCGATGCAAGATTTTGTATACAAACTACCCCCTCGATTACTTCCGATAAATGTTCGATGGGATTCATGTCGGGAGATAAGTGTTGCCAAACCATTCACACGAATTGTCCACAATTGCGAACGATTGTGTCCAAGTGATATGGCGCATTGTCATATATAAAAATTCCATCGTTATTTCGAAACATGAAGTCCATGAATGGCTGCAAATGATCTCCAAGTAACTGAACGTAACCATTGCCATCCAATGATCGGTTCAGTACGACCACAGGATCCGGTCCATTCCATGTATACACAGGCCACGCCACCAAGTTGCCCAGTGCCTTGTTGATAATTTGGGTCCATGGCTTCATGGGGTCCGCGCCAAATTCTAACCCTAACATCAGTTCTTACCAACTGAAATCGGGTCTCATCTGACCAAATCAAGGTTTTCTAGTCATCTAGGTTTGAACCTATTGGTTGCGAGCCTAGGAGAAGCGCTATACACGATGTCGTGCTCTTAATTAAGGCATGCGCGTCGGTCATCTGCTGTCATAACCCATTAACGCCACATTTCGCCTCACTCTCCTTACGAATACATTCGTCGTACGGCTCACATTGACTCCTGCGGTTATTTCACGCATTGTTGGTTGTCTGTTACCACCATGAAGGTCATCGGCCATTGCGTTGTCTGTGGTTCAAATTCAAATGGCTCTGGGCACTATGGGACTTAACATCTGAGGTCGTCAGTCCCCTAGAACTTACAACTACTTTAACCTAACTAACCTAAGGACATCACACACATCCATGCCCGAGGCAGGATTCGAACCTGCGACCGGAGTGGTCGTGCGGTTCCAGACTGAAGCGCCTAGAACCGCTCGGCCACACAAGCCGGCTTATCGATGGTGAGAGGTAATGCTTGGTATCTGGTATTCTCGGCACACTCTCGACACGGTGGATGTCGAAATATTGAATTCCCTAATCATTTCCGAAATGGAATAACCTACGCATCTAGCTCAAACTAACATTCTGCGTTCACAGTCTGTTAATTCCGATCATGCGGCCATAAGCACATCGGAATCCTTTTCACAAATGACAACTCCGCCAATGCAATGCCCTTTTAGCCGGCTGCGGTGGTCGAGAGGTTTTAGGCGCTACAGTCTGGAACCGCGCGACTGCTACGGTCGCAGATTCGAATCCTGCTTCGGACATGGATGTGTGTGATGTCCTTAGTTAGGTTTAAGTAGTTATAAGTTCTAGGGGACTGATGACCTCAGATGCTAAGTCCCATAGTACTCAGAGCCGTTTGAACCATTTTGAACCACTGCCATTTTACATCTCGTGTAGGCGATACTACCGCAATTTGTACACGTGCATATCAGTATCTCATGTCACCGCAGTGGGGATGCAGCGAAAGTTCTTCGTTACCAGGTACGCATGCTTATATGCAGTGTTGCAAGGCATCTGTATAAGAAGTGGCAATAGTTCCTGTAACATTTGCCACAGGAACTAAGCTCTCTGGAGACATGTGTGGAGGAGATCTCTCTGCGCTACCGGATCTAACATGGTTACGGATATATGACGACACTTCCTAGCTGTCTTGTTTCATGTAAAGAAAGGTTTTCTTAGGCTTGCAATGTTGTCAGTGGTGCTGTGAGGATTTACTTTCGGATCGACGTTTTCTCCATCTCAAGGTACGCAGAATCATTTAGTATGAGGGTCACTCCAAAAGAAATGCACACTATTTTTGTAAAAATACAGTTTTCATTCTGCATGTGTGAAAGTTTTACAGTGTGTAGATACATCCTTCCCGCTTGTTTTCAAACTTAGTACAACCTGTACCCGTGAGGGGCGCCGTCACAGCATGTCTTCAAGATGGGTGCTAGACTTGACGTTCGTCAGAAGCAACGTGCTGTCATAGAATTCCTGTGCTGTGAAAACGAGACAGCGGGAAACATCCACAAGAGGTTGAAAAAGGTGTGTGGAGATGCTGCTGTCGATCGCAGTACAGTTAGTCGGTGGGCAAGCAGGTTACGTGATGGAAGCGGGCACGGGAATATTGAGGATTGTCCTCGCATCGGCAGGCCTCGTACTGCACACACTCCAGACAATGTGCACAGAGTTAACGAATTAGTGCCTGCTGACGGAGGCATCACAGTGAACAAATTGTCACGCTACGTTGGGATAGGGGAAGAAAGTTGTTGTTGGGGATAGGGTAAGAAAGTATTTGCAGAATACTGAAAGTGTTGGTGTTAAAAAAGGTTTGTGCCAGGTGGGTTCCAAGGATGTTGACAGTCGCTCACAAAGAAGCAAGAAAAACGGTATGCAGCGAATTTTTGGGACAGTACGAGAATGGTGGAGATGAATTTCGTGGAAGAATTGTGACAGGTGATGAAACATGGCTCCATCATTTTTCACCAGAGACAAAGAAGCAATCAATAGAGTGGCACCATGCAAATTCACCCAAGAAAAAATAAATTCAAAATCAGACTTTCTGCTGGAAAAGTTATGGTTACGGTGTTTTTCGAATCCGAAGGACTCTTGCTTGTGGAATTCATGCCAAGTGGAACCACCATAAATTCTGATGCATATGTGACGACACTGAAGAAACTTCAAGCTCGACTGTGTTCGACCACATCGGCAAAAGCATGATGTTTTGCTGTTGCACGAAAATGCACGGCCACATGTCAGTCAAAAAAACCATGGAAGCGATCACAAAACACGGATGGGCAACACTGAAACACCCGCCTTATAGTCCTGACCTGGCTCCATGTGACTATCATCTCTTTGGGAAACTGAAAGACTCTCTTCGTGGAACAAGGTTTGAAGATGGTGACTCCCTTGTGCACGCTGCCAAACAGTGGCTCCAACAGGTTGGTCCAGAATTTTACCGTGCGGGTATACAGGCGCTGGTTCCAAGATGGCGTAAGGCAGTTAAGAGGGATGGAAATTATGTGCAGAAATGAAAATATTGTTCCAAAAGGATGTATCTACACACAGCAAAACTTTCAAACATGTAGAATAAAAGATGGATTTTAAAAAAATAGTGTGCATTTCTTTTGGAGTGACCCTCGTATCCAAGGTAATATCCACCAACGGATTTGCATTTGTTGCAGTTGCAAATGTTTGAGCGATGTGACTGTGGACGAATTTTTATTTTGTGAGTCATTACGTAGAAACTCGATTCTTGGCAGCTATTATATGACTATCATACACGAAATCAGGAAAACTTAACATCAGGCGATACCCTTTTAAATTCAGAAACTATAACTAATTCAATTTTCTAATAAGGTTCTACGTCTCCATGCTTGTGTCCAAATGATGGTTGGTTCTACAGTGTTTAACAGAGTCATGTTCATGCTTTCAAAGACTAATCTTTTAACCGTCCACGTTCTGTCAGTTAAACTACAGGAATTAAACTGAAATAAGTTCTGGATATATTTAATTCCGGACTTCCACATTTTCCTCTTGTCAATGAAAGACTCATTGAACGCGACTACGCGGAAACACATTGCACCTTACTTGATTTATTTGATAGAAATTGGCTTAATCGTCCATTTGGCAAAAGCGGCGTGATTTGAAGTAAACATGCAGCAAAATTGTTCAAATGGCTCTTTCGCGTACTCTGTGTAGAATCGAATTGGTATCCCGTCAGGTCCAGTGGACTTTCCTCTATTGAGTGATTCCAGTTGCTTTTCTATTCCTTGGACACTTATTTCGATGTCAGCCATTTTTTCGTTTGTGCGAGGATTTAGAGAAGGAACTGCAGTGCGGTCTTCCTCTGTGAAACAGCTTTGGAAAAAGGTGTTTAGTATTTCAGCTTTACGCGTGTCATCCTCTGTTTCAATGCCATCATCATCCCGTAGTGTCTGGATATGCTGTTTCGAGCCACTTACTGATTTAACGTAAGACCAGAACTTCCTAGGATTTTCTGTCAAGTCGGTACATAGAATTTTACTTTCGAATTCAATGAACGCTTCACGCATAGCCCTCCTTACGCTAACTTTGACATCGTTTAGCTTCTGTTTGTCTGAGAGGTTTTGGCTGCGTTTAAACTTGGAGTGGAGCTCTCTTTGCTTTCGCAGTAGTTTCCTAACTTTGTTGTTGTACCACGGTGGGTTTTTCCCGTCCCTCACAGTTTTACTCGGCACGTACCTGTCTAAAACGCATTTTACGATTGCCTTGAACTTTTTCCATAAACACTCAACATTGTCAGTGTCGGAACAGAAATTTTCGTTTTGATCTGTTAGGTAGTCTGAAATCTGCCTTCTATTACTCTTGCTAAACAGATAAACCTTCCTCCCTTTTTTTATATTCCTATTAACTTCCATATTCAGGGATGCTGCAACGGCCTTATGATCACTGATTCCCTGTTCTGCACATACAGATTCGAAAAGTTCGGGTCTGTTTGTTATCAGTAGGTCCAATATGTTATCTCCACGAGTCGGTTCTCTGTTTAATTGCTCGAGGTAATTTTCGGATAGTGCACTCAGTATAATGTCACTCGACGCTCTGTCCCTACCACCCGTCCTAAACATCTGAGTGTCCCAGTCTATATCTGGTAAATTGAAATCTCCACCTAAGACTATAACATGCTGAGAAAATTTATGTGAAATGTATTCCAAATTTTCTCTCAGTTGTTCTGCCACTAATGCTGCTGAGTCGGGAGGTCGGTAAAAGGAGCCAATTATTAACCTAGTTCGGTTGTTTAGTGTAACCTCCGAGCTGAAGGTCCATGCTGCTGCAAACGCCGTCGAACTGCAATGTTTGTTGGCGTGGAAAATACCAAGCTCTTCCGCGGTTCGGAACCCACGTTAAACTGCAGGTCTCGCTATTAGACCGTGTCCTACGTGAGCGACAGAAGCGATCATGAGCGAGCGACGTCTGGGTGAGTTTGGGTGACCTGCGTGGGAGCAACCATATCGCGCTACAAGATGGATGCTTAGTGCCAACCAGCTGTTTCTATAAAACGGCACCCCTAAACTGTAGCTGGAAAGTAAGGCCACAAAATTAGGTTTACTTAATAAAATAAAGCGAAAAGGAATAATGCACATGAAATTTACAAAGGGAGGAATCTCCATGGAGAATTTCATAAATATCATCAACTACGAAGATCACCAGACAAATTCTTCGAATACACGTGAATGAGCAAAGGAGCATTCGACTATCTCATCAATAAATTAAAGACGAATGTTTTTTTTTTTACATGATCAAGAACTTTTAACAGCCAATAAATGCGGAAGAATGACTGACTGAATGAGTGACTACACTAAAAACACAGATAAATATACAGATAGGCAACTGGAAAACATAACTGTGATGTAACGGAAGCGTTACAGTTTGTGACTAAGCCTTCGAAACTGTCTGGGCTTCGGTCCCAGGTTTTTATTATACTTCAACTGACTCAGTTACAGTTTTGTATACTAAGTTTTATGTATACTGTTTACACTGCATCGCTAAGTATATTTTTAAGATCTTGCCAAAGAACTCGATCTTTAAGTGCATGCACACCTATCCCAGTATATCACACACATTAAATTCCTAATAAATTACAATCAGCCATGAAATTTTACAGATATTTGAAGTTGCGAACGTAATTCGTCTGCAGTCAGTGTTAAGGCCAAGCGTTGCAGTTAATCTAAATAGTCTGTAAAAGTAAAGCATACAAAAGTTTTGAAAAGAAAGTCAAACGTTTTGTGAAATGATTTGTCTACAAGTATGAAACAAAAAACATTCGGGAAACGTTTGGTGCACCTTATTTTCTGTTCATGATTTCGAGCATCATTCAAAGGCATGTAGAACGTTTCTCTGATCTACTTATTTCTTGTACACAAATCAATTCATAAAATATTTGACTGATTTTTATCATTTTTTTTATTTTCAAGTTTTATTCAGAATGCATGATCTTACTGACTCCTCGTTTGCCTTCCTAACGTAATTTTGTTCTCGAAAATCCTAACTTTGCTACTTGATTCGATGGAAGCCTTTTTGATATTTAAATACCGCACCAATGTATCTTTTTGTGTGCAAAATAGCTAGGCCTTGAACAGATGAAATTTCTGACACTTCATTTACATAGCCTGGCAGCAGCTTTTCGTTAAATATTTCAATTTTTCCTCGACTAATTAATTAAGTTTTTCTTAACCACCCTGATTACTTTCAAGCAGTTAATTATTTTCATGCAAAGTTAGACCTCACGCTGATCTCTTTGATATCCCTTTTACCTGTTTCTCTCTCTTTGTTTGGCTATGAAATTTCAGACAAAACCTGATGGTGTAATTTATAGGGAGTCTTTTTTACGCTTTGCTCACGCTTTTACAAAAATATATCGAGTGTTAATCATACGACAAAACAGTCCTTTCTGCGTGCTGTCATTTCCAAAAATCGTCTTTTCGGTATCTTGAACCGTTTATGAGGTACGACGATTTTTACAACCACTTGGTTCCCGAAGCGAAGTAAAGGTTCAGACGCGCCGCGAGCGACCAGTCCGCGGATGTAACAACCAGTCTCAACTTTTAATACAATTTAGATATATTGGGTGCATTTCATACGGAATAATGTATGACTTTAAATGAACCATACGGAAAGTGTGGTATCGATAGTAACGATGCCACGGGATAGTTTCTGAAGTTGGCACTACGAGAGACACAGACGACAGCGCCCTCAAGCCGGTGCTGTCGAGGTCTACGAGCTCCGCGACTGTTTCTGCCCATTTCATCAGGTGCAGCCAGCCAGGACACTTCGCTTCACCTTCGCACTTCATTCCAAGTTATGTATTCTTATTGCTTGAGTAAAGGGGATTTAAATTCATGCAGCAGTACCGACGTGCTTTACCTTTTCGTGATCCAACCCACGCGCCGCCTTCCGGGCAGGATACAAAAGAAAATTTACGCAATGTGATTTTCATCTCTGTAAATTATTAAAAAATCCATGCAGCCATGTACTCAGTTTCGTGCAGCACAGTAACTATGACGAATAACGAAAATAAATTCAGACCTTAATCTAATAAAGATATCAAGCTATAAGATGCGGAAGAATCAATTTTTTTTCACCGAATATTTTTCTTAAACTCGGAGGCTAGGTGCAAATTGAGACACGTATAGCGCGTGTGGCGCGGCGCAGCGCAGCGCGCGTTTTTGTAGCTTCACAGGTTCACATGGGGTCACGCAAATTGCGACGCGACGCGACTGGGACGCGACTGGGACGCGACACGCGCCTGCGCCAGGTCGCGTGGCGTTGTGGTTGAGGCACAGTTTTTCGCGCCGCGCGTCACGTGATCATTGCGGAGGGGTGAGGCGGGAAGCGGGAAGCGGGAAGGCAGTCCTGCCATATGCTCCCTTCGGCATGGCGCATAAGGGCAGCGGAAGTACCGCCCCTCCGATAAATACGTCCTTACGGTATAATGAATTTTATTGTCATTGACTTGTGTTTCCATTTTCGCCGTTTAAGCGCTCCATCTCTTTTCGCTAGTACATAATAGTTGTCAGTTACATAGATCTGTACACTATCTTGTCTGTTTATTCTTTTGTCAAGAACAATGCACAGTTCAATAACAGGTGAGCCATTAGCCACTGGAATCATATCTTATGGCTCCACAATGTTTTCAATCGTAAGAAGGGACAGATGATTCATGGTTAGGGTATTGAATAAGGAAGTAAGGAATATAATAAAATCATGTGATCTAGAAGCAAGGCAGGAAAGTAAACCAAGGTTATCTACTTGCTGCCTGTTATGCTGACTACTGACGTATCTCTACGATCTGTTACAAAAAAAATAGAAAAGCCGTAATTTCCACATGTATAACACCTTTGTCCTCCTGGCAAAAAGCGATCAAGATATGAAGGACATAAGTTTAACTATCATTACTTGGATATGGATGTAATAAAACATTATACTACGTACATGCGGACATTACATTTCCACTACAAGCTAGAAACAGCCGAGAAGCACTCACGAATAACGACGATGGTTCAAATGCCTCTAAGCACTATGGGACTTAACATCTGAGGTCATCAGTCCCCTAGACTTAGGACTACTTAAACCTAACTACCTAAGGACATCACACACATCCATGCCCGAGGCAGGATTCGAACCGGCGACCGTAGCGGCAGCGCGGTTCCGCTCGTCCACAGCGGCCGGGACGGCAAAAAGCATTTCAGTAGTTGCATACGCACAAACCAGTATTAAAAAACCAATTAGACAACACGGTACACAATGAAGTAGTGGTCGGTATTATTCCAAAAGTATGAGTATCCTGAAAGAGTGTGCTGATTACATATATTTAATTCGTTGAAATGTATTGCTGACAAAGGCAGATCTACTGTAACAGTTCTGACACTAAATGTAACTGGGTTTTCTCTTTTGATGCTAGTCAGTTGTCAGGATGAGCATTACTGCAAAGGGCATTTGTTTCTAAAGCATTATGTCAGGATGAAAAAACTAAATAAATTAATTTTTCTCTCTTAACAACATGTGGGCAGGGTGGGTTCTTCCTTGGCTCGGGTATGAGGTAGAGTGAAACAGCATTTTTACATAAGATAACTTTTATTGAAAGTTTTGTACAACTGTTCCTTACTCGATTGTTCTGGCTTGGAGTGCGGCAGCTGTGTCGTTTGCAAAGCCTTCTGCTGCGGCAGCGGCGGCGTCTGGTTACGCATGGCGGTGTGTATCTCGCGTCGCCGTCTCGCCCAGTTGACTGGAGATGCGCATCGTGCTGTGGCCCGTTTAATTATTGAGAGCGAAGTCGTGATACCTTGGATGTGGTGTCCCAGTGTTTCTCTTCTCTAAACGGCCGCGTGTGTTGTGCGTCGGCCAGCGGAGCGGCGCGGCTGGGGAAGGCCAGTGTCCCGGACTCGAACAACGGAGTCCCGCTTGCCAGTCTACGGCTGTCAGATCTTCATCCCAGCTCACAGGTGACTGCTGATGTGAAGCCGTTTCCCTCCCGTCCTCACGAGTCACCCAGATACGTAAAAATCAGATTTCAAATACCTTTTAACTTCTGTCTTCTGGCGCCGAGGCTGCTGCTTGCTATTCCATTACAGCAGCGGACTTGGTGCATCTGTGTGTGATGTAGTCTCTTCTTGCATGACGGTCTTCAGCACCGAAACTGACTGAAAAGTACTGCTACTCTCCTTCTTGCTCTGTCAGGCCCACTGCGTCTCGCGTATTTATTCACTTCAGTTCACTGGAGGTGAACGACTTCAAGGTCATTGCCTCTTCTGTCACGTTGAAAAGCTTCTCGAAGAATCTTATTAACGTCGGTCATTGGCTCATGGAATGTAAGCGAGAGCCTTTACTCACATGTGACAACTGAGAAACACGTGAGCCGGTCATTGCCTCTTCTGTCACGTTGAAAAGCTTCTCGAAGAATCTTCTTAACGTCGGTCATTGGCTCTTGGAATGTAGGCGAGGGCCTTTGCTCACATATGACAACTGAGAAACACGTGAGCCGGTCGGGCGATGCCCTGACGGCTGAATCGACAGCGTCCGCTTATATGAAACTTGCTGACTTCACGGTCATTGTCTCTTCTGCTCTGCCCACTGTTTTCCAGTATGTAACTCTCTAAACTAAACCAAGTTTTTCATTTATTTTCTAATTTCTACTTCACTTTGATTTCACTAATTTATTTACTTATCTTAAGTACCACTCAACATTCCTCCACCCTTCGGAGAAATTCACCCTCGAATTTACCACTCAACATTCCTCCACTCTTCACACAGCAAAAGCACTGACAAAAACAATGAAAACTCTCGACTTAGACGATTACACACGCTTCACATTAAGTATGTTGAAAATACTTTATCAATTTACTAGAGCACTGCACGCTCATGAATCACATAGTTCACACATAAATCGTTGTAATAAGGGTAACAAATCTTGATGACAATGAATAAACAAAAATAGATTTTTCACTTAGAAAATTACATAGCAACACCTGTTTAATCTACCCTATATTAATGCAAGAATATCTATTCTACAGTATTGTTTATTTTAACATGAGACTGTTTAATAAAGACTGAAGTACAATATTCAAAATTAATTCACTAATGCTCAAAAGTAACCACTGAAGTACACCAAGTTAGAGTGTTGTATCCAGTTAACAGGGATTTGATGAAATGGTATATTATTATTTGGCTTATTTTTTCGTCTTAAAAAAAGAAAACTGTACGAAGCAGAAACACCAACATAAAGGTTCCAGATATACACGTTCCTAATATTATAATTTTAGTTTTGTGTTCACTTTTTAATTTTAAGACATGTTGCATCATAACATTGGCATCAATTTTGCCTTGCTGTGAGTTTATGAACATATCTAATGACTTCAAAAGGGAACTGTCAAGGGAGTCATTGAGATAGGATAGGTTTTGTGTAGGAAATGCTTGCATGGCGTTTTCTGAAAAAATCAAACAACATCGTTATGGGCCTACCAACCTAGTAAAAACAAAAACAAGGAAAAGAAGGAATACATTGTTAACTACGAGATCCACATGTTTCTACATTCACCTTTTTTTCTTAAAAAATAAACCATTATCATTTATTAATTATTTACATTTGTATATTATCCATAGTCTACTAAGATTCCACTAGGACATTCGCACCCTTGATCGAAGATTGTATGGTGCCATGTCTGTATGTTGTGTTGGCGTGGCCACTCTTTTTCCTTTTCGGGCATTTCCTCCACCCTTCGGAAAAGCAGACACTATTGTTGAAGGAATTACATCTGGAGCGCCCTTAAAATGTTTTAAACGACTTGCATGGACAATAGTAGTTCGGGTGGGCAGTTGTAGTTTAATGTTGACTGGTGACGTGATCTCAATAATTTGATAAGGACCTCTGTAGTTTGTTACAAATTTCTTTGTTTTTCCTTTCGCAATGTATGGGGTTGACAGCATCACCCACTGACCGATTTTGTAATTTGGATATTTAGCTTGGGCATTACCTAATCTTTCCTGTCGTTCCAAAGCCTTTGTATTAGATTTTTGAACCTTTTCCCATACATCCTTCATCATTCGACAGAAATCTTTTACTGTTTCTCTGACTTTTCCGTTTTTCTGCCTGATTACATCAAAAGGGGACGGCATTTTTCTCCCATAGACCACTTCATAAGGTGACATGCCAGTTGCTTCATGCGTTTTGGCGTTGTATACCGACACGATTATTGGTAAATACGTATCCCAATTAGAATGTTGTTCGTTAATATAATAACTAAGCATCTTGCCAATTGTCCGATGAACTCTTTCTGTGCGTCCGTTGCACTAAGGGTGTAACGGAGTTGTGCGTAATTTACGTGTTTTTAGTAAGTGGCATAGTTGTTTCATTAATTCAGATATAAAATTAGATCCCTGATCTGTGATAATAGCTTCAGGTACGTCAAATTTAAGTATCCAGTTGTTAACTAAAGTTTGGGCTTGCTTGCTGATCTGGGAGACTCACCATAGCTAGAAAGCGTGAAAAGTGGTCTATAATCGTAAGAACATACTTATTACCAGCGGGTATTTTATGAAATGGCCCGTAGAGATCCATTCCACAGATTTGGAATGGACATGAAGCCTCGGGGAGCCTCTGTAAGGGTACTTTTAAACGAGAAAGTTCAGCTCGTTGTGCGCACACAATGCAATTACGAACGTACTGCGCAACATCCTGCTTTCTGGTTTGCCACCAAAATCGCTCTGCTACGCGTCTTTCGGTTGCCCGCTGTCCACCGTGTCCTGCAAGGATATGATCGTGGGCCTCTGCCGTTATTTCTTGTCTAAGATGCTGGGGAACAACAATTCGCGGTCCAAGTTTTGTTTTACGGCATGATACACCATCTCCAAAGCAAAATTGTTTTTGAGTGGCGTAGTTTTTGCATTCTGTATCCTCATCTTGTGCCTTTCTCCAGTCCTCAGTATCTCGGTTTGTTGCTTCCAAAAGTGCTATTTTCCGACTTAGGCAATCTGCATTCGTGTGTTTTTTGCCTGGTTTATGGATAACTTCGAAATCCATTTCGGAAAGACATAGGGCCCAACGGGTAAGACGACTAGATGGATCCTTTAACTCAAGCAACCATTTTAAAGCTGCGTGGTCTGTAATAACCTTGGATTTCCTACCATACCAGTAGCATTTAAAGTATTTGATGCCATAAATAACACTTAACAATTCTTTCTCCGTTGTGGAATAATTTATTTCTGCTGTTGTTAGTTGTCTCAAAGTGTAGGCTATGGGGTGTTCCGTGCCATTAATATTCTGGCTCAAAACAACTCCTACTGAATGACCACTTGCGTCACAGGATAAAATAAATTCTTTATTATAATCTGGGTAGGCTAATACTGGACTGTATGTTAACTTGTCTTTAAGGGTTTGAAATGCTGATTCACAATCTTCAGACCAATGAAATTTTGCACTCTTTTTCAATAATTGGGTTAAGGGTCGGGCAATTTCAGCAAAATTTTGAACATATTTTCGGTAATACGATGCCAGACCAATGAAACTTTGTACTTCCTTAACGCATTGTGGTGTTGGGAAGTCCTTAACTGCCGAAATTAATCGAGGATCTGTTTTAATTCCTTTTTCACTAATGACATGCCCTAGGTATGTAACCTCTATCAATGCAAAACTACATTTTTCCATATTTAATGTTAATTTAGCTTCCCTAAGTCTCTGAAAAACGTTACGCAGATGCACAGCATGTTCGTTAATGTCTTTGGAGAACACAATAATATCGTCTAGATATACACAACATTGCTGAGTTTTGAGTCTTCGCAATACTCCATCGAGTAGTCTTTGAAAAGTTGCTGGTGCATTTTTCAAACCGAAAGGCATTCTTTTAAATTGCCAGTGGCCTCGAGGGGTATAAAATGCTGTTTTATGCCTATCTTCAGGTGCAACTTCCAATTGATGATATCCGCTACGTAAATCGATTGTTTAAAAGTATTTACTGTTACCCAAACTGTCAATGATATCTGTAATGTTTGGAAGAAGATAAACAACTGAGATAGTTTGTTTGTTAAGGTGTCTGTAGTCACAACAAAATCTATATCGTTTCGTACCGTCGGGAGACTTCTTTGGAATAATTACAATATTTGAATTATAAAGCGAATCAGAATATTCTATAATTCCATCTTTTAGATGCTGTTCTAAAAATTCACCCAGTACTGGCTGTAAGTGATGCGGAACTCTATAAGGCTTCCTGTAAACTGGGGGGCTATTTCCTGTTGGGATCCTATGCTGTGTGATATCCGTTGCTGGCAGTGGACCTTCAGCATTATATAAATCTTGGAACTCAACTAAAACTGCTTCTGTCGTGTCTCTATCATTTCCTTTCAAATGCTCAATCTTCTGGCGTAATGCGGTTTTATAGGTGTCTGGTTTCTGACCATCATTAATATCTGACCAAATGAAACCTTCTTCTTCAAAAGTACTGACTGTAGCTACTAATATTCCTTTATGCAACTCTTTGTCCTCCACTCCGGAATTGTCAATATGTACCGGTACTTTTCCTTCTCCCTCAACGTCTTGAACCCGCACTACACTTCTACGTACAAAACAATGTGATACATCTAATTCCTCATTTTCCTCTAATGGCTCTATTAGACACACTGTATCTGTGGGTACCTCGGGGTCAACGGTCATCCAGAAAAGTTTTCCTGAGCCAAATGGTATCTTATCCCGCGAATCAATCTTCAAGGACGTTGCACGCAGTGTAGCTGATTTCGCCTTCCGGTCGGGGAAATCTTGCGGCAGCGGGCCCTTTGCAGCGGTGTCACCTAGCTGAAACACTATTCCGCTAAGTTCTACAGTTTCCTGCCTGAGGCGATTTTAGAGTGATGTTTATTCAGGAAATCCAGCCCTAGGATCGCGTCGTACCCGTCAGTTACCTTTGTTACCATTTCTACATCTTCTTGAAATTGTACACCGTGAATATAGAAAATCAATGATGTACATCCTAACGACTTCACTGTACCTCCTCCTACTCCACTCAATCTATACCTTGGTGGGTCATATTTCTTTTCTCCAATACATTCATTACTCACTATTGATACGTTTGCGCCTGTATCCACCAGTCTCCTTGCCTCTTTATCCTGTATGGTAGCAGATAACCAGCATTCCGTCTTCACATTCGCCTTAATGGCATGAAATTTTATTGGGAACGCCTGGCGGCGACTCCAACATTCCCGTTTGAGTTTAACTGATTTCTATTTCCAATAACTTTCTTAGACCTGCATTCCTTGAATGTGTGACCTATTCTTTGACAATTAGTGCATTGAGGTTGTCTGCAGTTTTTTGCTGTATGTCCCTGTCGATCGCACCTAAAACATCGTACTCCTGCTGAAAATACATTTCGCTCCTCCTTGTATCTGGTGGCAATGCCTATTTCTTCGAAAGCCGTCGCCACAGATACAGCTTCCGCTAAATTTTTAGGAAACTCTGCCCTGACGCGACGGGACGTTTCAGGAGGTAACCCACGTAAAAATGTATCCAGAGCTCTATCTTCTGCCTCTTGTAAAATAACTTTATTTGCTCCATCACTAGTTGTCAACTGATAGGTGTTAATATTAACTTTTCTAATCCTATCTACAAAGCTTTCTAACGACTCGTTTTGCCACTGAGTGATAGTGTTTAATTTTTCCCTATAAAATCTGCAACTGTTCTGATTTTGAAAACGTTTAAGTAATCCTTTCTTCAATTCCTCAAATGTTGGAGCATTCCGTAATTCTTCTTGGTATAATACGTGTGCTTTAGCCTCTCCTAGCAATCTTAACTTTGTCATTTGTAAGAGCTGTTCATCTGACCATGATCCTTACTTTGCAGCTGCTACTAAATCATCAAAAAAGGCTGTTATGTCTTCGCCAGGTTTACCTGAAAAAGGAGTTACCAAGGGTGCTGCTGAGGAATCTAGGGTGGGAGGGATTGCACTGGTTTGCCTAACCTCACTCAACCGTTTAAATAATGTATTATTATCATCATTAAGCTGTGCTATCTGATTAACTAAGCTCTGAATAGCTTCCTCAGTAGAAACCGCTTGTGGTGCTGACTCTGACTTTGTACGATTTCGTGTCATCATTTTACAAACTATTAGTTACACAATCTTACTACACTGAATTAAAAAGATGTTTAAATATTTTCGACAAACTCTTAAAATTATGAGAGAAAATACACTTCTAAATAAAGAAAATATTACGACTGTTATGCAAACCCCTATCCTTTCACACATTAAACGATACTAACTGTGGACCTTTAGTGACTGTCATTCACACCTCATATTGAGCCAAGGTTTTTTTTCTCTGAGACCAAATGTAACAGTTCTGACACTAAATGTAACTGGGTTTTCTCTTTTGATGCTAGTCAATTGTCAGGATGAGCATTACTGCAAAGGGCATTTGTTTCTAAAGCATTATGTCAGGGTGAAAAAACTAAATAAATTAATTTTTCTCTCTTAACAACGTGTGGGCAGGGTGGGTTCTTCCTTGGCTCGGGTATGAGGTAGAATGAAACAGCATTTTTACATAAGATACCTTTTATTGAAAGTTTTGTACAACTGTTCCTTACTCGATTGTTCTGGCTTGGAGTGCAGCAGCTGTGTCGTTTGCGAAGCCTTCTGCTGCGGCAGCGGCGGCGTCTGATTACGCGTGGCGGTGTGTATCTCGTGTCGCCGTCTCGCCCAGTTGACTGGAGACGCGCATCGTGCTGTGGCCCGTCTAATTATTGAGAGCGAAGTCGTGATACCTTGGATGTGGCGTCCCAGTGTTTCTCTTCTCTAAGCGGCCGCGTGCGTTGTGCGTCGGCCAGCGGAGCGGCGCGGCTGGGTAAGGCCAGTGTCCCGGACTTGAACAACGGACTCCCGCTTGCCAGTCTACGGCTGTCAGATCTTCATCCCAGCTCACAGGTGACTGCTGATGTGAAGCCGTCTCCTTCCCATCCTCACGAGGCTCATGGAATGTAGGCGAGGGCCTTTGATCACATGTGACAACTGAGAAACACGTGAGCTGGTCATTGCCTCCTCTGTCACATTGAAAAGCTTCTCGAAGAATCTTCTTAACGTCGGTCATTGGCTCTTGGAATGTAGGCGAGGGCCTTTGCTCACATGTGACAACTGAGAAACACGTGAGCCAGTCGGGCGATGCCCTGACGGCTGAATCGACAGCGTCTGCTTATGTGAAACTTGCTGACTTCACGGTCATTGTCTCTTCTGCTCTGCCCACTGTTTTCCAGTATGTAACTCTCTAAACTAAACCAAGTTTTTCATTTATTTTCTAATTTCTACTTCACTTTGATTTCACTAATTTATTTACTTAAGTACCACTCAACACTACTTTCACAACAATATTTTAAAGACGAAGTGAACTCTTCATCTCACAGAGCATTCCTGTCACGTGCATTATTTTCAGCTCCTGACGATACACTGACCACTGTGTTGTGCAACGTATCAATTTTTTACTTTTCTCAGTAACAACTATTTTATTCAGGAATCACACATTGTCAGTTTGGCAAGCTGTAGGCAACTAACAAGCATCTGGCATGTGCGTGCATTCCACCTGGATGGTACACTCGTCATTATTTTAATACTGCTCAGATGAAGAAAAGGAATAAAATCCTTTGGTAAGTTTGCATTCCAGTCCTTCAGTGTTAAAAATATGATGGGTTATGGCGATTCAACCAAAATTCCAACAGAATTGACGATTTATTTTTGTGTAAATTGTTAACTTTTTCTCATTCAAAAAAGTACCACCATTTATGAGCAAAGGCTACATTTCTCTTGTTAACAGGTTTAATTATGCTTTTTTTGCCAAAACGCAGAATAATTTGCACACACTCATTTCTGCAGCAGCTATTGTGACAGAACTCTGAAACAGAGTGTCCCATTCAAGAAGTAATTGAGGACCAGGAATCACAATAACTTATGAAAAACCTCATTGTATTAGTTTTCGGTATCATAAGAGAAGAAATTTCATGTTTATTTTCATACTAGGAAACTATTGTTTCACTAGCTGTCGATAGCCCTGAAAAAATTACAGTCACTGGAAAGAAAAAAATAAAATAAAAAGTACAACTTCTGATATGTTACCATAGATAAGAAAGTTCAGTGTGCTTACGAACTGGCAAAATACTCTCCTCCTTGTGTGCCATCATTCCCAAAAATCTCGTTTCGATGTCTCGTGTGGTTTAGTAGATACGAGGGATGTTGCGAATATTTCATTCTGACGAGCGTGAGATTGGGAGTGTGCGCGCTGCATAGGATCCATTTTCTCGAGATTGGGGACAGATAGATACCTACTCCTAAGTCTAAAGAAAAATTCAATAAGCTAAGTTTCATATGCAGCAACATATGATGCAATACGCACCAAACGCAAAATCATAGCGACCCTTATTTTTCATTGCAAACTTTTCGAATTTTGCTTAGTGTCTTACTAACATGTGAGTATCACAATAAGTATCACCATTAGGGAGATGGTGAGCACTTCGACACGAAGCTGACATATAACACTACAAGTCAAGCAAAAATCAAATATTTTTACTAAATAGTTTCTCTAAAATCGTTTGAGAAAGATTACAGGGTGCGCGCGCTTCGGTTCTGTCAGCGCAGAGCGTCGCCAATTGGCGCGTGCGAAATATGTGTACGCGTCGCAATATGGGTAGGACAAGGTCGACATGTGCGGAACGTGAATGGCGCGCTGTAGCGTCGTGTCACGTCACTCGTGCTATACGCGCCTCAAATCACGCTTAGCCTCACTGTCGCGCGTGCTGCAGCGACAAGATTCAAATTTCGCCAGTTGCAGCAGAAGACAGGCAGTTACACAGATGTCGCTCACGTAGTACACTTCCGTAACTATACCTGCAATTATGCTTTGTCGCCTGAAGCTGTCGCGCGCTGTCGGTCGCTTCTGTCGCTTACGTAGGACGCGGCCTAAGGCCGTGCCCTAATTGAGCGAGAGAAGTGAGCGACAGCGGGCGACTTCTGGATATGCGACACTCCAGCGGCAAGCAGCAGCATCGGGCGAAAAGCTTGGGTGCCCTGCATGCGAGCGATCATGTCGCGCTACAAGATGGCTGCTTAGAGCTAACCAGCTGTTTCTATAAAACGGCGCCCTTAACCTGTAGAATTCTGTAGCTGGAGGGTAAGGCTACAGAATTAGGTTTACTTAAGAAAATAAAGCGAAAAGGAATGCTGTGCATGAAATTTACAAAGGGAGGAGTCTCCATGGAGAATTTCATAACTATCGTGAACAAAGAAGATCACCAGACAAGTTTTTCGAATACACGTAAATGAGCAGAGAAGCATTCGACTACCTCGTCAATAAATTAAATACGAACGTTTCTTACATGATCAAGAACTTTCAACAGCCAATAAATGCAGAGGAATAACTATTACATGACTAACTACGCTAAATAGAAATGTGAGCACACGGATAGATACTAGCAAACGATAGCTAGCTGTGGTGTAGGGGTAGCATGTGTGGTTCATAGTTACATGTGAAGTAAAGATCAGATATTTTTAGGTCTTGCCAAAGAACTTGATCTTTAAGTGCATACACATCTATCCCAGTATATCACACACATTAAATTCCTAATAAATTACAATGAACCATGAAATTTTACAGATATTTGAAGTTGCGAACGTAATTCGCCAGCAGTCACTGTTAAGGCCAAGCGTTTCAATTAATCTAAATAGTCTGCATAAGGAAAGAATACAAAATTTTTGAAAAGAAAATCAAACGTTTTGTGAAATTATTTGTCTAAAAGTATGAAATAAAAAATATTAGGGAAACATTTGGTGCACCTCACTTTCTGTTTATGATTTCGAAACAAATGCTCAAATGTGTGTGAAATCTTATGGGACTGAACTGCAAAGGTCATCAGTCCCTAAGCTTACATACTACTTAACCAAAATTATCCTAAGGACAAACACACACACCCATGCCCGAGGGAGGACTCGAACCTCCGCTGGGACCAGCCACACAGTCCATGAATGCAGCGCCTAAGACCGCTCGGCTAATCCCGCGCGGCCATGATTTCGAGCATCATTCAAAGGCATATAGAACGTTTCTCTGATCTACTTATTCCTTTCACACAAATCATTTCATAAAATATTTGACTCATTTCTTCCATTTTTGAATTTCAAGTTTTATTCAGAAAGCATGACCTTACCACTCCTCGGGCGGGCGCTGATATCCTCGTTGTTGTGCACCCTAAAACACTAATCATCATCATCATCATCACGACTCCTCGTTTGCCTTCCTAATGTACTTGATTCGAAGGAAGACCTTTTGATATTTAAATAACTCACCAATGCATCTTTTTATGTGCAAAATAGCTAGGCCTTGAACAGATGAAATTTTTGACACTTGGCCGGCCGAAGTGGCCGCGTGGTTCTAGGCGCTACAGTCTGGAACTGCGCGACCGCTACAGTCGCAGGTTCTTATCCTGCCTTGGGCATGTATGTGTGTGATGTCCTTAGGTTAGTTAGGTTTAAGTAGTTCTAAATTCTAGGGGACTGATGACCTCAGAAGTTAAGTCCTATAGCGCGCAGAGCCATTTTGAACCATTTTGACACTTGGCAGCAGCTTTTCGTTAAATATTTCAATTTTTTCTCAACTCATTTATTAAGTTTTCCTTAATCACCCTGATTACTTTCAAGCAGTTAAATATTTTCGTGCAAAGTTAGACCTCACGCTGATCACTTTGAAACCGCATTTACCTGTTTCTCTCTCTTTGTTTGGCTATGAAATTTCAGACAAAACCTCATCGTGTATTTTGTAGGGAGTGTTGTTTACGCTCTGCTCACGGGTTTACAAAATTGTATCGAGTGTTAATGATACGATAAAATAGTCCTTTCTGCGTGCTGTCATTTCCAAAAATCGTCGTTCCGATATCTTGAACCTTTTATGAGATACGATGATTTTTACGACCACTTGATTCCCGAAGCGTAGGAAAGGTTCGGACGCCCCGCGAGTGACCCATCCACGGATGTAACAACTAATATCTCAAGAATGAAAAGAGATATCAATCCAGTCTTAACTTTAAATACAATTTAGTTACATTTCATACTCAATAGTGTATGGCCATAAATGAGCTACACGGAAAGTCTAAACAATGTGATTTTACCTCTGCAAATTCTTAAAAATTTCGTGTAGCCATGTACTCAATTTCGTGCATCACAGTAACTATGACGAATAACGGAAATAAATTCTGACCTTTATCATTTAGGGATATCAAGCTACAGGTTGCTGAAGAATCAAATTTTTTCGTCGAACAGTTTTCCTAAAATCGGGTGTTAATTAATTCATAGCTTCCGTCGTGCCCACTTCACTGCTTTGCCAAGAAGACACGTAGCTGTGGTTCTGTGTCACTGTCTCACACGTGCTGCAGCGACAAGATTCAAACACGTTTTAGTTCAGACGTCGCCAGTTGCAGCGGGAGAGAGGCAGCGACACAGATGTCGCTCACGTAGGACACTTCCGTAACTACACCTGCCGTTGTGTATTGTCGCCGGAAGCTGTCATGCACTGTCGTTCGCTTCTGTCGCTCACATAGGACATGGCCTAATTCAGTTCAGAGGTCAGAGGAAGGCAACTGGATACAACAACCTCCAACAGGGCCACGCTTAGAGTGCGTTTAAAATTAGTTGCGACTTTTGACAGTTCAGTACAGTGTGCGTGGAGTGAAGCGCAGCTGCCAGCATGTGCTGAACACGTCAGCTGGTTGTATTTGGTCAGGAACACGGCGGGCTCGCTTGATTGCGCGAACAGCAAGCCGTGCAAGCCGCCCGATCTGCTATCAAACGATTTTAAAGAAATTTCTCGGTAATAAACTCTGATTCTCGCACATCTTATAGCTTCATTCGTGAGCTTCTCAATGAACTGCCTTTCATTTCGTTAATGGTCACAGATATCACGATGTTTCCATGTCAGGTGAACTACTACAGGAAATTCTTGAAGTTTCAAGTAAAAAACATGGATTGCTAAGAATTTGCGTTTGATCTGTGTTATATCGTATGTTGCTGTGTATGAAATTTAGGTAACATACTGAATTATTCTTTATACCTTAGGAAACCGCTATCTGCCTCCAATATCGAAAAAATGGAATGTATCTAAAGGGTTCCATCAAGAACTCACGTGCTAGTGAAAAAGCCAAAACAAAATATTTGTATAAACCCTCGTCTCATAAACGATCTGAGATATCAAAAAAAGATTTTGTCAAACGATATCATGCAAAGAGGAAGGTATTTTGCCATATGAGCAATATGCGGAACTTCCATATCTACTGCAATATTCAAGCAACTACAGTTTTTCTGAATGAAATAATGTAACTTTTAAGGACAATTAGTAGCTGGTGAAATGAGAAATGCTGTGGGTTTTGCAACAAAACAAGCGAAGAAGTTACACATTTCTTTTTATACTGGTAATGGGTTTGCCCATAACTATTGACCTTTCTTGCCTTCTGTAGTGGGTGAGTGCCAGGAGGTGCCGTATTAAAACTCGGCAACAACTTTCCAAATGATTTATTTGATTCCACTACAGTGCTCCGTCCACCTCAGTCTGCATCACAGGTCCCCGCAATGCTGAGGAAGCACCCCAACGGCCTGTGCAACACAACGCTGTGTCGTGCTGGCCTTCACTGGCCCAATGAGTTCCGATGATGTCAGGATGACTGCGCCAGCAGCCAACTCAGCACTACTCGGTGTGAGCCGCGGGCGGCCACCTGCGTCCTTCTCTTCACTGGCGTGGCTGAGATCGCAGTGACGAACAAACGCCCACTATCTGGCATTCGAATCTGTGGCCCTCGCCAAAGAGTGGCCTGCTGCTGGCTGGCTGCGGACCCCGTGTTGGCCTGAGAGGGTCAAACCAACGACCCACTGTGAACTGGGATTCTGACACCCCATCTGTTGCTGCGTGTAGCTCGGTGGTGTGATACACCCCACCATCCAGGAGAGCTGCCACACTTGAATTAATCTCATTAGAAAACAGCACCTATTTATACACGGCTGTGCACCTCTGTTTTGCCAAGTGTGTCACTTTGCATCACGTATGCATAACACTTAGGTTGGCCAGTAGCCCTCTTGTGCCTGTGACTTGCACCATGGAAACTGCTGTGTGCGCCCTCTCCGGCAGTTCTTGGCCCCTGTGACCTCTATTTGAGTTCACAACTGATGGTATGCATAACTTACTGCAATGTGGCCCACACCTGTCTGTAACTCATGCTCCGAATATCGCACAAAACTAACTTTCCCTGTCCTAGACGGTGGTGCCGCTACACTTCAGTTGATAGTTTAATAAGACACTGTTTTAGGGTTCTCTCACAGTTTCAGCTGTATTAGAATGTTAGTGAAATGAATATTTGTAAACTCTGCTATCTTTAGGCAAAAGAATCAGATTTCAACATGGCAACAAGAGAAGTTATGTGTAACTCAGAACTCATCACCATCCGTCATGAATCTATGTCTCCTCAACCACCTTCTATGTATGGCTGACAACTCGACCAGTCCTGTGGTATAACATCTGTAATGGCTTCTTTTGTCAGCATTTCAACATCACTGAACATAAACTTCTTGTTGTGCTTTGCCACATTACCTGTAACTTCCAGTGGCATTTAAATGAGCGTTATGCGGATGTAGCCTCATTAGACTATGGCCTTTATTGCAAGCCTTTATAGCCAGTTCGTCGACCTGGTAGCGTGGAGTTTTTGGCTTGTATAGCACTAAAAGTTCCATTAAATCTGCCATACGCAAGCTAGATTCAGCTTTACGCAATAGAACATTTCTTTGTACCCCAGACCAAAATATCTGATTTTCTACCTGCGTTGTCGAAACTTTATCCGTCACAACACAGTGGTACAGCGCATTGTCCATTACTGGTGTCTAATTCGGAAGAATATTTTGCAGCTGAACATTACTTCAGAGCTGGTGAATATGTTCTTGGATGATCACTTTTATTGCGAATCTCCTATTAACCCCCAGTTGGTAACATGTGAAAAATTGGCGTTTACAGTGACATCTGTCTGGGAGACTAAGATGACCAAATTTTTCTAAGAATTTCCACTGTAGTGAATATCGAAAATAAATAATAATTTAAAATCTTCATGAAAATTAATACTAATATTTTATTTTCTTTCAATCACATTTTGCAAATACGAAAAAATATTGAATTAAGTACTAGTTTTTACATAACATACGTTATAAAGTATATTATTCCTTTGCTAAATTCACAAAATTTAATATTACTCTTTCAAATGAAATAGTTTCTAAACTTGACATGTGATTTCTCAAAAATATTGATATACATGCAAATAAACGGAAAAAATTACAAACATTCTACACACATTTTAGATATTTTCATGGAGTATTTTTTATTAAAAAAAAATTTCACGGGATGGATAAGGATGGTTTATTTATTAGGCATGGTAATACAATATCTCCTTATACAACAACATATTTAGTTAAAACACCAGACAGTTTGCACCAAACATTCAACTTGTCATCTGCATTAAGCCTCCTACGATTCCTTGTGTAGAGTGAAAATGGCTTGTCTGTTGTAAGAACACATGTTCCATAATCCCGATTAGGTATAACGCCAACTGCAAAAGTGCGAAAAGAAATAATGTCCCTCTCATTGTAGGCTTCCAATCCTTCAAGAGGTTTATCAGTACCTCTCACAACAGCAATTGTTAACCATGCATTGCCACTGACTACTTCTGTTGTAGTACACGAAAATTGAATCTTGCAACCAACAAAAGTAATCGGTCCTTGTAGAAGCTCCTGTTGACCAGTCTCATTTGGTGTAATTGTAAATGTATCCACTGTCTTGTACACTGGAAGTCTGCTCCTCCTCATGTATCTTCTGCGACGGTAAGGCATGGCTGTGTGCTCCGTTCGGCTGCCTCGAGTCGAATGAGCCTGCTGCTGCCTCGAAACAGGATGTACTTCCTGCCCCCCCACCCGTGCGCGCAGCGCCAGAGCGCCTTATCAGTCCCGATTGCGCAACTGCCAACTTGATTTTCCAGCAACACGGGCCTAGTAATACTAGGGCCCGTGTTACTCGGCAGCCTCGCGCAGCGGCTAAGTCCCTCTCAAGGTCACCCGCCAATTGAGGGAGTATGGCGCATGTGTAGCACCTTCTGGATTTAGTGGTCGTGGCCGACCGTCAACGTACAATGCGGATGACGAAGAAAAAGTGTTACAAACTGTTACGGAGGACCGAACAATAAGCACCAGGTCTCTCGCCACTGCGGTCGGAATGTCACAATCTACTGTTATGCGAGTACTCCATAGAAACCATTACCATTCCTTTCGCATGCAGAAAGTACAGGCATTATTTTCGGAAGACTACCAGAGGAGGCTGGACTTTTGCAACTTATCCTACGACGTCAGACCCACGACCAGCATTTTTCACGAAAAATACTGTTCACCGACGAAGCCTATTTGACGAAGGAGGGTATAGTGAATTCGCATAATTGGCACGAGTGGGCGGAAGAAAACCCTCACAGCACAGTGATACGAGGGCACTAACAACTATGCGGTGTCAATATCTGGTGCGGTATTATTGATCACCATCTCATAGAGCCGCATGTGCTACCACAAAGGCTTACAGGAGAGCGGTATCTGCATTTCCTGGATGCTACATTACCGGAATTGTTGGAAGACGTTAGTCTGGCCTCTTGTATGAACCTGTGGTACACGCTCACTTCAGCGGCACAGTGCGACGTCACCTGGACAATGCCTTCCCTTCGAAATGGATAGGTCGTGGAGGCCAGCTAGATCGCCAGACCTGAATCCACTGGATCTCTTTTTGTGAGGCCATCTTAAATCTGCGACTTATGAAGGAGAGGTTGTTGATGTCAACACCCTTCAACGCAGAATACAACATGCCTGTTATATTACGCAAAGAGATACAGACATATTGGATCGTGTTCAGCAATCCTTCCTGCGAAGAGTTCAACTTTGCCACATGCATTGTGGCTGTCATTTCGAATAGTACTTATAAACCGCCACTGCAGCTTCTGGTCATGTGTTTCTATGTTAGTTTTGATTTGTACAGTTGTGTTGTATTCGTCTGTATTAACTGCCACATACCTGTGTAGTTGCATTTTGTATTCTGCATCTATGTACTCGTTTCTGGGACACACAAACAAAATTGCAAAACATGCATGTACAGTAGTGCAGCCCCTCCTCACGTTCCTTTCCCTGTGCCAACTAGCCACGGTACATAATACCGGCCAACGTAACCGGTATGAGATAGATGTTGACGCTGTCATTGCTCGCAATGTCACGCAGACCGTCGTCGCTTGATGCCGCATGCCTCGCCTTCTCGTGAGCAGATAGACTACCTGCATCACTCGCATGTTGTGCCCTGTTGCCGATCTGTCCCCTTGGCCAATATTGGCGCACAGTAACACCCAAGTCCATATTTCAAGATTTTTACCATTCAATTGCATTGTCGTTCATTGACATAGGAACATGCGGAAAACGAATTTATGTTTCTAGCTCAGTGTGTGACAATTTGCACAACATATTATTCCTCATTTTCAACTCACCCTGTATATCAATGTCCAATGGACATAAAGAGATACAAATGAATTTCCTAATATGATTGACCAGTTGCACAAATCTGCCCCTTTTTGTGGCTAGGCGATCTAATAGAAATAACGCGAGATGACTGACATCATCTACGTACCAAACACAAGAAGACACTACTTTCAAAGATGATCTACAGTGGTGCGCAACCTCAGTGGAAATAAAACTTATGTGATCACAGCTGTTTAGCCTTATAGCCCTACTAAGCCGAAGCAGTTAGCAATATTACCGTATATACTGCATCCGGTGCGTCGGAGTGATGGTTCTCGTACACATCTGAGATGATGGAAGAACTCCAGCCACAAAATAAACTCTTTCAAACGGTAGGACGGCAGAAGCCGGTCCTCTGACTAGTATAATCTAATACTGTCTTCTCCTCTCTGTGTTCTACAGACAAGAAACGCGAACTCCCAGCCACAAGGATGGAATTCAGATAACGTCTCCATGTGAGTATAGGCAGAAGAAGTGCTCTCAATCACTGAACTTTGCACACTCAACGACGACTCCCTACTTGGAGGCAAAGTCCAGAATCGTATGAGTTCATGACAGTACATTACCTAACTATAAAATCTCCTGAGAGCAAAGACAGCAAGTCCGTCTGTACCAACAAAAGATTATACTGAGCGACCGTCAAACACGGGTGCTCAAAACGGAAGACCTCTTCCTCTAAACCGCTGGCTTTCCAGCAAAGCTCGGCTCCCCTCCCTCGTATCTGCAGAAAGCGAATCATATTCTCGAAACCACAAAATATTCTCAATCTCTACAGATTCTTCCAAGCGCCGACCAACCATATTTTATCTTTTGTCATCCAGTGTGGAAAGTTTGCGAGGAAATGCCTATCCTTGTTAATTAGGAATACATACAATGGTATGCTTCTCAGGGTAAACATCCTCGGAAATAACCCAGCCTGTGTGATTTCCGAGGTAACACTTCCTCGTTCCTCTCTGCTGCATCCAAGATTTTCAGAGTTTCCAAAGTATTATCCGGTTATCCTTCCTGCCTCACTACAAACCGGCCGGCCGCTGCTGTGTTGTGCTTCAGCACTCAGGTCCCCCGACCGTCCGTCTTTGCTACTTCCTATGTTAACCCTTTCGTGGGCAAAATTACTGTACAGTTTTTTTTATGAATGGAGATCGGATAGTAGTTAACAGATAGGTATATTTATCATAAGGAATATCAAATTTGCACCAACTGTGAAAGTGTGGTCACACAACAAGGTGGGAAGTATTCTTCCCACTGCCCTTCCTTGGAGTTAAATGATATAAACAACTTTTTCATTATATGTCATATTTATTTGATAAATTTACTTCTCTTGTTACAATGATTGTTCACAATTACTTGCCATGAAATTTTCTGAAACATGGGTCTATGCAAAGTGGTCGGGGCACCTGAGTGCTGAAGCACAATACAGCAGCGGCCGGCCGGTTTGTAGTGAGGCAGGAAGGATAACCGGATGTACAAACACAGAGAGTGCTCTTTTCCGCAGCTTTGGTACTACAATGACGGCACGTCCAGCAGGTTTCTCCTAAAATGGGTTGATGCTCCCCTGCAGCCACATTACGAAAATCTTCAGGTACTTTACCCCTTTTTGCCAGAAAGACAGGTTTTTGTCCACGCCTTTTTTGGGATGAGAAGCCAGCGATCAATTGTCTGGCTAGATGGATCCTGTATGTGAGCTGATCATGCTGTCCACTTTCTCTTTTACTTATTTTCCTCAGGGTAAAACTGTTCACTGCAGCAACTTCCACCAGGAAATAAAATATTCTGTGCCCCCATTTTACAGAACGTCTGCCAATAGCATACCCTTCTCGAAATTGATCAAACTTATCGACGCTACCCATTATTTTGTTGTGTTCTGACACAACTTCAGGACAAGAAATCTCTGTACTAGTACCATCCTTGTTTTTCCTTTTCACTGTGGCTGTTTCTCATGGGTCATGAATTGAGGACAGGAAAGTGACTGGACGGTTATCCATCCATTTTACTGCAGAAATGGCTCCTTTTGTTTCAAACTGGAATTCTCCTCGTTCCAATTCTACGTTTTCCTTCTTAAATTTGGGTAAATCAAAAGTATCTACCCTATACTATAGTTTTGAGGAAAAAATCACAAAATGTCACGCAAATAGCACTGAAAGGTCCTCTACAGAGCAACACTCAGCTATACAATGCCTCTGCGTGAAGGTACAGCAAAAACGGCGGGAACTTCAGATTGTAAGCAGTACCCTATACTATTCGCTAGGTGGTAGCACCGGACAGAGGTGGGAACTGTGAATCCGACGGAACTAGGAGCGAGTTTATTGTAGTGGGAAGCATGTTTCCCACGGCTCACGAAAGGGTTAAGCAGACCAACACACCTGCGCAGGCTTTACCACCCAGCGCTTGAGTTACGCCTGCCGTTTCATTTCCACCGGCCTTCCAACCTCTACTAGTGTAGGTAATCATTCATTTCGACGATTTGATAATGAAGACACTCCATCATCTTTCATGCAATAAGCGTTAACAACTGCTTACAAGATGTATGTGACAATGTCAATCTTCTTTAAATATTCATATAAACGATGTACAACCTATCAAATGATACCTAATTCCGGTTGTAAATCGTGGCAAAGTATGTAGTTGGATGCTTGTAAGGTGCCAAATTATACCCACCTTACAACCTAGCGACTGGAAGAAAGAGCAGGTCATTCCCGTTTTTAAGAAGAGCAGTAGGACAGATGCACACAATTATAGACTTAGACTATGTGATCAAAAGTATCCAGACACCTGGCTGAAAATGACTTACAAGTTCATGGCGCCCTCCATCGGTAATGCTGGAATTCAATATGGTGTTGGCCCACTCTTAGCCTTGATGACACAAAATGGTTCGAATGGCTCTGAGCACTATGGGACTTAACATCTGTGGTAATCAGTCCCCTAGAACTTAGAACTACTTAAACCTAACTAACCTAAGGACAGCACAAACATCCATGCCCGAGGCAGGATTCGAACCTGCGACCGTAGCAGTCGCGCGGTTCCGGATCGCGCGCCTAGAACCGCAAGACCACCGCGGCCGGCCCTTGATGACAGCTTCCACTCTCGCAGGCGTACGTTCAATCAGTTGATGGAAGGTTTCTTGGGAAATGGCAGACCATTGTTCAAGGAGTGCTGCCTGAGGAGAGGTATCGATGGCGATCGGTGAGGCAAGGCACGAAGTCGGCGTTCCAAAGCATCCCAAAGGGGTTCTGTAGTACTCAGGTCAGGACATCCATTACAGGGATGTTATTGTCGTGTAACCACTCCGCCACAGGCAGTGCATTATGAACAAGTGCTCGATCGTGTTGAAAGATGCAATCGCCATCCCCGAATTGCCCTTCAACAATGGGAAGGAAGAAGGTGCTTGAGACGTCAATGTAGGCCTGTGCTGTAATAGTGCCATGCAAAACAACAAGGGGTGCAAGCCCCCTCCATGAAATACACGACCACACCATAACGCCACCGCCTCCGAATTTTACTGTTGGCACTACACACGCTGGCAGATGACGTTCACCAGGCATTCGCCATACCCACACCCAGCCATCGGATTGCCACATTGTGTATCGTGATTCGTCACTCCACACAACACTTTTCCACTGTTCAATCGTCCAATGTTTACGCTCCTTACAGCAAGCAAGGCGTCGTTTGGCGTTTACCTGCGTGATGTGTGGCTTATGAGCAGCTGCTCGCCCATGAAATCCAAGTTTTCTCACCTCCCGCCTAACTGTCATAGTACTTGCAGTGGAGCCTGATGCAGTTTGGAATTCCTGTGTGGTGGTCTGGATAGATGTCTGTCTATTTCACGTTACGAGCCTCTTCAACTGTCGGCGGTCTCTGTCAGTCTAACAGACGAGGTAGGCCGGTACGCTTTTGTGCTGTACGTGTCCCTTCACGTTTCCACTTCACTATCACATCGGAAACAGTGGACCTAGGGATGTTTAGGAGTATGGAGATCTCACGTACTGCTCTGACACGCAGTAGGTGGCAGCACTAGCACTTAATATGAGAAACGTATGTTTTCGGGGAACATGTTTTATGCTAAAAAATTATGGCGTTTTTGGAGAGTGAAAATCTCCTCTATAAAAATCAGTATCCATTCCGGAAACAGAGATCCTGAGAAAGTCAGATCGCTCTGTTCCTTCATGAGATCCACAGCGCAGTGGACAACGGCGCTCAGGTTGATGCCGTGTTCCTTGACTTCAGGACGGTATCTGACACCGTCCCGCACTGCCGTTTAATTCAAGTATCGAAGCAGATTTGCTATTGGATTCAAGACTTTCTTATAGACAGAACTCGACAGATCGCTCTTAACGGATAAAAATCGACAGATGTAAAGGTAGTTTCCGAGTACCACAAGAAAGTGTGATAGGACCGTTACTGTTTACAGTATATGTAAATGATCTAATAGAAAGCGTCGGATGCTCTTTAAGGCAGTTCCAGATGATGAAATGCCTGAAAATAGTAACGGTTTGCAGAATGACCTCCAGAGAATTGATGAATGGTGCAGGTTCTGGCAGTTGACCCTGAATGTAAATAAATGTAACATATTGTGCCTACATAGGAAAAGAAATGCACCAGTGGACAGCTAAACTATTGATTACAAACTGCTGGAAATAGTATCTATCGCAACACACCTAGTGTTCTCAGTATCTATCTCAAAACATCTAGAAGTAACTACCCAGAGCGCCCTTAAGTGGAATGACTAAATAAAACAAATAGTGGGGAAATCAGATGCCAGACTCAGAGTCATAGGAAAAATCTTAAGAAAATGTAGCTCATCCACAAAGGAAGTGGCTTATAAGGCGCTTGATAGACCAGACCATTAATGTGGGGTCCGCCTGCTTAGCTGAGTGGTAACATGCTTGCTTCCCATGCAGCGGGCCCGGATTCGATTCGGCCGGGTTTGAAATTTTCTGCGCTCGTGGACTGGGTATTGTGTTGTCCTCATCATCATTTTATCCTCGTCATCGGCACGCAAGTCGCCCAATGTGGCGTCGACTGAAATAAGACTTGCGCTTGGCGGCCGAACTTCCCCAGATGGGGCCTCCGGGCCAACAATGCTATACGATCATTTCATTTCATTAATGTGGGACCCTTACCAGGTGGGAGTGATAGAAGAGATAGAGAAGATCCCACGAAGAGCGGAGCGTTTGATCACGTGATCCTTAAGCCGGCGAGAGAGCGTTACGGAAATGCTCAACAAACTCTATTGGCAGTCGTTACAAGAGAGGCGCTGTGCATCACGGAGAGGTTTGCTATTGAAATTTCGAGAGATAACTTTCCGGGAAGAGCCGGATAATATATTACTTCCTCCCACATAAGTCTTGCGTAATGACCACGAGGAGAAAATTCGAGAAATTAGAGTCAATACAGAGGCTTACCGGCAATAATTCCTCCCACGCGCTACTCCACTCGCGAGTGGAACAGGGTTAGACGGCTCAGCTAGTGGTACAAAAAGTACCCTCCACCTCACACCCTCAGTTAGTTTGCGGAGTATGATGTACAGGGTTATTACAAATGATTGAAGCGATTTCACATCTCTACAATAACTTTATTATTTGAGATATTTTCACAATGCTTTGCACACACATACAAAAACTCAAAAAGTTTTTTTAGGCATTCACAAATGTTCGATATGTGCCCCTTTAGTGATTCGGCAGACATCAAGCCGATAATCAAGTTCCTCCCACACTCGGCGCAGCATGTCCCCATCAATGAGTTCGAAAGCATCGTTGATGCGAGCTCGCAGTTCTGGCACGTTTCTTGGTAGAGGAGGTTTAAACACTGAATCTTTCACATAACCCCACAGAAAGAAATCGCATGGGGTTAAGTCGAGAGAGCGTGGAGACCATGACATGAATTGCTGATCATGATCTCCACCACGACCCATCCATCGGTTTTCCAATCTCCTGTTTAAGAAATGCCGAACATCATGATGGAAGTGCGGTGAAGCATCATCCTGTTGAAAGATGAAGTCGGCGCTGTCGGTCTCCAGTTGTGGCATGAGCCAATTTTCCTGCATGTTCAGATACACGTGTCCTGTAACGTTTTTTTCGCAGAAGAAAACAGGGCCGTAAACTTTAAACCGTGAGATTGCACAAAACACGTTAACTTTTGGTGAATTGCGAATTTGCTGCACGAATGCGTGAGGATTCTCTACCGCCCAGATTCGCACATTGTGTCTGTTCACTTCACCATTAAGAAAAAATGTTGCTTCATCACTGAAAACAAGTTTCGCACTGAACGCATCCTCTTCCATGAGCTGTTGCAACCGCGCCGAAAATTCAAAGCGTTTGACTTTGTCATCGGGTGTCAGGGCTTGTAGCAATTGTAAACGGTAAGGCTTCTGCTTTAGCCTTTTCCGTAAGATTTTCCAAACCGTCGGCTGTGGTACGTTTAGCTCCCTGCTTGCTTTATTCGTCGACTTGCGCGGGCTACGGGTGAAACTTGCCCGCACGCGTTCAACCGTTTCTTCGCTCACTACAGGCCGACCCGTTGATTTCCCCTTACAGAGGCATCCAGAAGCTTTAAACTGCGCATACCATCGCCGAATGGAGTTAGCAGTTGGTGGATCTTTGTTCAACTTCGTCCTGAAGTGTCGTTGCACTGTTATGACTGACTGATGTGAGTGCATTTCAAGCACGACATACGCCTTCTCGGCTCCTGTCGCCATTTTGTCTCACTGCGCTCTCGAGCGCTCTGGCGGCAGAAACCTGAAGTGCGGCTTCAGCCGAACAAAACTTTATGAGTTTTTCTACGTATCTGTAGTGTGTCGTGACCATATGTCAATGAATGGAGCTACAGTGAATTTATGAAATCGCTTCAATCATTTGTAATAGCCCTGTATAATAACACAAAACACTTGTCCACAGTAACTGACTATTGCAGAAGACTTCAACATCAGGAAATACGACTACAACGAAATCTAACAAACGTAGGTGCATCTAATGCGTAGCACCACGTGGTATTGCTCATCCACGGTGCGGCAACAGTGGCGCTTCACCAACCGAACTGCTGGACGCGTGGTAGCGGAAGCTAGCCGGCCACTGGTGTTACCTGGGCACTGCCGTCTAGCCCCTCAGATGAGCCAGACATCAAAAGTCGATACTAACTTTAACCGCACTATAGTAGAGCTCTGTGCTGTTTTAAACAATCTATGAATTGATGACAGCTTTACTTTTTTTCATATTGTATAACATGATAATACGATCGTTTACAGACTCGCTAACTGTAGTTTACAAGTTTTAAATAGGCTGCGGCTGTCAAACTCCAGTTTCCCTGGTACACTTTGACCATTCGGAACTGAGCTCCCACGAGTGTTGCCGTCTGCATAGCAACAGACCCAAGTGATTTTGTACGATCTCTGCTACTATCATTTGTCCTATTCCTCCTCTCATTTGGAATGGTGTGTGGGAAAATTGGTGTCAGCAATCTTCTGTGTAGAAATTCTTCAGAATCAGGATGAAATGTGAAATGTGCGTGTTGTTATGGCCTCCCATGCGGTCGACCAGTGGCACGCCGCTTTAGCGAGAGGCCTGTCGACGAGGATGAAATGGTGGGAGGCAACGCTACATCCATTCTCCCAACGAAGAATATTTCCTACCCTATCGGGAGTCGAACCAGAGCCCCTCGCATAGTATTCTGCAGTGCTGACCAATCAGTTATGTAGGCGGACTGAATCACGATAATTTCGCGAGATGTTTGAGGAGGAAATGGGGCATTGCCTGAGTCTTCTCGGAAGGCCACTCACAGAATTTTAGCAGTAAATTTCTCTGTGAAGGGCAGTTATACCGTCAGCCCTGGAGTCTGCAATGAATGTGCGGCGTTCTCACGCTTAATGAACGAAGCCATTGTGAAATGGGCCACTTTTCTTTTGATATTTTCTGTGTCCTCTGATGAAGGTCATAAACCAACAAGCAATATTCAAGAACCAATGAGAAAAGCATTTCATAAGCTAACCCTTGTGCGGATAAGTTATACTTCCTTAAGACTTTTCCATGATTTCATTATGGCGTCTCCTTTCCCTGCAAATATTTTTATGGGGTTGTTGGAGTTTAGGTCTCTCCAAACGCAAACTCCTACACACATTCTAAGACAAAATAAGAAAAAAAAAAGAAAATCAACGCACGGGGCAGGAATTATCTGAATCAGATGGATATCGTTATATGTGATGTACATGTAAAGAGAAACAAAAGATTAAAATTTCAGAAAAAACTGCATCATTATTCAACAGAAAGAGCTTCACAAACTGAGCAGGTCAATAACGTGTTGGCCCACCTCTGTCTATAAAGCAAACAATTATTCGGCTTGGCACTGACTGACAGAGTTGTTGATGTCCTTCTTAGAGATACTGTGCCAAATTCTGCCCAACAGGTGCTTGAGATCGTCAAAATCCCGAGCTGATTGGATGGCCCTGGTCATAATGCTCCAAACATTCTCAGTTGGGGAGAGATCTGGCGACCATGCTGGGCAAGACAGCGTTTTGCAAGCATGAAGACCAGCAGTACAAACTCTAGCCACGCCCGGACAGGCATTATCTTGCTGAAATGTAAGCCAAAGATGGCTTACCACGAAGGACAACAAAACGCGACCTACCGCTGTGCTGTAAGAATGCTGCAGATGACAATGAAACGTGTCCTGCTATGAAAAGAAATAGCACCCTAGACAATCACTCCAGGTTGTCGGGCCGTATGGCGGGTCATGTTGGTATCTTACCAGTGTCCGGGGCGTCTCTGGACACGTTTTCACTGGCCATTGGGGCTGGTTTCGAAGCGGGCCTCACCACTGAAGACAGTTCTACTCCAGTCAATGAGTTTTCAACATAGACATCCACACGATCTCTAGTAGCTTACAGAACTTTCGAGACTTCATGACATCTCCGTGGTTTCAAAAGTTGCGACATGGTCGCGGATTAAAACAGTGATCCAGGAAGTGTACAATGAAATTCTTTTATTTCCGTGAATGATCACAGAACTTTTCGAGCTTGGACTACTCGTTTGTCAGAAATGACCATATTCAGACCTGCAGTAAAACATGAGAAATTAAATACAACTAGTGAAGAGATTACGTCATGGAAAGTTAAAATATACCATAACGAAAAATTATTCAAAGATGTTCAAATGTGTGTGAAATCTTATGGGACTTAACTGCTAAGGTCATCAGTCCCTAAGCTTACACACTACTTAACCTAAAGTATGCTATGGACAAACACACACACCCATGCCCGAGGGAGGACTCGAACCTCCGCCGGTACCGAAAAATTATTATTGTTGGCTCTGAGCATTTTGGCACTTAACTTCTGAGGTCATCATTCCCCTATAACTTAGAACTACTGAAACCTAACTAATCTAAGGACATCACACACACCCATGCCCGAGGCAGGATTTGAACCTGCGGCCGTAGCGGTCGCGCCGTTCCAGACTGTAGCGCCTAGAACCGCTCGGCCACCAAGGCCGGCATTATTATTTTCATGGATATGAAAATACGCGCTTAAAATATGGCGAGCCATACTTGTTTTGAAATGTCCTAAGACAATAAAATCATAGTGGCATCGTCACAAAATATAAACAAAATCAGCACAGCATCGCCGCACATATTTAAAATATGATGTAAACGCCGCAGCTCTGACAGGCTCTTACTGTCTCTATCGCTGAGGCTGCGGTCGCAGGTTCGAATCCTGCCTGGGGCATGGATGTGTGTGATGTCCTTAGGTTAGTTAGGTTTAAGTAGTTCTAAGTTCTAGGAGACTGATGACGACAGAAGTTAAGTCCCATAGTGCTCAGAGCCATTTTTTTGTCTCTATCTCTATGGGTCATAACAAACCGCAAATACAGCAGCCACTACATATGTTTGTGTAGTAAGCTCGTTAGATATAGCTATTGTAAGTCGACACACATTCGTCAATTACAAAAACTGTACAGTATGCAACAAGTGAAGAGTACAATAGGTAAAATCTATAACGAACTTACCAAATGTATAACTTATTACAGTTCTTGTGTACGTTATTATTATTATCTAAAATGACCGCAAGACCGTCTCAGAATCATATATTATCACCTAACCATTTCCCTTCAAAAATTTTAAATTTAACTTTATTAATGTTTTTAATTATTACATTTTATCATTGTAATAACTTACAAATTTGGCAAGCTCGTTGTACATATCACCTGTTGTACTATTCACTTTTTGTATCCTGTACAGTTTTTATAACTGATGAATAACTTATATGGCGACCTACAGTAGCGACATCTAACTAGCTTATGGCACAAACATACATTGTGGCTACTGTACTGCAGTTTGTTATGACTAGTAGAGATATAGACAGTATGACTCTGCCCAAACTGTCGCCTAGTTTACATCATATTTTAAATATGTATGACGATGCTATACTGATTTTGTGCATAACTTGTGCCGATGTCACTATGGCCTTATTGTTTTAGGACATGTTATAAAACAAGTATGCCATGTCACATTTTAAGCGCATGTTTTCATACCCATGACAGTAATAATTATTCGTAATTGTACATTTTGTTGTTCTAAGATGTAATCTGTTCACAAGTTGTATTTCATTTCCCACGTTTTCCTGCAGATCTGAAGATGGTCATTGCTGATCGAAACTGGTAGTTCGAGGACCAAAAGCTTTGTGGTCATTGGCGGAAATAAAGGAAACTCATTCTACATCTCCGGGGCATATTTCGGCCAACTAAATAAAACAAAATGCCCTACAGAAAACTCCTTGTAGCATACTCCTTTTCTTTAGCCGGTCGTGGTGGCCGAGTGGTTCTACGCGCTACAGTCTGGAACTGCGCGACCGCTACAGTCGCAGGTTCTAATCCTGCCTCGGGCTTGGATGTGTGTGATGTCCTTAGGTTAGTTAGGTTTAAGTAGTTCTAAGTTCTAGGGGACTGATGGCCTCAGATGTTAAGTCCCTTAGTGCTCAGAGCCATTTAAACCATAGCCTTTTTTTAAAAAAAATTCACCGCTCTTTAACGGCATTTTCCCCACACAAGGTATGGTATGTGTAGCGGTTCCTTTTAAGTTTATATTCGACTCCCTAACTATTTAATTATTAGGATGAGATACGATGAAAATTCGTGCCGCGACATCTGAGATGCTAATAGCACGAGTCACTCACCGCAAATTGTTGTATATGGAGGGCTACATCGACCAACCCAAGAAGTGAAGATTCAGCATACATGCAAGTTTCCTAATTCAGCATTAAGAGGTAGTCTTACTTCGTATATTTAAAGCTGTCTCGATGTCCCAGTGTTTTTATTCTCTGGCGGTCGCAGATTCTAACATGCATACAAACAGCTGTGAATGATGCAATGGCAAGTGGCAATGTCTCAACGCTACTTCAAGTCTTGAAATAGGAGGATGCCACCTTGTTTAATAAAGAACACTCTTTATAGCCAGTCTAACGGTAACAATTGAACCTAAGTTCACGGAGTCTAATCTTCATTTATCGAGAACCATTACAAGCTCACAGATGTCTCCTCACAACACTAACGACCACACGAGGTCGTACAAACGCAATATCTCACATAAAAGTTTTCCGAGCCCCGATGACGATTTCACAAAAATTGCAGAATATAAAATATCTGCTTTCATTAAGTACATATTGTCCGTCTGGACAGTAGTCGAAGGCTGTCGATGTACTGCTTGGAAGTTCGTTCTACACTGCCTAAGGGGCTAGCTTCAGTGTTTCACACCTCGCAGGGCGAGTTTTTGATTCGCCGGTTTAATCGGTCAATGAATGAGAACGATATATAAAATTGAAATGTGTGTTTGACTTTGAATTGGTTAAGAAGCTGTAGTGTTGATCATGCAGACAGTTTAGCTTGAGGCGTATGTAAACATATATATATTGAAAGGTGTCTGTTGATTCAACCACCCTCGATTTGGATCATGCCAGCCGGTTCTAGGCGCTACAGTCTGGAACCGCGAGACCGCTACGGTCGCAGGTTCGAATCCTGCCTCGGGCATTGATGTCTGTGATGTCCTTAGGTTAGTTAGGTTTAAGTAGATCTAAGTTCTAGGGGACTGATGACCAGAGCAGTTAAGTCCCATAGTGCTCAGAGCCATTTGAACCACTTTTTTTTTTTTTTTTTTTTTTGGATCACGTATTTTTCGCACCGATTATGGGAGAACTCTTTGCCTGTATTTTACAATCACACATTGATCAATTTCAATGATTATCTCTGCTATATGGTAAATACTTAAGTTTTACTTGAGGCCTTTCGAGGGGGTAGGTCGGCCAGTGAACGGAGAGGCTGTGGTCGGGCCACTTGAGCAGGTAGAATTTGAAAGGGAGAAAGAGAGTCAGTTGTACGGAGTCAGTCAGTTGGTTTGTTGATTTGGGGAAAGGGGACCAAAGAGTGAGGTCAGCGGTCCCATCGGATTAGGGAAGGATGGGGAAGGAAGTCAGTCAGTCAGTCTGTTGTGGTCAGACGTGGGCAGTCTAAGTTGTCTTGCCATGGCGTACAGTACATGTTATTGTGGGTTAGACGGCGCTGGGCACTTTTATGTACAAAGTGCCTGTTATTGTATGGTCAGGTAATGCTGAGCCGGAAGAAGTCCTTTGATAGGTACCAGACAAGCTGTGGTCTGTTAATTCTGCTATCACTCAGTTGAAGAGAAGGGGTGCATAATATCGAAATTGGTATTGACAGTGGCTACAATAGGATGTCTGGGGAGAACGAGCATTATTTTTTGAAATGATTACGACAAAAATCTGTCGCTCCTCTCTCTTTATTCTGCTCAGAGATACGAGGTAAGGTGTTACTGTTTCCCTCATAGTTTCGTGTGTTATGTAGAGGCAGTCTGACTGATTTGGTTTCCCTACAAACCGTGTAGATGAGTGACGATTACACTGAGACAAATACACAGAGTTTTGACTACATGCGTGTCCAGAGCTAGACCCGTGATCGCGAAGTAGTATGTTGTTGTTTCATTCACCAAACAGATTTGTGATGTCGTCAGTCACACGAGCACACCACCGTCTGAGAGATCGATCCGCCGGATCCGATTCTCTCGATAAACGGAACAGAAGAATGGCTGTGTTAGCCAAAGAGTACTTCATGTGTAGCAGGAGTGTAGTGCAGTTGTGCCAGTCTACAGTTAGTAGCCGCGCTCAGTGGTCAGCCAGCGCCGATGTTAGTCAGTCATCGTCTGCAGCTGTCATTGCTGCCATCAAGTCTTTGTAGCCCAGTTGTAAAGTTCCGTAATAGTACTACAGTAAAGTCGACAGTACAAAGTTGGCAGTTATGAACAATTCTACATTCTGTCATGTCGACAGCAAAGTTAGTCTTCAAATTCACCGGATTCAACATTCAAGATTACAAGAGATTAATTCGTCACTGCAAGATTTGTGACTTGTAAATTATGTAATTCTACAGACGTTTAGTCTAGTCGCGTCTTCTGTAATTGTCAACCAACATATCATGGACTACAAGAAAGTTAAGTAATAAATACTTTCTTATTTTGTACTCCTGCTAATTAATTGTGTTTTCCTGTTGTAGCTACCAAGCAGCGTTGGCATAGTAGGACCCACGTTTCTACCTCATCGGCTACCTCATATTTGCTACCTCATGTTGATGGACTCGTTTATGGTGGAAGAACGAGAGCCCTCAAGATTCATAATGTTTTGGGTTTCTTTTTTTTAATATTCCCCATTCAGAAATTGAGCAGATGTGGCTGTATTAAGTATAGCCGATGGTTCTTATTAATCTGTGTGAGGGTTTCCCATAGTTCTAATTATTCTAGTAAATCAACTACTGTTGAATGGGAAAACTAAAAGAAGAACTGTAGACATGAAACTTCACAGAAACACTGATGAGGAAGGTTAAGTGGCGCTCCCTTCACCGTGGAAGAACTGGAAGCAACTTTCCAATGTATGTAGAACAACAAAGGTGCAGGCTTGGATGATCTAAGACCAAAGCAAATTAAAATGTGTGGGCCAGTAATGAAGTAGTGGGTCTCATACTTAATAAATACCTGCAGATGATGAAGAAATTGATGAAATGTATGATGAGATAAAAGAAATTATCCAGGTATTGAAGGGAGACGAAAATTTAATAGTCATGGATGACTCGAATTCGAGAGTAGGAAAAGGGAGAGGAGGAAACATAGTAGGTGAATATGGATTGGGGGTAAGAAATGAAAGAGGAAGCCGTCTGGTAGAATTTTTCGCAGAACATAACTTAATCAGAGCTAACACTTCGTTCATGAATCATAAAAGAAGGTTGTATACATGGGAGAATCCTGGAAATACTAGAAGGTATCAGATAGATTATGTAATGGTAAGACAGGGATTTAGGAACCAGGTTTTAAATTGTAAGACATTTCCAGGGGCAGATGTGGACTTTGACCACAATCTATTGGTTATGAACTGTAGATTAAAACTGAAGAAACTGCAAAAAGGTGAGAATTTAAGGAGATGGAACCTGGATAAACTGAAAGAACCAGAGGTTGTACAGAGTTTCAGGGAGAGCATAAGGGAACAATTGACAGTAATGGGGGAAAGAAATACAGTAGAAGAAGAATGGGTAGCTTTGAGGGATGAAACAGTGAAGGCGGCAGAGGATCAAGTAGGTAAAAAGACGAGGGCTAGTAGAAACCCTTGGATAACAGAAGAAATATTGAATTTAATTGATGAAAGGAGAAAATACAAAAATGCAGGAAGTGAAGCAGGCAAAAAGGAATACAAACGTCTCAAAAACGAGATCGACAGGAAGTGCAAAATGGGTAAGCAGGGATGGCTAGAGGACAAATGTAAGGATATATAGGCTTATCTCACGAGGGGTAAGATAGATACTGCCTACAGGAAAATTAAAGAGACCTTTGGAGAAAAGAGAACCACTTGCATGAATATCAAGAGCTCAGATGGAAACCCAGTTCTAAGCAAAGAAGGAAAAGCAGAAAGGTGGAAGGAGTATATAGAGGGTCTATACAAGGGCGATGTACTTGAGGACAATATTATGTAAATAGAAGAGGATGTACATGAAGATGAAATGGGAGATACGATACTGTGTTAAGAGTTTGACAGGGCACTGAAAGACTTGAGTCGAAACAAGGCCCTGAGAGCAGACAACATTCCATTAGAACTACTGACGGCCTTGGGAGAGCCAGTCCTGACAAAACTCTACCATCTGGTGAGCAAGATGTATGAGACAGGCGAAATACCATCAGACTTCAAGGAGAATATAATTATTCCAATCCCAAAGAAGCAGGTGTTGACAGATGTGAAAATTACCGAACTATCAGTTTAATAAATCACAGCTGCAAAATACTAACGCGAATTCTTTACAGACGAATGGAAAAACTGGTAGAAGCCGACCTCGGGGAAGATCGGTTTGGATTCCGTAGAAATATGGGAACACGTGAGGCAATACTGACCTTACGACTTATCTTAGAAGAAAGATTAAGGAAAGGGAAACATACGTTTTTAGCATTTGTAGACTTAGAGAAAGCTTTTGACAATATTGAATGGAATACTCTCTTTCAAATTCTAAAGGTAGCAGGGGTAAAATACAGGGAGCGAAAGGCTATTTACAATTTGTACAGAAACCAGAAGGCAGTTATAAAGAGTCGAGGGCCAGGAAAGGGAAACAGTGGTTGGGAAGGGAGTGAGACAGGGTTGTAGCCTCTCCCCGATGTTATTCAATCTGTGTACTGAGCAAGCAGTAAAGGAAACAAAAGAAAAATTTGGAGTAGGTACTAAAATCCATGGAGAAGAAACAAAATCTTTGAGGTTCGCCGATGACATTGTAATTCTGTCAGAAACAGCAAAGGACTTGGAAGAGCAGTTCAACGGAATGGACAGTGTCTTGAAAGGAGGATATAAGATGAACGTCAACAAAAGCAAAACGAGGATAATGGAATGTAGTCGAATTAAGTCGGGTGATGCTGAGGGAATTAGATTAGGAAATGAGACACTTAAAGTAGTAAAGGAGTTTTGCTATTTGGGGAGCAAAATAACTGATAATGGTTGAAGTAGAGAGGATATAAAATGTATACTGGCAATGGCAGGGAAAGCGTTTCTGAAGAAGAGAAATTTGTTAACAACGAGTATAGATTTAAGTGTCAAGAAGTCGTTTCTGAAAGTATTTGTATGGAGTGTAGCCATGTATGGAAGTGAAACATGGACGATAAATAGTTCGGGTTGACGGAGGAGATAGAGAAGATCCAAAGAAGAGCGGCGCGTTTCGTCACTGGGTTATTTGGTAACCGTGATAGCGTTACGGAGATGTTTAATAAACTCAAGTGGCAGACTCTGCAAGAGAGGCGCTCTGCATCGCGGTGTAGCTTGCTCGCCAGGTTTCGAGAGGGTGCGTTTCTGGATGAGGTATCGAATATATTGCTTCCCCCTACCTATACTTCCCGAGGAGATCACGAATGTAAAATTAGAGAGATTAGAGCGCGCACGGAGGCTTTCAGACAGTCGTTCTTCCCGCGAACCATACGCGACTGGAACAGGAAAGGGAGGTAATGACAGTGGCACGTAAAGTGCCCTCCGCCACACACCGTTGGGTGGCTTGCGGAGTATCAATGTAGAATGTAGATGTAGATGTAGAATAGAAGCTTTCGAAATGTGGTGCTACAGAAGAATGCTGAAGATTTGATGGGTAAATCACATAACTAATGATGAGGTATTGAATAGAATTGGGGAGAAGAGGAGTTTGTGGTACAACTTGACAAACAGAAGGGACCGACTCAGGTCTGTGCCTTTCATCTCAGAAAACGGGAAGCCAAGAGGAAGTCAAGTATTACCTCGAGAAGGCAACAACTATGCCACTACGACGATTCTCCTAAATACCTGGGAGTAAAGTTGGATCGTAGTCTCACATTCAAAGATCATTGTCAAGAAATAGGACTGAAAGTATCGGTTTGGAACAAAATCATATCTGAACTTACTGGCAGCAGCTGGGGATCACAGCCTAGCGTCCTCCGTACGTTCACCCTGGCACTATGCTTCTATGCAGCAGAATATGCAGCACCAGTCTGGTGCAGTCCCACACGTGCTAAACAGGTGGATGCGACATTGAATTAAACTAGACCCATTGAGTCCGGCTACTTGCGGCCAACTCCTGTCACAACATCTATCACATTATGGGTGTAGCGCCACCTCATATCGACAGAAGAACAGCTGCAGAAATTGGGAAAAGTAGCAGGAAACCGAGCCCAGATATCCCCTTTTCGGTCAGCAAGCACAAAAACCTAGGCTCAGGACAAGAAGGAACTTCATGCACACAACACCAGAAATTCCGTCATCACCGAAACTTGTCGAACGGAGCTATGGCAAGATTCGTTAACTGAAGGGGATAGGAAGAACATCAAAGAGGAATCTGCCGCGGGCTCTCATCTGCTATATGCGACGTGGAAGGCTCTAAACGGACTGAGGACAGGAGTGTCAAGGTGCAAGGTGAACCTCAGAAAGTGGGCTACACCACTGAGGCGGAATTATGTGAGTGTGGCAACCTACAGAATACACAACATCTCATGGTCTGCAGAAACCTGCCCGATCTTTGCACCACAGAAGATCTTTATGCAGCAAATGATAATACCATAAAAACAGATGAATTCTGAAGCTTGCGGCCCATTCCACAGAAAACCATATGTATCTTGCTGCATTATGTAACTATTTTCTGTATCTTGTATTTATTTATCATGTTCCATTTTAATTATTTTGTATGACTAAGTCCTGGCCACGTAAAACAGAACAAAATAAATAAGAGGTTTACTTGAAATTTCCATTTTCATTACTTTCGTCAGACTGGTGTACCCACCTCATGCTTTCTGAAGCAATAACAAATAAACATTTTGTGGTTTATGCTAGTCCGTATTCTTCATTTCTGCACAAGTGAGATTTCTGTGAGGAGTCACTGTTGTACAATAGGGCCAGTTTTGTAAATACATGGAAAGCCCTGCTGCAAAACGACGAAACTGCATCTGTCGATCTCTTATGTTGTTCTTTTCAGGTGGTGTGCCTTCGTCAGTCCCTGCTCCGGTAAATGTATCTGTGATTTAGTTTCTTTATCCCATATACACTGAAGCGCCAAAGAAACTGATATAGCCATGCGTATTCAAATACAGAGATACGTAAATAGACACAATACGGCGCTGCGGTCGGCAACGCCTATATAAGACAACAAGTGTCTAGCGCATTTAAGACAACAAGTGTCTGGCGCATTTGTTAGGTCGGTCACTGCTGTTGCAATGGCAGGTTATCCAGATTTAAGTGAGTCTGAACGAGGTGTTATAGTCGGCGCACGAGTGATGCGACACAGCTTCTCCAAGGTAGCGATGAAGTGGGGATTTTCCACTACGACCATTTCACGAGTGTACCGTGAATATTAGCAGACCAGTAAAACATCAAATCTCCGACATCGCTGCTGCCGGAGAAAGACCCTCTCATACTTTTACGGATTTTTGGACAGCCCTGCAGGATTCCTGGTGTCAATTCCCTCTAGCACTACATCAGACATTAGTCGAGTCCATGCACGTCGTGCTGCGGCACTTCTGCATCCTCGCGGGAGCCCTTCACTACATTAGGCACGTGTAACAGTTTCTTTCGCTCTTCAGTGCATAAGGATCGGAACTGGCCGTAAATGGTATACAGAGGTTCTTTGTTGGTTGAGCCACACCGGAATATCTTCAGTGTAATTACTGATTGTACCGTTACGCAATATATGTACAGGTGTCTGTTCAAAAGTGTTTGAATATAGTCGGGTGCATGTCGACAGGATTACTAGACGGTTACACTAGACTATTAACAGACGCCGTACACTCTTTTTTTAACTCGCTTTGTTTCTACCCTCACTCGAAATCTGTTTTCATTAAGTTTCTGCGTCCTTTTAGAGTGATGTCTATTGTCATTAGCACAAGTGCATGCTATTCCATTCACTGAAAGTACATTGCCGGTTCCTGGTTACGAAGGCAACAGAAACGAAAGAAGAGCATTCTAAGTGGAACAAAGTCTGGTGGAATGACAACAGTGTTTTGTCTCGCAGGAAAACACTCCAGCCACCACAGAGAGGTAATTATCTTTGGTAAAAGCCTTTTCATTTTACGGAACAAATTGTCAGAACGCTCCGTTCGCTGCTGCTCTCTCCTCCGTTTCCTTTGTTCTTGTTCATCGTGTTCGCGTCCGAAACGAACATGACATCAGCTACAGCTGGTTTTGTAGCAACGAGTCAAAACATTTCCATCAGAAGAAAACGGAGAGCGCCTGTAACTGCTGCAATATAAGAAAGCCTCCTCAGAATGTATCTAGCGAAGCAATTGAAGCTATCTTCATTAGCAACGGTCTGAGCCCCGAAGTAAGAACCTACGAGTGTTACCCTCTCATCACCACAATAAGCAGTGTAAGTGAGTAGTCTTTTACTCGTGTGTTTGTTTTCGTAAATACAAACCTGGGAATGTGGACAGACAACCCAAATGTGCTACTGAGCTCAAAGCCGCATCACTTACATGAAACTGATAATATCCCTGTGTGTGTGAAAACCGATCTCATTCATAACCAAATAAATAAACAAACCAATAAATAATTTCACGCTCAGTGGACTTGGTTAGTGCGAACTGTTTGAAGAAAACGTCACTGTATAAAGAAAACTGTAGTGTCCACCTGTATAAGAATGTAACTGAAACACACGAAAATTTCTGCACTGACAAATGGGCCCGGTAGAATAAAGAAACTAATAGAACCTACATAGCGCAAAGAAAACGAAACAATCACGTATTATGAATCTCACCTGCAACATGAAGTACTGGCAGAAACAGCAACATAGTAAGAGTCCGCAACAGCTAAAAAAATACTACTAAAAGCTAACTACAGTTGGTCCAGGGAAACTGGGTTCATAATCTTGGTACAGAATGCCAATGAAACACATGACACAATCTTTAAGTTCTGAAATTTCAGTTAGGAAGGAACTTATCGAATAAACAGTTACAGACTCTAATAACTTCCATGGTACAGTAAATTAACTCAGAAGAGCAGTCAATGGAATAATTATCAAAAACTCGACTGTGACGAGGGTGAAGTGGACGAACAATACAAATCTACAAAAATAAACTTTTTTGCATCATCAATTTGAAACGAGACTCGTCCAGCCAGAAAACATGTTTCCAGTCATCAACAGTCCAATGTTGGTGTTGACGGGCCCAGGCGAGGCGTAAAGCTTTGTGTCGTGCAGTCATCAAATGTACACGAGTCGGCCCTCAGCTGCGAAAGCTAATATTGATGATGTTTCGTTGAATGGTTCACACGCAGACACTTTTTGATGGCCCAGCATTGAAATCTTCAGCAATTTGCGGAAGGGTTGCATTCCTGTCACGTTGAACGTCGTCGTTAGCCCCGTTCTTGCAGGATCTTTCTCCGGCCGCAGCGATGTCGGAAATTTGATGTTTTACCGGACTGATGACTTTCACGGTACACTTGTGAAATGGTCGTTCAGGAAAATCCCCACTTCATCGCTGCCTCGGAGAATCTGTGTCCCATCGCTCGACTGCAGCCTATAACGCCAAGTTCAAACTCACTTAAATCTTCATAACCTGTCGTTGCAGCAACAGTAACCGATCTAACAACTGCGCCAGACACATTTTCTGTTACATACGCGTTACCGATCGCAGCGCCTAATTCTGCCTATGTATTTGAATAAGCGTGCCTATACTAGTTCTTTGGCGCTTCAGTGTATTTATTAACAACAATTATTTGATTCGCGCCAGAATAAATGAACTTTCCCTACGTATCTCTTTGCTAACGTCACGAGCGACTACTACATCGGAACCTCATCCTAATGTCTCTGAAAGCGCCAGATGGCCAACCATATCTGCTACCTAACGTGGGAACTTACTGCTCACTCGTGACTATGTATGTAGTTTGCTTCACGTATGTAGAATAGCAAAACTGGAAATAAAATAATATGTGCTCTTATCTGCAAATAAGAGGTACCTTACACAAGCTTTAATTTAAGAAAAAAATTAACTGATACAGAATCTTGAAGCAAACTGTACCAGTCACGTTACACAATGCATAAAACTGTATTTGGCCAACTTCAAGTTACATCGCTGCAGTGTCCTGATATTCGTTGCTATGAAATTGTGCTCACCGCGCAGGTTGTAGAATTCGAGGAGAATTTTGTTCGGTTGATGGCACCGACACGAAAAAGTGATCAAGGCAGCGTCAGGCGATATTTCCACATACCAGTAGCTTCACAATTCTGCCAGACTGTATTTAGATCGCGTCTACGAACAATCACATTTGGATAGCATAATTTACGAAGTCTCTATGCTATCCAGTTCCTTTTTATCTGCGTCTCGTGCAGATTATGCTGCATGCCAAAAACATGCCCAGGTTGAAAGAAGACTGTGAATGGAGTCAGGTGGAGACCTGGACAAAGGAAGGTGCTTAATCCTACAAAGCGATATTCAGATTGAGCTATGTGTTAAGACCCGAAATTGTTGTAACATGTAAATACTTGCAGAAAGCTTTTATAGCTGAGCCGGCCATGGTGTGCCAAATTTCATGTGACTGAGTGTGCGGACTGCATGCAGGCCAAGTCTTGGCTTGTCTCGACTTTGCACGACGTTTCATTTAGTATTGCGGCGCGGTATTTTTAGGTCGGCACAGCTCTCTTCATTTCGACAGAATCGTGGTGTCAGCGCTCTTAACCCCGCCCCCCATTTGTTCATGGTATAAAGGACGTTCGTGGGTCCAGTGGCTGCTTGCACAGTGAGAGACAGTTTAGCGATCTTTCGTCGTAAGTGTTTAAGAACTAATTGTAATGACAGAAGAGACACACGAGAATTCTCAGTGTATATTATGCAGGCTCATAAGCAACGGGTCTCGCAAATTTGCTATGAAAAGACATTACAGTACCACGCAGAAAGAATTTAAAAGATTTAGTTGGCAAGAAGCACTTGGTACTAAACTTGCAGGCAAGCAGCACGTGAAGTAATTGGTGTTATGAGTAGTAAAGTTTTTGAAGTCGTACGCATTATTCAACTATCAGCTGTTACAGTTTTCATTGGAACTGGTCGAAGAGTATTGAAACGATACAAGTATCATTACCACATTGCATAAAATGTTTCATTTCAATAACATAGAATTTTATTCGTAACCTGCTATTACGGGTTTTGCCATGCGCAGATGGATAACAATATATACACTACTGGCCATTAAAATTGCTACAGCGTGAAGATGACGTGCTACAGACGTGAAATTTAACCGACAGGAAGAAGATGCTGTGATATGCAAATGATTAGCTTTTCAGAGCATTCACACAAGGTTGGCACCGGTGGCGAGACCTACAACGTGCTGACACGAGGAAAGCTTCCAACCGATTTCTCATACACAAACAGTAGTTGACCGGCGTTGTCTGGTGAAACGTTGTTGTGATGCCTCGTGTAAGGGGGAGAAATGCATACCACCACGTTTCCGACTTTGATAAAGATCGGATTGTAGCCTATCGCGATTGGGGTTTATCGTATTGCGACATTGTCGCTCGCGTTGGTCGAGGTCCAATGACTGTCAGCAGAATATGGAATCGGTGGGTTCAGGAGGGTAATACGGAACGCCGTGCTGGATCCTAGCGGCCTCGTATCACTAGCAGTCGAGATGACAGGCATCTTATCGGCGTGGCTGGAACGGTCGTGCAGCCACGTCTCGATCCCTGAGTCAACAGATGGGGACCTTTGCAAGACAACAACCATCTGCACGAACAGTTAGACGACGTTTGCAGTAGCATGGACTATCAGCTCGGAGACCATGGTTGCGGTTACCCTTGACGCTGCATCACAGACAGGAGCGCCTGCGATGGTGTACTCAAAGACGAACCTGGGTGCCCGAATTGCAAAACGTCATTTTTTCGGATGAATCCAGGTTCTGTTTACAGCATCATGACGGTCGCATCCGTGTTTGGCGACATAGGGGTGAACGCTCATTGGAAGCGTGTATTCGTCATCGCCATACTGGAGTATCACCCGGCGTGATGGTATGGGGTTCCATTGGTTACACGTCTCGATCATCTCTTGTTCGCACTGACGGCACTTTGAACAGTGGACGTTACATTTCAGATGTGTTACGACCCATGGCTCTACCGTTCATTCGATCCCTACATTTCAGCAGGATAATGCACGACCGCATGTTGCATGTCCTGTACGGACCTTTCTTAATACAGAAAACGTTCGACTGTTGCCCTGGCCAGCACATTCTCCAGATCTCTCACCAATTGAAAACGTCTAGTCAATGGTAGCCGAGCAACTGGCTCGTCACAATACGCTAGTCACTACTCTTGATGAACTGTGGTATCGTGTTGAAGCTGCATGGGCAGGTGTACCTGTACACGCCATCCAAGCTCTGTTTGACTCAATGCCCAGGAGTATCGAGGCCATTATTACTGCCAGACTTGGTTCTTCTGGGTACTGATTTCTCAGGATCTATACACCCAAATTGGGTGAAAATGTAATCACATGTCAGTTCTAGTATAATATATTTGTCCAATGAATACCCGTTCATCATCTGCATTTCTTCTTGGTGTAGCAATTTTAATGGCCAGTAGTGTAGAAGGCAGTAAGGTATTAGAGCAAGCACAGTACGCTTATGCCATCTAGTGGCAACAGTGATAAACTGAGCTCCCCTAGCACTGTACGGTGCTGCCGCCAGATAAATAAATGAGAAATCTTATATTGTAATATATTTGTGGTGTGTGTGTGTGTGTGTGTGTGTGTGTGTGTGTGTGCTTACGAGCGCTTAACGCCGGGGTTATCAGCGCCCTGACACACATTGAAAGAAACGAATGTGGACAAAGTTAGTAAAATGGGGCCATGCACGCAAAGACAGCGGGAAAAGACTAAAGATGCTATACAAGAGAGTAAAACGTAAGTAAAACGAGAAAGGAGCTAATTGGACGCCACAAGGAATTGTCACTGGCTGGCCACTTTAGTAACATTTGGGGGAGGCAGTCACCCTGTGAGCAAATTAAAACCCTCTTCATAAAATCTTAGTAATAACATTGGACAATTCACAAAACTTTAAAACTCTAACCACATTCGTCTGATTATTATCTAAAAGAGATGGCAGATCCACCGGCAAGTCAGCCGCGGTCCGCTGATCAGGAAATGAAAAGCAGTCCAATAAAACGTGGCGCACAGTGATCTGAGCGCAACAAGCACCACACATTGAAGGGTCCTCTCGCCGGAGCAACAAACCATGCGTCATAGGGATGTGTTCAGTGCAAAGACGAGTGAGGAGAACCTAGTCCCGTCTACGTGGCTAGGAAAAACTACACTACACCCGCGTTGTGGGCTTCTCCAAACGAAGCTTATTGTCGGTCACTTCCAGCAGCTCATCCTCCCAGCGAAGCACAACCATTGAGCTCAACAGCGAGGCTGGGAGCAGGGGGGACGGCACACCGAAATACCTCCGGAGACACAACACTTAATACACAACATACACAAGTTTTCCAGAATACAAGAAAACTCACAAGCTGGAAACTTAGAAACACACTCAACAAACACACACAGTGACAACACCATACAGAAGAGAACCAGATGGTACACCATGACTTACACACATAAACTAACACACAGAGTTGCAAACATCCTAAAGAGACAGGGCTTCCAAATAGCATATAAGACTGGGCAAACCCTCCAATCACACCAAAGCCGACCAGCTACCAAGAGGGACAAATTCCAACAATCAGGAATATATAAACTTGAATGACAAAGTTGTGATGCATTATACATAGGCATGACATGCAAGAATTTTAAAACACGATACAAAGAACATATCAGATGTTTGAAGTACGAAACAAACCCTTCAACATTTGCAAAACATTTAAACACCATAACCACCATCCTACAGACATGGAACAAGAAATGAAAATAATGAGAATAAGCAACCGTGACAAACATCTTATACAAATGCAAGAAAAATTCCACATTCAGAAAGCCATTGCTGAAAACAAGCATGTGATAAATGACCAAACACACATCAGCACATGCTCCCTACTACACTTAATAAAAGAAATGGTAAGATAAAAATCGTCCCTCTTACACAACAAGGAAAAAAAAGAAAGAAGTCTTCCCCCCCTCCGCCTTCTGGACACACACACACACACACACACACACACACACACACACACACACACACACATGCACACACACAGCCCATAAAAAGAATTATACACACCAAAAAACACACACACACAAATGCATACGCAAACAGATCACAGATACTTCAATAATTACACTCGAAAGTCTGCAATAACATTCGATCTTTGGCAATAACATCTGACCGTCGGCAACACCCACCAAAATATTGCATCAAAACAAGTGTTCAGTTCATAGTGCTGTGAGAAGTGGGGAAAAACGCAAATTGGTATTCATAAGAAGAAGAACAACGCCAAACATACAACAGGAGCGTAATACGTAGAAAAATGAACACGCAACCTGAAGTACAGTTCAAAATATTACCTCATAATACCCAAAACCAACCACCACAACTGATTATAACGTATAGGTACAGTGACGAAAACGTAAACTAAATAGCAAACATATGTACATATTCCAGGCCACTGAAGACACATTGCGGAAAATAAAGGCGAAACGCGTATGGCATGAAAGTGTGTTCCATTCATTTGCTGTTAGACGGTCCATAAATTAAAAATTATCAATATACCCTAATATTATACGCAACTGAGGATGGCAGGACTAAAAAAGATGAAGATTTTACAATAGATTAGATGCAAACGTTTATGGACGCTTGTAAAGTGAACAGTGAGAAGTCAATATGTAAAAATCAAAAAAAAAAAAAGAAAAAACCCTTTTAAGCGGTAAGACTGCAGAAAATATTCATCGTACAAGAGCAGAGACATAAACCTCTCAATAATTTTCTCTACAGTTTCACTACGGAAACACATTTTTGTTTTGTACAGGAACACTCAACGAATGAATCTGCAGTTAGATCGACTTATCACACTGCTTTTTAGTTTGCAAGGAATTGCGCAGTTTCACTGGTTTAGTTTCTACAAGGAATCATATAACTTTCTTGGCAAATGCTTTTCCGAGACTGATGTCTGAAATACTCCACTGTGATATAGACACGGGGTAGATGAGTCAATAATTAAATGACTGAAAACTAATGGCACTCATGTGTATGATGGAGTGCCTAGCAGAACACTAAAGTACTGTGCAGCACATGTTAGCCCTGTATTTAGCCATATTTGTAATTTTTTCCTTTAGGAATGGTCAGTTTCCTGAACGATTAAAGCACTCAGTAGTAAACCAGCTTTATAAACAGGGAGAAAGAGATAATGCAGACAATTTTAGACCCATTTCTATGCCATCAGTGTTTGCTAAAGTTATTGAAAAGGCTGTGTATGTAAGATAATTGATCATTTTATACCACGCGATTTGCTATCAAATGTACAGTTCGGCTTTAGAAGTTCAATGGTTCAAATGGCTCTGAACACTATGGGACTTAACATCTGGGGTCATCAGTCCCCTAGAACTTAGAACTACTTAAACCTAACTAACCTACGGACACCACACACATCCATGCCTGCGGCAGGATTCGAACCTGCGACCGTAGCTGTCGCGCGGTTCGAGGCTGAAGCACCTTGGACCGCTCGGCTACTCCGGCCGGCCTTTAGAAGTCGTTTAACAACTGAAAATGCTATATTTTCTTTTCTCTGTGAGGTACTGGATGGGCTAAACGAAAGGTTTCGAACGTTGGCACATTTTTTGATTTAATTAAGGCGTTTGATTGTGTTGATCACAAAATATTGCTCCAGAAGTTGGACCATTACGGAATACGGAGAGTAGCTCACAATTGGTTCAACTCTTACTTTAGCAACAGACAGCAAAAGGTCATTACTCACAATGTTGAGAAAGGCTGTGATGCGGAGTCTACGTGGGGTATGGGTAAGTGGGGGATGCCCAAGGATCAGTGTTGGGCCACTCCTGCTCCTTATTTATATAAATGATATGCCCTCTAGTATTACGGGTAGTTCCAAAATATTTCTGTTTGCTGATGACACTAGCTTGGTAGTAAAAGACGTGGTGTGGAACATTAACTCGGTTTCAAATAGTGCAGTTCATGACCTAAGTTCATGGCTTGTAGAAAATAAACTAACGCTAAATCACGGTGAAACTCAGTTTTTACAGTTTCTAACACACAATTCAACTAAACCTGACGTTTCAATTTCACAGAATGGGCATATGATTAGTGAAACTGTACGGTTCAAATTCCTAGGTGTTCAGATAGATAGTAAACTGTCGTGGAAGGCCTACGTTCAGGATCTTGTTCAAAGACTTATGCTGCCGTTTTTACTATTCGAACGGTATCTGAAGCGAGTGATCGTTCGACACAAAAATTAGTCTACTTTGCTTATTTTCATTCGCTTATATCGTACGGTATTATATTTTGCGGCAACTCTTTCTATCCTAAAGGGACAGTTTTGGCTCAGAAACGGGCGGTTCGGGCAATAAGTGGTGTAAATTCATGAACCTCTTGCCGACCCCTGTTCACAGGTCTGGGTATTTTGACATTGGCCTTTCAATATACATATTCCTTACTATGATTTCTTGTTAACAATGAAACCTTCCCGTCTCCTCTATCTCTCTCTCTCTCTCCCTCTCTCTCTCTCTCTCTCTCTCTCTCTCTCTCTCTCTCTCTCTTTTTTTTTACGCAACCTTCCCTTCTACAATAACCTATGAAACCATCCCTTAGGATTTCTATCTCTTGCTTAATGCTTAATAATAACAACTGAACTCTTCCCTTTGAAATTAATTCACTTTCTCAATCTTCGCAAACAAATTTAAATGCTGCTTATTAAAAGTTATTCTCTGATTATTTCGACGAAACATAGAATGTGTCGTCGTCGTGGCCCTCAGTCGTTACTTGCAATAACCCAAAACTGTTCCTTACCTTTTTTACTGTTACTGACGAATAATAAAGTGCTGTCTCTGCCGCCAACAATGCTTTCTGGTGCAGACAATCCCTGCTACCATTACAAAATGTATCAATGCGCGGTCTTTCCCGCTCTTTTCTTAAAATGTATCCATACGCGGTCTCTCCTACCCTTTTTAAAATTAGATCAATGTGCGGTCTCTCTTGCCAACAATACTTTGGTGCAGACATTCCCTGCTACCACAATTATTTCCAACATGACAAATATTAATTATTCCTACTTAATCCTATTAATAAAATACAAACGTCTTTCATAAATTGTAGTTTGACAATAGACAATAGAAATATACACGTCTTACAACAATATTAGCTTATTCCCAAGAATAAGCAGCTTTCACTCAGTTAATACTCGGCAGAAATCAAATCTGCATGTGGAACGGACTTCCTTAACTCTACATCTACATCTACATCTACATTGATACTCCGCAAGCCACCCAACGGTGTGTGGCGGAGGGCACTTTACGTGCCACTGTCATTACCTCCCTTTCCTGTTCCAGTCGCGTATGGTTCGCGGGAAGAACGACTGTCTGAAAGCCTCCGTGCGCGCTCTAATCTCTCTAATTTTACATTCGTGATCTCCTCGGGAAGTATAAGTAGGGGGAAGCAATATATTCGATACCTCATCCAGAAACGCACCCTCTCGAAACCTGGCGAGCAAGCTACACCGCGATGCAGAGCGCCTCTCTTGCAGAGTCTGCCACTTGAGTTTATTAAACATCTCCGTAACGCTATCACGGTTACCAAATAACCCAGTGACGAAACGCGCCGCTCTTCTTTGGATCTTCTCTATCTCCTCCGTCAACCCGACCTGGTACGGATCCCACACTGATGAGCAACACTCAAGTATAGGTCGAACGAGTGTTTTGTAAGCCACCTCCTTTGTTGATGGACTACATTTTCTAAGCACTCTCCCAATGAATCTCAACCTGGTACCCGCCTTACCAACAATTAGTTTTATATGATCATTCCACTTCAAATCGTTCCGTACGCATACTCCCAGATATTTTACAGAAGTAACTGCTACCAGTGTTTGTTCCGCTATCATATAATCATACAATAAAGGATCCTTCTTTCTATGTATTCGCAATATATTACATTTGTCTATGTTAAGGGTCAGTTGCCACTCCCTGCACCAAGTGCCTATCCGCTGCAGATCTTCCTGTATTTCGCTACAATTTTCTAATGCAGCAACTTCTCTGTATACTACAGCATCATCCGCGAAAAGCCGCATGGAACTTCCGACACTATCTACTAAGTCATTTATATATATTGTGAAAAGCAATGGTCCCATAACACTCCCTTGTGGCACGCCAGAGGTTACTTTAACGTCTGTAGACGTCTCTCCATTGATAACAACATGCTGTGTTCTGTTTGCTAAAAACTCTTCAATCCAGCCACACAGCTGGTCTGATATTCCGTAGGCTCTTACTTTGTTTATCAGGCGACAGTGCGGAACTGTATCGAACGCCTTCCGGAAGTCAAGAAAAATAGCATCTACCTGGGAGCCTGTATCTAATATTTTCTGGGTCTCATGAACAAATAAGGCGAGTTGGGTCTCACACGATCGCTGTTTCCGGAATCCATGTTGATTCCTACATAGTAGATTCTGGGTTTCCAGAAATGACATGATACGCGAGCAAAAAACATGTTCTAAAATTCTACAAGAGATCGACGTAAGAGATATAGGTCTATAGTTTTGCGCATCTGCTCGACGACCCTTCTTGAAGACTGGGACTATCTGTGCTCTTTTCCAATCATTTGGAACCCTCCGTTCCTCTAGAGACTTGCGGTACACGGCTGTTAGAAGGGGGGCAAGTTCTTTCGCGTACTCTGTGTAGAATCGAATTGGTATCCCGTCAGGTCCAGTGGACTTTCCTCTATTGAGTGATTCCAGTTGCTTTTCTATTCCTTGGACACTTATTTCGATGTCAGCCATTTTTTCGTTTGTGCGAGGATTTAGAGAAGGAACTGCAGTGCGGTCTTCCTCTGTGAAACAGCTTTGGAAAAAGGTGTTTAGTATTTCAGCTTTACTCTTGTGCAGAAAGGTGTGCTGTATACTGCTGCAGTCGTTTTCAATAAGATACCACAAGAATTCAAATATCTTAGCAGTAATCCACGCGCTTTCAAATCAAAACTGAAGAGTTTCCTCATGGGTCACTCCTTCGGGGTTCTGTCAAGGAGCTTCTTGAAAAATTAAGCCGATTCTTGTTGTGTTGCTGATTGCGTTTACTTAAACTTATGGACTGACTTTTTTCGTGTTCATAAACATTTTGTTTTTATCTGTTACTACTTTTATCTTGTAATTTCATGTACTGACACGTTCCATGACCTCGGAGTTTTGCTCCTTAATTTGGTCCTACAGAACTTGATGTGTAAATAAAAAATATATATAATGAGTGTCGGCTTACAAACTTCTGCAAACTATCCAACCAGAGCAAAGAGTAACAATAAAATTAGTTTTACTGATGAAGAGACTTTTCTCATAATCACCTATTACTCGCGTCGAGACCTCATATTCAATAGAAAGAAATGACTACCACGGTGTAATACATTTAATTTAAGCTTAAGCTCCATAGCTACAATATAGCAAGGGAGAACATATTTATTTGTATCAAGAGTATGAGATAGCAGGTGCAGTTGTTACTAAGTTTTCTTATGAAAAAGCTATTTCTATCCGATAGCTGATTTTTTAAAAGGATTTTAGGTTGGCGTTATGGTGAACGTCAAGAAAAGTAAAACACGGGTAATGAAATGTAGTAGACTTAAATTAGGTGATGCTGAGGGAATCAGATAAGGAAAAGAAACACTGAAAGCAGTAGTTTTGATATTTGGGCAGCTAAACAACTGATGATGACCGAAGCAGAGAGGACATAAAATGCAGATTGGCAACTACAAGGAATACATGTCTGAAAAAGAGGAATTCGCTAATATCTGATATAAATTTACATTCCCCAGTCACATTATTAGGTGCACCTCCTTATTATAATACAGCCACAAAGATCATTTTGAGCAGTTTCAGTGAAGTGATTTAATTTCTTTCAACATTACGTATTAATAACTGATAAACCACACAGTTTTAATACTGATTGGTTTTAAAAAGTGTCCAGTAAGCGGAACTAAGCCCAACTTTTCAATATTTTGTCATGCCTCCTTTAGCACCTATTAATGTTTCAATTTGCATTGCCATACTGTTAATACAGACTTGTACGAGTGCAGTGTCCCGCATTGTGGGTGATGGTACCAGACGCAAATAATCTTTTCAGTGAGACGAATTTTTGTAGTGTTTTTTTCCCTTTGCCGCTTCCCTTTCCACCATCTCCAAAACATTTTCAACAGGCTTCATATCGGGTGAATATCCTGACCAGGCTAACAAAGGGGTATTCCCTTGCTGCAAAAACGTTTTTACTGATCGTGCTGTGTGGAATGGAGCTCCGTCCTAGATGAACACAAATGGTTCTTTTGAGGTGGTAGGCACCTCCTTGGCACACGACACTACTGTTGATATATTGTTCCCTCAACCAAGTACAGACGTCCAATGCCTTTGCCTCTGATGGCAGACTGCAAGACGACTTTGGTAGGATGTTTCACAGTCCAAACGATATAGTCGAGAAGGTACTTTTCGCCAGGGATCTTCACACAAACTGACATTTTTTACCACAATTTCAAACTTGAATCCACCACTAAAGCGGACGTGAAACGTAGAAAAAAGCGTTAAGACATGGTTTAGAATTTGCCTTGAACTCAGAAAATTTATTAATCACTACTGCATGGAAGCAAATACTGTCTAATTTAACGATAATCGCCGATTTCCATAAGTCCAAATCTCGGTGCTTGTGCTCCTTTGCCCATGCTATACGTTTTGACACCATAGGAGGAGCTTATTTGCGCTTTCTGGCTGGCCGACGAGCCTTGAACTTCATTTGTGAAAGTTTGCGTCTTACAGTTCTTCCAGATGCGATAGCGCCACTGTGTTCCAGACTTCTTTTTACTGGTTCTCACGGCAAAACATTTTCAAGGAGCGCTCAGGCCTGGGTGAAAGTATTGGTCTTTTGCCACACCAGGTCTTCCTTTGAGGGACGAATTCTCTATCAAAATCAATTTTCTTCTTTACGTTCCTTACGGATGATTCTGACATGCCCAGTCTTCGAGAAATCTCCCGACATGGATACATATTGGTGCCTATAGGCGCTTTACCTGCGCAACCTTTCTTTCATTTATTCGTAATGTTTCTAAAATCACTCAGTAATAAGAAGTCTTTATCATTAGAGACTAAAGGTTATAAATACACAAGGAATTGAACAATAATAGATGTTAATAATGCACTCACACATCAGACACGTCAGCTAATCCTGTTCTCAAAACTGTAACTGGCTTTAATCATCAAAAATAAGCTCTCACGAAAATGGATGCAGCAGCACAAATGAGATCATTTTATTGATGTTTTATTTAGTTCGAACCACCGTCTTCCTTTGGTAATGTTTGAATTTATTCTTCACTTTTCAAATTTTATACGAACTTTATTTTCATCTTTTTGAATTTGATTATTCCTAGAGTTGTCGTTTATATTAAAATACTGTGACATTTGATTTTTAAAGTGTTAACAGAGAATGAATTTCCACGTACATACTATCAAAAAATTAGTACATTAAGTCAATTTATAATTCTTAACTCCCAGACTCATGGAAAATGAAACATTTGATGAAGCACTTCGTGGCTAGTGTGTATGTGTCGGCTCGATGGAAATGGATGTTCAAGTCTTGTTGACACAGTTCGGCGTCCGTCGATCGCGATAACTCCGATCTGTAACTGTTAAAACAAACTACTCGCTTTGTTTGGTCAGTTTCAGATACAATCTCACTTTAACAGATATCCACGTATCGATGGAGTAGCACGACGAAATGTATTATCGGCCCTCGCTTACAATTGAAGCGATGGCGTTTGAAGGATGTCTGTCTTCTTTACTGCTACACGCAGTGACTGGACCACTCGGTACCGCAACAACTCCCTTTAGCTGAAACAATAAACCAAATATTCTTCGCGTGTTCGGGACGGGCTTATAAGCTTACACGAAACTTGATAATAGCAGTTTTTATGCCCGGTTTGCAAATGAATGTTCAAACGTAGATAATATGATATCTCGAATTATAAGTTCCACCATTCAAGCAAACACCACATTATAGTTCTGCGAGGATGTTGATTTGTGAAGTATTTTAGCGTCGTTAATGCGTCGCTACGGTTCTAATTCAAGAACTCTTACGTCGTAAACCCAAAGATAATGTATTCTCTAAATTACGTACAGAAAGCGTCGTAATACAATGTTCAGTTACTGTTCCCTGTTAATAATGTCACTCAATCACCTTTAGCTTCGGCGTTCTATCAACAAAATAGTTATTCACAGTTACACAATAAAGTTCAGTTACATGATGTAGACGACACGAAGTCTTAAAGTTATAACTGAGATTATTGAACTTCTGAATTCTCTGACCACTGCACTGGAAAGCACACCGATATGTCATTCAAGGAATTGAAGCTACGATTTACATCAGCAATTCTGACATTGACTACAGCTTTCGATAACTCGGCATACCTGTGAATTCTTCATGATTGCGTGTATGTGTTTCCCACTCAAGTCTATTTGTAGAGTTTTGCCTACGCCGGCGTCTGGTATATTGCTGTGTCCCTCAATGTTCGTGACAATCACAGATCGCGACGACTAAGTTCCAGAATTGATTAAGTATCACATGAGTTACTTTTCCCTTGCGAACAATATCTGTTCCGTTGTCTGGCTAAACGGTGAATGTTCTATCACCTTTCTTCAGAACTTTTACTGAAACGTCAAGACGATACTTGAAAAACTCTAAAATTCCAGATCGGTCTGAAACAATCAAATATCGATCAATAAGCGTGCTTCTATTGCGATGTCTACAACAGAGCGAATTAATATCTCTAGTGAAGTTTTTCATTGTAGTCGCAGTGAACTTACAGCTTGATGCGGCTACAACTCTTTTCTAGGATAAATGTTATCTCTGATCACTTTATCTCGTCTGGGCTATAACCTAAGTAAAGCATATATTTTGAATTCTTTATTTAGAGTGTCATGAATCGTAGGTTAATTGAACATATGATAGTCTTTCATTTAGTTCTTTTCGTGGAATAGATGTTGTTAGTTCCCTAGTATTTCTGTTGGTCAGACTTTCAATAGTGTTATTAGTTTGTTGCCAGTAGCTACCGTCAAAGTCAGGATAACTAATTTTCATATCTTTTGCTGTCAAAAGGGATGTCATTTGGGGCTCTATATTTGGGGTGTTACAACTTCCAATCAAAATATTGACTATTTTTTCGTTTTTTTCAATAAATATATAAAGAATGACGAACGTTTCCCATGTTCCACCTTTTGAATGAGAAATTTACTAAATGATCCGTTTTCCTCATTTGGGTTCCTCAGATCCACAGCGGCTATCCATGTACCTAGTAGGGGTTCGCCTAATCGAGTGTTAATAAACCGATGAGGGCTCAAAATTCAAGTAATAGGTACCACAAGTTATCTTGCTGTGGCACTCTCTGAACGTCGTCTACGTATCTGAAACGGAAATAAACGACGGGTAAGCGTTTTAATGACCTCAGACTTCAAGAAGAATATAATAATTCCAATCCAAAGGAAAGCAGGTGTTGACAGATGTGAAAATTACCGAAATATCAGTTTAATAAGTCACAGCTGCAAAATACTAACAGGAATTCTTTACAGACGAATGGAAAAACTGGTAGAGGCCGACCTCAGGGAAGATCAGTTTGAATTCCGTAAAAATATTGGAACACGTGAGGCAATACTGACCCTACGACTCATCTTAGAAGCTAGATTAAGGAAGAGCAAACCTACGTTTCTAGCATTTGTAGACTTAGAGAAAGCTTTTGACAATGTTGACTGGAATACTCTCTTTCAAATTCTAAAGATGGCAGGGGTAAAACACAGGGAGCGAAAGGCTATTTACAATTTGTACAGAAACCAGATGGTAGTTATACGAGTCGAGGGGTATGAAAGGGAAGCAGTGGTTGGGAAAGGAGTGAGACAGGGTTGTAGCCTCTCCCCGATGTCATTCAATCTGTATATTGAGCAAGCAGTAAAGGAAACAAGAGAAAAAATCGGAATAGGTATTAAAATCCATGGAGAATAAATAAAAACTTTGAGGTTCGCCGATGACGTAATTCTGTCAGAGACAGCAAAGGACTTGGAAGAGCAGTTCAACGGAATGGACAGTGTCTTCAAAGGAGGATATAAGATGAACATCAACAAAAACAAAATGAGGATAATGGAATCTAGTCTAATTAAGTCGGGTGATGCTGAGGGAATTAGATTAGGAAATGAGACACTTGAAGTAGTAAAGGAGATTTGCTATTTGGGGAGCGAAATAACTGATGATGGTCGAAGCAGAGTGGCTATAAAATGTAGTCTGGCAATGGCAAGGAAAGCGTTTCTGAACAAGAGAAATTTGTTAACATCGAGTATAGATTTAAGTGTGAGGAAGTCCTTTACTGAAAGTATTTGTATGGAGTGTAGCCACGTAGGGAAGTGAAACATGGACGATAAATAGTTTGGACAAGAAGAGAATAGAAGCTTTCGAAATGTGGTGCTACAGAAGAATGCTGAAGATTGGATGGGTAGATCACATAAGTAATGAGGAGGTATTGAGTAGGATTGGGGAGAAGAGGAGTTTGTGGCACAACTTGACAAAAAGATGGGACCGGTTGGTACGACATGTTCTGAGGCATCAGGGGATCACAAATTTAGCATTGGAGGGCAGCGTGGAGGGTAAAAGTCGTAGAGGGAGATCGAGAAATGAATACATTAAGCAGATTCAGAAGGATGTAGGTTGCAGTAAGTACTGGGAGATGAAGAAGCTTGCACAGGATAGAGTAGCATGGAGAGCTGCATCAAACCAGTCTCAGGACTGAAGACCATATAACACTCCCTCTCTGCTACTACTGTACCATAACCTCTATGCTAGAAGCAGGTTGTAACATAAAACAATTTTGTAAAAGTAACTATGGCACAAAGCAACAGAGCAGTGTTACCCTCTGAGAGGAATTTTGTTAAGTTGACCGTATTGTTCCTAATGGAAGTGGCTTATCGGAAATGAAAGTCAGAATTACGTTAATATTGGAATAGTGACAAACAAAATTTTGCCTAGCTATACTGTTTATAGAATAAGGGAAACGGTCGCCAGCCTAATTAGGCAAGAGAAAGATTAACATTCTCGTTTATGAAAGTAGGTATAAGTAACTATAATGGACAACACAACAAACACAACCTAGACTTAGCAACTCTCGAGTGCAATGAACTCTGACACACATATGTTTTAAGATTGAGGCTAACAACTGGAGCAGCACAGAAAAAAAAACTATTTGCAAAATTATAACACGTACAGAAAAACACTACCACTTTCAGGGTTTACACAAACTGAGTGGTCTTTATACTGTTAATATGCACACAAGAGAGACAAACACTTGGCATACATGAGAATGTAACGTTTCACAACTGCAGCTTTCTCACTTTTACTACAACGAAACACAATGTTGACAAAATTGCAAGAAACTGACTCACCTTTTGGAATTTACCACAGACAACAACGTGATCATTTACTTTATAAGACTCAGCCTAAAGTTTGAAGTTGGTAACAGCACTTTAAATAGCAGTTTCAATAGGAAAATTATTATTGGATAAATAACATTTGCTTTAACTCACTCTGTTACCACATTAGCTTTAACTATCTTTCTAATAAGTTCAAGAGGCATTATTTAACAAAGCTCTAGGCTTCAACGTACTTTCAGTAAGGACACTCGGTAATCACTTTACTTCAAACGGAGAGGACCCTGAGAGGTGTTATGATGAGGAGTAAAATCAAGGTAGGTAAATAAATTCCGATATGAATTACCTTATATTTCAGCACACTAACACATCCATTAGGCTGATCCTTCACTGTACATCAATATAGTATTACGTTACAGTGATTGCGCAATGTGGTGGCAACTGCATGTTGGTAGGTGGAATTACAGGTAGAATTGCCGGACTTTATCGTATCTTCATGGCGATGATTCATACAAATTCCAGAATAGATCCAGCTATTTATCCACCCATCCGAGGCATTGGAAAGAAGCAGTAAAAGCCTCTCTCTGAATCAGCATGATATGCACCTTTACATTGACAGTGCACAGACTGGTAGCTCCTTCCCGACTAGTGGCTCGTCTCCGACTCGTAGCTCGCCTCCGACTGACTGCTCGTCCCCGACTGACTATCAGTTCCACCTTTTCCACCTATGCCAACCACTATTTGCGCGCGCTACCTATTTCCGTTCCTGAGGGGAACCACACTACCTCTTACATACAGAATAACTAAGAGCCCTAAGTGAGGATCAGCAGTTTACATAATAGCAACCAAATGTATTAAAAACAGAACATTTTCACATATTGACACTTCTACAAAAATTATTCACACAAAATTACAATCATATACAGTAAGTATTGTTCCCTCCAAATGGGTCAAAGCATACAAATTGCAGATACACTACTTTGCATAGAATCAAATCACGACATCAAAGGTTTGACAAAGAAAAGAATACACAATTTTATGCTATCGATTTGAACACATTCACAGGCGATCAACAATGTAACATTAAATAAAGCAAAATGAATCCATACAGCATAAGAGCTGTGGTGTTACACATGCCCCATGTTTCGTTGAAGTTTCCCATCAGGGATACTTCAAGGAAACATCCATAACACCTAAGTGGTGCTGGCTGCAAAAAAAAATTTATTCCATCCAACTTCAGTTGGGAGAAAAAAAGACACACACACACACATTACAAATATACAGTATATACACTAAGAAATTGCATGTATTTCTTCCAAAATATTTTCAAAGTAAAATATCTAAAGCAATTTTCAATTTCACACTGGTTTAAGGAAACTAATTTTGCACCATAACACAAGATATCTTTAAGCATGTTCTTTTCATACACACACACAGTTCAATTAATAGGCAATCAGTACACAAACTCATCTACATATAAGTAGAATAGGAAAAGCCTTTAAATAATATGAACAAAAAAATTTAAACACATATACAATAACACAGGACATTCTAAGTTAGCAAAACAGAATTTTGTCCCTCAATAATTATAGAGGAATGTAAAATTTCACAGACACACAAGCATATTAATGATCACAGTATATTTTACAAGGTTCAGCAATTAATGAAATATTGAAAATTTCAGTTTGCATCCGGATATGCACAATTATTTATACAAACAACTATGAGAAACCTTTTCCAACTGACTCCTTAAATACCAAAGTAACTTTGCAAGGTTGTTTCAAAATAATTAACTTTAAAGCTGCTCTTCATTAATAGCAGTCCAAAATATTTGTTACACATAAACACACTAACATATTCAGAGCCTATCTTTAATCATCACTGCTGTGTTTCAAAACAAAGCAGTCCAAAACTTTACGTTATTTCAAAAAACCTAGTATCAAAAACATCTACATCCATTTAAATAAGATTCCTTATACATTTTATAATAACTTTTCACTGACTTCAATAAGAATAGTCAGTTTATAACATATTGCTCAAAAAAACCTAACTTAATTCACTGCTTGCCTCAGCACTAGCAGCCCATGTTACACATTCAACCATTATTGGTTTAGCAGTCTTTTTACATACACATTTAGACACAAAAACACAATTTAGATTAAGAATACACAAAAAAACACATTTTTAAATTGACACACTGCCCCATCCTCTAGGTTTGGCAGTTCATGACCACTTATCAGCTCCTTGCCTCACAATGGCAAGTCCTTTGGTTACTGCTCACATCGTATATTTTGTAGTCCTTAGCATCAGGACCACAGCATTTTTATTATTTTGTCTTGTTTTACTGCCCATCAACATATTTTTGAGCAGTTTATTGTCATCATTTCCAGGTTTTTTATCATTCTGACACACTTTTGGTAAAATTTGCATTAGTGGTATAAAACATGAAACCTCTAACTTTGAAACAGCAATTAGACACTGGTAACAAAACCATTTCTTTTCAAATGACACAATCAGGTAACATATACATTAATCGAGAAAGAATTAAATGTCATATTCAGGATCAAGTTAGGATAAAGTATTTCTTACTACTCCTTTATCATTGCTTTTCCACACACAGTTAGGTCATTACATACATCAAGATCAGGACAATAATTTCATATCCTATTGCAAGTGATTTCTGCCAACTCTTTTGCTGGCACTAGACACATACCTCACATCTACTTTACACATACCTTAGCCAGGTTCATCTCCTCAGTTTTAAACACATATACAGTTTTTCAATATCATATTTGCCCCTTTCTTCTCAAAAACATTTACATTTAATTATATTATAGTATTAATTTACCTTTTCTTTTCAATATTCTTACCTTTTCTCATCCATATTTCTCTTTCGAATTACTTTTCCATTACCTTTTCTCTTTAACAATATCCACAATACTTCATTATTCTTGGTCATTTTCTAGTGTACCCACAGTATTCTACATTATTTCCACACTATTCAATACACTCTGATAGAGAAGAAGGAAAGAAGATAGTAAAAGTTCTGAATGATGAAGAGGAAGGTTGGCAGCACGAAAAGAAATGGAAGTAGTGCTGACAACGACTCGGGTCCCTGGTGCTCGTCAGGCACCTGACAATGCAAAGGATGCATTGCCCCCTGAGGCTTAACAACCCTCATCTGAGGACATGTACCTTTAAATAACCAACATTGTGCAAACATAAGCCCTTTCTGATCTTTAAGTATATCAGAAATAAATTATTATCATGTGGAGTTCTTTGCACTCTCATTAAGTTACTATAAGCATCATGTCATAAAGTTTTCAGGTTTCTCACACTACATGGCCCTATTTCATAATTAGGCTGGCAACAATAAGTATTCAATTGAAAATAAACAGTTCCTAAGCAAAATCAAACAGTACACTACAATAAATAAACAACCTGCCCCAGGCCTCAAAGTCAACAAATCAATAATTAACTTTCAGGTAACACTCAGATACAATAATAATAAAGTCATGCATTATATTAACAGAGTATATACATATATCCTGCCCCCAGTCTCTTAATTAACAAGGCAGTCTTTTATGATTCACAAACAGTGACTTAAATCCGGTGGCTTTTTAGACCTCCTATCTTCTACATCTTTCACTATGCTATTCAGATCTTGCCAACGTTTTGTTTCATCAGGTGGCTTTTTAGGTTTTGGAATTTCAAAGTCTTTAGCAAGGTACAACATCTCCTGCTCTGCTATCATTTCATCAGGTGGTTCTTTTTGTTCCTGTGCCTCACACTTACTCAAAACATTAGTTAAAGCTTGCCCCAATATAGTGTTATCATGAGGTTCTTTTTGTTCCAGTGATTCACACTCTTTGAAAACATTTGTGAAGGCTTGCCCCAGTATAGTATCATCTGGGGGTTCCTGCAAATTATGCCCCTGTGTTACATTACTAAATAATTCATTCGGTTTTGGCCCAGTTCTACTTCCTGTATCTTGCTTTGGAAAAATGTCACTAATTTTCTCATACCCTCTTTCAGTAAAAGTATATTCACTTTCATTTACACCTGAAAACTCATCTTCACTGGAGTCATCACTACTCTCTCCCTCACCATCAGATTTATTTAAGTACTCGACTTTTGAACAATGGGGAAAGTTAGTATATTCATTTTCATCTGTATTCATATACTCTTCATCATCTGAACTATCACTGATTTCATTTTCGTCATCAGATTCGAGCAGGAATGCAACTTTTAAACAGTGAGGCAGATTATCACTAGATGTTTCAGCCACTTCATTTTTTGACTCATTTTCTACACAATGCACATCGTTTGGACAGTCAGACACTTCTGTTATATCACTTTGAACGATTTCAGCCTTAACTTCATACTTAGTATAATCGTCACATACTTCAATAATTTTCATTTCATTTTCTTCCATGCTGTCATTTTCAGGTAATCGTGCGAAATTCTTACTAGACCCTTCTGCATCAAAACTATTAAACACCTTTCCATCAACAATAATTTCATCTGCACTGCTCATAATGTCATGATTACGAACGTCCTCCTCTACCTCTTTTTTACCTATTATTAATTGTGCACACGTCTTTTGCGTGGCATATTCTACCTCCCTTTCCTCCTTATTCATCACAACCTCCCCCACATCTACGTCTTTTACCTCATACACATCATTAACAGTACAAATGTTCTCCTTTTCACTCGCCTTTTCTGGCTCCCTTTCATTCTTTAAAAAAGTCTTTTCACACGATTCCGATACCGAGTTATCATTATCATATGACATATTAACTTTATTTTCATCTCTACATTCATCTACTACTGAAACCGGCCATCGGAAGTGTCCGATCCCGCCTCTTCTGTCTCTCTCTAAAGGTACGTTTACACTGGGATACATGTATCGCGACATGTATGAGCGACATGTCAATTTGACATGTCGCGATACATCACCTCATACAAAAATTCACGGAACTTGTATGCGGACCCTCGAGCTCATACATGTCGCGTATACATTTTGTATATCGCTTTTTGGCCATATACGCGACATGTATGAGCGACATTTGAAGAACTCGCGCATGCGCAGTACTATCATTTCCTGTCGTCTTGTCGACTGCCGCTTATTTCGACGATTAGCGCATGCGTGGTACCAGGCTCTTTGGCGGCTGTTTGAGTTTTGAAGGTGCCGACTGTCGTTTCGACGTTAATGTATCTGCATAGAATATCAAAAAGTGCCATATGCAACATTATTCTTCGTGTTTGCGAGGCCGTTGTGCAAGTTTTATCCCAAGAAGTGAAGGTAAAAGTTTTATATATATCAGAGTATGTCATACATTATATAATTTTTTCATGCGTCTGGCACGTATATCAATGTTTTGCTGTTATTCCGGCGGCCTCGCGTGATAATGTTGACAACGGATGCCGACAATCGTGTGTGAGACGTTGGCATTAGCAATCGCGCAACAATGCAAATGTTTTGTCATGAAATCTTCGTTTTACGAGGAATCCCCAATGGCTAAAAAACGGAGTGTTACTGCCAACTGATCCTCTGGTGGAATCGCTTCCCGAAAGTTTGTGTTGGTTTTGGACACAAGAAGAGCCACAAGTGATAACAAACCGCGGAAATCCTCCATACTCATCCTAAGATAATTTCTAAAATATACGCCATCCTCTAGCGTTAATTCGCGAGAAACTCTCTGTGCCATCATCTACGCTTCCTCCGCCTTTTCTTCCTATCATCTTCCAAAAGAGCAAGTGTATCAGCACATAAAAATGTGAAAACTTCCAAATCGTCGTCGGAAGCTATCGCACAGTGATACATATCAACCAGTGTAAACGCACGGTCATACATGTATGAGGTTGATACTTGTCAACTCATACAAGTCGCGATACATGTCGCAAAGTCGCATATACATGTATCTCATACATGTGCCGATACAAATCGCAGTGTAAACGCACCTTAAGGCAGCCATCTTGTTCCGACGTCTGCCATTTATGTCTGCTGCCAAGTGCAATGTACGCTGCTTCGGCAACGGCTGGCCCGAGCACGAACGGTCACGTGACTTCGCACTGGGAACGCCACTATGTAACATTCCGCGCCCGTCTGCTATAGGCGCGCCCTTAACCTTCCTGCCCCGTAGTTCACGTCTTTCCTTCTCGAACCTAATATTTGGCATCTTTTCTTTGGGCCCAAAACCGGTTTCCGCGTGAATCCGGCCCGTAACACACGCGGTCTTTAGTTTTCCATTCCGTCTCTAGTTTGGGAATTTCGTGCTATGTATCCTCTGCCGCGCGTCGTATAATTTCCTCTACCTCTCGCACGACCTCTTTGAATCGCGTTTACACGATATCTTTCGTTTTCAGGTTGTTCATTTTGGTCATTACTTTCTCGCAAATAATTATTGTTATTATGGGGACGGTACTCGCGATTTCTTCGCCAGTGATCTTCATCTTCTACCCTTTCCAAGAACGCAGAAAAACTACTGTGTGTACTCCCAACATATCGTTTCGAATCCTCAGGCAGTTTCTGCCAAAGAACCCAAACGATCTCAGCTTCAGTTCTTCTAGCCTTCAAATGTATTAGTTTTCTGTACCATGATTCGCAGAATTCTTTCATGGTTTGCCTACCTCTGATGTCATACAACCTGGCCATTAGAAATTCACGCCACAACTGGTCTTGTTTTTGTTCTGACCAGTATTCATCAATAAATTTTTGTTTAAACGTTTCAAAATACATCTGGTTAGTATCCAGATTCAACCCCCATCTTTTTGCTTCTCCCGTTAGTGCACTAATTACAACATTAATTTTTTCCTGATCAGACAAATATTCAGGAAAATTTCTTTCGCAATTCTTTACAAAGTCTAGGGGGTGCCAGCCGTTATGTCTCTTCGCTGGGTCGAATTTTTCCTCGCCCTCTAATATTTTACTGAGAGGCATTCTTTCAGTAAAATGTGTAGGTCCGGTTTGTATTTTCCTTTCCAAGTCATACACTTTGCCTTGGATTTGTGAAGTGTTATGTTCACACTTCTTTTTGCAAGTAAGAATCTGTTTGGTTAGAGCTCTGCTTGTTTCTGTTACAGATTGTTTAATCTGTGCAAATTCCGCGTTACATTCGGTTTGTATTTCGGATTTAATACCGAATACCTTTTCGTCAACCTTAGTACAGACTAAGGGTTCAATTTGATCTTGAATTTTAATTACTTCAGAGTCAAATCTTTCGTTAATGTCATCAATTTGTCCTTGTATGTTGGCAATATTGCCATTGATGACAGTAATTTCGCTTTTGAGGTTTTTAATTTCATTACTCACAATGTCTACTTTTACATCAACTTTCTCAATCTGTTTACTAATATCACTACCCTGTGCTGCAATTAGTTGTCTTTGTTCTACACTTTGTTGCCCCAGTGCATTAATATTGTCACTCTGTGCTGCAATTTGTGCAGACAACATTTTTAACAATTCTATCATATCTGGATTCTTTTGACTTTTAGGTTCTGCTACATTTTTGTGTTCGAGTCCTACTTCCCTTTCTGGTTTTGGTGATTCAAACATATCCCTCGATTCATCAGCATAGCCACTGTCTTCGACAACATCGCCTACATTGTCTTGCTTAGTACGCGCTACACACATAGCTTCAATCTGTTTATTAATGTCTGCGTGATAACGTACGTAATTTAACTCGCGCGTCATGCCATCTGTTGGTGTGCTGCCTGAACTGCTCTCGGTTGCATTTTGCTCTCGCGCGTCTAAATTTATTTCTAATTTCCTGTCCATTTTAGCTATTATTAAGTACTGATACCTTTTATTTTTAATTTAAACTGAACTTTCACTACTAGTTCTGTCAAGTAATGTACAGGTTCGTGCCGCTGGACGTTTTACGTTCACTCAATGTTTGTAAAATGCTAACTACTTATAATTTTTTTTTTGTCTGTAGGTGCAAATTGAACAACGTCCTGTCACGCGGCGCCACGTATAACACTCCCTCTCTGCTACTACTGTACCATAACCTCTATGCTAGAAGCAGGTTGTAACATAAAACAATTTTGTAAAAGTAACTATGGCACAAAGCAACAGAGCAGTGATACCCTCTGAGAGGAATTTTGTTAAGTTGACCGTATTGTTCCTAATGGAAGTGGCTTATCGGAAATGAAAGTCAGAATTACGTTAATATTGGAATAGTGACAAACAAAATTTTGCCTAGCTATACTGTTTATAGAATAAGGGAAACGGTCGCCAGCCTAATTAGGCAAGAGAAAGATTAACATTCTCGTTTATGAAAGTAGGTATAAGTAACTATAATGGACAACACAACAAACACAACCTAGACTTAGCAACTCTCGAGTGCAATGAACTCTGACACACATGTTTTAAGATTGAGGCTAACAACTGGAGCAGCACAGAAAAAAAAACTATTTGCAAAATTATAACACGTACAGAAAAACACTACCACTTTCAGGGTTTACACAAACTGAGTGGTCTTTATACTGTTAATATGCACACAAGAGAGACAAACACTTGGCATACATGAGAATGTAACGTTTCACAACTGCAGCTTTCTCACTTTTACTACAACGAAACACAATGTTGACAAAATTGCAAGAAACTGACTCACCTTTTGGAATTTACCACAGACAACAACGTGATCATTTACTTTATAAGACTCAGCCTAAAGTTTGAAGTTGGTAACAGCACTTTAAATAGCAGTTTCAATAGGAAAATTATTATTGGATAAATAACATTTGCTTTAACTCACTCTGTTACCACATTAGCTTTAACTATCTTTCTAATAAGTTCAAGAGGCATTATTTAACAAAGCTCTAGGCTTCAACGTACTTTCAGTAAGGACACTCGGTAATCACTTTACTTCAAACGGAGAGGACCCTGAGAGGTGTTATGATGAGGAGTAAAATCAAGGTAGGTAAATAAATTCCGATATGAATTACCTTATATTTCAGCACACTAACACATCCATTAGGCTGATCCTTCACTGTACATCAATATAGTATTACGTTACAGTGATTGCGCAATGTGGTGGCAACTGCATGTTGGTAGGTGGAATTACAGGTAGAATTGCCGGACTTTATCGTATCTTCATGGCGATGATTCATACAAATTCCAGAATAGATCCAGCTATTTATCCACCCATCCGAGGCATTGGAAAGAAGCAGTAAAAGCCTCTCTCTGAATCAGCATGATATGCACCTTTACATTGACAGTGCACAGACTGGTAGCTCCTTCCCGACTAGTGGCTCGTCTCCGACTCGTAGCTCGCCTCCGACTGACTGCTCGTCCCCGACTGACTATCAGTTCCACCTTTTCCACCTATGCCAACCACTATTTGCGCGCGCTACCTATTTCCGTTCCTGAGGGGAACCACACTACCTCTTACATACAGAATAACTAAGAGCCCTAAGTGAGGATCAGCAGTTTACATAATAGCAACCAAATGTATTAAAAACAGAACATTTTCACATATTGACACTTCTACAAAAATTATTCACACAAAATTACAATCATATACAGTAAGTATTGTTCCCTCCAAATGGGTCAAAGCATACAAATTGCAGATACACTACTTTGCATAGAATCAAATCACGACATCAAAGGTTTGACAAAGAAAAGAATACACAATTTTATGCTATCGATTTGAACACATTCACAGGCGATCAACAATGTAACATTAAATAAAGCAAAATGAATCCATACAGCATAAGAGCTGTGGTGTTACAACCACAACAAAAACAAAGCGTTTTAACTACCTCATTTTTTTTAATTTCCCTGTAAATTTGTCGAGGAATTTGTCTTCTGTTCGCAGTTAGACTTTGCTCCCGCACGAGCCCAGGAAAAAAACGTTTAGAAGAGCGGTTTTAGGTCTGTCAAAATATTTCTCAGGCGCGTTCTGGGTGGCTTATTGCAAGGAGCGGCGCCTGACGAGAAACTTTCGTTCCTCGTTACAACTTGCAGTGTATGCTCGTCAGTTTCTCCTCCGGCAAACGCGCGGGGGAAAGCGCTCAAACGGGGACACACGCTCCCGCCCCAAGTTCTGTCTGCTCGACAAACACGTACAAGAGCGGAACCGGCAACTTCTGAAAGCGAAGTTGGCTCGCCTGATCTGGAGCGCGCCGCCGCCCGGCCGCCTCTATCGAGTTACGTCAAAACCGGAGAGCGGCGAACGCGCAGATACATTCAGCGCACCTACCTGTCCGCTGGAAGGCCCATCCAGTCGCTTCGTAAGTGGCGAACTGGAGAAAAACCTCATCTGCTGCAGTACTGGAAGGTACGGCCAAAGCGAAGTAGCACGCACCTTCAAGCAACTTAACAACAGCGTTTGCCATGGTTGACCGTCATCATAAGGTCCAAACACATTACGGAAATGCAACCAACTGAGGTCATCGACGACATATCGAAATGTAATGCAACTCCAGAGCGTTCTTCTAGGAAATTTAAATCCCCGTTAAGAGGGGCTAGGCCGAACAACGACCGTAATACGTCATACGCAGAGAGGCAACATACACACCGTGAACAAGTAGCATCACACTCTAACATAGCACGACAGTTGTATGCTCGTCAGTTTCTCCTCCGGCAAACGCGCCCAACAGAAATATGTCCATCATAAAAGCTTTAAAATCAAAAACATCTAGTGGGTACGATAAAATATCAACAAAGTTAATTAAAGAACGTGATTCTGAGCTAAGTAACATATTAAGCTGTCTGTGTAACCAGTCGTTTATCAGTGGAATATTTCCTGAATAGTTGAAATATGCTGAAGTTCAGCCACTGTTTAACAAGGGGAGATAAAGAAATAGCATCAAATTTCCGTCCAATTCCGCTGTTGCCAGCATTCTCAAAAATTTTAGAAAAAGTAATGTACAGTCGGCTTTATAACCATCTTACCTCAAATAACATACTGTCAAAGTCACGGTTTGGATTTCTAAAAGGTTCTGATATTGAGAAGGCTATCTACACTTACAGTGAAAATGTGCTTAATTCATTAGACAAAAAATTGCAGGCAACTGGTATATTTTGTAATCTGTCAAAGGCATTTGACTGTGTAAATCACAATATCCTTTTAAGTAAATTAGAATATTATAGTGTAACAGGAAATGCTGCAAAATGGTTCAAATCTTATATCTCTGGCAGGAAACAAAGGGTGTTATTAGGAAAGAGACATGTATCAAGCTATCATGCATCATCCAACTGGGAACTAATTGCATGTGGGGTCCCACAAGGTTCCATTTTGGGGCCCTTACTTTTTCTTGTGTATATCAATGACCTTTCATCAGTAACATTACCAGATGCCAAGTTCATTTTGTTTGCCGATGATACAAACATTGCAATAAATAGAAAATCAGTGTAGTGCTAGAAAGATCAGATAATAAAATATTTGTGGACATTAATCACTGGTTCCTAGCCAATTCTTTGTCACTAAACTTTGAAAAAACACATTACATGCAGTTCAGAACTTGTAAGGGGTGTCCCACGAGTGTATGCCTAACATACAATGACAAGTGGATAGAAGAAGTGGACTGTGTTAAATTCTTGGGATTACAGCTTGATAATAAATTAAACTGGGAGGAGCACACCACAGAACTGCTGAAACGTCTCAACAAATCTCTATTTGCAATGCGAATTGTGTCAGACATAGGGGATATGAAAAAGCTGGCTTACTTTCATTCCATAATGTCATATGGGATTATTTTTTTGGGGTAATTCATCAAGTCAAGCTAAAGTTTTCTGGGCACAAAAACATGCAGTAAGAGTTACATGTGGTGTGAACTCAAGAACATCCTGCAGAACACTGTTTAGAGAACTAGGGATACTAACTACTGCTTCCCAATAAATTTATTCCTTAATGAAATTTGTCATTAAAAATATATCAATTTTTCAAACCAACAGCTCAATTCATGGAATCAATACTAGAAATAAGAATAATCTTCACAAGAATTTAAAGTCATTTAGTCTTGTACCAAAAGGTGTGCATTATTCAAGAACACACATTTTCAATAGCTTGCCAGCAGCCATAAAAAGCTTAACAACCAATGAAATTCAGTTCAAGAGAAGCCTAAAGGATTTATTGGTGGCCAACTCCTTCTACTCCATTGATGAGTTTCTCAGTAAAATCAACTGATTTGTGTATATAACTTCTGCACAATTTCAGTGCAGTAATGTGTTCATTGTAAATAAGTATTATAGTTGAATTACACATGTATTACTTTATAAATAAATAAATAACTATTTTATTTTAAAGTCAGTGCATTAGTATTTGTAAAATGACTCCTTCATACAATGTCCATTAAGAAATGATCATTCCACTTGGGACCTGTGGAATGGTACATCAGCTTATTTGTTTTAGTTGTAAAAATTTGTCAAGTATTGTTGTTTTTCTGGCATGTTCTACATCCTGGAGGACCTCCTCACTACGGATCAATTGCAATATAAGTAAATCTAATCTAATCTAATAAGGTCCAAACGCATTACGTAAATGCAACCGACTGAGATCTTCGACGAATGCCGACATTTCGAAATGTAATGCAACTCGAGAGCGTCCTGCTTGAAAATTTAAAGCCCTGGTAAGCGGGGCTAGGCCGAACAAGGACCGCAATACGTCATACGCAGAGAGGCAACATACACACCGTGAACAAGTAGCACCACACGCTTACATAGCACGACAGTCTAACATATACAGTCGCGACACTCATGGCTTGAAAATTGTTACCGTTTGATAGTTGGTGCGTCACTAACACCCCAGGCGGCGAAAAAGCAGCCGTAAAATTAGTTTTTAATTATTTTTCTAGTTAATAGTGATGTAGCTCTTGCATCTTTGTTTTAAGAGCATTATTAAATTATCAAGAGACGTGAATGATCATGAAAAACATGTAATAACAACCGCATCTCCCTTGTTCAGTGACATAAGTTACAACTTAATGATGAAGAAATACTTTCGAATATGTGAATAATTACAGCTTTCTCCGCTGAAAACAAGAGAATATAAACACATATTTCATGCATGCTTTCGGAGTATGCTGATGCATTAGCTCCATACTTAACAATCATATACAACCGTTCGCTCGACGAAAGATACGTACCCAAAGACTGGAAAGCTGCGCAGGTCACACCAATACTCAAGAAAGGTAGTAGGAGTAATCCACTAAATTACAGGCCCATTTCATTAACGTCGATATTCAGTGGGATTTTAGAAAATATATTGTGTTCGAACATTATGAATTACCTCGAAGAAAACGGTTTATTGACACACAGTCAACATGGGTTTAGAAAACATCGTTCCTGTGAAACACATGAAGTGTTGAGTGCTATTGACAAGGGATTTCTGATCGATTCCTTATTTCTGGATTTCCGGAAGGCTTTTGACATTGTACCACACAAGCGGCTTGTAGTGAAACTGCGTGCTTATGAAAAATCGTCTGAGTTATGTGACTGGATTTGTGATTTCCTGTCAGAGAGGTCACAGTTCGTGGTAATTGACGGAAAGTGATCGAGTAAAACAGAACTGATTTCTGACGTTCCCCAAGGTAGTGTTAAGGCCGTTTGCTGTTCCTTATCAATATAAACGATTTGGAAGACAATCTCAGCAGCCGTCTTAGGCTCTTTGCAGATGAAGCTGTCGTTTATCGACTACTAAAGGCATCAGAAGATAAAAACAAATTGCAAAACGATTTAGAAAAGATATCTGAATGGTGCGAAAATTAGCAGTTGACCCTAAATAACAAGAAGTGTGAGGTCATCCACATGAGTGCTAAAAGGAATTCGGTAAACTTCGGTTACACGATAAATCAGTCTAATCTAAAGGCCGTAAATTCAACTGAATACCTAGATATTACAATTACGAACGACTTAATTGGAAGCAGCATATAGAAAATGTTGTGGCGAAGGCTAACCAAAGACTGTGTTTTATTGGCCGGACACTCAGAAAATGTAATAGATCTACTAAGGAGACTGCCTACACTACGCTTGTCTGTCCTCTTTTAGAATACCGCTGGGCGGTGTGGGATCCTTACCAGATAGGACTGACGGAGTACATCGAAAAAGTACAAAGAAGGGCAGCACGTTTTGTATTATCGCAAAATATGGCAGAGAGAGTCACAGAAATGATACAGGATTTGGGCTGGCGTTTTTCGTTGCGACGGAATCTTCTAACAAAATTCCAATTACCAACTTTCTCCTCCGAATGCGAAAATATTTTGTTGACGCAGACCTACATAGGGAGAAACGATCACCACGATAAAATAAGGAAAATCAGAGCTCGTACGAAATGATATAGGTGTTCGTTCTTTCCGCGCGCTATACCAGATTGGAATAGTAGAGAATTGTGAAGGTGGTTCGATGAATCTTCTGCCAGGCACTTAAATGTGATTTGCAGAGTATTCATGTAGATGTAGAAGAATATATTTCTTTTGTTGTCTGTTCTTATTGTGACAGGCACTATCCTTGCACGTAACAACTTAGTGGTGAGCCTAATGTTTCGCAAAGTCTTACACTTCATTCCACTTTTAATACATAAATATTTTTTATATATAATTACTTTCACTTCAAAAGCGAATGTACTGAGCATTCTCTCTTTTTGTGGCTCAGACGCAGCAACAATTGTAGAACTGGTTTCTTCCGCGCTGTGAAACAGTTTTATTGCTTTTGATATGTTAGTATCACGTCTATGTGACTTTCCCTTCAGCTGCAGTTGTGGCAGCTTACCTGCTACGTTAAATAATGTAGGTACTGCGTTCCATACACGTTTCTTATGTTCCACGTTCACTGATTTGGCTGGAAGTGTAATGAAGAAAACCTCACGTTTTTGAGTAGATGTACGACGCTTTTGGCTGGCGTTTTTTTCTGAAAGAACACGACGTTCTCCAGTAAACATTTGCAAGTTATAATAAAACACCTCCTAGAATCATTAGGAAACCTAAAAAGACTAATGTGGTGTCGTCTTCTTGTTGTTACTCCAATTTATTGTGCAACAGACGCTCCCGTTTGTAAAAACTGTTCTTCAGACCAATATAAATAACTAAGATTCGCTTTCGCTTTCACTAGATCTCGCCGAATTGTGCACTACAACTTGCTGTCCGCTTGGTGCGTTGGAATCGCAGTGGGTAACAAAAAACAGACGGGGTGTTACCATAGACCATAGATAACATAGGCTGTGCATGACGTCATTTTACTGAAACCAACATCCAAGTCACATGACTTGGGGAATGTCATTAAGCATTTATGGCGCACAGTTTATGACTTTTTGTTATAAATCAAATGTTGTGCTTTTTACTAGATGCAGAAGACCCTCACATATACTCAGATTAAATAATTGTTTTGTATCCTACAGATTACGTAAAGTGACGAAAATCTCAGTTGTTTAAGTGAATTACTTTAAAATACTTGCAGACATATTTCCGTAAATTGAGAGTTAGTATGTATGTTGGTCCTTGGATGTAAAACTTCGTGAATGACTGTAATATATTACGCTTCCTAGCTTGATATCGTTTCATTATCTGCACTGGATTAAGCAAGAGTCAGACAGCGTAGTGCTGATTTTGTGTAAATAGCTGACATTATGCGCATAAACGAATTTCCTTTCTTACAAAAGCTTACTAAAGCATTTCACCCATATTCTTGTGGAATCGTTAGAAAAATAATGCTACGTTCGAAACTGTTATTTTGTCTTCCACTCCTGTGGAAGCGGTGAACTACTAGAATTCACAGTGCAAAAAAAAAAAGAAAGGTATTCACTAAAGAACAGCGATTCTGTCGTTCGTTAAAAGAATTGTCAAAACGTTTCAACTTGACCACATGTAAAAAAAAACTAGGTTAACTGCACTACTACATGTGTAAGAATTGTACAACAGTTCGTTGAATTGTGAAAATCAGTGCTACAAAAGACAGAAACTGTAACCGTCAGCTACACTACACACAGCGTGTAATGACAAGAACTCAGATTTCTGCCCCGAGTCACGTGACTTAGATGTTGATTTCAAGCATTAACACGGCAGAGATAGGGACATGCGCGGTCTACGTTATATATGGTTGTTGCGACTGTTATGTTAGTCTGTGACTGGCACTATACTCAACCAAAGATGAGGAGTGAATATTAATTACCAAATAGTCAACAGTTTGCAATGACGGACGACAGAAATTATCGATAGTGAATATTAATCGGCTATGAGTGAGCAAGTTGCATTGACCAACGTCAGAAGTTATCGATAATGAATATTAATTGTCTTTGACTCAGCAAACTGCATTTACCAACGTCAGAAGTTATCGATAATGAATATTAATTGCCTATGAGTGAGCTAGTTGCATTGATCAAAGTAAAATGTTATCAATATTTGACATTAATTACCAAAGAATGAGTACCTTGAAACTTCCTGGCAGATTAAAACTGTGTGCCCGACCGAGACTCGAACTCGGGACCTTTGCCTTTCGTGGGCAAGTGCTCTACCAACTGAGCTACCGAAGCACGACTCACGCCCGGTACTCACAGCTTTACTTCTGCCAGTACCTCGTCTTCTACCTTCCAAACTTTACAGAAGCTCTCCTGCGAACCTTGCAGAACTAGCACTCGCAGGAGAGCTTCTGTAAAGTTTGGAAGGTAGGAGACGAGGTACTGGCAGAAGTAAAGCTGTGAGTACCGGGCGTGAGTCGTGCTTCGGTAGCTCAGTTGGTAGAGCACTTGCCCGCGAAAGGCAAAGGTCCCGAGTTCGAGTCTCGGTCGGGCACACAGTTTTAATCTGCCAGGAAGTTTCATATCAGCGCGCACTCCGCTGCAGAGTGAAAATCTCATTCTGAATGAGTACCTTAGTTGATCAACATCAGATGTTATCGACAGTGAATGCTAATTGCGAGCGAGTGAGCAAGTTGAACTGACCAATGTCCACTCTGCTCAGTTCTGAACTGGAGAGACTACAACATGTAGCAAAGTTGTGAAGCGTGACTTCACAGTTGCCATGTTAAAGAGGGGCAAGATGTCATCTTGTTCAGCTACATCGAAAAAATACATGACAGTGGGTGTGTTTAGTTTGTAGTCGACTGTTAGCTGTTGCCTTTTACATGTTACCCCTTCACTCCAAGATCAGTTTTACAATCATTCTGTTCTGTTTACATACGTAATCTCCGTACTGCCATGAAAGTTTCTCACAAATTACGCTTCTCAAAAATCTTACTTCTGTGCAAGATATTTTTGCTTTTCGCATTTTATTTCCTAAATGACGAAACTACATAGCGACACAAAATGACCAAAATAGTACCACGAAAAATTTCTTGTTGTAGTTATCTCACCTGATAACGCGAACTTTCATGCAACAACACGTATGATGGAAAGTGGTTTTCTCTCTACACCTAAAGAGAAAAAAGTTCTGAACAAATCATTAGGCAACGAAACTGCTAAACCATTGCTTTGTTGCCCATTTCAGCTGCTAACAGAGGGAAAAAATCTTTAAAATCTTTAATATTAATATGATTCACTTAACAAGTTGTTTACTGACAAGAATTTTGGGAAAGGGAGGAGGGAGTCAAATCAGTAAGACGTAAACATCATACTTTTATTTTGTTTATTGTTTTTTCTTCATATATATATATATATATATATATATATATATATATATATATATACCACCTCTGTCAACCTTGATAGTAAAGAGAGCTGGATTTATGACAGGAGTTGTGCAGTATGTGTGATCAGCTGGACACATGTAGGGAACAATAATAAGTTCTTTCCACTCAACAAACCTTAACATTTAAATAATCTTTCTCACAACATATCCTGATATGTAATAAATAATATTCTCCTGGTATTCACTGAGTGGTACTAAATCAAGAGCCTCAAAAAAACAAGTTTGTTTACTATCATAAACAAACACATCACTTTGCTTCTTATGACACTTGAATTCACGAACACTGAAAGAGCTGACTTTCTCAATGGCATCCACATTACTCCGTCACCTGCAGAAACATTGTTCTTGAGCAACATTGTTGTCAGAGCAGACAGGAACTGCAACGTGGTGGGATTATTGTTGCAACCAAAGCTAGATCTGATGCGAGGAAAAAAGAGTTCCAGATGATCTTTTGACAGTTTGTACGCTGAAAAACACTTCAGAGGTTCAGTATTCAGAAATAGAAACTCCAGGGAGAGGCTTCTAACATTTTGCATGCACATCATACATTCCAGCACAAATGTTTCTCGTGGATGTAATAGTGCACACATACCATCAGTCCTTAATGTTTGAAAGATGCGTTCTGCATGGCAATGAACTTCGGTCCAATAATTTACATTTGTACCTCTCAATGGTTTTTAAAACCCTTAGCATGAACATTCCTTGAGTTTATGTATAATTTTGATAAAGTCTACAGTGGCAGATGTGTCCTGGAAAACTGGATGTTGGGAGCTCTCTAGAAATTCAATGGCATCAGCAACACTGGAGATCATTGTCTGGGCTGCTAAAGAGACATCCGTTTTCTCTTTATAAAATTTCACATGTGAACCTGAAAGTGAATTGACAAATTTTAAAGATTCACTCTCTTGCAGATAAAGTAACCTCAAAGTAAAGTCCCACTTCACATCCCTTGCTTCACAGTTAAGACGAGGTTTGGAACTTAAATAGTGGCAACTATTTATTCACAACCGATACAAAAGAGTTACATGTTTGCACCTGTTATTGTCCTTCAAAGTAGTCACCAGCGTTGTGTAGAACCCGTTGCCAGCTATGTGGAAAGCGTAGTACACCGTTAGCAGAGCCTGTTCCGTTGATGGTGCGAATGGAGCGGTCTACTACCTGCCTAAACTCTGGAACAGTTCTGAAGCGAATGCCACGTAGTGGTTCCTTCATCTTCGGAATCAAATCAAAGTCAAAAGGACTTAAGTCCGGAGAGTATGGTGGATGGTACAGTACTTGCCAATCCCATCGACCGAACAGAACAGCCACAGATTGCGCTGTACGCGCCCGCGCATTGTCGTGCAAAATGATGGGTGATTTGCGTAGAAAGTGTCGCCGCTTCTTTCGCAAAGCTGGTCGCAGGTGATGCTCCAAAAGCGAACAGTGATACTGTGCATTGATGGTCTGCCGTGGAGGGACGTAATGCGTTAGGATAAGATCCATCACAGTCACCATAACTTTCACCATACTGGGGCTCTGACGCACTTTCGACTTTCGTGGCGACCCATAATGACGCCATTCATTGGATTGGCGTTTCAGTTTTGGCTTCGTTACATTCGCTTCAGAACTGTTTCAGGGATTCAACCATCAGTAGACGGCTGCATTCGCACCATCAACAGAACAGGCTCTGCTAACCGTATACTACGCCTTCCACATCGCTGGCAACGGGTTCTACACAACGCTGGTGACTACTTTGAAGAACAGTAACAGGTGCAAACATGTAACTCTTTTGTATCGGTTGTGAATAAATAGTTACCACTATTTAAGTTTCAATCCTCGTTATTTCCTTTTCAGCTGAAGTATTAGGAATTAATTTCATCATATGGCATTGATCAAGGACTGCATGAACATTACTGTCATTGTCAGGATGCTTGAAGTAAGGGGCAAAATTCATTGAGCATCCAAGATTCTTCAGTGTGTGAATGTTGACAGAAGCACCATAAAATGGCACTGACCTCACAAGAACACCAACAGAAAACAATTTGAGTATATAAACTCTCACAGTTTCTGTCACTACATCTAATGACAGTTTATTCACTAGGAAATATGCAACTGGGCGCTTAAACTTTTCAGTGTATGATCCTTCCGAAAACCTTAAGCTTTAGTAGCGACTTCTTCTGCTTCTATATTCACAGTGTTGCCCAAATCAACATAGCCTGCAGACAGTTTTTTGTTATTGTTCCACACGAGCTGCTTCCTTAAGATTTCGTTTCTCACTGGTATTATGTTTTAGGTAGTTGACCTCTTGTAGATAGCCAGATTCACAATTTATTGATGATAAATTCTGTGCTGTATGCAGATAAGTTAAGCCAACTTTGGTCTTTACCGCTGCCTGCTCACCGACTCAACTGTTTCATGATCAGTATCTTTAGTATAGAGTTGATATTCATCAGTGATATTACTTTTCACAATGGACGTTCCTGTTACTGTTTCTCTCTAACATGAACAGTTACAGAGAGATCAAATCAGAATATGTAAGATAATTGTGGTTCCGATTCCACTACAAAAATCTGAAATATGGGAAAGTTGGACGTGTGGCAGAAGAAAAATTGACATCAATTCAAACGTAACATAAAACTGTGAAGTCTTTCAGATTAACGGACGTAAGTACTGTAAATATAAGTTAGGTATCTGTTTTTTTGTAAACTAATAAAATATTTAAATAATACAACTTAAATTGATCTTACTGTCAAGACTACCTGTCACAAAAAGCATAAATTGTAAGCTCCCAGATCCTGACATTGTGGGTTATCCGAGGAGAACAATGTCTCTCTTAATCCTTGAAATGTAAACGATAATTATTTCAAAATATCAATAAAAAGTGCTGAGACTAGATATAAATTGGGTGTGAACACAATAGGGTGTTCTTATGATCAGTGACCTTACGCAAACGTTAACGAAGAACAAGAAAAAGCAGTTGTTGTTGTTGCGATAGCAGCAACATTAGGGTATCATTGTCTCAGGGGTTCTTCAGGCAGAACAAGAACTCCACGTCCTCAGAGTTAAAATTAAGTAGAAAAAACTGAAAACTGTTAATAGATGTCATATGACAGTACTTGCTTGCAACAATAGTAGCGGTAATAATAACACTGGCAGTAGTAGCAGTAGTGGCATCGTCTGTTATACTCAAGTGGCACAAACTACAGTACATACTGAAGAATGTCACCGTCAGTGTTTCGTCAGAGGCTATAAAATAAACCACATGTACACTTTCTTTGTCTCCGCTTGTAACAACAACGACGTTATACTATTGTACAGATAATAATTTTTGCTTCTGTTTTTCGATAAATTAGTATAAGCGATGTTCTGATTTCATTTCTTTTTTGATTCATGCCATTATGTTAAAGGAACTGTAAACAATTTTCGATGTGAATACTAATGTTTACGTCAAATTGCAAGCAATATTATAACAAAATGGAAATGTAAGAAATGTTGAAACTATTGTAAGATGTTAAAGTTGTAATTGTGCGCCTGGTCCATACGTAGGCAATGTATTAGGATATGTGGAATGCAAAACCTTTGGTGAATACCCTGTCTATAGGGGAGCGGTAAAAGGTGGATGGCAGGCGAGCTCGGGAAAATGCACGCGGGCGCGGCACGGCATAACGGGCTCAGCAGTAGTAGTCGGAGTTGGGCATCGGTCTGAGAAACACGCTCTGGATCGAGGAGGTTCTCCTGGAAGACGTAGTTTCGTCGAGCCTCGGATGTGCCGTTTCCGACGACTATACAGCATGGCAAAATTCCATAGGGACTAAATGGAAAAATATTGCGGCGCTATGAAGAAGTAAAGTGCCGATACATCAAGAGCCATAGCTGTGCTTGTATGTGTGCTCTGCGCCTCGCCATCTCGCCGCCCGCCAACCGCCGCATCGATACGAACAGGTTGAATCTTTTAGTACTGTATTCGTGTGGACCAGTGTTACTTTTGTTTCTGACTGTTCAATAACAACTTAACTTTTACCAGAACTGCCCTATCATTTATTTATCCTCATCACTAAACTAGACAGGGTCCTTTCCACATGTTGTGCAACCCGAGTGTCCCGAGATGAAGATTTAAAGTTTATGTTAATAATAATTACCTGCAGACCTATCTACGTTAGAATGATGTTTAAAGAACTTTGTTGTTAATGAAATAATAAACGAACAATATAGGTCTGACAAAGTTGGAAGATAATTTTGAAAGTGGTTTAGTAATGAAGTTTAATTAATTTGAGACAAAAATAATGGTAGTTAAATGAGCAAGAAATAAGACAAAAAGAGTACTAAATCATATATTGGAAATCTTGAGCGCTTAATGACTTAAATAACCAAAATTTCAGTACAGTGATCATAACAGTTTCAGGGCCCCCCACCACCCTTTTCTTTTCTATTCATTTAAATTCTGAAGTGTAATGAACTGATTTGACCAGCAAAGTTAAAGTCAATATAAAATCAAAATTTATTAGTGTTTTACCTTTTTCAAAATTGACATTGTATGTGTGTTTCGAAAGTGCTGTTTCTAGGGTAAGCTATGCCCGATTTTAATCAGATCAATAGACAGTACGAAGTTTGTAGTAAACATTATAGTGTATTGTTGTGTATTTTTGGTTTGTCCATATTAGTACACAAAGTGAAATTATTAGTTCAGTAGATTTTCTGCTTCTAAAATTTACTATATTATGCAGTGTAGTCACGTGTTGTTTTGCATGAACGTACTTCAACTTGTACTGGGAAGAAACTCAGTTAATGCCTAATTAGGCTGGCGACCGTATTGTTAACAATTTGGTAGCATCTGCGGTGTTATTTCTTGTCCGTCCTAACGTGTAGTTGCACTTCAGACTTGCTTGACGTATCATTGTTGTTACTGAGTGGGTGAAAGTCTGATTTCGCCTCCATTCAGGTACACGCGATCAACACATATACCAAAATCCTTTCTTATAAGGTGAAGCCTGTCAACTTACCATAGTACAGGCTTTAATAAGTATCGTGCGCAGTAGCGTAGTGTTACAAGTGGCTTCCCGGTGACAGGACATCCAGTTGTCGGTCACAAATTAATGTGAATACTGAACAGTGGATGTTCAGTGGCACGAATTGCAATAATAATTAGTAAAGTAAATAGCAGTGAACGTCAAGTATAGTGGTGTGGTGTAATTTGCATTCAGTATGGACAGGAAAGTAGACACGGTAGATGTGCCAAGCGTAATGGAAGATGCGCATGGCAGTAGCAGGAGTTTACGCAGCCAGATAACAGATGGCGTTAGCGGAAGACAATTGGCGTACATACAATATCACGAACACGTTAACGAACAGATTGAAATGTCGAGATTGCCTAGAGCACAGCAAGGAATAAAACAGGAAGTAGAGGATGACATTGTAGACGATAATGGGTACGTGAACGAATCCACTGACATGTTTGATTCACCACAGATAAAGAAAGAACCGAAAGAAACTTTTGAAGTAGGATCGGAACACACAGATTCTGTAGAACAAAACAGTGTGAAAATTTTAAACATGAACGATTTATTTGAACATTTAACCAAGCAAATTGCAGGACAGAATGATCAGCTTCAAAAACAAGTCGCTAATCAGGTTAGTCAGCTTAAAACACACGTTGACGAGCAGCTCAAAACACAGAATGATCAGCTTAAAACACATGTTGATGAGCTCAAAACACAGAATGATCAGCTTAAAACACACGTTGCCGAGCAACTTAAAACACAGAGCCATCAGCTCAAAACACAGAATGATCAGCTTAAAACACAGGTAGAAGAACAAGGAATTAGAATTAGTAAACAAATAGAACAGGTAGAACAAAAAGTGGGTAGTTTAAGCTCTGTAGTAAATACTATGAAATTTGAAATTGACACAATTAACAAAAATGTGGATACTATTCAGGGGGAAATTGACAACATTAACAGTAGGTTTGATGTTGAAATTCTCAACGTCCAAGAGAAAGTAGAGCCTCTGGTTGAAACAAAAGTAGACGAAAAAGTTTTCGGTCTTAAAACTGAGATCGTAAACGAATGTCAACACGGAATCTCACAATTGAAAAAGGCAGTTTCAGACACTGAAAGAGATTTAAGTGAGAAAGTTACTGGATGTGTACAAAAATGTGAACAAAATTCTTCGAAAATTCAAGGCAAAATTTCGATCTTGAGAGTAAAATTAAAGATAGACCTGGTGTTGTCTGTAATGGCACACCACTTACGAAGCTGTTAGAATGTGAGGAACGCTTCGATCCCGCCAAGAAACATAACGGGTGGCATCCGTTAGATTTCATCAAAAATTGCGAGAGAATGTTTCCTGAACACTTGTCTGGTCAGGAAAAGATAAACGTAGTAATTAGCACCTTAGCAGGTGATGCTAAGCGCTGGGGAATTAATTTGAATACCGAACGAATGACGTTCGAAGAATTTAAGCAAAAATTTACGGAAGAATATTGGTCCGAACAAAAACAGGATCATTTGTGGCGCGAGTTTATCATGGCCAAACTTCATGATAACAGGGGCAGGAATTCTTTGAAATATTTCTGCGAATATTGGTACCGGAAGTTGACGCATTTAAGAGGAAGAAGATCCGATTCAGAAATCATCTGGGAGCTATATAAAAAGCTTCCAGAAGATTCAAAGAGATACGTGGGAAGCAATCATCGCAGCTTCCAAGCATTTCTCGAAAGGGTCGAAGACGAAGACCATTGGCGCGAAAGTCGTGCCAATTATCAAAATTTTGGTAACCGAAATAATCGTAAATAATGACGAGAGAAATGACGGCGATAGATTTCGCGTCAACGTGATATGGATAGGAAGAGGCAGAGGCAGAGGCCGAGGGAGTTATCCAGTTCGCGGAAGAGGGTACACCGCGCAAAATAATAACGACGCGGGAAACTGATTTCCGCGAACGTTGCGGGCCAAACGGAAGCGGACAGTACATACCGGCCCCAATTTATGAAAGGTTGCAGAACTGACAGTAAAGTTATGAGACAGGTTAGAGACAGGCGTGGAACGACGCAACGTGTTGTTGCGAAACAAGCGTCAGGTGCGAGCGCGAGTGAGTCATCTTCGCCGCGCAGAGCGATGCTTGTTAACAGGCGAGTGGAGCATCAGAGGGCAACGGCCCAGCCTAGCAGAACAGCTGTTCAGAGAGAAGCCGCTAGCAATGCGGCAGCATTAGATACGAACATTGCAGTAAGAGCTGGTGAATACATTACGAGTGATAATTCCGTGGCGAAGGAAATAATAGATGAAACTGTGGATACACAGAGAGGTACGGTTAGCAGTGTTAGTAATGAAGTAAATGGCGAAAATGAATTAGCAGAAGTAGCTGATTGTCGTGTGCAGATCGACGATCTGTACAAAGACCTTAAGCAATGTGAGTGGGAGGATTTTAAGAAGGAATATGTGGCAAGGAGGTTAATTAGTGAAGAAAGAGATAGTAGGGACGTCGATAAGGTGACGTGGCCCGAATTTAAAGAGGAGAGAGTAAATAGCGCCGCGCAAAGTACGCGTGCTGCCGATAGGACGAAGGTTAAAGATAGGAAGGGGTTGGAGGATGAAATCCTTAGCATTGACGAGGAAGTAACTTCTGTTAACAATCCGCCAACAGTACAAGCTGCTCCCGAAAGGCACTGTGAGGAAAAGGCAGGTAATTACATGAAAGTAATGGAAGTCCACGAGGATTACACTAAATATGAAGTAACAGTGGATGTGAGTAAAGCTGAGAATGAGGCCGTTTCGCCAAAAGAGGATATTGAATTAAAATTAAAGCCTGACGAAAATGCAGAGGGAGAACTTAGTGCCTGTCTGAGAAAAGCTTTTATGTTAGAACCTGAAAGCGATCCAGAATGGTCGGATTCTGACGATAGTTCAGATGACGAATATTTCGGTACTAGTGAAAATAATGGGGGTACAGCTAATTGCGATATTGTACCTAATGATGACGTAGTTTCAAAACAAAATCCAGATGTTGAGACTGAACAAAGAAAGAAAGAGCCACCGGACGACTCAGTGTTTATTTTGCAACGAGTTCAAGTAAGTAAAGACTTTGAACTCCAGAAACCGAAAAAGCCGCCAGATATAAATGGTTCACAGGTCAGGAACGTATCTTGGGACAATATCACAGTCGACCAAGGTGCGTTGTGGAAAAAACAGGAAGGGGCATAAATTAGAGTCTGGGGCAGATTTATATTGGACTTTGAGAATGACATGAACACATTACATCATGAAACTACTGGGTTCCCAACGGAAGAAATTTTGTTTGGCAGCAGAAGTAAAAGTTTAATTGAGGAAACCTAGAGTTTCCGCCTTGTACAAGTTTGGGGTTGAGTCAAAAGAAAGAATTAGTCAGAAAGAGGGCAAAGCAAAAAGCTGAACCTAGATCTAAAAGACACGATAAAAATCTGAAAGTTTCAAAATTTAAAATTGGGGATTATGTTCTTCTAAAAACCCACGAAAAGTCTAGTGAACTGAACCATGAAATTTCCAAATTTAAATATATTTATAATGGACCGTATATAATACAGAACATTCCACACGATAATGCTTACTACCTGATCTACCCAAAATCCAGAAGACCTTTAGGTGTAAGAAACGGTGTGGACCTGAAACTGTATGTTCCTAGGAGTGAGTACCTATGTACACTCAGAGAGCAATTTGCCGTAAATGTGATGTATCTTATGCTGAAACGAATTTATTCCAAATGTAACTAATCTTTGTAAATATATGTGTACCAATATCAGTGTGCTAATGTACTTATGAGAGTTTCAGATTACCAAATGTACTGTAAATGTAAAGATGTATGGAGAAAAGGGCTGAAAAAAAGGGTAAATGCTGCAAGCCAAATAAAAGATGGGACTGTCAAAAATCAAAGTGGACAGTATATGAGTCATAATATTAAGAACTGCCAAACACCAATGAGGGCAGATAAATAGTCAATGGAGATTTGTAAGTGTGGTACAGGTGATGTGGTAAAATGATGTGAAATGGACTGCCCAACTCTGAATAATAGGCAGCAAATATATGTAGTAATTTTTCTACATATTATTATTTGTGTTTTTTTAGTAAGTAAGGAAATGCACTGCCATTCAATGCAAGCAGCAACAGATTGTCTTATAGTGTATATAGATATTTGCATTTGCTTTTGTAGTTAAGTGTTTGTGTTCCAGATTTTGAAATTATTTCTTTGAGAAATTTAGTAAAAATGAGTAATTTGCTATTTAAATAATGTTGTGATAGGAGGTTGGACTGTGCCAAAGGCAATTAAGTTAATGATAAGTAAATGTTCTTGATATATTAAAAAGTGTAGACCTATATAATGTGAGTGAAAGGAAGTTTGTGGTATAAATCTTTTGGCATATTCACATAAAGATTCAGAACCACTGTATAAATATAAAAATAAGTGTACCCATCAAATTTGCACATAGTGAAATTTACTGGAAACAGGGGCATGTGTAACAACAACGACGTTATACTACTGTACAGATAATAATTTTTGCTTCTGTTTTTTTCGATAAATTAGTATAAGCGATGTTCTGATTTCATTTCTTTTTTGTTTCATGCCATTATGTTAAAGGAACTGTAAACAATTTTCGATGTGAATATTAATGTTTGTGTCAAATTGCAAGCAATATTATAACAGAATGGAAATGTAAGAAATGTTGAAACTGTTGTAAGATGTTAAAGTTGTAATTGTGCGCCTGGTCCATACGTAGGCAATGTATTAGGATATGTGGAATGCAAAACCTTTGGTGAATACCCTGTCTATAGGGGAGCGGTAAAAGGTGGATGGCAGGCGAGCTCGGGAAAATGCACGCGGGCGCGGCACGGCATAACGGGCTCAGCAGTAGTAGTCGGAGTTGGGCATCGGTCTGAGAAACACGCTCTGGATCGAGGAGGCTCTCCTGGAAGACGTAGTTTCGTCGAGCCTCGGATGTGCCGTTTCCGACGACTATACAGCATGGCAAAATTCCATAGGGACTAAATGGAAAAATATTGCGGCGCTATGAAGAAGTAAAGTGCCGATACATCAAGAGCCATAGCTGTGCTTGTATGTGTGCTCTGCGCCTCGCCATCTCGCCGCCCGCCAACCGCCGCATCGATACGAACAGGTTGAATCTTTTAGTACTGTATTCGTGTGGACCAGTGTTACTTTTGTTTCTGACTGTTCAATAACAACTTAACTTTTACCAGAACTGCCCTATCATTTATTTATCCTCATCACTAAACTAGACAGGGTCCTTTCCACATGTTGTGCAACCCGAGTGTCCCGAGATGAAGATTTAAAGTTTATGTTAATAATAATTACCTGCAGACCTATCTACGTTAGAATGATGTTTAAAGAACTTTGTTGTTAATGAAATAATAAACGAACAATATAGGTCTGACAAAGTTGGAAGATAATTTTGAAAGTGGTTTAGTAATGAAGTTTAATTAATTTGAGACAAAAATAATGGTAGTTAAATGAGCAAGAAATAAGACAAAAAGAGTACTAAATCATATATTGGAAATCTTGAGCGCTTAATGACTTAAATAACCAAAATTTCAGTACAGTGATCATAACAGTTTCAGGGCCCCCCCACCACCCTTTTCTTTTCTATTCATTTAAATTCTGAAGTGTAATGAACTGATTTGACCAGCAAAGTTAAAGTCAATATAAAATCAAAATTTATTAGTGTTTTACCTTTTTCAAAATTGACATTGTATGTGTGTTTCGAAAGTGCTGTTTCTAGGGTAAGCTATGCCCGATTTTAATCAGATCAATAGACAGTACGAAGTTTGTAGTAAACATTATAGTGTATTGTTGTGTATTTTTGGTTTGTCCATATTAGTACACAAAGTGAAATTATTAGTTCAGTAGATTTTCTGCTTCTAAAATTTACTATATTACGCAGTGTAGTCACGTGTTGTTTTGCATGAACGTACTTCAGCTTGTACTGGGAAGAAACTCAGTTAATGCCTAATTAGGCTGGCGACCGTACTGTTAACAAATTGGTAGTATCTGTGGTGTTATTTCTCGTCCGTCCTAACGTGTAGTTGCACTTCAGACTTGCTTGACGTATCATTGTTGTTACTGAGTGGGTGAAAGTCTGATTTCGCCTCCATTCAGGTACACGCGGTCAACACATATACCAAAATCCTTTCTTATAAGGTGAAGCCCGTCAACTTACCATAGTACAGGCTTTAATAAGTATCGTGCGCAGTAGCGTAGTGTTACACGCTGCTGACACGCAGTTGTGGACAAGGACATACACACACACACACACACACACACACACACACACACACACACACTCACGCTCAGGCATATTGGTCAGTTGCGGTTATTTGGTATAAACCTAACTGTGCATAATTCAAGATTGGCGAGCAATGTTTCTGACGATTTTCGTAGTTGAAAACATGGATTCGCCTATTTTATTTCATATTTGTTCATTTTAAATGATAAAACAAATGTTTTTTTTTATAAAAAAGTATTGTTTAAAATTCTGACTCGTGAAAAGAACTTAGGCCTACGCTTTCGCAGTATAAGAAATTAGTAAATATGCCCAAGCGTAATAATAGGTTGTATTACGTTCAAAACTTTACTCATTGAGTTGTGAGGAATGAATGTGACTGAGGTGGGTGCCCTGTTTATCTCTTTCTCTTCTGGAACATAGCATACGTTATCTTCTTAGATAAAGGGGCAATTGCGATACCAGCTTTCAGCTTTGACTTCTGACATAAAACATGCGACAGGCATTAACAGAATGGCGACTATTACATCGTATGAGTGGCGATATTCTCAAACATAAGTAATAAAGGTTATTTTTAAAATTGGTTCAAATGGCTTTGAGCACTATGGGACTCAACTGCTGTGGTCATAAGTCCCCTAGAACTTAGAACCACTTAAAACTAACTAACCTAAGGACATCACACACATCCATGCCGAGGCAGGATTCGAACTTGCGACCGTAGCAGTCGCGCAGTTCCGGACTGAAGCGCCTAGAACCGCTCGGCCACCGCGGCCGGCGTTATTTTTAATTACAACTACATTTGTTCAGTCGCATACTAGTAAGAGATACATTTCTTCGACAGAAATCGAATCCGAGTATCGTAAAAAGAAATGTACAGCTGTGGTGGGGACAAAGATATAAACTACAAACTAAAAAAAATTGTCGTAAATAAACTTTAGTTTTACAGGTCAAGTGGAGACTGCGATAAGCCGTTGAAAATGTATGAGAAGTAAATCGAAACGCTTATGACAGGCATCAGTGGATGAACCTTTGACAATGCCGGTCACTTGTACTGGTGAAACACCAGGAAGATCGTTAAGCAAACGGCAGCCGAAGATGACGAGGCGGAAGCCAACAGGCAATATGCCAAGAACTTTCAACTTTTGTCGGAACAACTCTACAGCTGTAATGGCGACCGTGATACACAATACGATTTGAAAAATAGTAATTATGAGGAAATGGAAGTTAGTAGCGGAAAGTACATTTGAGCTACATATAGTTCAAGTGGAGCCTGCGATACGTAAGTTCAGCTACAACTCACTGTATTTACCACAACTGACATGACCAATTGTCATATTCCCCAAACAGCAGGTTGGGTAGAGGTAGGGTAACCTATCATAGTACGTTCAGTGTTTAATCGAAATAAACTCAAGTGCAACTAAACGGAACGTTCAGAACGACTGTACACAAACACTACCCTGCATACAATAGTTACAGTTCTAGGATATTCAGAAGTACCTGCGAACAGCAGCTGAGCATTTCCACGTGGCGCCACATACAACAAATCGTGGCTGTCTATGAAGCTATACTATATTATCAAAAGTATCCGGATACCGTCAAAGACATACATTTTTCTTATTAGATGCACTGTGCTGCCACCTACTGCTAGGTAATTCGTATCAGCGACCTCACAAGCCATTAGACATCTTGAGAGAGTAGAATGGGACGCTCCGCGGAACTCACGGACTTCGAACGTGGTCGGGTGGTTGGCTGTCACTTGTGTCATACGTCTGTACGCGAGATTTCCACACTCCTAAACGTCCCTAGGTCAATTGTTTCCGATGTGATAGTGAAGTGGAAACGTGGAGGGACGCGTACAGCACAAAAGCGTACAGGCCGGCCTCGTCTGTTGACTGAAAGAGATTGCCGACAGTTGAAGAGGGTCGTAATGTGAAGTAGGCAGACATCTATCCAGACCACCACACAGGAATTCCAGACTGCATCAGGATCCACTGCAAGTGCTATGACAGTTAGGCGGCAGGTGAGATAACTTGGATTTCATGGTCGAACAGCTGCTCATAAGCCACACATCACACCAGTAAATGCCAAACGACGCCATACTTGGTGTAAGGAGCGCAAACATTGGACGATTGAACATCGGAACAACGCTGTGTGGAGTGACGAATCACGGCACACAATGAGGCGATTCGATAACAGGATGCGATTATGGCGAATGCTCGGTGAACGTCATCTGCCAGCGTGTGTAGTGCCAACAGTAAAATTCGGAGGCGATGGTGTTATGGTGTGGTCGTGTTTCTCATGGAGGGGGCTTGCACCGATCGTTGTTTTGCGTGGCACTATTAGAACACAGGCATACGTTGATGTTTTAAGCACCTTCTTGCTTCCCACTGTTGAAGAGCAATTCGGGGATGGCGACTGCATCTTTCACCACGACCGAGCACCTGTTCATAATGCACGGCTTGTGGCGGTGTGGTTACACGACAATAGCATCCCTGTAATGGACTGGCCTGCACAGAGTCTATAACACTCTCACTGCAGCGTTTTGAGATGTCAGAATGTAGATAATACTCGATTTTGGTGTCTGCATGCAGTATAATGTTACCCTCCGGAAGGATTTTTTACAGGTTTAACCGTGAAATGCCTAAAGTATTTTTGCTTATCGGACTTGAAATTAAAGTTACGTAAAAACACAGAACGTGTCAGATCCAATTTAGATAATGTTTTAACTAATCAAATTTACTCAAATGAAAAGGAATAAATGTGAAACATTTCTTTTAAAGAAAAAGTAAATAGTTTTGGTGGAAAAACACCACCTATACTCCTTTCTTACGAAAGTGCAATGAACCCTATCACAAGCAGAAAAATGTTATAGTGGATAAAGATACTTATTGTAAGATATACAAGTTTTCACAAACAAAAATGACACTTTAACATTCATCAACAGTAAATACTTTACCAGGCATAAGTTATTTCATCAACAATGAAAGTGGAAATCAATGTTAAACTAAAATTGGACATGGGCTTTGTCCCATTTCATTAGATACTTTCTAAACAGCACAAACTGAACTAAAATTCACTTGCATTAATATTCACACATTCCTTAGTAAGCAAGGTTGTAACTGTTTTTGTGAATATGGGCACTCATATTAGCTTTACCTTCAGTAATAGAAACAGTAAGTAGGCGGCTCCCAATCTGATATTACACTTTTTATCACACAATGTGCTCAAAACTCAACATAAACTTCAAAATCAGTTAGTATATTCGTTTATCAAGTAACTTTATGCATTTTGAACAACTTACAATGGGGGTCTTTAATCTTGACCGCTATTATAAAACACACTGGACACACTTTTCTAAAGCAAATTAAAATCAGTAAACTTTGGTAACACTCTTTCATAAATTTGACTCACCTTATATGCTTTTTCAACTGTTAATGCAGCAGATATTTTTGCCAGGTATTGTATTTCAAATCTACCTTTGAGAACATGTACTTTAACTAACCTCAACATGACTTGCTAACTGTTCGTCATCAGCACAATCGTTTAATTTTAAAGCCAGAATTTAAGCAAGTAATCTTGAAAACCACAAAACTGTAAACTGAAGCAATTCAATTACTAGGGACGCCTTCATAAAAGCAACACTTACTTCCTCCCACAGCTTCCAAATCCGCAGTAATTATAGGCAACTTTTTGCACTCAGTTTCAAGCAAAATTAATCAAACACTTGTTTTTGATTATATCCTAAGATGTATTATGGTAGGAAACAATTCAAGGTAGGTACTAAATACGCTGATCCAACACTTTACAAAAGTTAGACTTCTCCTCTCTGCTTAAGTGATTGCGCAATGTTGGTGGCGAGTACATGAGAACAGGTGGACTTTCCTTTGGAAGTAATATGTTCTGTTATTTTCTTCTTGGCGATGATCATCAGCTTTTATGGTATTTTCCAGCAACAGAGCAATGTATTAGAGCCATTCATCCACCTGAGGCTTTTCCATAATATCTCCAAGCTCTGAAAGCCTCACTCGGCAACTGCACAATGCACCTTCCAGTTACTAGCTGCCGACTGTACGGTTGCTAGTGTCCGACTGACCATCGTTTCCACCTTTTCCTACTCACCAACCAAGTTTCGCTCGCTAACTCACTTCCGTTACAGGGGGGAACTACACCAAGTTTTCATTTATACAATTCAAAAGTCCTAAGTGTGAATCAGCATGTACATAGTTGTATATTCATACCTTTTACAAAATCATTTCATTTACACATATTAGCAATTCAACAAAGAAATACATATTATTAAAATCATCCTCCTCCAAATGAGGCAAAGAGAAAACATATTATACATCTTTCCAGCATATCAGAGATTATATATCAAAAAAAACATACTTTATACAAAGCATAATTAATTAGAAAAAAATATTTGGTATCTTAACTACGGTGTTACAAGTCTAGACCTGAATCGTACAGAACACCTTTTGGATGTTTTGGAACGCCGACTTCGTCCCAGGCCTCACGACTGACATCGATATCTCTCCTCCGTGCAGCACTCTTAGAAGACTGGGCTGCCATTCCCCAAAAAACCTTTCAGAACTTGATTTAACGTATGCTTGCGAGAGTGGAAGCTGTCATCAAGGCTAAGGGTGGACCAACACCATATTGAATTCCAGCATTACCGATGGAGGGCGCCACGAACTTGTAAATCATTTTCAGCGAGGTGTCCGGATATTTTTGATCACGTAGTGTATTTAACCAAAAATTTTCCAACGCTATAAAACGAAATTGAAAACTGTTGTGGTAGTATCCCTGCCCTAAGCTCCTCAGACAATTTTGCCTCAGGGAAAGGCATAAGAGAAATTCGTCCTTCTTCACTACCACTGTCTTCAGAAAAAATCTTCTAAGTCTACCACAGAACCCGCGATGTTCTCCATACTTTATTAACAGGACTGCTAAATGACGAGATGTGACAATTCCCGCAGATACGGTAGAGTATTTTATTTCTGATACCCGGGAGAGACATAAAAATATTTTCTCTCTATGCCAACGAGAATACAACAGAAAACAACGAGTTAAAGAAACGCAATTCAGAAATGCGCCTAGCAGTGACGTCACAGCATCAATTAACGTTACGTCAGTGGGATAAGCCGACAGATAGTGTTACAAATTCTTTCTCATCCGAATGGTTTCGTTTCGAGTTACCGCAGTTAAATGTCATTCACAGTAATTCGTTTACGAAATACGAATTTTTCTCATATTTTAGAGCATTACATTAGAAGGCTGCTGAGTTCTACGGAAACAGTGAATGACGAGCCTGAGATCGAAACGTCCTTCGCTCGCTGTTTCAGCACCGCGCCTTTCCGCGTAGCTGAACTACTCTTTCTTTCCTTCCTTTCTTTTGTGCAGGAGCGATGGTCCGATCGTTGTTATTGCAGGGGCCCCTCTCTGACCGTTGCCTAGCAACGATCTTACGAGACCCAGGCAGCCTCGCTCATCTGTGGAGTGTGCGGCATGTGACCACTAACAAATAACTTCCGCAAAAAACGTCTTTCAAGGACTTGCGGATGTGTTAACTTGTGCAAGTTTACTTCGGCAAGTCGTTCTGGCAAGTTAATTTCAGGAACTTGCTACAATTACCTGCAGAACTGTTACTACCTAAGCTGCATCGTGAGAAAGGCGAGTGGAAGTTTATTGTTTGATGGTTAAAAACAGGGCAGCCAACACCATCGTAGCATTAAAATCGTTACGAAAAATGAAGTTGAGAAATAAATAAATGTTGGCTTGAAGAAATGGTTACAGTAAATGAAAAGCGCTATTTTGCTTTTGTTCTATAGTATTAATTTATTGCGTTGACTGGTTTTCGGGTTGCGAGGCCATCATCAGACATTTACTGACTATTGTCTCCAAAGAACTTACAATGCTTGCAAACGACATTGGAAAAAACGTTACACATCTAGACTGAAGCACAAAGGCACAGTAAATGACAGCTTTAACAGTGTGGTGATAAAAGTAAAAAGTTGAACAGTACATAAATATGAAGCGAGTAAACAGGCAAAACTTGAACACAAAACTGGAAAAGCATCCCTACGTTAGTTTCTATTAACAAACAAAATCAATAATAAATAGGCATACATATTTACGTTATCATGAAACACTACGGAAAGCAATAAAATCATAGGACTTCGCTCAGAATAAAAATATTCTGAGATTTATTTTCTTGTAGAATGGGTCCACAGCTTCAATAAATTTTGAAAGCCATTTTCAAGTTAAGGATTTGGAAATATATGCAGAGATAACAATGTAATATCATATTACGTAGTTATCTCTGCCTATCTGTCGAAAGAGTATGCTTGAAGATGGCTTAATGCGGAAAATGCAATCACAAAATAAAATTCTAACAGTTGAAAGCAAGATGAAATACTTTTATAAAGCCATGCCCTGCGCCAGATTCGCACATGTATAGTGTGCAACCAAATATTCAAAAACACGATACAAAGTTACGGCAAGCCATAACCCCATGAGATGCCCTTTTAATTCTTCTTCTATTTTTGCAAGCACTATTTATTATTTTTTATTACAGATATAATGCATTTATGTTAACATTAAAAAAATCACCTAAAATTTAAAGACATGCATACTGTTATTATACTTCCACTTCGGGTGAAGTAAAGCAATCGGCAAATTCATTCCACACCTCAGTGGTTTCGGTGGCTAATTATATATGTTTAGACGTTCCAAAGGTACATTTGTTTCGGCCCATCTATCTTTCCCCATTCTTCTTTTCGACAATGGCATTTTTGTACCGATATCGAACTCACAAAACTGGTGCAAGTTCGGGAGAAACTTCCAGCAACGGGAAAGTTCGGCAAGTACTTGCACGAAGTTACAATAAACTGTTTCTTAACTACTTCTGCAAGTTTTCGAAACTCTGTTATTCCACTCTCGAACAACGGGCAGAAAAAGACGAACAGCTATAGCCTTCCATGCGAGCTCTGATTTCTCTTATTTTATTATGATAATCATTTCTCCCTATGTAGGTCGCATTCGGAGAAGAAAGCTGGTGATTGAAATTTCGTAAAAACTCCTCGCCGCAACGAGAAACGTTTTTGTTTTAACGATGTCCACCCCAAATGCTGTACCATGTCCGTGACACTCCCCTGTTTCTCGATAATACAACACGTGCTGCCCTTCTTTGAACTTCCTCGATGTTCTCCGATAATCCTATCTGTAAGGACCCCAGATCTCGCTGCAGTACTCCAAAAGAGGACGGACAAGCGTAGTACAGGCAGGCTCTTTAACAGAACTATTGCGTCTTCTAAGTGTTCTGTCAAGAAAACTCAGTCTTCGCTTCGCCTTCCCCCCAACATTTTCTAAGAGTTCTTTCAAATTTAAGTTTTTCGTAAATGTAATTCCTTGCAATTTAGTTGAATTTATGGCCTTTAGATTTGATTGATTTATCGTGTAACCGAAGTTTAAACGATTCCTCTTAGCATTCACGTGGATGATCTCACACTTTTCATTATTTAGCGTCAATTGCCAATTTTCGCACTACAGAGATATCTTACTTAAATCGTTTTGCGATTAGTTTTATCTTCTGATGACATTACTAGACGATAAAGGACAGCCTTAGACGGCTGCTCAGATTGTCTCCTAAATCATTTATATAGATGGGGAATAACAGAGAGTCTGTAACACTACCTTGGCGTACGCCAGAAATCACTTCCGTTTTGGCACAGTGTAAGGGGTCCGCCACCCTGCTGGAGCAAATGTAATCTCGATGTATTGCTCACTGGCTAGAACGACAATTCACAGGCGCTGCCTGAGACATAAAATATCTTTGCCCCTGTCAAAAGAGAGCTGCAATAGAGTCGCAGGTCAGAGCAGTCTCTGCCGCAGTTGCAGTCGCTCACTGCTACAATGTAGTTATAGTCTGTCGCTGGTACAGTGCAGTTTATAGTTAGCAGTTGTTAAAGTCACAGTGCAGAACAAATTGTAAAATTTTATTATATGGAACTGAATAATAATTGTGATCAGCCGCAGAGCTAAATGATATCATGGAATGAGATGATGATGAACAAATGAATAATTGTTAATATAATGAAATATCAACAGTGTAATTACGTCAACAATGTAATGTAAGGTAAATTTTATTATTTTTATTGGTATGCACGTAGTTAAGTGACTTGTCTGAAACGTTAATATGAATTTGTTTCAATCTTTTCTTTTGTGATTCGTCAGCACCGGTTGACCCAGATTTGTAATATATTCAATTTTTCCGTGTAATTAATTGTAGATTTTTATCAATAACGGAAAATTTTACAGAATATAATTGTTTTTACCAGTCAACTATAAAAGTATAATTTCCCCTTAAGTCTTTGCCAGTCCCGATCCATTCATTTACCTAAAATAAAATATTCCAGAATTTATGTCAGATCGTAGTCATGTGCTCTTTAGTAATCAGACGACCAGCTGTACAGCTGCGTCACTAAGTAAAGTCAGTTTTTCTAGTAATTTTGATCTCAGACAAATATTATCTAGTATTAGTAAATAGGCCAGCATTGCACTAAGCTGTGCCATTTACGAACAGATATATAGACAGCGTTATCCGGCGACACCATCACGAGGTAAGAATTTTTCAGTTTATTTCTCATGGACACATTCAGATTGATTTCATAGGACCATGGCGTAGCGCTGCTTACGTCAAAATTTATCAGTTTTTCATGAGTTAAGATTTATCAGTTCTCATATGTCATAACTCAATTATCCAAATTTAATTATTTTATTTATAAGGGAAGGTTACAACAGTACATAAATGACGCTGTAAATGTTTGGATTACCGATGCTATTGGCAGCATTGGTAGCGAAAGAAACATGACAGGCAATCACAATCTCGTGACTCCGTCTCTCTGTGGAAACCTCGTGATTCCAGCAAGTCCATTACCAACGAGAGATTTGAAAGTTCATGAATTTCTCTAATCTATCAGTAACTAGGGTTCTACTGTATACATACACTTGTAAAACGTTATCTGTACCACTCAACGTATAAATACATATTTCATAAACCGTTTTTCATTCTCCTGTAGAGTTTAACAAAATGGAGATAACGATGTCTTCATTGCCCACCATCGATAAATGAATGTGTCAGAGAGAAACTAGGAGCCCACGACTATTTTTTATTTTGCTTTTTTTTAACGATAATTTAAACCGCACATCCTTCAGTGTTACTCCAGTTTTTTTATTACATCCTTACAAAATGAAAATTGCGTTTCATGAGTTATAAACGTTAGGTGACCATGTAACTTCTAAGCTTTTACGTAACAAAAACAATTATTTTTGATGCAAGTACAGTTTACATGAACGAACATAAAAAAATCCGTATAATTGTTGTTGTTGTATTGCACTCAATAGAACGTTCTTACCACGATCAAAGTCAAGAGTTTCCCGTTATTATTGATAAGCTGTTTACGAATAACAGAAACATGTTTGATATAAAAGATCGACTAAGTACTGAAGCGATGTCTGATACGTTTTTGTTTTGTGCTTTCTTTTTAATTTATAATTTTACTTTTTTTTAGGAAATGTCGTTTTCTAGCGCTATATGATAAATCTGTATAACTTTTTTTTCATTTTTACTACTTCATCCCTCTGTTTCACAATACAGATCAATAATTTTCGAATAAAACCTGAATAAAAAATTTACAATTTCAATTTTGCTGACTGTTTATTTTAAAGTCAGATACAGAGGCTACTATGTAGAAAATTTGTATTCTGTGGCTACGTGGCTCTTCATATATCCTCACTCAGTTTCTAGACGGTTCAGTTGCTCCAGTTTCTAGGAGAATCTAGTGAGACATTGATTGCATTCACAGACGAAGGGATCAAAATGAAGTAACGCCCAATAGTTATGCATCACACCTAGCGTACAGGTAACGAGGTTACAATCTTAACTAACCAAGGCTACTAAGAAAACTACCATAATTTACACTGACTTGTGATAGTCTACGGTGGCCTACGATAGTTTTACAACTCTGCTTCCAACTATTCATCTAACATGATTCAGAGAATTATTTTTTATCGCTTGCTTTCTCTGTCATGAGCTGTTCTCATGTACAAATAGTGAAGGCTTCAAAAAGAAGTCCATTTCCTTGCTATATTCAACAGTGCTGCAGCGCTGTGTAACAGTGCTGCATTAACGACAGCAAATTTGTTTAGACTTAACAAAATTAAGGATAAAACAATAAACATCTCAGTTAGTTACTAAAGCGCTGCTGTTTGCAGCTTTTCTTCATTAACGAATGCTCCAGGCAATGGTTTGGTAAGGTACATAGTCTGTCTGGCAGTTCCAATGTAACACAAACTCTACTGCACAATGTTTCTTTCTGGAGACAAGACAAAAATATTATCAAAGAAGTGTGAGATAAAGATTTAACAACTAATGACAGTACAGAAATGGATGCATACCACCTACATGGAGTATTACGACGGTCACTCTGAAGAAACTAATGCCTCACATTTATTCTCGTGGAAAATAGAACACATACAGAAAGTACTATAAGATGGTAAATAGAGCAATATTTTATCTGCGTACTGCTTTATTTCCACATATTAACCACCATTAGTTATGCACTTTTGTCAGCGATGAAGATGAGCCGTATTGTCGCGCTTGTAAAAACTTGTAATACTGAAGCTAGCCACTTCGACAACAGCATCAGAGTCTGGGAGAGTTGCTCACATAGCCCGTCTTTCGTGAGAACAAAGAGAAGTTAGCTTGCTAATTAGCTGTTTATTCATCCACAGACCAATTACAAAATATCAGGCATATGATCTTAATTGGGAAACAATTTTTAAGTAATTAATTAATTAATTTATACAGTTACATTATATTGCACACTATTCAGTCGCATCACATCAAACACATACACACACACACACACACACACATATATATATATATATATATATATATATATATATACTCCCGGAAATGGAAAAAAGAACACATTGACACCGGTGTGTCAGACCCACCATACTTGCTCCGGACACTGCGAGAGGGCTGTACAAGCAATGATCACACGCACGGCACAGCGGACACACCAGGAACCGCGGTGTTGGCCGTCGAATGGCGCTAGCTGCGCAGCATTTGTGCACCGCCGCCGTCAGTGTCGGCCAGTTTGCCGTGGCATACGGAGCTCCATCGCAGTCTTTAACACTGGTAGCATGCCGCGACAGCGTGGACGTGAACCGTATGTGCAGTTGACGGACTTTGAGCGAGGGCGTATAGTGGGCATGCGGGAGGCCGGGTGGACGTACCGCCGAATTGCTCAACACGTGGGGCGTGAGGTCTCCACAGTACATCGATGTTGTCGCCAGTGGTCGGCGGAAGGTGCACGTGCCCGTCGACCTGGGACCGGACCGCAGCGACGCACGGATGCACGCCAAGACCGTAGGATCCTACGCAGTGCCGTAGGGGTCCGCACCGCCACTTCCCAGCAAATTAGGGACACTGTTGCTCCTGGGGTATCGGCGAGGACCATTCGCAACCGTCTCCATGAAGCTGGGCTACGGTCCCGCACTCCGTTAGGCCGTCTTCCACTCACGCCCCAACATCGTGCAGCCCGCCTCCAGTGGTTTCGCGACAGGCGTGAATGGAGGGACGAATGGAGACGTGTCGTCTTCAGCGATGAGAGTCGCTTCTGCCTTGGTGCCAATGATGGTCGTATGCGTGTTTGGCGCCGTGCAGGTGAGCGCCACAATCAGGACTGCATACGACCGAGGCACACAGGGCCCACACCCGGCATCATGGTGTGGGGAGCGATCTCCTACACTGGTGATCGTCGAGGGGACACTGAATAGTGCACGGTACATCCAAACCGTCATCGAACCCATCGTTCTACCATTCCTAGACCGGCAAGGGAACTTGCTGTTCCAACAGGACAATGCACGTCCGCATGTATCCCGTGCCACCCAATGTGCTCTAGAAGGTGTAAGTCAACTACCCTGGCCAGCAAGATCTCCGGATCTGTCCCCCATTGAGCATGTTTGGGACTGGATGAAGCGTCGTCTCACGCGGTCTGCACGTCCAGCACGAACGCTGGTCCAACTGAGGCGCCAGGTGGAAATGGCATGGCAAGCCGTTCCATAGGACTACATCCAGCATCTCTACGATCGTCTCCATGGGAGAATAGCAGCCTGCATTGCTGCGAAAGGTGGATATACACTGTACTAGTGCCGACATTGTGCATGCTCTGTTGCCTGTGTCTATGTGCCTGTGGTTCTGTCAGTGTGATCATGTGATTTATCTGACCCCAGGAATGTGTCAATAAAGTTTCCCCTTCCTGGGACAATGAATTCACGGTGTTCTTATTTCAATTTCCAGGAGTGTATATTGCATCACGAATATATGCAAATATTTTAATGTGTTATTCTAGAAGCAAAACTAAAGAAAGAAGTTCATATAAACATAGGTTCGCAAATGTTTAGTTAAGGAGTTACAGCTAACAAAATATTTTATGAAATTTAGCAACTTCGCTAATATGAAGCCATCGCCAAACTGTACGAGGTTAAAGTAAAGCACGATTTCCATTTATTTTGTTGTTATTGGTCTGGTGAATCTAATGAACCATGTCTCAGACTTGTATCTGCAGTAGTTTTCCATAACATTCAGAGAAGCAAAGATTATTATACAAGTACATTTATTTACTTTCCATTAAAAACGTAGAAACGTCTATGTCATTGTTGGTAATCGTTAGTGAGTTGTTTCAGTCGTTTCCTAACCTTGAAGCGAGTTACTTTTCTGTGTTGTTCAGTGAAAGAACATAATAACAACAGTGTATTTAAGTGAAGCCACAAAGTAACTGTTGTAGTTTGTAGATTATTTATGAAATAGGGATACCCTTCAAATTTACGACAGAGGAATACGCCGACGTGGTGTTTATTTACGGCAGCCGGCCGGAGTGGCCGAGCGGTTCTAGGCACTTTAGTCTGGAACCGCGCGACCGCTACAGTCGCAGATTCGAATCGTGCCTCGGGCATGGTTGTGTATGATGCCCTTAGTTTAGTTAGGTTTAAGTAGTTCTAAGTTCTAGGCGACTGATGACCTCAGATGTTAAGTCCCATAGTGCTCAAAGCCATTTGAACCATTTTTGAACCCATTTTGTTCCAGAATCCTACTGCATATCGATGTTAATGACATGGGCGTGTAATTTAGTGGCTTACTCCTACTACCTTTCTTGAATATTGGTGTGAGCTGTGCAACTTTCCAGTCTTTGGGTACGTATCTTTCGTCGAGCGAACGGTTGTATATGTGCCCCTTGCTGTGCACAACTGATTGGCAGATGAACTCACACGGCGCAGTTAGGATACGCAGCTGTTTAAACATCTCTTTAATGGGGCATCTATTACTACAATAAGTTATTATTCTGATGTATAGCGCATACACACTGAAGGGCCAAAGAAACTGGTACACCTGCCTAATATCGTGTAGGACCCCCGCGAGCACACAGAAATGCCGCAACACGACGTGGCGTGGACTCGACTAATGTCTGAAATAGTGCTGGAGGGAATTGAACCATGAATCCTGCAGGACTGTCCATAAATCGGTAAGAGTACAAGGGGGTGGAGATCTCTGCTGAACAGCATGTTCCACGGAATCCCAGATATGCTCAATAATGTTCACGTCTGGGGAGTTTGGTGGCCAGCGGAAGTATTTAAACTGTGATGAGTGTTGCTGGATCCACTCTGTAGCAATTCCGGACGCGTGGGGTATCTCATTGTCCTGCTGGAATTGCCCAAATCCGTCGGAAGGCACAATGGACATGAATGGATGCAGGTGATCAGACAGGATGCTTACGTATGTGTCATCTGTCAGAGTCGTATCTAAACGAATGAGGGGTCTCTCCAACTGCATAAGCCCCATACCATTGCAGAGCCTCCACCAGCTTGAAAAGTCCCATGTTGATATTCGTGGTCCATGGATTCATGAGATCGTCTCGATACCCGGACGCGCCCAGCCGCTCGATATCGACTGAAACGAGACTCGTCCGACCAGACAACATGTTTCCAGTCATCAGCAGTCCAATGTCGGTGTTGACGGGCCCAGGTGAGGCGTAAAGCTTTGTGTCGTGCAGTCATCAAGTGTACACGAGTGGGCCTTCGACTCCGAAATCCCATCCTGATGATGTTTCGTTGAATGGTTCACACGCTGACACTTTTTGATGGCCCAGCATTGAAATCTGCGGCAATTTGGGAAGGTCTGCACTTCTGTCACATTGAACGATTATCTTCAGTCGCCTTTGGTCCCGTCCTTGCAGGATCTTTCTCCGGTCACAGCGATGTCGGAGATTTGATGTTTTACCGGATTCTTGGTATTCACGGTACACTCGTGATATGGTCGTACGGAAAAATCTCTGCTTCACCACTTCTTCGGAGATGCTGTGGCCCATCGCTCATGCGCCGACTATAACACCACGTTCGGACTCACTTAAATTTTGATAACCTGCCATTATAGCAACAGTAACCGATCTAAAACTGCGCCAGACACTTGTATTATACTGTATAGGCGTTTCCGACCGCAGCGCCATATTCTGCCTGTTCACATATCTCTGTATGTGAATATGCATGCCTATACCAGTGTAGGCTTCAGAGTAAATGCTTCCTCGCATTTCTCTCTTGATTATTGTTTAACTGACTGTCTATCTTTGTGCTACTTGTCTGTGACCTTCCTCCAGTCCGTAATACGGCAAACACTTTCCGGCTGAAACACTTACTGCGATGCCTACTGCGATGCCTTCTGTGATGCCTCCACGGCCGAAGAAACAGGTAGATCTTTCAGCTAAGCCATTTTTTCTGTGAAAATAGCAGGCGGAAGTTATAGCTACGGCAGCTGGTCCGATAGCGATCATGAATACTATTCCAACATACCATTTTGCTATTTCTTTAAGGTGATTCTATTGAGAAAAGCGATACTTGCCTATTGAGTTGCCAACTCAGTAGCGAACCACTTGCAAATTACCCTAGATTATATAAAATAGCAGCCACAACATCAATAATGGGCTAAGTGCCAAAATAAAAAAAAACTGATCTGGACTCAAAAACAAATCTAAATCACCAACAACCTCAATAATACCATAAGTCGCCGGCTGCTCAAGCTAAAGAGATGTAACAATGGGAAAGTCTAAGACACGGCCAACCGATTCTGCTCGTATTTGGCAAGTCGCTTGTGTACGAACTAAAATGAAAGACTCTAAGGTGTTTTGGCTCAACAATCCCCCGTTTTTAGGAACCACCTCTAAAGTTCATGACACGCAATCGACTCAGAATTGACAGGCTCGATAGACAACAGAAAACTGAGCAATTTTCGTCATCATATGTGGAATCCACAAAAGCGAATTTTTTTCTGGAAACCGAGGAAAGGAACTGTTACGACTGCTGCTTATGTACCAACAAGGTAAACACTATTCACCGAAAAAGCCGCTGGTGTAGTGACCATTGCACAACTGGCTGCCAACCATTCCAAACGCGTTCTGCAGGTGTCTTTTTTTCATTTTTAGTTTTTTCTGTATCGAAATTGGTAAGAAGAGGAGAGTTAATGAGATAATCAATAAGGAATAATAACAAGATAGGCAAATAAATTTCTCGAACTACTTGAATTTGTAAAGAATTAAAATTTTACGCCTCATTGTACGAAAACATTTACGAGTAATACGGCTGTGTACTCGTCATGATGGAACCATAGGTAGCGGTGTTCGTTTACAACGAGGCAAGGTACAGAATTTTAATTGGAGCTTTCAAAATTGCCAGCGGGAATTGCACAACCGCGCGGATACAACACCGATACACAGCATAATTAATGATAACTTTCAGTGCTGATTTTTTACGTGATGTTATCGTGTGCATGGTACGCCACGAATCAAAATTAATTCCCGAAAGAGAAATATTTTTAAACGTAATGCACTTCTGTTTTCTGTAATTCCCTCTTGTGTGATGAAACACGATTGTGGCTGGCCGAAGAGCTGAGTAAAATAGACACCAGCAACCATAATTGTATTTAATAATGTCATCACGCTACTAGTTTCACCTCATCGGCACCGTCTTCATTCCCCTATACACAAAACTAGGTGAGTCATCTCGCCGTTTGTGTTATTGCAGGGACAATTATATCAGTAGCTTAGCGATCGTAACTGACGCCCGGGGAACAACACTTTATTCGCGCAATCCCACCCCCCTTCCCACCCCTCCTCGCCGCTCGTGTTACGACAATACACTTTTCTGGTGCTCCTCCCTCCAGAAAAACATATAGTAATATAACATATAGAATTTACTCTAATAACAATAATAATAATAACATACTTTCCGGAAAATCTTGTTTGTCTTGGAGACCATTTCACGCCCTTCTGCAAATAGCGGTCAGGTCATAATAGACCCCCCCCCCCCCCCCACCGCCCCTCTCCCTTATCTTCACCACTGCACTACATACAACTGGTTTCTGTAGCCTCAGTTGTTGTTAGAGGTGCGAAGGGTCCACATCTGCCGAGAAGTTTCAGAAGTCTAAGGAAACCATCTGGATATAGTAGTCCCTACAATAACACAAACGACTAGATGAGTTACTTAGCTTCATGTGTAGGGGCCTGAAGATTATGATCAATGAGGCACCGAAACTCGTAGCTACATAAAATTATTAAGTAAAATTAGGGCTGTTGGTATGTATTTTCTTCCGTTCTGTTTTCCGAAGGAGCTAAAAAGCTGCGCGAAGACTACAATCATTACACGTTCTTGGTGCCAAGAATATATTTGCTTCGAATGTTTATGTTACAAGTACCATCCACTTAGTTGTTTGAAGAAAAATGAGAACACATAACAGAGCGGCTGAAAGAGTGATTCTAAGGCAATTAGGATTTAAAATTTAATTCAAAATTAATCCAAGTCGTTTGAGAAATTCGGTTGCCTATCTTGTTACTAATTGTTATTGATTACGTACTATTGATCCTACCAATATCGATATGGAAAAAACTACAAACGAAAACAAAATTCAGAATGCATTTGGGAATTGAACACCGCTTCTCTGCTTCCGAGCCACATTCTTTTGTCTCTTCACCAGCGGCGATTTCGTTGATTGTACGTAAGCGGCAGTCGTAAATGTTTTTTCCACGATTTCTAGAAAAATATGTGTTTCCGGACCCCATATATCATGGTGAAAAACGTTCAGTTTCCAACTACCAATCGAGTCCGTCAATTTCGAGTCGAATACACGTCATGAGCTTTAAAGGTGGTTTTCTTAAAAACGGGGGAGTATCGAGCCAAAATATGTTAGTTTTCTTTTCATTTTAGGTTATACAGAAGCGAATTATCAAATGCGAGATGAATCGTTTGGCCTTCCCCTTGTAAGTGGCACCAACCTTGTACAGTTCATTCTGTGTGTTGTCAACGAGAGCAGCAACACTTTGAATTCTGATTTTATTCCTCTGATTAAAATATGTTGATTGTGCCTTCAGTTAGTTTTCTTCTGTCACATTTTTTGGCAGCTTGTTGTGAGAACAACTGAATTAAACAGTACCACGAGCAAAGAAACAAAAATGTGGAGAACAAATTTCGAGTGAAATGAAACGTCGTAGTAGTGGACGATAACGTTATGTGAAGCATAAAAATGTGTTGCTGTAGCGAAAAACATAGCGTGAAGAGGATGTCTGTACAAAATGTTTATTTCTAATATCAATACTACTACCTGACGTTTGACTATTCTGTGAAAGTTTCTCAAAGAAATGACAAATCAATTTGTTTCTCAGTCTGTATGACAACAGAATCTATGTCGTTCTTTGTTTCAGATGAGTTGCAAATGTAAGCCCGATGTGTCTGTGTACCGCTTGAAAAAAATAAAATAAAAAAATAAAAATAAAAAAGATTCTTTTTCATGACTTCTGTGTCCTCAAAGAGAATGTGAAGCAAAATTCACTTTTAATGCGTCTGACGATAATTATTTCTGTAAATAGAAGGTTTCATAGCCAGGATGATTATGCAAAAGACAGGAGACGGCAAGCTATAGTTTGTTATTTATTGTAAGATGGGAAGACTGACGTTGTGCAGGTCTATAAGAACACTTTTATTGATGTTTCCGCATTAACAAAACAGAGAATGAAAACTCTTTTGTCAGCTAGAACAAAAAGTGAAATAGTTATCACACGAAAGCAGTGCAACAAGGCCTAAAAAAGAAACAGGTTATCAGTAATGTAATCGAAGAATCGAATTTACCATCATAACCATGTGAAAACAGCTTCTCAACTGGGAGTAACAGTGATCTGAAACACACACTGCCGTATTTGAAGGAAGGCAATAGACGTTCTCCGAAGAATGAATCAATTAAAAATGCTTGTTTTCATTGAAAGTAAAGATAAGGCTTCAAAATTATTATTGTTGTTGTTGTAGTCTTCAGTCCTGAGACTGGTTTGATGCAGTGCTCCGTGCTACTCTATCCTGTGCAAGCTTCTTCATCTCCCAGTACGTACTGCAGTCTACATCCTTCTGAATCTGCTTTGTGTATTCATCTCTTGGTCTCCCTCTACGATTTTTACCCTCCACGCTGCCCTCCAATACTAAACTGGTAGCACCACATTTTGAAAGCTTCTATTCTCTTCTTGTCTATACTATTTATCGTCCACATTTTACTTCCATACATGGCTACACTCCACCACTACTTTCAGAAACGACTTTCTGACATTTAAATCTATTCTCGATGTTAAATAACTTTTCTTCTTCAGAAACGCTTTCCTTGCCATTGCCAGACTACATTTTATAGCCTCTCTGCTTCGACCATCATCAGTTATTTCGCTCCCCAAATAGCAAAACTCCTTTACTACTTTAAGTGTCTCATTTCCTAATCTAATTCCATCAGCATCACCAGACTTAATTCGACTAGATTCCATTATCCTCGTTTTGCTTTTGTTGATCTTCATCTTATATCCTCCCTTCAAGACACTGTCCATTCCGTTCAACTGCTCTTCCAAGTCTTTTGCTGTCTCTGACAGAATTACAATGTCATCGGCGAACCTCAAAGTTTTTATTTCTTCTCCATGGATTTTAAAAAATGATTAATCAAGTGGTAATGTATTTCTTTAAAAAAACCAGAAAATCTTTTCAGTGGCATTTAACATCGTTTTTACGACAAATTTATGCCACTTCACACATTCTACTTTTAACTTTTCATTCACATCAGCAAGAAAATTCAAAAAGTTGCAGTAGTAATATAAATCTGACCCTAGATAATGATTTAAAATATTGATTCAGATTTTTTACCAGAAAGTTTCAGATAAAACAAATGAAACTGAATAACCAAGAATCAAGGTTTTGGCACTTAGCTCATTATTGCTGGCCAGTCTTCTGTTAAAGACGGAGTCCATAAAAGAATATTATGTAAAAATAAAGTATCGTCCGTTACACAGTGATGACAGACTGTAAGGGCATAGCATACTGATGACATTTTCTTTGCTAGTGTATCTGTGTGTTCGGATATATTTGTTCATTTACACTGTGTACTTTATTTCTATTTAGAACCAGTGAATAGAATGGGGAAATACAAGGTTTCACATGCATGGAAAGTTGATATTGATTCCCCTTTTGAGAGACTGCGCCTGCATACAGTGATCGGAAATAAGGACAATCCCGAGGCGAGCTACAGCTGCTCAAAGTCTCTCAGCTAAACTTGTATTCCGAAATGTGTAGTCAACGAGTTTTAAATGCACCTATAACTCAGTAGTTTGTCTGCATAAATTTTCGTAATGACCACCGAAACTCCTAGTCAGTCTAGCAGCAGCTGATTGGTTAGTTGATTTGGGGAAGGGCATTAAATATGGAGGTCATCGGTCCTATCATATTAGGGAAGGAAGGGGAAGGCAGTCGACCGTGCCCTTTGAACGGAACCATCCTGGCATTTGCCTCAATCGATTTAGGGAAATCCCATTTCCACAATATCCTTTTCCAGAGGAAATCACCCAGACGAGCCAATCGCAAGTGTATTCCGTAGGAATGGCATAGACTGATATTCTAGAGCCCTGTCCAAGACTGTATCAGAAGACACTAGATGGGGTCTTCACCGAACTCTGCACCAGATAGCGATCTCCATCAAAAGTGATCTACGTCTTGTAATGAAATTGGACAACAGTCCATTTTCGCTACGTATGTGCTTCTTGATACACACAAATAGATGATCCTCAATACACAGACATTCTTCAGAAATCATTTTTTAAATTTTTTTGATTATAATAAAATTGTAGATTATTAATTTATTGATGTACAAATATGAAAGAAGTGTAATGAGGAATTATTTCAAAAAAGTAGTGGTAAACAGATTTGTTAATATTATGAGAAGATTATTATTATTTACAAAATGTTATGATGGTTCGGAATCATTTGTAAAGTAAGTTATTATTCACAAATGGCCGTCTCTGAGTGTAAAAATCGATATCCTGTAATATCTTTAAACTGCGAGATTCGCCCTTTTGGTCATCTTTGCCTAACCTCTCGCACTTGTTAATGGAGATGTGTTGGAGAAGTGATGTATATCACCTGTCCTGTTTTGCTATGTGTCTGAGTATGATGTGCTGAGATCTGACAGAATCAATAAATAATGCAGAAGAAAAAAGCTCCGCAACGTTTTATTATACAGTTTAATGCATTAGAAAGGAAAAAAACCTGAATCTCTCCTTGTAAAGTAAGAGCTTACCCAAATGGACACTGAGGAGCCAAATGAAAGACTGCGTAGAAGAGGAAAGCTAAGTTACTTCACTTTTCATACAGTATTCTGCTTGCAACTTTATAACCACCCACCTCTCAATTCGTACTTTGTCGTATTCTGTATACAGCAATGCTCTTCACTGAATATCTGCTGCCCAACTTCAGTCATTTGATTTTAATAATTTGCAAAATGAGCGGAGGAAGTCAGTGTCTGAAGCTGCAGCTGATGAAAAGAAACGAAAATTCAATGGAAAAGTGAGGGCATTTGCAATGATCCACCAAAAATTCGACACTACGAGTGAATGCTTACCTCCTCATGGCTAATAGTTGTTTGGCCTTCTTAAATCCCGAACTACAATTATAGAAGTGATAAGACATACTCTGCGTAGCGTGAAGATAGCGTGGTTTGTTTACGGGACCAGAAGCCTGTTTCAGCCGCCGACGCAATACAGCCCGATGCACTCTAGCGCCAACATGTGGTCTGTAACGGAACCTTGAGGACAGTACACCGCGAAAGCGAGACGTCTACGGAGATTAATCACACACCACTAGGAATAACGGTAATCTGCTGCACAATAGATGGTCGCTGCTGATAAATGAACAAGAACTCCATTAATTATCTCGAGAAACAGTTTGCAAATGGCATATGAAGGAAATATCTCTTGCATGAAAGGATACACACAATGTATCGATAAGACGGATAGCACTCTGCTGCATTATAGAGATCGTCGAATAAAATACACTCCCACTCAATATCTGTAATACGATAAACCCACGTACGAGTTCATACGTTATGTTTCAGTGATCATCTTGCGGGATTAACAGAAACAACAATGAAAGAACAATCGCGAACTGAATTAGGACAAGCTACGTGAAAACAAAATCGCAGATTCATGCAACCATAAATCACAAGCACGAAATCCTTCAGCAGTTGAGGAAATGTTTTAAAAAATCGGAGCAAATAAAAAGCACTTGAATCGACAGAGATACGAGAATCGTAGTTTCTGCGGGTTTCCTCTGGGACGCACTGCTTGTTTTTTATTTCTTTTTATTAATTCCCCACTGGCCATGTACCGTAAGGGATAATGCTGGATCCCTTTGCGTTGTAAGAGCGGTACATGTGAATCTGACTAATTCGAGGAGCCGTTTTGGTACTAAACTAAAATGGAACCACGAAAAAGCTATGTACAAAGAACATCTTTCCCTATAACCTATTCACTGTTTTGACTGACAACATACACTTTAGTCTACGATAAAATATGACCCCCATGGCTTTCAGTAGCAAAGAGCTTGAAATTATTTCTGTCTGACAGCTGAAGATCATTATATGGTTCTTCCTTTCAATCATCACACGATCGCTGAAATGACAGATACAATCGTAAGTGCTCGAGGAGCATACGGGAAGAAGTCCGACTGCATCACAGTGCTCATCGTGCAACGTCGTGACAGGACGGAACATTTCGTGTCGACTGTGTTCTGTTTACAACTCCTGCTGCAGCTAACATCAACGATTTAACAACAATGAATCTTACAGGGTGGCGCACGAAATGTGTTACCAATTATTTCTTTCACAATTTACGACGCGCATTAGATATCCCGCTAGGATCTCTACAGCAGTGCCAGCAGAGCTTGGAAAAAGAAATGAGTTACGAAATGACGTGTAATTCACGATACTGCCGCTAGGAGACAGTAAGCAGCAATGGCTGACAATGGAAGACAGTTGACACTGCAACAATCGGCAATTGTATTACTTTTTCGTGAAACGAAAAGTCTTGTTGTGAGTCAGAGGCGTTTTCGGCAACAGTTTAACATACGATGGGTCCCTTGCAAGAAGACCATCCACAAGTTGTACGATAAATTTGTACAGGAAGGAACAGTATTGGAAGCGAAGCGACCTCGGCCTAAGCCTGTTTGTTCGCCAGAGAATATTGAAGCGGTACGAGTTGCTGTACAGAGAAGTCCCGGGAAACTGTGTAGAAAGGCAGCAGTGCAACTGGGAATATCTGGACGCTCCGTTCAACACATTCTTAAAAGTGACCTCCATACGTACCCATACAAGATGACCTGTGCACAGAAGCTCACTGAAGAACACAACGAGCAGAGACTACCGTTTGCTCAGTGGGCGGAGGATAGGGAAGAAACTCTCAACAACGTTTGGTTTTCAGACGAGGCGCATTTTCATTTAGACGGCGTGGTTAACAAACAAAATGCACGCTTTTGGGCCACTGAAAACCAACAAGTGCTTCATGAACAACATTATGCTCCGAGGATTACAGCTTGGGCAGCAATTTCCAGTCACGGACTTATTGGACCCTTTTTCTTTGATGAAACTGTGAACAGCGAGCGTTATTTGAGCATGCTTCGCAACAGCTTCATCCCACAGCTTCTTGCTACTGCCTTACCCTTCTACACGCAGTGGTTCATGCAAGATGGAGAAGGACACATACCGCAAACACTGTGTTGGAGTTTTTACACGAGCAATTCGACATGCGGATCATTTCACTCAGGTTTACAAGTCGCTTCAATGACGGACAAAATTGGCCCCCCAATAGTCCAGACCTCAATCCATGTGACTTTTTTTTGGGGGTACTAAAGGAAAAAATTTTCCCGAAATGTCCACATGATTTAATGGAGCTCAGAAGAGTTATTCTTCAAGCTTGCAGTGAAATTACGGAAGACATGTGCCTTAGGGTAATCACTAACTTCAGTGTTCGTTTGAAGGAAGTTAGGAAACGAAATGGTGGACATATTGAGCATGTGCTGAGTTAGAACAAATCTCCATGGACGGCTCTTCATTGTAGTATATGTTGGTTGGTTGGTTGGTTGGTTGGTTGGTTTGGGGATTGAAGGGACCAGACGGCTATGGTCATCGGTCCCTCATTGTAGTATATGTTCCTTTCAGATTGTATTGACAATAAAGTTTGTATTCAAAAACAAAATGGTAACACATTTCGTGCGCCACCCTGTATTTGGAGTGCTGTAGCCTAGTGTTGAGTGTATCAGTTCAGAGATAGATAACATAACACGAGTGTTTGAACATTAACGTCTCTGTGATATGCTTACGTCAGATCTTGTTAATTCAACATATTTCCAACATGATGTCAGTACAGAACCAGCAACTTGGATAACAAAAATTATTTATTGTAATTCAGTCAGAATAGGGTTTGGCATGGTTTGAAAATGAACCTAGTAGTTCGAAACTACTCGCCAGCATAATAAAACGCAACTGTGACGGTAATACATTACAGAATTTATCTTTTTACTTCTGTCGTATCGTAGCTGCTGATCGGTACGAGGTTTGAGAAGCTGTGACTTGGCAGCACTGAATGGAAATAAGCAAACATTCCCGCTTCCACATACCTTCAAGACATGCATGCCTTCAAACCAGTCGGACTCTCATCCGTAACCAAGAAATATTGTTGTGAGGACTTTCCATACTGCGTATAGACACGCACTAAATTAAAATCATGGCACCAAACAATCTAGACACGTAAATATTTCGGTGGCCTAATTCCTATTACGTTGTATAGTTCAAAAAACCACATTTGGTAGAAAATTACACTTGTGTCCAAAATTAAAGCAACAAATCGCTATTTCCCCCTCCTGTGTCTAATTCACGATATAATCATATAAACTGTCAACAGGTGCCCGTACGACCATATTCTGCATGGAAGATGGCACTTCGGTCAACGGAGAACCATGCCAACGATGACGTCAGGGCACCTACAAAACAGAGACGTGTTTGACTTGTAGTCCCACATCCACAATCGCTCTGTACCCACAGTTAAAGACGGTGCAGCATGGCACAGAGAATACACCTACCAGGCTCTCTGCAGTGGAAGGCCATAAGAAGAATGGAAACATGACAGACGCGAACTCATGTGGCCCGATAGCTTAACCTGAATCGTTCTGTCGTTTCTCGGACGTGGCGACAGTTTATAGAGACCGAAACTGTATCGGGAAGACCCAGGGCAGGGCCGACCACATGCGACATCAGAAAGGGAGGATCGTAATCTGGCTGTAAGGGCACGACGGTACGGCCTTATTACTGTGCAGCAACTGGCATCTGACCTCGCAGCATCCACTGGACGCGTCGTATCGAGGCAAACGGTGTACAGAAGGCTTCGACAGAGTAGCCTTTATTCTCGGAGGCTTCCTGTATGCATGTCTCTGACGCGTCTTCACAGAAGGAACGTCTAGAGTGGAGTCGTCAACATGCCACCTGGATGGTAGAACAGTAGGCCAGTGTTGTTTTCACAGATGAGTCCCGATTTGGTCTGGAGAGTGATTCTCGACGGATTCGCACCTGTGCACGATTTCGAGACCCGACATTGTGGAAAGAGACCGCTACCGATGAGGATCGCTAATGGTATGGGCAGGCATTGTGCTGATCACTGGAACACGTCTTCATGAAATTGTACAAGTGAATCGGAAAGGTTTAACTGCTGTCAGGTACCGTGATAGGTCTTGGGACCTCACGTACGGTTATTGCAACATGCTGTGCTCCCACACTTCGTATTGCTGGTCAATAGTGCCTGACATCATAAAGAATGAGTGGTTGATGTTTTCTTGGAAACGGAAGATACTGCACACATGGCGTGGCCTGCTCGCTCTCTCGATTGGAATCCCATGGAGCATGTCTGGGATGCACTAGGGAGACGAATTTCATCACGTCAACATCTACCAACGACTCTCTAAGACCTGCGAGCAGCCCCACAGGAAGAATGGGCGTTATTGCTTCAACATGACGTTGATGACGTTATTCACAGCATGCTCCTTTGTTGTCAGGTCTGTATTTCTGCCAGAGGTAGTCACACCCCGTAGTGAGCACATTAACCAGTGGTCTCAATATGAGTGCAAATGTGCACACATCAAAAAACGTTTAGCACTACCCCGGTTCCCAGAACTCCTGAAGTTAGACATTGACTGTGGATATTGTATCACAGACACAGTCCGTTTGACTCTTCAGAGATGTCACTAAACCCGCCCAAAGATGTAGACAACCACGCATGAGCGGCGCCTATTAGACGGAGGGGGTCCGACATCCGATCAGTTCCAGTCATTCCACTAGGAAGGAGGTACGCAGCTCGTGTTGTCTGTAGTTCAACCATGCCTAGACGGTCAATACCGCCGTTCAATCGTGTCCGCATTGTTACTTTGTGCCAGGAAAGGCTCTCAGGAAGGGAGGTGTCCGGGCGTCTCGGGGTGAACCAAAGTGATGTTATTCGGACATGGAGGAGATACAGAGAGACAGGAACTGTCGACGACTTGCCTCGCTCAGGCCGACCAAGGGCTACCACTGCAATGGATGAACGCTACCTATGGATTATGGCTCCGAGGATCCATTAGAGCAACGCCACCATGTTGAATAATGCTTTTCGTGCGGCCATAGGACATCGTGTTACGACTCAAAACTGTGCACAAAAGGCTCCATGATGCGCAACTTCACTCCCGACGTCCATGTTGAGGTCCATCTTTGCAGCCACGGCACCATGCAGCGCGGTACAAATAAGCCCAACAACATGCCGAATCGACCGCTCCGGATTGGAATCACGTTCTCTTCAACAATGAGTGTCGCATACGCCTTGAACCAGACAATCGTCGGAGACGTATTTGGAGGCAACCCGGTCAGGCTGAACGCCTTAGACGCACTGTCCAGAGAGTGCAGCAAGGTGGAGATTCCTTTCGGTTTTGCGGTGGCATTATGTGAAGACGACGCACACCGCTGGTGGTCATGGAAGGCGCCGTAACGGCTGTACGATATGTGAATGCCATCCTCCGACCGATGGTGCAATCATGTCGGCAGCATATTGGCGAGACATTCGCACCCCCATCGTGCACATCTTGTGAATGACTTCCTTCAGGATAACGACATCAGTCGACTGGAGTGTCCAGCATATTCTCCAGACATGAACCCTAACGAACACGCCTGGGATACATTGAAAAGGACTGTTCATGGACGACGTGACCCACCAACCACTCTGAGGGACTCATGCCAAATCATCGTTGAGGAGTGGGACAATCTGGACCAACAGTATATAAAAGGTTGCGAACGCTAGGTGTTTTCTTTGATTTAACGAAGGCTTTTGACTGTGTTGACGGCAAGATATTACTGCAGAAGTTGGACCATTATGGAGTAAGGGGAGTAGCTTACAATTGGTTCGCCTCTTACTTTAAGAACAGAAAGCAGGAGGTAATTCTCCGCAATATTGAGAGTTGTAATAATGTTCAGTCCCAATGGGGCACTGTTAGTGGGGTGTTCCCCAAGGGTCGGTGCTGGGGCCACTGCTGTTTCAGATTTATATAAATGATATGGCTTCTAGTATTACAGGTGATTCAAAAATCTTTCTGTTTTCTGATGACACCAGCTTTGTAGTGAAGGATCTTGTGTGTAATACTGAAACATTATCAAATAATGTAGTTCATGAAATAATGTGGAAAATAATTTGATGCTAAATCACAGTAAGATTGAGTTTTTACATTTTCTAACTCACAATTCAACAAGAACTGATATTTTGATCAGATAGAATGGGTATATTATAAGCGAGATGGAACAGTTCAAGTTCCTAAGCGTTCGGATAGACAGTAAGCTGTTGTGGAAAGCCCATGTTCAGGATCTTGTTCAGAAACTAAATGCTGCTTTACTTACCATTAGAACAGTATCTGAATTAAGTGACAGTTCAACACGAAAAGTAGTCTACTTCACATATTTTCATACACTTATGTCATATGGTATTATCTTTTGGGGTAGTTCTTATGATTCAAAAAGGGTATTTTTGGCTCAAAAACGGGCTGTTCGAGCTATATGTGGTGTAAGTTCGAGAACCTCTTGTCGACCCCTATTCAATAGTCTGGGAATTCTGACATTGCCCTCACAGTATATATTTTCTTTAATGTCGTTTGTTGTTAGCAATATTAGCTTATTCCCAAGAGTTAGCACCTTTCACTCAGTTAATACTAGGCAGAAATCAAATCTGCATGTGGAATGCACTTCCTTGACTCTTGTGCAGAAAGGAGTGCACCATTCTGCTGCATCCATTTTCAATAAGCTACCACAAGAACTCAAAAATCTTAGCAGTAGCCCAAACACTTTTAAGTCTAAATTGATGAGTTTCCTCATGGCTCATTCCTTCTATTCTGTCGAGGAGCTCCTGGAAGAGCTGAAAAATTAAGCAAATTCCAGTGTTACATTGTTGATTTTCTTTATTTAAAATTACGAATTGTCACCTGAATACGTTTCTTGTATTTCATTTTATCTGTTTTTACTATCGTGTTATAATTTCATGTATTGACTCGTTCCATGACAATGGAGACTTCTCCTTAATTTGGTCCCACGGAACAATAAATAAATAAAAATAAAAAATAAAAAATGAACTTGTGGTTAGTATATCACAACAAATACAGGCATGCATCAATGCAAAAGGACGTGCTACTGGGTATTAGAGGTACAGGTGTGTACAGCAATCTGGACCATCACCTCTGAAGGTCTCGCTGTATGGTGGTACAACATGCAATGTTTGGTTTTCATGAGCAAAAAAAGGGCGAAAATGATGGTTATGTTGCTATCTATTCCAATTTTCTGTACAGGTTCCGAACCTCTCGGAACCGAGGTGATGCAAAACTTTTTTTAATGTGTGTATTAACTTGGAAAAAACGAAGAACATTTTCGTCCACAGTAATATATGTTGCGTTTGTTTACGTTTTGTATTCTTTACATTGTTTCTGCTTTGCTATCACCTGTTTGTTCTGTTTTATGGCAAAATAAACGCAACTGCGCAAAACTGCCGTTTGTTGCTTTAATTTTGGACACCAGTGTAGTTACTCGACGATGTTTGACTGAAACTAAAATAAAAATATTTATGATATTTCTCAAAATTTACCACATATAAGCAACAATTGGATTTCATATAGATCACAGAATGCGACTGACAAATTAAATTAAGTTTACGCATTTTTTTCGAAGTATAAGTTGGTTATTTTTAAATTTTAGAGCTATTTGCTTGGTATAGACTTCGCGGACCATCTTTGCTCTGCGCCCGTCATATCATAAACAGTAATTTTATGGGACGCTTTGTACATGGTACTCTATAATTCCCCTTAAAAACTTCTATGACTTGTAGAGCAGACTGAGTAAACAATATTTTGAATTGGTATCTACGTCCGGATACGTACCGTTCTCGTGTGACGGCCATTTAAAAATATGTTTGCTCAGTGGGTATGCAACAGGGTAGTCATATTGGGGGAGGGGTGCTTATGTCGGTTCATCTTATGTCACTTGACTTCTATCCCACTACTGGGGGAATGCGCGTAGTGTGTGCACTGTAAGTTGAGAATGTGGGTTTCACGGGGAGCGTGCCAGAGATAAGTTCCTGCAGTCGCACTATCCTCTGTGCCCCCGGTGGCTCAGATGGATAGAGCGCCTGCCATGTAAGCAGGAGATCATGGGTTCGAGTCCCAGTCGGGGCACACATTTTCAACTGCCCCGTTGATGTATATCAACGCCTGTCAGCAGCTAATGGTATTGATTTAATTGTAATTTCATTCTAGAGAACTGCACGGTCACCAATCTTCATATCTATTTCATCTGTCGACCTGGTTCGAGCCTCGTGTCTGTGAGTGTTACAGCAACATGGCTGAGTACACTTTTGCAGAATACACTGTAAGGGGAAAGATCCACCGTGGTATAACAATCATGTGCGAAAGGTACTACGGAAACAAAGAAAGCTTCATCATAGGTTTAAGAGTAGTCGAATCATAGCTGATAAGGAAAAGCTGAACGAAGCGAAAAAGAGCGTAAAGAGAGCAATGAGAGAAGCATTCAACGAATTCGAACATAAAACATTGGCAAACAATCTAAACAATAACCCTAAAAAGTTTTGGTCATATGTAAAATCGGTAAGCGGATCTAAATCCCCTATTCAGTCACTCGTTGACCACGATGGCACCGAAACAGAGGACGACCGAAGAAAGGCAGAAATACTGAATTCAGTGTTCCGAAACTGTTTCACTGCGGAAAATCGTAACACGGTCCCTGACTTCAGCCGTCGCACGGACGCCAAAATGGAAAATATTGAAATAAACGATATCGGAATTGAAAAACAACTGCTATCACTTAGTAGCGGAAAAGCATCCGGACCAGACGAGATACCCTTAAGATTCTACAGTGATTATGCTAAAGAACTTGCCCCCTTTCTATCAGCAATTTATCGTAGATCGCTGGAAGAACGTAAAGTACCTAGCGACTGGAAGAAAGCGCAGGTCGTTCCCATTTTCAAGAAGGGTCATAAATCAGATGCGAATAATTATAGGCCTATTTCGCTTACGTCAATCTGTTGTAGAATAATGGAACATGTTTTGTGTTCTCGTATTATGACGTTCTTAGATAATACAAATCTCCTTCATCATAACCAACATGGATTCCGCAAACAGAGATCATGTGAAACTCAGCTCGCCCTATTTGCCCAAGAAATTCACAGTGCCGTAGACACTGGCGAGCAGATTGATGCCGTATTCCTGGACTTCAGGAAGGCATTTGATACGGTTCCGCACTTACGTTTAGTGAAAAAAATACGAGCTTACGGAATATCGGACCAGGTTTGTGATTGGATTCAGGATTTCCTAGAAGAAAGAACACAACATGTCATTCTTAACGGTTCAAAATCTGCAGATGTAGAGGTAATTTCGGGAGTACCGCAGGGAAGCGTGATAGGACCTTTATTGTTTACAATATACATAAATGACTTAGTTGACAACATCGGTAGCACCGTGAGGCTATTTGCAGATGACACGGTTGTCTACAAGAAAGTAGCAACATCAGAAGACTCGTACGTACTCCAGGAGGACCTGCAGAGGATTAATGCATGGTGCGACAGCTGGCAGCTTTCCCTAAACGTAGATAAATGTAATATAATGCGCATACATAGGGGCAGAAATCCATTCCAGTACGATTATGCCATAGGTGGTAAATCATTGGAAGCGGTAACGACCGTAAAATACTTAGGAGTTACTATCCGGAGCGATCTGAAGTGGAATGATCACATAAAACAAATAGTGGGAAAAGCAGGCGCCAGGTTGAGATTCATAGGAAGAATTCTAAGAAAATGTGACTCATCGACGAAAGAAGTAGCTTACAAAACGCTTGTTCGTCCGATTCTTGAGTATTGCTCATCAGTATGGGACCCTTACCGGGTTGGATTAATAGAAGAGATAGACATGATCCAGCGAAAAGCAGCGCGATTCGTCATGGGGACATTTAGTCAGCGCGAGAGCGTTACGGAGATGCTGAACAAGCTCCAGTGGCGGACACTTCAAGAAAGGCGTTACGCAATACGGAGAGGTTTATTATCGAAATTACGAGAGAGCACATTCCGGGAAGAGATGGGCAACATATTACTACCGCCCACATATACCTCGCGTAATGATCACAACGAAAAGATCCGAGAAATTAGAGCAAATACGGAGACTTACAAGCAGTCGTTCTTCCCACGCACAATTCGTGAATGGAACAGGGAAGGGGGGATCAGATAGTGGTACAATAAGTACCCTCCGCCACACACCGTAAGGTGGCTCGCGGAGTATAGATGTAGATATAGATGTAGAAGGTGACTACACTGAGTCACAGCGCCAGAGATTGCGCCAAAGATTATTATTCCGCCGCCTCCACTGGTGCAGTAGTAGTTCAGAGGTTGTCAAGGGCGGTAGTAGTTCAGAGGATGTCGAGTGCAGATGTTGTTCTGTTGGGCGAGAGAGTAGATGCTGTTCGGTTGGTGTAATGTATAGATGGAAGATGTTGCAATGATCACAGTGTATTTTTCGTCAATATACACTCCTGGAAATTGAAATAAGAACACCGTGAATTCATTGTCCCAGGAAGGGGAAACTTTATTGACACATTCCTGGGGTCAGATACATCACATGATCACACTGACAGAACCACAGGCACATAGACACAGGCAACAGAGCATGCACAATGTCGGCACTAGTACAGTGTATATCCACATTTCGCAGCAATGCAGGCTGCTATTCTCCCATGGAGACGATCGTAGAGATGCTGGATGTAGTCCTGTGGAACGGCTTGCCATACCATTTCCACCTGGCGCCTCAGTTGGACCAGCGTTCGTGCTGGACGTGCAGACCGCGTGAGACGACGCTTCATCCAGTCCCAAACATGCTCAATGGGGGACAGATCCGGAGATCTTCCTGGCCAGGGTAGTTGACTTACACCTTCTAGAGCACGTTGGGTGGCCCGGGATACATGCGGACGTGCATTGTCCTGTTGGAACAGCAAGTTCCCTTGCCGGTCTAGGAATGGTAGAACGATGGGTTCGATGACGGTTTGGATGTACCGTGCACTATTCAGTGTCCCCTCGACGATCACCAGTGGTGTACGGCCAGTGTAGGAGATCGCTCCCCACACCATGATGCCGAGTGTTGGCCCTGTGTGCCTCGGTCGTATGCAGTCCTGATTGTGGCGCTCACCTGCACGGCGCCAAACACGCATACGACCATCATTGGCACCAAGGCAGAAGCGACTCTCATCGCTGAAGACGACACGTCTCCATTCGTCCCTCCATTCACGCCTGTCGCGCACCTTCCGCCGACCACTGGCGACAACATCGATGTACTGTGGAGACCTCACGCCCCACGTGTTGAGCAATTCGGCGGTACGTCCACCCGGCCTCCCGCATGCCCACTATACGCCCTCGCTCAAAGTCCGTCAACTGCACATACGGCGCGCGTCCACGCTGTCGCGGCATGCTACCAGTGTTAAAGACTGCGATGGAGCTCCGTATGCCACGGCAAACTGGCTGACTCTGACGACGGCGGTGCACAAATGCTGCGCAGCTAGCGCCATTCGACGGCCAACACCGCGGTTCTTGGTGTGTCCGCTGTGCCGTGCGTGTGACCATTGCTTGTACAGCCCTCTCGCAGTGTCCGGAGCAAGTATGGTGGGTCTGACACACCGATGTCAATGTGTTCTTTTTTCCATTTCCAGGACTGTATATTGAGGTAAAAATAAGTATTATAGATTTATTTATTGACAATGCCTCTTGGTCATAGGTTCAGTCAACAAAGCATCTGGCTCATGTTCATGTATTAGACTTGTAATTCTGGTTTCTATGTGCAATAATAGGATTTCTGGTTTTTCAATTAGTTCATTGTAAATGGTGTTTAAAATATATTGTCGTATTGAGGAATAACCGAGCCAGATACATGTACGTTGAGTCACACTACCACACACAGAACAGTTACATTTGTGCTTTGTTGTTTTGTAGTTTTTATAGTTGCAGGGGTCTTAATTAATCAATTGCGTCAATGGAAATTTCTTGTCAGTCAGATTGCGTCTTAATACTAGTTAGGGCCAACTGGTTACGAGACTTCGTAACAGGTCACATAGCTACTGAAGTTATTGCGTTTATTCTTTATTTTTTTTTTAATTAAGCCCCCATGCACGTGGCGACCGCTGCTTCGGATCGTCACTTGGAATTCTTTTGATAGTAAAGATTGCGGACAGTAGTATTGTTGTAGTAATTTGTAGTTTAGTAATTGTAGTCTATATTGCACATATAGATTTTGTAATTGAACATTTGTAGTTGTCTTGTCATTCTTCTGATGGTATTTTTGTAGAATTTAATTTTTGATGAGTCGTATACGGGTTTCACAATATTACGCAATTGTGAAGGTTTTAATTGTTCGTTAATCGTGTTTGTCTGGAAGCATTTCGTGTGGATGGTATTGTTGGTGATAAAGTGTTATATTGTGTGTAATTTTCGTATAGTGACGAGTATTGTATGTTTTGTAAATGATTACGCGATCGACGAAAAAGGCAAAAATGATGGATAGTCAGAATGACGAAATTGTTAACATGGCGAGCTCGCCAACACAGGAGAACAGTATGATGAATAATGAAGTAGAAAACAATTTAATAAGCCGGGAAAATAGTCCGGAACCAGTTCTAAATTTTTCACAATCAAAAAATGTTCAGAATAAGAGATTAACAACAGAAGATTCTGGAATAGTTTCGAACACAAATAGCTTTACAGCTATGACGAAGGAAGTTAGTTTTACGGGAAATGTTAGGGGCGAAATGAATTTCGAACCAGTTAATATGGAGCAGTTGATGAGTGTAATATTAAATTTGGGATCACGGTTAGAAACTGATATGGGAACATTGGCAACACAGTTAGACTCACAAATAGGAATAATTAAAACTGATATGGGAACAATGGAAACACGGTTAGACTCACGAATAGGGACATGTTTTAAAAACATGAAAGATGAATTAAAAAAAGAAATTAGAGAAGAAGTACAACCGATTTTGAATGCTCACAATAATATATTAATTTCAATAGAAATTAGACAAAAGGAACAGGATAGAGAACAGGAAGAAAGAGATCGCGTGATAGTACAAAAATTTTCAGAGTTAAATCTTCAACGTGCACACGATAAGGAAGAAATATTTGAAAGAATCGAGGAATCCATACCAAATGACAGAATAAATAACCTAACACAACAATATGAACAGTTAACTACTAAATGTGTCAATACTGAAACCCGAGTCGCGACACTTACGGAAGACGTAAATAAACAGAAAGAACAAATCGGTGACTTATCGGAAAGAGTTGAGGAGATTTCAGATAAATTGACAAGTCTTAATTTAAATGTGGACAGAGATTCAGATGATACAGCTCCATTGCCATTTGCAGAAACAGAAGAGTACCAGAACATAAACAAACATGTTGAAAATCAGGGAAAATTTAATGAACGCGTTAAAAGGGAATTTGAGGCGTTACGAAAGCAAGTTAAACAAATTGAAAGCTAAATCGTAGGAAAAGACAGTAGAAGAAATTTGTAATCACTGATAGCAACGGGTTTTGAAGAAAATAATTTATTTCATTTACGAGATGCAACAAGAGAGCGGCAGGCGCGCGAACTTGATAATAATCGACATTCGGACTGGGACAGACGCGGTAGGTCTTTGTCGCCGCGAGGTGAAAACTTTGACTATAAACACTTTTTAACTGTTCGGAAATTTAAGATCTTTCGCAATTCTAATAATGACATACATCCATGTTCATGGTTAGATCAATTTATGTACGCACTTTCGCCAAATCGGCCACTAAGTCACAAACTGGAACTTATGTGTGGCTATTTAGGTCCTCAGGGGATTCACTACACTAAGTGAATATGTGCCGTAGCGTGCTCAGGGCCGCGAGCTGTAGTGGTGCTATTTCCCTTTTATTTTTCTGCACTGCTGCCTACTCTTTTACTATTCTGTGTATCTATCAAAACAATTCTTCAACTACCAATCTATCTAGAAAAGGAGTCAGTAAAGAATAACCGGATATGACTATTTTACCCAAAAGTGACAGTTTTTAGGATATTGCTGAAAAACGAACCGGCAACGCGCATGGGCACACTTATTTGAGATTGTAATAATTTAAATGATTTTTATCATACATTTCTATCGGCTTATTGGTCCGAAAACACGCAAGACAGAGTCAAACATAGTCTTATTATGCAGCGTAATTTTAAACAGTCTGAGTTCCGTACGCCGGAAGAATACTTTGAAGAAATGATTCGAAAGAATCAATTCCTTTCGAACCCTTATAGCCCGACTGAATTAATTCGCATTTGTTTAACTAAGCTGCCACAATCGATAAGACACATTGCTTTAGCCGGAAGATGTAAAGACGACATTGAAACTTTTAAGACTTTGCTACAAGGACTTGAGTATGATAACGACGACGGAACTTCTTGTAATTTTTTCAGTAACGGTAATCACAATAGATTTTCAGAGAAAAGGGATAATGATCGGAACGGACGTTATAGCGGTAATTTTGAAAATGACAGACGAAACAGACAACACAATAGATACCACCCTTATGACAATAACAGACGTTCTAACAGAAATTGCACAGACAAATATAACAAAAATTCTTACTGGAATGATCAATCATATCGAAACAGTAATTGGTATCATCAAGACAGAAATTATTCATACAATAAAAGAAATTCTTACTACAGAAATAACCAGGGTAGTAGACCTAACAATAATTTCAGAAGTGACAGTCGAAATTACACAAGAAGTAGTCATGCAGATAGCCAGGAAAATAGAAATTTTAATAACAGACACAACCAAGAATTTACATGTAACAGACAGGAGGGACCTAATTGGCATCCTCCATGTGACAGAAATTCAGAGAGACAAGTGCAAATCGTAGAAATTGGTCCGCGAAATGACGCGAATAATCAAAGACGTGACGCAAACAATCGACAATGACTTGTAGCTTCATCTTCTGACAGCAATATAGACGATTCAGAAAGTAATGACACTACGACTTTACCCTACGTACGCTTGGAAGACATGAGAGAGATATTTTGCTAGACCAAAAGGAAAATAATGTAGACGCATTTTTACATCCTGTTATTGAAGTATGCGTGAACAAGAATAAGTTCACTGCGGTTTTTGATTCTGGGAGCCCATTGAATGTTATTAGTGAATCAGTTTTTCGTATATGTGTAAGAACTATTGCTTGTCCTGTGTTACCTGTTTCTAAAACTACAATTCGAAGAGCTATTTCTGGAAAAAGTGTGGAAGTCAAATAACAGACCAACTTAAATTTCATTTGTCAAGGATATGAATTTTCTGCTAATTTTATTATTGTTCCATTACTCAGTACACAAATTATATTAGGTATGGAGTTTCTTAACACATATAAGGCAATTTTAAACTTTAAGGAAGGAAGTGTGAACTTGCCTGTTGCCGGAATGCCGAGATGTTTGAATTTTTTCGAGTGTGTAACGAAATCTGAATCAGACACAAATTGTTTAAGGTTTCTTACTTCTGATGTTTTCGCTGAGTATTATGACGACAATGTGTTCATTCATGACAACGACAATAGATATAGAGACGCGATGGATGATATGATTAATAGTGAAGAATTAATTAATGAAAAGGTTAACAAAGCTGAAGTGACAGACGACGCTTAATAAATTGATTTGGTATGCACATTTCAGTTATGCACACTTTGGTCCCGAAAAACGCTTTTATAAATTACGAGAAAATTGCTACTTCATTAATATGGAAAAACGTATTCGATTTGTTCTTGCCAAAAGCAAATTATGTCAAAAGGCTAAGCCGCCAACTATTTCTCACAGAGCACCGTTGTTTCCTATCATTCCAGCGAAATTAAAGGAGATGGCTGCAGTCGATTTGTTTTGTCCAGTGGTTCGTTCTACTAATGGTTTTGCGTGCATTTTGGCAGTAATGGAATTGACATCAAAATATGTGTGTTTTACACCTTTTCGCAAAGCAACAGCTCGTTTACTATCTAATGCTTTCATCAAACATTTTCTTCAAGAAGTGGGTCATGTTGATAAAATTATATCAGATAATGGATCACAGTTTCGCTCTAAAATTTGGCTTCGTACTCTACGGCGTCGTAAGATTAAACCAAATTTCATTTCACTTTTTCACCCTCAATCTAACCCTTGAGGGAGATGGATGAAGGAAATCAATAAATTGTGTCGTCTTTATTGTCATCATAATCACAGAACGTGGGATCAGTATCTTCATATTTTTCAAAACATTCTGAATGAACTCCCTAATGATTCAACTTCTTTACCGCCTATATTGATACTAAAAAATAAAGCACCGACAAGTCGCATTTCTGAAATCGTTCCTTTTCCGCCTACACAGAAACTGCGGCATTCTGAAGTTGTCAACCTGGCTCTACAAAATATTGCATCTGCGGCTGCTAGAAGAGAGATGAGCTAAACGTCCTGGTCGTTTAAAAACTTTGTCAGTTGGTCAAAAGGTGTTAATTAAGTCTCATCGTTTGTCTCACAAAGGAAAAGGCTTGTGTCGCAATTTTTTTCTGCTTTATAACGGTCCATATAGTGTTCACAAAATTATTCATTATAACACTGTCGAAGTAGAAACTCTTAAATCACGGCTCTCTAAGGGAATACTTCATATATTGAACGTTAAAATTTTTATGGAATGACATACTTTTGAGAAATTAACAGTTATACGTAAACACGCAGAGAACGCAGGGATACTGCGCCGTGTTCTAGGGGCAGCACATACACAAAGCGACAGTCAGCCGGTGCGCCGCACAAGGTAGCCGTTGACCGCAAACAATTACTTCCTACGTCACGCGTACCTGCAGCTGATCGAGCGCTCAGTGCAAATGCACTGACAGCCGTAGACAAATACACAGTCTAATTTCTCCGATTAAATTCAGTATAAAGCTATAGTGACTTGATAACTTATGTTATTAACGTTCAGTTTTCCCAGGATACAGTTGTATAAAATATTTAAGAACTTCAGGTATATTCTGTGCGTGTCCGACGTTAAGAGGACTTGCTATTGAGAAAATTTCAGGAAAAATGTAATTTCGAAGAAGAAAGTAATAAACTAGAAAGGTAACTATTAATTGAGTTTATTTTTCAGGTAACATATTCCTGCTTAGGTATGTACTTTATACGTAATTTGCTGCTCTCGATTACGTGATTTATAGTTTGTGCTAAATTTTATGTTCTATGAATTTACTTGTGAAGCGACAAGCTTGCATACATTTGCTGATTTTGACAATGTTTTATAAATGAACAGGGTTGTTACTTATGTATATTAGCATCGCTTGGCTGCTCTGCTTTTTCACTGACGTCGTATTTTTTTTTATGTGCCTGCTGTGCCTATTTATTTAAATTATAATTGTCACCTGATTAGTTGTGCTGATATGGTTATGTATGTAAGTTATACTTTGTGATTTATCTGCTTGCGCCTTCATGTTTACTTATTAAGATTACATATGAACATTTATTTGCTTATGCTGATATGATGCTAATGACCTATTTATTATGTAAGATATATACTTGCTGCTTTGCGTATGGATTGCATGTTTACACATTTCTGTTTTGTTGTCATAACTACCTTTTAATTTAGTATAGAGAAATACTTATATACTGTGCATGAATATGGAGTTTAGGTTACACTATGGTATTAATTATAGATTGTTCGCTTGGCAGAGCCTCGTTGTAGGGATTGTGCTGCATCCACTTGTTGACATTCTGGTATATTCTGGTATATTTACTCGGTATTGCATGTTTTGCTTACGCTCAGTGCTTTACATTTTAAGATAAGAAAATGAACTGCTATAATTCTACGAACTACATTGGTACGAGAAAATTCATTGAAGTCACATGGACTGAAGGTTTTATGGAAGTTGTATCATTATAATAGAAAGGAAGCTGACGACACGAAATACCAACACTAGCTTTAGACCATTGACAGTTATTACACTGCATTCTTCGTGAGCAATTGAAATAGCAAATGACACTTGACACAAAGAAATACTCCTCATGTTTGCTTCTGTTTTGCCATGATTCTTGAAGTGGTGTACACTCTGTGAAACATTACGATTTATTCATTCAAATACTTATGTGACCATTAATACTGTGTACTTGCACCTACTTACTGAAAGTTATTCAAACTGAAAGCTGTTAGAGGTCATGTATGCATTTCTTTTATTTTATGATGGACAAGGTAACCAAAATGTATTTTATAATTCATAATGAGTAGAAGATTTGGCTCAGGTGGATTACACAGAGAGGTTGTGTGTGGACACTGTGTCTTCAGATTGTATGGGATGATGAATTGAAGTTTGCACTACGATTTTATCTGCACTTGTTCGAGGAGACTGACTAGAGGAAAGAGTTGTTATGGAAGTGAAATGATATTGGTGATAAGGTTTATATGTATCGACGTACTGACGAGGTATTATTGAAGTATTGAGATTGTATGATGTCGATGATTATTGGGGTTTTGGTGGATAAGAGGTAAAGTAAGTGAGGTGCATATATATATATATTTGTTGGTTTATATGGAAAAAGAAGGATGAAGATGGCAGACTAGAACACTCCAGTGGAAGGAAGATAGTCTACACACACATTTTGTTAAATCAATAAGCAGTATATCCTTTTTTTTGGAGAGAGGAAGTATTTGCATGTCTTGACACACTGAAAGTTCCCAGAATGAGATTTTCACTCTGCAGCGGAGTGTGCGCTGATATGAAACTTCCTGGCAGATTAAAACTGTGTGCCCGACCGAGACTCGAACTCGGGACCTTTGCCTTTCGCGGGCAAGTGCTCTACCAACTGAGCTACCGAAGCACGACTCACGTCCGGTACTCACAGCTTTACTTCCGCCAGTACCTCGTCTCCTACCTTCCAAACTTTACAGAAGCTCTTCTGCGAAACTTGCAGAACTAGCACTCCTGAAAGAAAGGATATTGCGGAGACATGGCTTAGCCACAGCCTGGGGGATGTTTCCAGAATGAGATTTTCACTCTGCAGCGGAGTGTGCGCTGATATGAAACTTCCTGGCAGATTAAAACTGTGTGCCGACCGAGACTCGAACTCGGGACCTTTGCCTTTCGCGGGCAAGTGCTCTACCAACTGAGCTACCGAAGCACGACTCACGTCCGGTACTCACAGCTTTACTTCTGCCAGTACCTCGTCTCCTACCTTCCAAACTTTACAGAAGCTCTTCTGCGAAACTTGCAGAACTAGCACTCCTGAAAGAAAGGATATTGCGGAGACATGGCTTAGCCACAGCCTGGGGGATGTTTCCAGAATGAGATTTTCACTCTGCAGCGGAGTGTGCGCTGATATGAAACTTCCTGGCAGATTAAAACTGTGTGCCGACCGAGACTCGAACTCGGGACCTTTGCCTTTCGCGGGCAAGTGCTCTACCAACTGAGCTACCGAAGCACGACTCACGTCCGGTACTCACAGCTTTACTTCCGCCAGTACCTCGTCTCCTACCTTCCAAACTTTACAGAAGCCCTTCTGCGAAACTTGCCCGCGAAAGGCAAAGGTCCCGAGTTCGAGTCTCGGTCGGGCACACAGTTTTAATCTGCCAGGAAGTTTCACACTGAAAGTTGTTCAGCAACTGTACATTTTGATTTGGCTTGGCAAACATTGGCCTTGACATGATGACTATGATATTGACTAACTATTATTGACTATTATACACTGCTGCCACTACTACTTGATACACATGTTGAACATCAAATTGTGACAGAATTGCATTTACACAGTTAACACTACTCAATTACACAATAGTACTTAATATGTGGATGAAAGATGAGTGAGTGTGTTTTGTGTGTTTTCCTTTCCTAATCCAAAATAAATGGTACTGACCTACATCCTAAATATTATTTTACTTGTTTGTTGTGGCTTGCACTGACACCCATAAATATTATAGGTTTACTGATATTTGTGTATCTGTAATATTTAATATGACAATTATCTGATATCATTTGTGTGTTTATTATAATTTGTATGTTTAGTGTAGGAGCATTGACAATAATTTTGTAAAAGCAATTGTGTGTGCATTCAAACTGTTGTTCATGCTTGCACCTATTATCATTGATGGGTGCTACTTGGAAATGTTTAATTTCTGCTGAGGAACTCTGATGAGCTGTGTAATTATTGCTGGTGAATATTATGGACTGTTACCTCCACTTGTTCAACATTGCTGGGTGCCACTGTTTGAACTGCTCGACTAGCGATGAGATGTCACTTGTTGGTGTCTGCTCGCTATTACTGGGTGTCACTGTTGGAACTGGTGCTACTGAAATGATGTCACTTGTTGCTGTCTGCACCTGTTCAACATTGCTGGGTGCCTCTGATGGAACTGCTGCTACTGAGATAATGTCACTTGTTGCTGTCTGCACCTGTTCAACATTGCTGGGTGCCTCGGTTGGAACTGCTCAACCAGTGATGAGATGATACTTGTTGGTGTCTCCACCTGCTCGCCATTACTGGGTGCCACTGATGGAACTGCTGCTACTGAGATAATGTCACTTGTTGCTATTTGCACCTGTTGACCATTGCTGGGTGCCACTGTTGGAACTGTCAACTACTCTGAGGAATGCTACTTGTTTATTGAGCTATTGAAAAGATGTTATGTGAATATTTGTGTAAACTGATTTATTATGTATTTACTGTTTATGAAATTATATCGGACTGCTATTTGCACCTGTTGACCATTGCTGGGTGCCACTGGTGGAACTGTCAACTACTCTGAGGAGTGCTACTTGTTTATAGAGCTATTGAAAAGATTTTATGTGAATATATGTGTAAACTGATTTATTGTGTATATACTGTTAATGAAATGTTATGAGACTCTTACCTGCACCTATTCGTCATTGCTGGTGCCATTGATTGAACTGTTTAACTACTCTGAAAAATGATACTTGCGTATACTATTATGTAAAATCACATTTATGCAAGCTTTTGAATTCCTTACTGTATTTTTATATATTAGGTTATTGAAGGGTCAGTGCAAAGCCAAAATTTATTTAGTTATGTACTATTTACTTATTACTATCATCTTTTATTTTTGTCTGTGTTTTTTGGACGAATTTGGTGGTATTTTCACCACCAATGCTGGCAAAAATACCACCAAATTCTTGCCCATGGAGGAGGGGCATATGAAAGGTGGCTACACTGAGTCACAGCGCCAGAGATTGCGCCAAAGATTATTATTCCGCCGCCTCCACTGGTGCAGTAGTAGTTCAGAGGTTGTCGAGGGCAGTTGTAGTTTAGAGGATGTCGAGGGCAGTAGTAGTTCAGAGGATGTCGAGTGCAGATGTTGTTGTGTTGGGCGAGAGAGTTGATGCTGTTCGGTTGGTGTAACGTATAGATGGAAGATGTTGCAATGATCACAGTGTATTTTTCGTCAATATATATTGAGGTAAAAGAAAAAAGTATTATAGATTTCTTTATTGATAATGCCTCTTGGTCACAGGTTCAGTCAACAAAGCATCTGGCTCGTGTTCATGTATTAGACTTGTAATTCTGGTTTCTATGTGCAATTATAGTATTTCTGGTTTTTCAATTAGTTCATTGTAAATGGTGTTTAAAATATCTTCTCGTATTGAGGAAGAACCGAGCCAGATACATGCACGTTGAGTCACACTACCACACACAGAACAGTTACACTTGTGCTTTGTTCTTTCGTAGCTTTTATAGTTGCAGGGGTCTTAATTAATCAGTTGTGTTAATGGAAATTTCTTGTCATTCTTCATTTTTATTTCATGCAGTCAGATTGCGTGCTAATACTAGTTAGGGCCAACTGGTTACGAGACTTCGTAACGGGTCACACAGCTACTGAAGTTATTGCATTTATTCTTTATTCTTTTTTATTAAGCCCCCATGCAACACCGACATGATTCTTCTGAATGGCGAAGCTCACGCTAATGGAAAAGCGACTCCACCGCATGCCCTTTTCGCCAAGATTACGCATCGGCTTCGAGAAAGAGGTACCTTCACCACCAGCAGGCGTGACATTGGTGCTCCAAGGAGACACCACACACCCGGATTGGAAGACGCCATGGTCCATCACGTTGAAGAGAAACCGTCAACGAGTACGTGAGAAATTCCACTTGCAATGGATGTTGATTCTGGTACCGTCTGGTGTGTTCTGCACGACAACAACTGAATCCAGACCACCTCCTAAGGATACAGTCACTAATGCCAGCCGATTTTCCACAAAGTGTTGTGTTCTGTACGCAGTTTCTGCGCCACTGCATCCAGAAGCCCCTAGAATTCCCACTGGCGCATTCTCTTCACAGATGAACGTACATTTACTAGGGATTTTCTTCTCGGTTCTCGGAACAGCCATGTCTGAGTAGACCAAAACCCACATGTCATGCATGTCCAAGCATTCCAACACAGATTTGGTATCAGCGTTGGGCAGGTATACTGTATGGTCATGTTATTGGACCATAGATGCATCCAGCCGATCTTATGGGTTCCATCTACTTGACCTTCCTACAACGAGTATTGGGAGTTTTGTTGGATGCAGTGCCACTGAGCGTCCATCAAGATGTGTTTTCAGCAGGACGGAGCATCCTCTCACTTTTCACGTCATGCTTGGGAACATCTCTACCACCTATTCGGACACATATGGATAGGTCGAGGTGGTCCAATCGCGTGGCCTCCACGATCACCGGATTTGACTCCACTTAACTTTTTCCTCTTGAATGGAATGTAGAGTTTGGTTTATGAGAGTCGTGTAGAGACAGAAGAAGGTCTGGAGGCACGGGTTGTGGTCGCTGCAGGACAGAAAGCAAACACACCAGGTCTACTTGAGCTTGTGTACCGAACATCATGTGTAGGTACAATGTGAGGACCGAACTTGGTGGTCGCCACATCGGACCTTACTTGTAATGAATCAAAATGTTAAACCTCCTTTGAAAAGGACAAAAACGGTTAAAGTGTAATTGTAAACAACAGTGTTCGTGAAAACTGATTAAGTTTCCTTTTTATTTCTTTGGTTGTTGATGAATTCTGAAACAGGTGATGGACTGGGTCACGTCTAATAAACTGCTTGTAAAAGTGGTCGCATTACCAACTTTCTTTCAAATGGTTGTAGCCCGGAAATGGTATGTTTCAGGACGTGGGTTCCTATTCAAAATATCATCTGATCATTCCCCTCTACAAGTCCTACAAGTTTATAAAGAGAATATTAGTGCACCCTATACGCCTAAAAATAAAGATGTAATACACTGCAGCGTCAAAGAAACTGGTATAGGCACGCATATTCAAATACAGAGATACGTAAACAGGCAGAATACAGCGCTGCGGTCGGCAGCGCCTATATAAGGCAAGTGTCTGGCGCAGTTGTTGGATCGGTTACTGTTGCTACAGTGGCAGGTTATCAAGATTTAAGTGGCGTTATGGTCGGCACCCAACATCGCCGAGGTAGCGACGATGTGGGGATTTTCCCGTACGACCATTTCACTAGTGTACCATGAATATCAGGAATCAGGTAAAACATCAAATCTCCTACATCGGTGCGGCCGGAAAACATCCTGCAAGAACGGGACCAACTACGACTGAAGAGAATCGTTTATCGTGACAGTAGTGTAACCCTCCCGCAAATTGCTGCGGATTTCAGTGCTGGACCATCAACAAGTGTCAGCGTGCGAACCATTCAACGAAACATCATCGATATGGACTTTTGGAGTCGAAGCCCACTCATGTACCCTTGACGACTGCACGGCGCAAAGCTTTACGCCTCACCTGGGCCCGTCAGCACTGACACTGGACTGTTGACGACTGGGAACAAGTTGTCTGGTCGGACGACTCTCGTTTCAAATTGTATCGAGCGGATGGACGTGTACGGGTTTGGATACAACCACATGAATCCATGGACTCTGTATGTCAGCAGGCGACTGTTCAAGCTGATGGCGGCTCTGTAATGATGTGCGGCATGCGCAGTTGGAGTGATATGGTACCCCTGATACGTCTAGATACGACTCTGACAGGTGACACGTATGTAAGCATCTTATCTGATCACCTGCATCCATTCATGTCCATTGTGCATTCCGACGGACTTGGATAATACCAGCAGGACAATGCGACAACTCACACGTCCAGAATTGCTACAGAGGGGCTCCAGGAACACTCTTCTGAGTATAAACATTTCTGATGGCCACCAAACTCCCCAGACATGATATTATTCAGCATATGTGGGATGCCTTGCAACATGTGGTTCAGAAGAGATCTCCACTCCCTCGTAATCTTACGGATTTATGGACAGCCGTACAGGATCCATGGTGTCATTTCCCTCCAGCACTACTTCAGACATTAGTCGAGTCCATTCCACTTCGTCTTGGGGCACTTCCGTGTGCTCGCGGGGACCCTACACGATATTAGGCAGGTTTACCAGTTTCTTTGGCTCTTCAGTGTATAACAATTAATTGAATACTGCACTATTAGGATACAGTTAATCGCTATGGTTAATCGATCCACATAAATAACTGGAAAGGCCGATTAATCGACTCTAACTCATAATATCCACCCCTAGGCCAGAGTACCGTGAGCAAACTGCAAAGTCGGCAGACACGCCTGCCGGCTCGTGCTAAAAGACAAAACTGCCTTTCTTATGAGATCAAAAAACGTTAGCCAGTCAGAAGACCCAATGACTGGCTGTCCTGAACTGCAATTCTCTGTCTATTAAGACGACTGCGGTCACAGTGGCATCGGCATTTGTGGAATCTGCCAACGCCCGACATCGGCCAAATACGCACAAATTTTTGAAATCAATCTCATCGCTAGAGTGTAGAGACAGTCTTGTGATATTCAAATTGTTTTCTTCGGTCGACTCGACAGACGTTCCCATACACGAAATATGTACTGTGAGAAACTGATAAGTTTACTCCAAGAAAGAAGGACTCGTGTGGCATTCTGAGGTTGAGCAACATTATAGTCGGGATATAACTCGGAATTCATGGACGGAAATCGCAGTTTTATTGAAAACCTTTACCGGAATTTTTGGCGTAAATTATAATCTCACATGAGAAGGGTGATGTCTCTTATGCTTAACGTTGCTGTCGTTAATCTTTTTATGGTTGTGGCAGATGAAGTGTCTCGAGTCTGAACACTCCCACAAGAAAATATAAAAATAAAGTTCTGTCTCCATTTATTAACAAAATGATTTTGCTCAACTTAACACACGAATGGTCTCCTTTGACCGATTCTGAAGCTCAACACAATGAGCAAAAATGTCAGTAACCTGGAAGAAAATCTTAGACTAAACGGGAAGTTCACTGAAGGCTTGATAACACAGCCATTATATTACTGGAACACAAAAATATTTTCCATGATATGGTACAGCCCTCCATCTTGACTGAACACTAGGAAATCTTTTAAGTCTACTCTCCCACTGGGGGGAGCTAGTATGAACAGAATAGAACTTAGTATTCCGACAAGAATGGTATAGTTTCAGAGTCCCTTCAATCTCTCTGGACTGACAGTAACGAATGATACCAACAGTTCCCGTGAGCACGTCGCCGGACTTAGCGCTGTCCACTGGAGGCAAAAGCGAAATGAGGCCGGAAGCAGTGGTTCCATGGCAGAAGGTATCAGTCGACTGGCTGTAACGAAACTTCCTGGATCAGGGCCAGTATGGTCCTAAGTAATCGCATGGTGAAAGTATACCTGCACTCGATGGGGCTCATGTGACACGAGCAAAAGGTTCACAGCAGGAGCGACCCCTGACGCAGTTGCGTGCGCAATCTGTTTTCGTGTCTCTTGTACGCGAAGACCCTCTGTGGGTAGAGCTGCAAATTTCTTGGCTCGCTGGGCTGTGCTATCGTTGAGTCATGGGGGCGGTGCTTGCTGCAGCCCATCTGGCAGAGATACGTTGGAGGGTGGCGTTGGGGTCTGGTGACTTCCGCGATGCGCCATATCTCTCCCCCATCCCCATAAATTGACGGCGGAGAGGTGGAGACAGGTGTCTGGATCTTCGATGAGGACCCTGTTGACCACCTTGTCTGGTTGGGAAGGTAAAGGCGGAGTAGGATCGGCGTCCTTTGAGGTGTCGTGTCACCCGACATCCCATTTCGCCCTGTGGAGGATGACCCTTCATTGGCCTGGGGGTCTGGAACACTAAGATGACTGAGATTTTCGGGTGGGAAAACTCAGCCCCGCCACAGTCGAATCTGATTAACGCGACACTGGTGCCGTTCTGTAGGGTGACCTCCAGAATGGCGCAGGGGGCCAGTGAGGTCGGCATGGGCAAAATTAATCACCCAAATGAGATCTTGGAAGGAGAAATGGTCCAGCAGCACTGTGGAGGGCAGTCGCCCTTTTCCTGGGGAAGAAGGATGGAAAGGGAGGATCTATGTAGTCGATCACGCATCCATTCCACAGATTTACGATTTATGATTGCTGCTTACTGCCAGTTTTATGCCAGTAGGGTGGTGGGTCTGTTATGTGAGATGGTTTGCAAATGTGTTGTATGTATTCCCACTTTACAGTGCTTTAGGTGTTCAGAGAATGTTATTCTAAAACTAGCTGTTACCCACAACTGTACTAACATATCAATACTTTTGTTATGATGAGTGATGCTAAGTACTACTGCACACCCAGTAACATCAGGTACCATCACGTGTCTGCTTATTTGGCTAACAAGGGGAGGCCGCAAATTGTGAAATTCAGATTCGGTTCATACTGCGCATAATAAAAGCTCATGGCCAGATGTGTAATGTGGCAAAGCACCAATATGCACTTCTCAGCCGTTGTCGAGAAAATCGACAGTTAAAAGAAACCGTTGCGGTGAAATACTCTCTACAATTAACAGTTTGCTACAGCGTCGTGGCGCAGCGGTAAGCGCTCGAGTTCGTATTCCCAAGATCGCCGGATCGAATCTCGCGCCGTGCAACTTTTTTTATTATTTGTTTTTTGTAATTCAAATGTATACAAACACACACACACCTGGCAATCAGTTGCAACAATTATGCATATAATAAGATGTTGAAAGTCGTTTGTCGTGGAAAAATAAAACTTGAAATAAAACACAATATCACAAATAATATTCAAGTGGATACAATTTATTGAAAAGTTCGGTATACAATCGCACATAATTAACAATTAGTGACCAGAAGTAGCTGGAGTATCGCACGAACCAGAGTGATAGTTATCATAGAAACAGGGAAAGCAGAGAACAGTACGACATCGAGCACATCTGATAAACGATGCGTTTTTAGAAGAACAATTGTTTTTTAAATTATCTGTTGGGAAACACACCTGATTGACATTCTGAAAAATTGTTCTATCGTCCGTCAGGTTTGAAGAATACCACGCGTATCGTATCATATCGGCAAAAATCGGAGAAGACAATTGATGGTGGACGATGGATTGGGATGGATTGGATTTATTTCATATATATATACATATACATATATTTGAATTACAAAAAAAAATAATAATAAAAAAAAGTTGCATGGCGCGAGATTCGATCCGGCGACCTTCGGATTACGAACCCGAGAGATTACCGCTGCGCCACGACGCTGAAGAAAATTAATAAGCGTAGAGAGTATTTCACCGCAACGGTTTCTTTTAACTGTCGATTTTCTCAACAACGGCTGAGAAGTGCATCTTGGTGCTTTGCCACATTACACCTCTGGTCATGAGCTTTTATTATGCACAGTATGAATCGAATCTGAATTTCACAATTGGCGGCCTTCCCTTGTAAGCAAAGTTCGTGATGTGCGCCACATTCTCCCCCTCCAAAGCTGTCTCATTGTACGAAGTATCGGTACGCACAGCGTCACTGCCGAAAAATGTTTACAGAGGGGCGTGGTCAGGAGTACGCATTGATGCATCGTGCTACTGAAGTAGCTATACATTATGCAATGTGTATATCGTGCAGAAAAATTAGGAAATATGGATTAAACACATTGAAGACTGTATAAGCATTCTATTCATTACTTTGAACCGTACTACGTAGCAAATCTGAACCAGTTAATTTGTTATCACAAATTAATGAAGATCAAAAGTCAAAGAGAAAAATAGCTTTTTTAAGACTAGATATTTTTCACTAATTCATGTAATATTCTTCAAATCAATTATTATCTCGTATTACGCACTTTCTTAAGAAGCCTATGTTCTTCCTCAGGGTTCAAGATATCTCAGTACCAAATTTAATCGAAAGTTGATCAGTGGGTTGGTCGTGAAAAAGTAACAAATTTATAATATTAGTACGAGTGTGGATAAAACTTTCAATTACGAAATATTGTTTTCCGTGAACCGATTTTGAAGAAGTAAAGCCAGTATGTTACCCCAAGCTATGTTCCAGTTTGCTGTGAAAACCACATGAAAATTCGTCCAGTAGTTTTGCAGAAGCGTGTTCAAACAGAGAAACAGACAGATACAACGGTTTTAGATAAAGTTTTAAGCCACGATATCTTTTTTCTCTGATTCGATTTTGATGAACCAAGGCCTATATGGTGCCACAAGCTGTGCTCATGTTACTTCCAGAAACCTAATGAAAATTCGTGTAGTAGTCTTTGAGGAGAGTGTTCACACAGACGAACAGGTAGAGACGACAGTTTTGTGGGTTTATTATTAGTGTAGACTCATTAGATAAGAAGTCACCCTTCATTCTGCCAACGGCCTTGTCAAAGAGGGCGGAGGAGCGGACAGAGGTTCAGGGCACTGTCTTGCCCAAGGGGTGGGGAACTGCCCCTAAAGACGGAAGAAACTGCAATGATCAATGGCATGAGGATGCAGAAGGCAATGGAAACCACTGCATTAAAGACACGTAACGTGTATCCACAGGACATGTGGCCTATAATTGAAGAAGTGTCATGATGATCTCTCCATTGGCAAAAGACTACGGAATAGTCCCCCATTCGGATCTCCGGGAGGGGACTGCCAAGGGGGAGGTTACCATGAGAAAAAGACTGAATAATCAACGAAAGGATAACGTTCTACGAGTCGGGGCGTGGAATGTCAGAAGCTTGAACGTGGTAGGGAAACTGGAAAATCTGAAAAGGGAAATGCAAAGGCTCAATCTAGATATAGTAGGCGTCAGTGAAGTGAAGTGGAAGGAAGACAAGGATTTCTGGTCAGATGAATATAGCATAATAACAATGGTAGCAGAAAATGGTATGATGGGCGTAGGATTCGTTTTGGACAGGGAGGTAAGGCAGAGAGTGTGTTACTGTGAACAGTTCAGTGATACAGTTGTTATTATCAGAATCGACAGCAAACCAACACCGACAACGATAGTTCAGGTATACTTATCGACGTCGCAAGCTGAAGCTAAAGAGATAGAGAAAGAGTATGAGGATATTGAATGAGTAATACAGTACGTAAAGGGATATGAAATTCTAATAGTCATGGGAGACGAATGCAATTATGGGGGAAGGAATAGAAGAAATGGTTACGGGAGAATATGGGCTTGTGACAAGGAATAAAACAGGAGAAAGACTAATTGAGTTCTGAAACAAGTTTCAGCTAGTAATAGCAAATACTTTGTTCGAGAATCACAAGAGGAAGAGGTATACTTGCAAAAGGTCGGGTGATACGGACAGATTTCAGTTAGATGACATCATGGTCAGACAGAGATTCCGAAATCAGATACTGGATTGTAAGGTGTACCCAGGAGCAGACATAGACTCAGATCCCAATATAGTAGTGATGAAGAGTAGGCTGAAATTATAGACATTAGCCGAGAAGAATCAATACGCAAAGAAGTGGGATACAGAAGTACTAAGGAATGGTGAGATACGGTTGAAGTCCTCTAAGGTTATAGATACAGCCATAAGTAATAGCTTAGTAAGCAGTACAGTCGAAGGGGAATGGAAATCTCTAAAAAGGGCCATCACAGAAATTGTACAATGAAGGTAACTGCGAAGAAACCATGGGTAACAGAAGAAGTACATCACTTGATCGACGAAAGAAGGAAGTACAAAAGCGTTCAGGCAAATTCAGGAATTCAGAAATACAGGTAGCTGAGGAATGAAATACATAGGAAGTGCATGGAAGCTAAGACGAAATGGCTGCAGGAAAAATGTGAAGACATCGAAAAAGAAATGATTGTCGAAAAGACAGACTCAGCATACAGGAAAGTCAAAACAACCTTTGGTGACATTAAAAGCAATGGTGAAAACATTAAGGGTGCAATGGGAATTCCACTTGTAAATGCAGAGGAGAGAGCGGATAGGTGGAAAGAGTACATTGAAAGCCTCTATGAGGGAGAAGATTTGTCTGATGTTATGGAAGAAGAAACAGGAGTCGATTTAGAGGAGATAGGGGATCCAGTATTAGAATCAGAATTTAAAAGAGCTTTGGAGGACATAAGATCAAATGAGGCAGAAGGTACAGATATACCATCTGACTTTCGGAAAAGCATCATCCACACAGTTCCGAAGACGGAAAGAGCTGAAAAGTAAGAGAATTACCGCACAATCAGCTTAACAGCTCATGCATCCAATTTGCTTACAAGAATAATATACCGAAGAATGGAAAAGATAATTGAGAATGCGCTAAATGACAATCAGTTTGGCTTTAGGAAACGTAAGAGCACGAGAGAGGAAATTCTGACGTTGCGGTTAGTAATGGAAGCAAGACTAAAGAAAAATCAAGACACTTTCATAGGATTTGTCGATCTGAAAAAAGCGTTCAACCATGTAAAATGGTGCAAGATGTTCGAAATTCTGAGAAAGATAGGGGTAAGCTACAGGGAGAGATGGATAATATACAATATGTACAACAGCCAAGAGGAAATAATAATAGTGGATTACCAAGAACGAAGTGCCCGTATTAAAAAGGGTGTAAGGCAAGGATGTAGCCTTTCATCCCTACTGTTCAATCTGTACATCGAGGAAGCAATGATGGAAATAAAAGAAAGGTTCAGGAGTGGAATTAAAATTTAAGGTGAAAGGATATCAGTGATACGATTCGCTTATGACATTGCTATCCTGAGTGAAAGTGAAGAAGAATTACATGATCTGCTGAACAGAATGAATAGTCTAATGGGTACTGAGAGTAAACCGAAGAAAGACGAAGGTAATGAGAAGTAGTAGAAATGAGAACAGTGAGAAGCTTAACACCAAGGCTGATGGTCACGAATTAGATGAAGTTAACGAATTCTGCTACCTAGGCAGTAAAACAACCAATGACGGACGGAGCAAGGAGGTCATCAAGAGCAGTCTAGCTATGGCAAAAAGGGCATTCCTGGCCAAGAGAAATCTACTAGTATCAAATATGGGCCTTAATTTGAGGAAGTAATTTCTGAGACTGTACGTCTGGAGCACAGCATTGTATGGTAGTAACACATGGACTGTGGGAAAACCGAAAAAGAAGAGAATCAGAGAATTTGAGAAGTGGTGCTACAGACGAATGTTGAAAATTAGGTGGACTGTTAAGGTAAGGGATGAGGAGGTTCTGCACAGAATCGGAGAGGAAAGGAGTATATGAAAAACACTGATAAGGAAAAGGGACAGGATGATAGGACATCTGTTAACACATGAGGATTGACTTCCACGGTACTAGAGGAAGTTGTAGAGGGCAAAAACTGTAGAGGGAGATAGAGATCCAGCAAATAATTGAGGACATAGGTTGCAGGTGCTACTCTGAGATGAAGAGGTTATCACAGGAGAGGAATTCGTAGCAGGCCGCATCAAACCAGTCAGAATACTGGTGACCAAAAGAGAAGACTTTCATTTTGTTTTTCACACGTATGCTGCATGACATCCAGCCAGGTTAGCCGAGCGTGCTAACGCGCTGCTCCCTAGACTCGGGTAGGCGCGCCGGCCCAGGATCGAATCCGCCCAGCGGATTATCGACGAGGGCCGGTGTGGATGTGGTTTTTAGGCGGTTTTCCGCATCCCCCTAGGTGCATACCGGGCTGGTCCCCACGTCCCGCCTCAGTTACAAGGCTCACAGATATCTGAACACTTTCGCACTGTTCCATGGATTACACTAGTCGCAGACAGTTGGGGTACACTAATTCCTTCCCGGGGGTTACGGGGTGGCGGCAGGAAGGGCATCCAGCCACCCTTTCAACTAACATTGCCACATCCGATTAACCATGCCGACCCTGCGTCTCCACGGGAAAAACGGCTCAAGCAAAAGAAAGCAAGAGAAAGAAAGAAATAAAGAAAAATGTATGCTGCATGACAGTCACTTAAGATTAACTGACACATTTCTGTTTTTCTGAATTTATTTGAAGTAGAGTAATGTGTTTTTAATCACCACGAATCATCTCAAGTATACAGGGTGTAAACGGTATAAGGCGCCAAATTTATACAGACGGCACATCTCGCAATGCTTGACAGAAAAGTCTAGTAACATGTTAACATGTTTGCGTATTTCCTACGGTTGTCCAAAAAAAAAAAAAAAAAAAAAAAAAAAAAAAAAAAAAAAAAAAAAAACCAGTTCGTCTCAGGAGGAAAAGTAGATACTTGACCGTACACGTACGTAAGCAATCGGTTCCTGTTATTGCCCGCTGCGCGTATTGACATCGCGAGCGTAAATCGTAAACACATAGGAAACTGCGGCCTGTGTGGCTGCGTCACAGTAGGCGAGTAACCTGTGCAGATGTTATTGCAACTCTGTTAACTGTTAGGATGGAAAGGAGATTTACTACAGCTGAACTATGCGATATGCATTTAATTTATGGCGAGGCAAAAGCTGTTGCCAGGGCAGCTGTACGAATTTATCGAGAACGCTTCCCACAACGACGACCTCCTGCACGAAAGACATTTGCTGTTGTGCACCAAAGGTTTGTGTCATTGTAATTCTCTACTTGTATGCGATTATTATGCATTTACATCTTAATAAAGTACAGTAGTTATCTGCACCTTTGTAAATTTTCGTTCGTATGCGAAACGGATCCTCTGTTCTGATATGCTTTCCGTTTTTGTTACATCATGACAGAATACAACTGACGAGGACGTATTTAATTTCCTTAGATTGAGAGATACTGGCTCTTTACTGCCCCGCGCAGAAGGCAGAGGCCCACAACGCGCCGATCGTACATTGGAAGATGAGGAAAGAATTCTGGAGCGCATCCAGGAGGATCCTTCTCAGAGTACTAGAAGCATCGCCCGCCACCTGGGTATATCGCACACTGTCGTTCATCGCACTTTGCAAGAGGAGCGTCTGCGGCCTTACCACATTCAACGCGTACAAGCATTGGAAGAACAAGACTTCCCTCCACGACGTGAATTCTCAGAGTGGTTTTTTGTTACACAGTGCGCAGCATGATTTCGTCAACAAAATACTCGTCACAGATGAATCGTGTTTCACTCGCGACGGAATAACTAATTTCCATAACATGCACACGTGGAGTGTACACAATCCTCGCCACGTAGTGGCAACACATTTTTCGCGACGATTTTCCGTAAATGTGTGGGCGGGTATGCTCGATAATTACATTATTGGGCCCTATGTTTTACCTGCACGTTTGACTGGTAACTATTGCCGAACGTTTCTAGAGGAAACATTGTTACCAACGTTGTTAGAAGACATTCTGTCAGGCATACGTCATAGCATGTGGTTCCTCCACAATGGTGCTCCACCCCACATTGGTCACAGAGTACGCAGATTTTTGGATAGTCGATTTCCAGGACGATGGATCGGGTGTTCGGGTCCACGTCGATGGCCAGCACGCAGCCCTGATTTAAATTCACTGGATTTTTTACTTTTGGGGCCATATGAAGGAACTTGTTTATGCTGAGCCAGTAAATATTGTGGACGAATTGACGCAGAAGATTTTAGATGCTGCCAGTACCATAAAGGCAAATGTACATGTGTGTGAACGAGTGCGACGAAACTGGGTTCGCCGTAATGAAGCATGTGTAGAAGCGAATGGTGGTCATTTCGAACATTTATTGTAGTATTGTTGGAAGAGGAAAAGAAGTAATGGGTTTTCTTTTCGTTACGATGTTGTTGTACAGAAGGAAAATAATGTGAATTTAGTATTCGTTATGGCATTGCCGTAAAAAGGTGAAACAGTTGATTGTAATTATTGCACAACTATCTACTTGGTGATTGATTGAATTTGTACTAATGGAAATACATTGTGTTTGATATTAGCTTGTCATTACTGCTACGACCTTCGTTATCGACTTGTTGAGAAACAGATTGGTTGTATTCAATTCACGTAAAGCGAATTACACATCCTTGACAACCCAAAAACCGTTTACATTCCTTTTTTCGGTACCACCTGATTATCACACCACGTCGTTGTACACGTCTAATGATTTCAATCCTCTGGTCGGCTCGTTGCCTTTCTCTGGCCGCCCCGTCTTTGTAGGCAATAAGCTCGGTACGCCGTGTACTGTCGGTTGACTACGTAAACAGAAATGCGTATACTATCTATCCTACGAACATTAGGTTTTAATGATACAAAAATAAAGTACATGATACAAGAAAATGTTATTAGACTTTTTTGTCAAGCACACCGAGATGTACCATCTGTATAATTTTGGCGCCTTATACCGTTTACGCCCTGTATAATGGAACGTTTCTCTCTTCATCTCATATATTCGTAAAACTTGTCAGGCTATTTCAGTGACTGAGGACAGAGTGTGCAGTACTCGCCACATTCTTTTCAAGACGGATACAGCTCATTCACATGCATGTGGCGTCTTTTTGGCAGCGGAAGGCGCAATGCAGCACTCATGTCAAAGCATAGAGTAATCGTCCAGGAATACCTAATTTAACCTCCTTCATCCCGCCCAAAACTGACGAAGTACGCCGGACGCACTGTTGCCAAGCCGTCGGCCGACGTCGTCGGCCGACACCTCTGCGGACGGCGTCTGGCGACCGCTGCAGGAGCCCCTGCGAACGCAGCCTAAACCTCTGGAACTCGTCGCTGCCTGAGCCGCTAGGCCGCACGGAACGGCACGAGGGGCAGACAAGCGCGCAGAGCCCTCGACAATAACGAGCCTAAGGCACGCCGTTTCTGGCGCCAGTGCCGGCACCGGAGCGCCAACACTTTTCCAATTTCCGTCTCGGCCGCTTCTCCAGGAAGGCGGCCGGAAACGTCTTTGCTCAGGTCGAGAGCGCTGTAGCGATAACGCGGCCCATCGATAAAGCGATAACTCAAGAGGACCCGGGCTACGCTGTTAGCAGTTATTGGATTCTTCCCCGGAGAGGAATGACGTTCCCGGCGCTTATATCGCCGACGTAGTTTCCCGTCGTACTCGAGTCTCGCTCCTTTTTACTGTCAACATTATGTGTTCCATTTCTGCAGTCCGACATTAGTAGAATCACACACGTTTCGAGAAAAGAGCGAGGTTTCTTGGTAACGTCTATTAACGCTTTCTCGCCCATGTTATTGGCTTATAAAAGCTTTACGTTCGAAAGCCCTCCAACAATTACTGTCTCAGGCCAAGGAGCTTTTTTATGTTTCGCATACTCTGAATCTACATGTACGTCCACGATATGAAAAGCACTGTGAAGTGCATGGCAGAGGCTACATCCCATTGTAGCTACCCATTATCAGAGAACCTTCCCGCCTCCCCTCGTCGTTCCTTCGAAGCCATCAAGCGGGTACAGACGACGTGCAGATTTCAAAGCTACTGTTACTCCACAAACTGTTGTCGATTCCATTCCCTCCATCCTGTCACATAGCCCGAGGCCACTGCAACTACCTGACACACTTTGTAGTCTCTCCCCTTCTTCATTCTTCCATCTATTGTCTACATTAAGCAATGCCCAGTCCAAGTAATTAATAAACAGAGTCTTTTATGAAGATTTTAGAGGAGTGAAGATTACAATAAACCTTCAAGTTTATTTAGTTTGTCATGTTGAGATGTTTCCAGCTCTCCTTTGTCTACAGGTATAAATCTGGGTGAAGCAGTCCACACAGTTGGTTTGAACTAAATAAATTGGAAGATTGTTGTTGCAAATTTTTTATGTACAAATATTTCCCAATGATTTTCTCACATTTTAGTACCTCTTACAGTATTTTGATTTTTCACATCAACAAAGCGCGTTTTGGACTTATTACACAAAAACACGTGTGATCATATCAGAGGCAAGCGGAAATAACAATATTCCAAAGGGTTCACATTAAAAAAAATAATTCCTATTACTTTTGGTTACATTACCAATTTCGATTATTATTTCATAAATGAAGCCAGCCGGTGTGGCCATGCGGTTCTAAGCGCTTCAGTTTGGACCGCGTGACCGCTATGGTTGCAGGTTCGAATCCTGCCTCGGGTATGGATGTGTGTGTGATGTCCCTAGGTTAGTTAGGTTTAAGTAGTTCTAAGTTCTAGGGGACTGATGACCTCAGAAGTTAAGTCCCATAGTGCTCAGAGCCATTTGGACCAACCCATAAATGAATCCAGAAATAAACATAGTAAACAGTACAGGGTAATTAATAATAGAAATTTTAAGTGTGCAAATAATTCGTAATTTCAAATACTTCTAAAAAACATAAATGTACATTCAGAACTAGTACTTATCGATTATAATGTCGAAACTGAAATATTTTATGAAGTAATTGCTTTTCATAAATTTTAGCTTGAAATATGACATACTGTGTATAAAATTATATGAAAGTTTTCAGAAAAACAACTGATATAATACTGACCTGTCCAAAATTCGAAAAATAATTCTGGTTTCGACGACTGTTGAGGAAAAGTTCCCGTTAAAACCTCCAAGATCAGTTGCCTGGCTGCAGGCGCCTAGGAATATTTAGCAGGTGTTCTCTGTAAAGGCACGTTTTTAAAATACTCAAGAAATGTGGCTGGGTGCCACCAAGAGTTTCGCCAAAGTGAGTGGGGTCTTAGAGGAAACTTTTACCGTTTCATTCGGGCATGTGTCAATGTCACACTCCTCTATGGTAATGCCACAGGAAGGCGTGAGACAGGAGCGCTGAAAAAGCATAGGGACCCTTTGCTGCTTTGGACCACGTTCAAACTTTGTCAGATGTTTTTGAAAGGTCACTAATGGTTCCAACCTGTAAACAAGAGCAAAAATTGCGGTCACACTGCACTCCAAAGTGGTGAGATCACATTCAGTGGAGTTACAGCCCCATAATGCACGTCGAGAAGGGTTATCACCCATGATGGATCAACAGTGCCAAAGGTTGCCGAGAACGTCATCCGTTTGCTCATCGCACTGCGAATTGTCAGTTTTGACCGCGAAATGTGTAGGAATCAGTGTCACAAGGAAAGGGTCTGTTTCATTGATGCCCTTTATGTCACCCCCCCCCCCCCCCCCCCCCGAGGCCTTTCCACTTTTATTCTGAGCGCTTCAACGCTGGGCGTCACGGTTCCCAACTCCACTGGACAGGCGTCAAAATAAGGGGTGAAATGTGGGTAAAAGGGACTGTGAAGACCTTCCTACCGCGTGACACGGTACGATGGCGTTTGGCACAATTCTGATGAAATCTGTTGCCAACGTGACATACCACACGAACTTCTGAGCTTTGGCCTTTTTTTCCGCATTTACCGACACCTTTCTGTTTGAATCGTCGTGGTGCCCTCGCAGGGCGCCACACTTCTGTGCCGTTACCGAGGAAGGTTGTAGGCACTTGAGCCAAATTTCAAAGTAATGCGTTGGATTGGAAGACAGTTACGGGATTTCGAAAAAGTAATCATTGAATTCTTTTGTGTAGTGTAGTATCAAACATAGGCGTTAATCTAAGGAAGATGTTTCTTAGAATGTACGTTTGGAGCACAGCATTGTATGGTAATGAACCATGGACTGTGGGAAAACCAGAACAGAAGAGTGAGATGTGGTGCTAGAAACGAATGTTGGCAGTCAGATGGACCGATAAGGTCAGGAATGAGGAGGTTCTCTACAAAATCGGCGAGGAAAGGGATGTGCGGGAAACAGACTCAAAGAGCAAACAAGATGATAGGACGTCAGTTAAGACATCAGATGCTGAAAACTGTACAGAAAGACAGAGATTAGAATACATCCATCAAGCAATACCGAGGGTGTGGTTTGTCATAGTTACTCTGAGATGGAAAGGTTTGCACAGGAAAGGAATTCGTGGTGGGCTGTATCAAACCAGCCAGACGATCGATTACTCAGAAAACACGTGCATTGGCCCCAGTAATTTTTCAGAGGTAATTGGGGGCAACTTACCTCATAAGTATCATCATGTGCTAACTACTTGGAATCTGGAAGTGTTGTTCAAAGTACTATCGGAGACAGGTCTAAAGTGTAATGGCTCCAAGTTTTCCTTTTTTAACAAAGACATAGAGTATCTGGGTCATGTGATAAATGCTCAAATCATTCATCCATCTTAATCGCATTTGTGTGCCATTTGCAACTTCCCTGTCCCCACAAATGTGATGGAACTGCAAGTAGTCATGAGAAAGTCAACATATTTCATTCAGTTCATACCAAACGCCACTCAGATCATTGGTCCACTGAATCCTTTGCGTCGCAAGGGTGTTAATTTTGTTTGGTCTTGTGACTGTCAGACCGCATTTCAACACATAGAAGATGCAGAGTTAAGTAATCAGTGATTTGTACACTTTGACCCCAAAAACCCTGTCGCTCATGCAGTGGACACTTCTTCTTATGGTACTGGCGTGGTGTTCTCGCACCATGTAGGCTCACCAGACATGTCGGTAGCCTTTGTATCAAAGGCATTGAATAAGGTACAACGCAGTTACAGCCAATTGGAAAAAGAGGCTTTCACTGTCATTTACAGGTTTACTCAATGCCATCAGTACTTACATGGACTACAAGATTACTTGATTAAGAACCATAATCTGTTGACGGTTCTATTTGGTTCCTTCCAGCCTGCCTCAGCTAGGAAAGCTTAATAGTTATAGCAGTGGGCGTTATTGTTGTTTAACTGTGAATATGAATTGACATATCGGTCTACCACTAAGCATTCCAATGCTGGCCTACTGTAGTAGTCACCAGAGGGCTCCAGTACGAACTCTGATTCATCAAAGGACTCCTGTTTTCACATCGACTAGCAGAAGATACGCATGTTGGACGAGTTTCTGGTGACTTTTCACCGAATGGCAACTGAGACGGCGTCAGACATGGCTTTGAGTGTGGTTCTGGGTGGCCTCGCAACGTTACTGGAACCGCCACCTTGTGGTACGCCACTATTCTGCACACTGTCAAGCCATCTCAATGCAGATGGGCGCCCTCCTCCTTCACACAAAAAGCGGCGATGCTCAAATAATGGCCTTCAGTCGCTCCAGCAGGAAGTACACCGATGTCATCAGATCAAACAGTTAACTAGGCGCCATTGAATGTGACTGTTGATGATAGAGACAATAACTTCACAGCGTGCTACCTGTATGGAGCATCAGGCTGCTCCCCCTCAGCATTACCTTGATTAGCGTTGCCCTGCTGGACCATGGCAGTGGAAGCGCGTTAACTTTGCTGCTCCATTGCAACACCCGCTAGTTATTGATGATGGACACTTATACCAAGTTCCTCTTCATCATCCCCATCACTTCTAATACGTCTGTGACTACTGTGTCTGCTCTGACTTCAGTTTTTTTTTTTTTTTTTTTTTTTTTCTACTGGCGTGTTTTCAGAAGTAACCGTGTCTGGTAATGAGCCACACTTCACATCCTAAGCGTTTAAAGAATTTTGCACTAACAATGGTATACAGCATATCCTCACTGCACCTTCCCATCTGTGGTCTAATGGAGAGGTGGAATGGTTGATCAGAACCTTCAAGGTGCAGATGTACATGTTACAGGCCACCCACACACGGGACCAGGCCCTCAGGGATTTTTGACATGTTACCACTCCTTGGGATGACAAACAGTCAGCAGAACTCATGCATGATCACCATTGTATGACATTGCCCCATCTCCTGCATCTGCCTCAGAGGATCTACATCCCACCACCTACACCTAAGTTTTGAACCTCAGCAACTGGTTTGGTATAGGGTCGCAGATGGGAACACGCAGAAGTTTCTGATGTGCTTTTGAGGTCCACCTACACCATGCAGAGTCCAATGGTGCTGCACTAGCAGCTTCAAAAACAGCTTAGGCCTATTACTTCTCGAGATTCTACTGTCCCTGCTTTTTGTTCACTGACCCAGTTCATCACCAGTCCTGCTGCAGCTGCCATCACAGAAGGAGTCGCCTCCTACTGCAGCACAGTCGTCTCCTCAGTTGGGGAAACATACTGGACGACTTGGAATCACCTTCAGCAATGCAGTTATTTTGGCAGTATTTGCCACAGCCAGTGGAGGAGTAACATCCAGTCACCTGGAAAGACACTACAGGGGGTCCCATCGCCACCTTCAGTCCCATGTCTGCAGCTAGTGCCCACCCTGTGTCTGGTTTTCCAGTTGGTGTTTCTGGACACGCTCATGGCAATTGCCTGGGTATAGATTGGTGCTCGGCACTGACTACTATCTCAGCTCCTGCCCCTATAATTGTGTCCATGTTCTGTCCTCCTCCCTGCTGTTGGGCTCTACTTGCATACACAATGCGAGTGAAGATGTTTGGAGGGGGGTGTGGGAATGCAGTGTCGTCGATCATCGATAACGTCACGCCGCCAGTCGACCACTACAAAGATGCTGCATGTCCAATCAGTGTCACTGATGGGCAAAGTCCGGACAAGGCTTGCGCTACGCTTCCTGGGAGTTGCAAGGCATTACCGCCATGTTGCAGTTATGAAATACAGCCACAAGGGACAAGAGTGGCAGTTCTGTTTGAAGAAGAGTTCGAGTTCTGCGGAACAGTCACATTGTCGCCCTACCAAGCTTATGTCATACTTGTATAATCAGAGTCTTTGTAGTAATTGCAGTTAGAGCATTCTGAGTTTGATATCTGCAGACTTGTCATATTATGCAGCTCAGTGTCTTTAGGTGATTTCTTGCTTGATTCGAAATCATGAGTTATACTTGTGAACATAATTCCACATGTGCTTAACTCAGTCACCGTATGTGACAACTACGAGGGTCGTTCAATAAGTAATGGTCCACATTTTTTTTCTCAGAACATATTCATTGTTAAGAGTCAGAATTTGGTGAAAATATTCATCAACATGCCTTGTCCATGTCCTAGTTTTCTATGTGTTCTCCATCACGTTGTATGGCTGTACGCCAACGTTGTGGAAGAGCATGTATTCCCTGCTGGCAAAAGCTCTTGTTCTGTAGGCATAGTCATGTTTTCACTGCATGACTGACACTCTCGTCATCTTCGAAGTGTGTTCCCCATGGAGAACCTTTAAGCACCCCAAAAAGATGGATGTCCGAGGGTGTCAGGTCTGGACTGTAGCGTGGATGAGGCAATAATGTCCAATCCAACTTGGCGATGAGTTCCCAATCACTGTAGACGCACTTCCAATGCTGACCAACAACTATAGAGCCAATCATCGAGTTCTGATGCGCCGGTCGGCAAGAACAATGGCACCCACACGATTCAGCATGTCTGGAGCAGTGGTTGTGATAGAACGTCCCGAGCATGGCTGATCATGGATCTCTGTTTCTGCATTTCCTGAGGCTGTAACTTTCTTTACCCATCTCTCAACTGTACTCCTATCAACTGCAGCATCGCCAAACATTGAACACAAATGTTTATGGATGTTCAACACAGTTTCTTTTTCTGCACACAAGAATTCAATAACAGCACACAGCTTGTAATGTTAGTCTATGTAGACGCCTCCGTCATCTGCCAGAACGGTTTCCAACTTCTTTGGCGCACAGAGCAAACATCGTGAGGCACCAACAGGGAGGTTTGTCTATGTATACTAATGCCTTTTTTAAAAAATGTGACGCATTACTGATTGATCGACCCTCGTACAAAGATAGGTGTATTTCAGCATTCAGTAAAGAGCTGTGTTTTCTGACTGTTCATTCAAATTACTGTTCTCTTTCTCCACATACATGTACAAAAGGAGACTATGACAATACATTTCATTAAACTGTGAAAACGTGGCTAATGATCACTTTTTAGACATTTTTTGGTACTGCACAACACACACAAGACAAAATGACTAACACTAAAACAAACCTTTTGCGATGGTGCTTCAAAGTTCACCCACGAGATGGTGGCTGAGTGACGCTAGTCGATGATGGGGGAAACACATGTGGGATCATAAAGTTAAAGAGAATTTAATTTTTGTGGCATGGCTAAAGGCCAGTTCACACTACATGTTAATGCAATAGAACAAAACGAACAGTCAGGTGACATAGCAATGTTGGAGGGTTCATACCAGATGGAACACCAACACCATCAATTCACTGAGGCTTGTACTGAATGTTGAAACTGAGGCTATAAGATCACACCTATGATGCAAAAAGCGGCAGAATAGTATCATTAAAGTTTATTAATGGCCAAAGCAAACTTCATCATGGATTTTCTTGATCAATTATGAATGCTAACTTCCTGAGAATTGAAACATTTCAGAACAATGAAAATTATTAGATATATATATACATATTTCAAACAATATTATAAGGGAATACTTGGAACCTGTTCACCTTATTCATCATTTTTTTCTCTGTACACCATTAACATCTTAAATAATTGTATTTTTGTCCTTAAAGACAGCTGATTTCTTAACTCAATAAAAGTGTGTTTAATGAAAATTGCTTTCTCATTTTCAATCCTTTTTCATTTATAGTGTAGTTGTCAGCCCTGTTCAGTTACTGCAAAATCTAAATCATTTCTTGCTCTCAGATATCTGGGCTCTCTTGCGGGAGAACACACAGTGGAATCAATAACCAAGTTGTCATAGAACATTTTCAATAAGTCAGTTAGTTTCATGGTCAACAGATCATTTGCACCATAAATTGTAATTACTGTCATGAGTTATTTTACATTCATAACACAAATTAATTTGTAAATATGGCAAAATTCTGTATACTGACTATTTACAAGATTTGTTTTTAGTACACAGATGTGTGTTAGTAATACCTACTCACCCTGAAACATCACTTGGTAAGTGATCAAAAATTTTAGTTGCAACATTATGTAATGCCCTTTAGTGCTAAAGACAACCTTAATGTAGAAAAATGAATACCATTTTCTTCTTCTGTTATTGTAATTATGTACATCTCTGTTCCTTCTGAACTGCAGTGGAATATTAGGAACCTACTTCATGAGGGTATAAATATACTGTGAACCAGCTGCCAAAATGCCCCACTCCTTAAACATATGACTACTTGATGATCATGGGTGAGCACCACCTACTATTCTTGCAGCACGTTTTTTGAACTACAAATACTTTCTTTCTTAAAGATGAGTTGAGGGACTAATGCCCCTGTAGTTTTGTGCATTCATATCCCAAATGAACCAACCAAAGACGAGTTGACAAACGATTATTCCATATGATATTATTGAATGAAAATATGCAAAATATCTCGACTTACTCACTTGTCTTTCACCAAGATTTGCAATTATTCTGAGTGTAAATGTTGTTGAACCAAGTTGTTTTTGGAGTTCCCAAACGAGCTTTTTCCAGTTTAAGTTGTTCTCATCAATATGAAGACCCAGAATTTTGAAATTACCATCCTGGTGAATCACTGGTGCAATACCTCCAAATATGCAGAATTGAATATGTTGTGTCTTTCTGAAACTGATAAAGAGACCATTCATAGAAAACTTTCAATGACAATCTTAAGAGCATTCGTTACCACTCCTTCTGTTGCTGTATGCATTTCTTGATTAATTAAAATATTACTGTCATTGGCAAAAAAAGTAATTCTGCTTGCTTTATATTAAACAGAATATCGTTAATATCGAGATCTATTTGGAAAGTAAGGAACGATCGGTCACAAAAAACGGAAACCACAGTGAATTAAAACTGTTTTTTTTTAAAAGTTAGCTATACCTTTCAGCTACTTGTCTTCATAGTCACCACTCGGACTTAGACATCTACCATAGCGTTTTACCAATACCCCCATCACAGAGGAGAGCCTCTTCTGCTTTTTATCTATTGTCTGTGGTAGACTGTGGCTCGTTGTCCATGTCAAAATGTTGCCTTCATAGCTGGAGGTTCATTTGAGCAAAGATGAAAATCAGAGGGAGCCAAATCTGGGCTATATGGTGGGTAATAAAACACTTCCCATCTAAAATCTAAAATGCCACAGGAGCGTCCTCATTGGCCATCCAGTGCACAACTGATGACTGTTATGAAGAACAGTTACGTAGGGTTGCAAGAGATCAGGCGAAATCTCTCAGCAGACAACCATACTTGGCTGGAGACACTATTTTCTAGGCATTTTTACACATTCACTGTGCTCTCAGAACTGAGAAGAGCGACATTGCATGCAACAAGTCTATTTAAACCTTCATCAGATGTTCACTGTGATTGCTATTTTGCGACCAGTCATTCCTTACTTTCCAAATAGCCCTATACAGACCTAACATTGAGCCTTGGGGAAACTCATATGTGATTTCTCCATGGTAAGAAGAATTGTCCCTGGTTACATTGGTTGAATTATCAAGTACACCTTTCTGTGTTCCTCTCATTACATATGACATCATTTATTTGTTGATTATACACTCCTGGAAATGGAAAAAAGAACACATTGACACCGGTGTGTCAGACCCACCATACTTGCTCCGGACACTGCGAGAGGGCTGTACAAGCAATGATCACACACACGGCACAGCGGACACACCAGGAACCGCGGTGTTGGCCGTCGAATGGCGCTAGCTGCACAGCATTTGTGCACCGCCGCCGTCAATGTCAGCCAGTTTGCCGTGGCATACGGAGCTCCATCGCAGTCTTTAACACTGGTAGCATGCCGCGACAGCGTGGACGTGAACCGTATGTGCAGTTGACGGACTTTGAACGAGGGCGTATAGTGGGCATGCGGGAGGCCGGGTGGACGTACCGCCGAATTTCTCAACACGTGGGGCGTGAGGTCTCCACAGTACATCGATGTTGTCGCCAGTGGTCGGCGGAAGGTGCACGTGCCCGTCGACCTGGGACCGGACGGCAGCGACGCACGGATGCACGCCAAGACTGTAGGATCCTACGCAGTGCCGTAGGGGACCGCACCGCCACTTCCCAGCAAATTAGGGACACTGTTGCTCCTGGGTTATCGGCGAGGACCATTCGCAACCGTCTCCATGAAGCTGGGCTACGGTCCCGCACACCGTTAGGCCGTCTTCCGCTCACGCCCCAACATCGTGCAGCCAGCCTCCAGTGGTGTCGCGACAGGCGTGAATGGAGGGACGAATGGAGACGTGTCGTCTTCAGCGATGAGAGTCGCTTCTGCCTTGGTGCCAATGATGGTCGTATGCGTGTTTGGCGCCGTGCAGGTGAGCGCCACAATCAGGACTGCATACGACCGAGGCACACAGGGCCAACACCCGGCATCATGGTGTGGGGAGCGATCTCCTACACTGGCCGTACACCACTGGTGATCGTCGAGGGGACACTGAATAGTGCACGGTACATCCAAACCGTCATCGAACCCATCGTTCTACCATTCCTAGACCGGCAAGGGAACTTGCTGTTCCAACAGGACAATGCACGTCCGCATGTATCCCGTGCCACCCAACGTGCTCTAGAAGGTGTAAGTCAACTATCCTGGCCAGCAAGATCTCCGGATCTGTCCCCCATTGAGCATATTTGGGACTGGATGAAGCGTCGTCTCACGCGGTCTGCACGTCCAGCACGAACGCTGGTCCAACTGAGGCGCCAGGTGGAAATGGCATGGCAAGCCGTACCACAGGACTACATCCAGCATCTCTACGATCGTCTCCATGGGAGAATAGCAGCCTGCATTGCTGCGAAAGGTGGATATACACTGTACTAGTGCCGACATTGTGCATGCTCTGTTGCCTGTGTCTATGTGCCTGTGGTTCTGTCAGTGTGATCATGTGATGTATCTGACCCCAGGAATGTGTCAATAAAGTTTCCCCTTCCTGGGACAATGAATTCACGGTGTTCTTATTTCAATTTCCAGGAGTGTACATTCAGTTCCACAAAAACATTTTAATCTGAACAATGACAGAATTGATAAATCATATTGAAAAATAAAACTGCTTCAGCTGTACAATCCCTTGTTTCTTAGCCAGTACTGGTTTCACATCTGTTACAGCTCCATCTTCAGGTGGTAATCTGTATATATGTGAATAAACTATGTAAAAAATCTAAGATGAAATCATAGTGAAAAATCGACTCGAGTCAGGTCATGATAAACATAACAAGATTTGGTGGAGATGCTCTCATAAAATCTATGGAGAAATGTAAATAGCGATGAAGAGGAATTTTATGTAATGTCACAATGAATAAAAAGGAGATATAAGAGGCAATCACCGACATGGTTGCTCAGGATTAAAAACCCCTTGAAGAATGGAAAGGTCGGTTGGATGCAGTTACAGATGTGCATCTGAATAACATCTTCTCAGGTGCTAAACTTCCAAGTGGATACGACCTACCATGCAAGACCTGCACTACTCTCAATAGAATCTGTACCAGCCATGGCCAATGCAGGGATGTTTTCTTTAAGTGCAAGCAGTTTCGTAATCCAGTCTGTGACTGGGGCTCCATACCAGACTGTTCACCACATTGTCAGTGAATGCAGGATTTGAGCCTATCACGGTGCTAGAGATGAACACCCACTGTCACAGGGCATCAACATGACAGTCTAATGATTAAAAACTTTTGCCATCATAATAGCAATATGTCAAAGAAAATAGACTACAGTGCACGATTTCCCATTAAAAGCAAAACTAAAAATGATACTATACCAAGCAGGCAGAGTCCATGACCTGAAGATTTAGCTAGAAACCCAAACAACTCGTACATGGCGTGAAAATCAGACAACCGGAAAGATTAATACTGATGTGTGGTGCAGGAACGACAGTAAGTAAACTATATCATACCCAGAAACAGGTTGATATGCAGCAAATATGGGAGAGACGTTGTAGATTGATAAGAAAGAAAGGCTCTTACCAAAAATAGAGTTAGGGACTGGCATGGGAAATACACATCAGCATGCCCAGGCTCCAATGAAAAACAGGAGTAACTGGCCAGCAAGCAGTATGGACATACTCAATGGGATGTGTGGCAACGATGTGGAATGCGTGTGTTAAACTCTCAGGGGATGGCAAGATGGTTTAGTAGATCTCTTATAATTAATACAGTATAAAATTTTAATATATGCCTAAGTGAAAAGAACGCCTTATGTCAATAAATAAAAGCGCTAAAACATGGAAAAGCACTAAAGTTTATAGTTTATGTTTCACAGGTAAAATTAAAAATTAAAAGCTGAAAGAGCTCGCTAAATCGGAGAATTTTTGACTTAACGTTTATATGAGAATGTGTAGGTAGCCAATTAAAATACCATCGTTGTATCTGCTATTCTTATCATACAGTTACTAAGGCAATAATTTTCTGGTTTAGCTGGATATTTCAGCTTGTAATTTGTCATTTTTAACTTTACTTCTCTCTCTTGTCTTCAGTGTTCAACCCAAAGCATGGTTTGCAGCAGTACACCATGCCCCCCTTCTGTCTCCTTTCCTCTCCATTTCTATGTAAGTAGTAAATGTGTATGACATCCTTGGTCATCATGTCGATTCTTTTCCTCAGTACTCCTCTGCTTTAATTCCACTTATGTTACTGTAGAATGAGATTTTCACTCTGCAGCGGAGTGTGCGCTGATATGAAACTTCCTGGCAGATTAAAAGTGTGTGCCGGACCGAGACTCGAACTCGAGACCTTTGCCTTTGGTTCACAGGAGAGCTTCTGTAAAGTTTGGAAGGTAGGGGACGAGATACTGATGGAAGTAAAGCTGTGAGGACGGGGCGTGAGTCGTGCTTGGGTAGCTATGTTACTGTGTCTCAGTATGTGTGCTCTGAGTTTGTCTCTTCTTGTCTAGGTGTGTCTCCACAGAGATCTGATTTCCTGTACTCTTCTCAGAATCTCTTCGTTGGTTCTCCTATCTTTGCAACTGATTTTAATCATTCTTCCCTAGCACCAAATCTCCAGGGCTTCTAGCCATCTTCTCTCTTGTTTTCCTATTGTCAAAGTTTCACACCTGTTCAGAGCCACACTACAAGCAGATGCTTTCATGGCCCATTTGCTTATTTCCATTTAATGAACCAAATATTTCCAGACTGATGTTCTTGCTGGTGAATAAGTTCTTCCTCAGATTAAATGCAGCTTTAACATACTGTATTCTGCTTACAATTTCTGGCTTCTACCATCCTTTATGATCCTCCTTCCAAAATAAATAAATTCATCTGGCATTTCTTGCTCATCTTTTCCAGTTCTTGTTCTTAAAGGCTCATACTCTTTTTCTGCCCTGCATACCATTACTTTAATCTTTCACTTGTTTATTCTAATACCATCTTGCATGCCGAAAATCTTTTCCATTGTGCTAAGGACTTTCTCTAGATCTGCTTTCATCTCTGTTATCACAGCAGTATCAGCTGTATAACGCATCAGGTCTGTTTTCTGCTGATTAATTTTGATCCCCATCCAAACAGGTTCACAAACTTCGTCTATAGCTTCCTGGATGTAAGCGCTGAACACAAGAGGAGAAAGAGCGTATCCTTGTCTCACACCTTTTCTAGTTTTTGCTTCTTGTTCCTGATGAAAATTCCTAATCACAGTCACTTAGTTCTTATAGAAGCTGTTCATCATCCACATGTCTTTGTATTTTAGACATGCTTTCTTAAACACTCTGAACATCTCTCCCAGATTATCAAATGCCTTTTCCAAGTCTACAAACGCAGTATAAGGTGGTCAATTTTTCTGTATTTGCTTTTCAATAAGAGGCCTCAATGCTGGAATCACTTCTCTTGTTCCCAATCTCCTTCTGAATCCAAACTGATCCTCACTCACTATATCCTCCACCTTCTCTTCAATTTTCCGAGAATCATCTTTATAAGAATTCTGGATTATGTGATATTGGGATTACGTTTGGTATTGTTCATATTTTGTAGCTGCTTCCTTCTTTGGTATAAGAATCGTGATACATTTCTGGAAGTCAGTTGGTATCTCTCCTCTGTTATAGATGGACCTAATCAGTTTGAGTAGCATCATTTTATGTTGTCACTAACATTCTTGATTAGTTCTGCAGGACTGTCATCAACAATTCTTACTTTGTTCTCCAGTAGATCTTTAAGAACTTTCTCACATTCTTCTTGTAGAATGTCATCTACTTCATTTTCCTCTCCCTCCTCCTCTTTTATTGTTGAACATTCTTATAAACGTCATACAATTCTTCAGTGTATTCTATCTCTTCACCAAATCATCACCAAACAGCATTTTACCTCTTCATCTTCAACTGTTCTGAATTTGTTGCTTTTCAGGTGTTAAAAATTTTATTCACTGTTCTGTAAGCCAGATCTTCCATTTCACATTTTTTCTTCCACATCTCTGCACATTTCCACAAGTTTTTTTTTCTGTCATAGCTTCTTTACCGACTAAATCCCTTAATCTTCTATATTCAGGTTTTCGTTGTTCACCAGCTGCATTTTTCTACGGTACTCTGTTTTCGCTAAGTTGAATAACATCTGCTGTAACCCATTTCCTCTTGTCTTTTGGTTTAAGTTTCCTAACTGTCTTCCTTGCTGCTTTATGTATACCAGATGCAACTTGTTCCCAGTTTCCTTTAACTCCATTATGTTGGATGTTTTAGCTGGGTTGTCTGCCTCTTGAGTGTAATGCCTTACCAGTCCCTCAGTTTTCAGTTTTTCTATTTCCCTTTTACTGTCAGATCCTTCAGACATTTGAATTTGAATTAACATTTCATCAGGACCAGGTTGTGGTCACTACCTAAGTCTGTAGTCTTTTACTCGGTTTCTAAAGCATGATTCACTAAAATGTAATCGAACTGTTGTCTCCAGGGACCTTCCATGTGACCAATTCTACTTTTGAAGCATAAGCTCTAAACTTTTTGCTTTTCCATGTTTCACCACTTTTATTTATTCATTCTAGATTTTCTTAGGCGTATTTCATTGTTTCACATCGTATAATAATTTAAGCAATCTACCCAGGCTTTTTGTCTGTACCTCAAGGGTTTGACATACACGTTAGACATCGTTGGCGCTTATGTGTCCATGAACACGTTCCATTGTGCATGCCCGTGCTGCTTGCTGGCTGGTTACTTCTGTTTCTCAGTAGTGCTTGGGCATTCTGGTGTGTAGACCAAGAAAATGTAAATCATGAAATCCACTATTATAAAAACGTGAGCACATCGAAAATAGGTTAACATTACCAACACAGCAGACTACGACTCAGTTCTGTCCACTAACGTCAACGTCAAAACTTTCTTCCCAAAAAACCTTGACAGTGATGTCCAGTTCCATTCTGTCTTATTCCATGCTGTTGACCACCTGTGCTAATCATTCCCAACGTCTTTGACACCACCATTTGAAATGCATTTTGGAAATAGGTGATCATTTTTTTAACAAAAAATGGAACATTTGAATTTTTTCTAAATGAGAAAGGGACAAAAGTGAATGCATAAAATTCTTTCGTCATAAATACGAAGGTTTCGAAACTGTTGTTGTTGTGGTCTTCAGTCCTGAGACAGTTTGATGCAGCTCTCCATACTACTCTATCCTGTGCAAGCTTCTTCATCTCCCAATACGTACTGCAGCCTACACCCTCCTGAATCTGTTTAGTATATTCATCTCTTGGTCTCCTTCTACGATTTTTACCCTCCACACTGCCCTCCACTACTAAATTGGTGATCCCTTGATGCCACAGAACATGTCCTACCAACCGATCCCTTCTTCTTGTCAAGTTGTGCCACAAACTCCTCTTCTCCACAATCCTATTCAATACCTCCTCATTAGTTATGTGACCTACACATCTAATCTTCAGCATTCTTCTGTAGCACCACATTTCAAAAGCTTCTGTTCTCTTCTTGTCCAAACTATTTATCGGCCATGTTTCACTTCCATACATGGCTACACTCCATACAAATACTTTCAGAAACGACTTCCTGACATTTAAATCTATACTCGATGTTAACAAATTTCTCTTCTTCAGAAACGCTTTCCTTACCATTGCCAGTCTACATTTTATATCCTCTCTACTTCGACCATCATCAGTTATTTTGCTCCACAAATAGCAAAACTCCTTTACTCCTTTAAGTGTCTCATTTCCTAATCTAATTCCCTCAGCATCACCCGACTTAATTCAACTACGTTCCATTATCCTCATTTTGCTTTTGTTGATGTTCATCTTATACCCTCCTTTAACGACACTGCCCACTCCGTTCAACTGCTCTTCGAACTCCTTTGCTGTCTCTGACAGAATTAAAATGTCATCGGCGAACCTCAAACTTTTTATTTCCTTTCCATGGATTTTAATACCTACTCCAAACTTTTCTTCTGTTTCCTTTACTGCTTGCTCAATATACGGATTGAACAACATCGGGGAGAGGCTACAACCCTGTCTCACTCCCTTCCCAACCACTGCTTCCCTTTCATGTCCCTCGACTCTTATAACTGCCATCTGGTTTACATACAAATTGTAAATAGCCTTCCGCTCCCTGTATTTTACCCCTGCCACCTTCAGAATTTGAAAGAGAGTATTCCAGTCAACATTGTCAAAAGCTTTCTCTAAGTCTACAAATGCTAGAAATGTAGGTTTGCCATTCCTTAATCTTTCTTCTAAGATAAGTCGTAGGATCAGTATTGCCTCATGTGTTCACATATTTCTACGGAATCCAAGCTGATCTTCCCCGAGGTCGGCTTCTACTAGTTCTTCCATTCGTCTGTAAAGAATTCGCATTAATATTTTGCAGCCGTGACGTATTAAACTGATATTTCAGTAATTTTCACATCTGTCAACACCTGCTTTCTTTGGGATTGGAATTATTATATTCATCTAGAAGTCTGAGGGTATTTAGTCTGTCTCACACATCTTGCTCACCATATGGTAGAGTTTTGTCAGGACTGGCTCTCCCAAGGCTGTCAGTAGTTCTATTCGAATGTTGTCTACTCCGGGGGCCTTGTTTCGGCTCAGGTTTTTCAGTGCTCTGCCAAACTCTTCACAGTATCATATCTACCATTTCATCTTCATTTTACATCCTCTTCCCTTTCTATAAAATTGCCCTCAAGTACATCGCCCTTGTATAGTCCCTCTATATACTCCTTCCACCTTTCGCATTTCCCTTCTTTGCTTAGAACTGGGTTTCCAACTGAGCTCTTGATATTCATACAAATGGTTCTCTCTTCTCCAAAGGTCTCTTTAATTTTCCTATAGGCAGTATCTATCTTACCCCTAGTGAGATAAACCTCGCCATTTTGCACTTCCTGTCGATCTCATTTTTGAGACGTTTGTATTCCTTTTTGCCTGCTTCATTTACTACATTTTTATATTTTCTCCTTTCATCAATTAAATTCAGTATTTCTTCTGTCACCCAAGGATTTCTACTAGCCCTCGTCTTTTTACCTACTTTAGCCTCTGCTGCCTTCACTACTTCATCCCTCAAAGCTACCCATTCTTCTTCCACTATATTTCTTTCCCCCATTCCTGTCAATTGTTCCCTTATGCTCTCCCTGAAACTCTGTGCAACCTCTGGTTTAGTCAGTTTATCCAGGTCCCATCTCCTTAAATTCCCACCTTTTTGCAGTTGCAATAGATTGTGGTCAGAGTCCACATCTGCCCCTGGAAATGTCTTACAATTTAAAACCTGGTTCCTAAATCTCTGTCTTACCATTATATAATCTATCTGAAACCTTTCAATATCTCCAGGCTTGTTCCATGTATACAACCTCCTTTTATGATTCTTGAACCAAGTGTTAGCTATGATTAAGTTGTGCTCTGTGCAAAATTCTACCAGGTGGCTTCCTCCATTTCTTCCCCCCAACCCATATTCACCTACTACGTTTCCTTCTCTCCCTTCGAATTCGAGTCACCCATGACTATTAACTTATCGCCTCCCTTCACTACCTGAATAATCTCTTTTATCTCATCATACATTTCATCAATCTCTCCAGCATCTGCGGAGGTTGTTGGCATATAAACTTGTACTACTGTGGTAGGCAGGGGCTTCGTGTCTATCTTGGCCACAATAATGCATTCACTATGTTGTTTGTAGTAGCTTACCCGAACTCCAATTTTTTATTCATTATTAAACCTACTCCTGCATTACCCCTATTTGATTTTGTATTTATAACCCTGTATTCACCTGATCAAAAGTCTTGTTCCTCCTGCCACCAAAGTCCGCTTATTCCCAGTACATCTAACTTTAACCTATCCATTTCCCTTTTTAAATTTTCTAATCTACCTGCCCGATTAAGAGATCTGACATACCACGCTCCGATTTCCACGCTCCGATCCGTAGAACGCCAGTTTTCTTTCTCCTGATAGCGACGTCCTCCTGAGTAGTTCCCGCCTGGAGATCCGAATGGGGGACTATTTTACCTCCGGAATATTTTACCCAAGAGGACGCCATCATAATTTATCCATACACTAAAACTGCATGCCCTTTGGAAAAATTACGGCTGTGGTTTCATCTTGCTTTCAGCCGTTCGCAGTACCAACACAGCAAGGTCGTTTTGGTTAGTGTTACAAGGCCAGATCTGTCAATCATCCAGACTGTTGCCCCTGCAACTACTGAAAAGGCTGTTGCCCCTCTCCAGGAACCATTCGTTTGTCTGGCCTCTCAACAGATACCCCTCCGTTGTGGTTGCACCTACAGTACGGCTATCTGTGTCGCTGAGGCACGCAAGCCTCCCCACCAACAGCAAGGTCTATGGTTTATGGGCGGGGGGTTTAGAAACAAATGATAAAAAAGTAAATAATGTGTAATATAAATATCCTCTGACTCACTCCAACCAAACAGTACTGTTGAATATTGATGCAAGAGTCATTCCTCACTGATATTTTGCTGATGAATGGATTTTTTCATTAAGTCCAATCTGCAGACAACATTCTGTAAAAACTAAAGAAGTGTGATTAAACTTCACTTTAAAAATCAACATAGCTTTCAAAGTTTCTACTGAAGGACTGCCCTTTCCATTTGTCCACAAATGATTCATATGAGCAAAACACTCTTTCAGTGGGGATATTTGTTCCAGGTAGAGAAAGAATTAACTCTAATATTTTAAGAAAATTGGTATAGGGCACATTGTTCGTACTACAATGTGAAATAATTTCTACTCAACAGTCGCTAGGTGATATTTTACCCTGTTCCCAATTTTCTAATATTTCTAATGATACATATTGCTTAGTATACACTTAGTCATCATATGGGCCATTACTATCTATTGAAACTGAAGGAGTCATTCCACAAACGAAACCTTCAATCTTTTGTATATTCTTGCTGCCTTAAATGATACCCAGCTGCACTACAGCAAGCACTCAATGGATTCAAGCCACTTATTTAAATATTTAGCTGCAGTTTAATGAACTGTATGGACATACTGTTCGAATTTTTAAATCTCTGATGATAATCTCCAATTTTCCAGTATACCATGGACTAATCTGATACCACATGTTATGAAACAGTCTTCACCCTTGAAAACTAAATTAGGTTTCAAATCGTTTAACACAGAAATTATTTCAAAAGCTGTAATTGTTTCACTCTCTACTTCTTCAACTGCTGTGTCAAAAGCTAATGCTTACATGTGAAGAAACTACAGACAAGTTCTTGATAAAGATTTTCAGAGAAAGATTTGATAACAAATGGACATTTATTTTGAGATTTGAAATACGATTTCGGAGGAACAAGCATAGAAGATGTTTGACTTCTGAGAGTAAAGCACGCCATTTCTTTTTGCTATAGCCTAAAACTTGTTCACATTCCTGGTCTATAAATTTGCAAATTTCTTTCAGATTTTCAGCTCTTAGAGTACACATGTAGAGATCGATAGGATGGATATCAGCAGCTCTCTGGATAGTATTGTGGATTCTATGAGCAGAATATCCAACCCCAACTAAGTCACAACCTAAATTTTCAAATTGCAGTTCGTCTCATCTGCACAAAGAGCCATTGGGTTTTTCTTTCAAATCTCACTCAAAGATGTAGCAATGATTTCTGATGTTTCTCCAGGAAAAGATTTCAGATCCAGTATTTTAACTTGAACCCACTCATTAGGATTAAATTACATCTACATCTACATGGATACTCTGCAAATCACATTTAAGTTTCTGGCAGAAGGTTCGCTGAACCACCTGCAATATTCTCTATTATTTCAATCTCGTACAGCACACGGAAAGAATGAACATCTATATCTTTCTGTACAAGCTCTGATTTCCCTTATTTTATCATGTTGATCGTTTCTCATATGTAGGTCAGCATCAACAAAACCATTTTGCATTCGTGGGAGAAAGTTGGTGATTGGAATTTCGTGAGAAGATTGCTCCACGGCGAAAACAGCCTTTGTTTTAATGATATCCATCCCAAATCCTGTATCATTTCAGTGACACACTCTCCCCTATTTGGCAATAATACAAAATGTGCTGCCTTATTTGAACTTTTTCGATGCGCTCTGTCAATCCCATCTAATAAGGACCCCACACTCTGCAGCAATATTCTGAGAGAGAACGGACTAGTGTAATGTAGGCAGTCTCCTTAATAGATCTGTTACATTTTCTAAGTGTCCTGCCAATAAAATACAGTCTTTGGTTAGCCTTCCCCACAACATTTTCTATGTGTTCCTTCTAATTTATCAGGCCAGTGTGGCCAAGCAGATCTAGGCGCTTCAGTCTGAAACCGCGCGACCGCTGCGGTCGCAGGTTCGAATCCTGCCTCGGGCATGGATGTGTGTGATGTCCTTAGGTTAGTCAGGTTTAAGTAGTTCTAAGTTCTAGGGTACTGATGACCTCAGATGTTAACTCTCATAGTGCTCAGAGCCATTTGAACCATATGAACCTTCCAGTTTAAGTTGTTCATAAATTGTGATTCCTAGGTATTTAGTTGAATTTATGGCCTTTAGATTTGACTGATTTGTCATGTAACTGTAGTTTAACGGCTTCCTTTTAGCACTCATGTGGATGACCTCACACTTTTCGTTACTTAGGGTCAATTGCCAATTTTCGCACCATACAGATATATTTTCTAAATTGTTTTGCAATTTGTTTTGATCTTCTGATGACTTTACTTGTCGATAAACGACATCATTATCCGCAAACAATGTGAGATGGCTGCTCAGATTGTCTCCCAAATCGTTTTTTTAGATAAGAAACAGAAAAGGTCCTATAGCACTAGCTTGGGGAATGCTATAAATCACTTCTGTTTTACTCGATGTCTGTCCATCAGTTACTACGAACTTTGACCTCCCTGATGGGAAATCACGAACCCAGTCACATAACTGAGACGATGTTCCATGACCACGCAATTTCACTACAACCCGCTTGTGTATCAAAAGCCTTCTGGAAATCTAGAAATACGGAATCAATTAGAAATCCCTTGTCAGCAGTACTCAACATTTCATGCAAGTAAAGAGTTAACTGTGTTGACTGTGTGTCAATGGAACATATTCTTCAAGGTAATTCCTAAAGTTGTAACACAATATATTTTCCAAAATCCCACTGCATATCGACGTTAATGACATGGGCCTGTAATTTAGTGGATTAATCATACTATCTTTCTTGAATATTGTTGTGACTTGTTCAAATTTCCAGTCTTTTGGTACAGATCTGTTATAGTGTGACTGATTATATCTGATTGTTATGTATGGAGCTATTGCATCAGCATATTCTGAAAGGAACCAAACTGGCATATAGTCTGGACCAGAAGACTTGATTTTATTAAGTGATTAAGTTGCATCACTATTCCGAGGATATCTACTTCTGCGTTACTCATGTTGGCAGCTTTTCTTGATTCGAATTCTGGAATATTTACTTCGTCTTCTTTTGTGAAGGCATTTCAGAAAGCTGTGTTTAGTACATCTGCTTTGCAGCAATGTCTTCAATGGTTTCTCCATCTCCATTACTATCGCACAGAGAAGGCATTGATTGTCTTGCTGCTAGCATACTTCACATATGACTAGAATCTCTTTGGATTTTCTGCCAGGTTTCGAGGTAAAGTTTCATGGTGGAAACTATTACAAGCATCTCACATTTGATTACCCAATAAATTTCGAGCTTCTGTAAAAGATCGACAATCTTGGAACTTTGCGTCTGTTTAAATATGGCATGTTTTTTTCGTTATTTCTGTAACAGTGTTCTAACTCGCTTTGTGTACCAAGGAGGATTAACTCCGTCGTTTATTAATTTATTTGCTATGAATCTCTCAGTTGTTGCCGATACTATTTCTCTGATCTCAAGCCACATCTGGTCGACACTTATACTGTTAATTTGGAAGGAGTGGATGTTGTCTCTCAGGAAGGCATTGTGTGAATTTTCTCTGCTTTTTTAAATAGGTATATTTTTCCTTTATTTCTGGAGGGTTTGGGGGTTACAATATTCAATCTCGCTATGGCAACCATGTGTTCACTAATCCCTGTATCCATTTTGATGTTCGTTATTAACTCAGGATTATTTGTTGCTAAGAGTTCAAGTGTATTTTCACAACCGTTTACTATTCCCATAGGCTCATCAACTAACTGCTCGAAATAATTTTCAGAGAATGCGTTTTGCACAAATTCGGATTATGTTTTGTGTATACCTACAGAGTTAAACATGCATTTTCGCTAACACATCGAGGATAAATTAAAGTCACCACCAACTACAATCGTATGAGTTGGGTACGAGTTTGAAATGAATCTCAACTTTTCCTTGAACATTTCAGCAATTGTATCATCTGAATTAGGAGGTTGGTAAGAGAATACAATTACAGTGAACAACAATTTGAAGTGAAAGTTTGTAAATTGCATGATTTTGTGTTAGTTCTGTTTATTTCAGTATAAAATGATACAAAACCATTTTCATAAATAGTTATTCCTAGTTTTTTTGAAAAAGTAATCTACATTTTTGTATAAGTAGCTCACTAACTAATTATGCATTGATCTACATCTACATATACGTGATTACTCATCTTTTCACAATAAAGTGCCTGGCAGAGGGTTCAATGAACCACCTTCATGCTGTCTCTTTACCATTCCACTCTCAGATGGTACGCAGGAAAAACGAGCACTTAAATTTTTCTGTGTGAGCCCTGATTTCTCTTATTTTATCGTAATGATCATTTCTCCCTATGTACGTGGGTTCCAACAGAATGTTTTTGCAATCAGAGGAGAAAACTGGTGATTGAAATTTCATGAGAAGATCCTGCCACAACGAAAATCGCCTTTATTTTAATGATTCCACTTCAATTCACGTATCATATCTGTGACACTATCTCGCCTATTTCCTGGTAATACAAAACGAGCTGCCCTTCTTTGTACTTTTTCGATGTCATCCATCACTCCCACCTGATGTGGATCCCACACCTCACAGCAATACTCCTGAATAGGGCGGACAAGTGTAGTGTAAGCAGTCTCTTTGGTAGACCTGTTGCACCTTCTAAGTGTTCAGCCAATGAATTGCAGTCTTTGCTTTTCTCTAACCACAATATTCTCTATGCGATCGTTCCAATTTAGGTTATTTGTAACTGTAATCCCTAAGTATGTAGTTGAATTTACAGCCCTCAGATTTGTGGGACTTACTGTGTAATCAAAATTTAATTGATTTCTTTTAGTACTCATGTGAATAAGTTCACACTTTTCTTTATTCAGCGTCAATTGCCAATTTTCGCATCATACAGAGATCTTATCTAAATCATTTTGCAAGTCGTTTTGATCATCTTATGACTTTAAAAGACTGTAAATAACAGCATCATCTGCAAACAATCTAAGACGGCTACTCAGATTGTCTCCTATGTCATTAATATAGATCAGGAACAATAGAGGGCCTGCAACACTTCCTTGGGGAACGCCGGATATTACTTCTGTTTTACTCGATGACTTTCCGTCTATTACTACGAACTGCGACCTTTCTGACAGGAAATCATGAATCCAGGTGCACAACTGAGGCAATACTCTATAGGCATGCAGTTTGGTTAGAAGACACTTGTGAGGAACAGTGTCGAAAGCCTTCTGGAAATCAAAAATTATGGACTCAATTTGACATCCCCTGTCGATAGCACTTATTACTTCATGAGTATAAAGAGCTAGTTGTGTTTCACAAGAACGATAATTTCTGAAACCGTGCTGTGTGTCAATAAATCGTTTTCTTCGAGGTACTTCATAATGTTCGAATACAGTATATGTTCCAAAACCCTACTGCAAATCGACGTTAGTGATATAGGCCTGTAATTCAGCAGATTACTCCTACTTTCCTTTTTGGGTATTGGTGTGACTTGAGCGATTTTCCAGTCCTTAGGTACAGATCTTTCTGTGAGTGAGTGGTTGTATATAATTGCATGGTTGCATATAACTGCATTCATGTTCTAAGGTTCATCATAACAAATTTTAAGTGAATAATCACTTGAATTGTGTTATGTGTTATGAATTGATCAATTTCAGTGTCATTCTGGAAGTATAAAAGTAAAATATAAGAAAGAATGAAGATAATATTACATCAATGAAAATACTTTTGTAAGTCTACTTCATACCAGAGCTATGAAAAAGAACAAAATAAAATATATAAATTAACTGGTCACAAATGTATATAAAGGATTACAAGTGTTAAATGTCCATATGTGCAGTATATACAGTTACATATTTTGTTCAGAGATGAGCGTTCAGAAGATGAGCGTTTTCGCTTGGCTTGACATTTATACACATACTCGGGAACATCCTTTCTGGCAGTTTAGCAGTACTCTGCTAAAATAGTAGTGCTCCACTTTCCAGCATACCTCTTCTCAAATGTGGCAATATGTTGATGAAATCGCTCGCCATGTTCATCACTTAGTGCATCACAATTTTTGGGGAGAAGTCAAGACGACTATGTAAGAAATGTATTTTCAATGACATGTTCCAACAAAGTTTTTCATAAGATGATAACATATAATCTACAATCTATTTGCAATTTATTGCTCGTTTGTTCCATAAGAACTGTAAACAGACTGTCTTAAAACATTTCCATGCATGCTTCTCATTACCTTGTATGATCACATCAAAATTATTTTCTCCAAAAAGCTCTCAAATCTGTGGGCCTACAAAGATGCCCTCCTTAGTTTGTCATCACTCAAGTAAGGAAATTTTTGCCTTAAGAACTTAAATGCATCACCATCTTTGTTCATTTCCCAAAGAAAGTTTTTGATGAGACCCAACTTGATGTACAAGGGTGGGAACAGGATCTTTTTAGGATCTACTAGAGGTTTACTCTTAATGTTCCTTATACCCGGTTGCAGAGATTTTCTGGTGGGTCATTCATTTTTACTGTAATGAGATGCACAGGCTCGGCTGTCCCATTCACAGAGAATACAGTAATATTTAGTATACCCTAACTGCATACCTAATAGCAATGCAACCACTTTCGAGTCACCACTAATCTGCCATTGACAGTTACTATATGTGGTGGCTTCTAGCAAAATTTTCATATTTTGGTATAACTTTCATATGTGCACTATGCCCAACTAGAATAGAAGGAAGCTCATTATAATATGTAAAAGCACTGGTTTTAAGCTCAACTTTGACGAATCAATAAAGAGCCTCCACTCATCAGGGGTGTAATAAATTCTGAGAGCCTTCATTACACCATTTATGTCTACACATGCCACAAGACTATCTTGCATGTTAAAAAAAGGATTGAATTGTTGCTCTCTTCTGCAGTGGAATAAAACATTTACATTGCTTTCCATAAAATTGCGCTGCTGCAATCTTGATGCTAAACTCTCAGCTTTACTTTTAAAGAACTCCAAATCCCTAATGAGATAACTAATTCTGAGACAGTTTTTGTGGATCATTAATTAATGATATATTTGGAAGAAACTCTGAATCTTCCGACGTACGTGGTTCAGGATATTCAGAATCCCCATCGGAAGTAATCTCATACTCTGTCAGTGGTTCAGGTATTGGCAGCCCTTCCCCATGTAGAACTGGACGTATGGCAGATGGAATGCTAGGATAGACCACTGTCCGCTTCTTCTTCTTAGATATTCCCTTCTTGATAGGAGGAACCATACAAAAGTAGCAGTCACTGACATGGTTAGTTGGCTCACTCCATGTCATGGGCACTGTAAAGGGCACTGAACGTCCTTTCCATGCATCCAATTCCCGAGGTTTCTGTCACAAGTGTTGCAGATCACATGTGGAGTAGAGTGTTTCTCCTGATCACCTATTTTGCACCCAAAATAACAACAGTAAGCGTTTTTAATCACTGGAGTTATTTGCTGTTTTTGTGTAGCAAATGTCAGTTCTCTGCACACATAGCCAAATGTGTCAGCAGTGTTAACATGAACTCATGGCATTTTTGTTCACTTCAATAGCTGTCAACTGGAACAACTGGTAGTTAATCTGGAAATAAATGTGCAAAAATTAGTACATGTATTAATAAAGTCACTGAAGTTGAAGAGGAGGGAGACAAAAAGATCACTAAAATTCGTATCAAAATGTTTGTATTCATAATACTGCACAGAAGCAAGACCAGGGACAATAATATAATCCATTGATACTAGTTATTATGACTTTGACAAACCATTATGATATTTGATTTTAAAGTTAACACAAAAATCCATATATAATTATCTCACCATAATAAAACAGTGTAAAATGAAAACTAGAGCAAATGTTGAATTGTCTATGTGATATTCGTGATCAGCATATTAGAACTGATAGGAATTGGCAATTTTCATTCAATTTACATTTTCATTGTTTCACAGAGTCATTATCTTATTCCATCTGCCAACAGTGACGTCTGCCCATACTAACACTTAGGAACTATCTGCTTCAGTTTTGCAGCAAGATAAACTACTTCTAACAAGAAACAGAAAATATTTTTACGTCCTTATTATCTGATGCAGCCGTATTTACTGAAGTAAAATTTGATTCCTGTAAATCAGATTCAATTTGAGAAATGGCAAATGAGGTCAAAACATTCAACATAGGTGCCTCGGTTTTGCTACAGCCTCAAATAAATTTTGGTTCAAAAGTACATTCGATAAGTTTAGCAGCGCAATCCGCCCATCTGAAAGACTGATTGTGGAGGACAGGGTGGTAAGCAAACGCTCAGCCATCAGCTGCTAATTTCATATCTTCATCACTAAAACTTTCACTTTTTAAAAAATTAGCCTATACAGTTCTAGAATAAGCTCGTGCACACGCCATTCTTTTATGCTTTTCACTTTTTATGTTGTAATACATCCGATCGTATCCCATGGCAAATACTAAAAGCAGATTCACACTTACTGCATCGAACATCTGAGTCAGACGCTGTTGTTTTGATGTATGAGTATTGCTTTTGTATGATTAAAATCAAACTTTCTTTTCGTCAGTGACACATTATTCATTTCAAATGTTTTAGCACTCGCATTTAAGCAGAATCTTACAGTATTTTATTATTTCACAAATGCAGAACACAGTACGGTCTTCTATCAAAGTCACAGCTGTAACGAATTTCTTCCGACTCCCGTTACTAATTATTTAGATGTCGATTGGACGTTAAACACAATCTTCGTTTTATTTCGAGTCTCGCTCATCTCATTTTTGGGTCTGTGGAACAAAAAATGAATCCTAACTCAAGCATATGCGTTTACGATTTTGGTTATTGTTGGCAGCATTCGCATCAAACGGGAGTGCAGACCGGTACAGTTCAATTGTCGTCCGCAACTTAGTTTTACAGGTGAAGTCTCTACACGGTTTCAGGTATATATGTACTGTAGATACCTCTTCGAATTGTCACTTACTAGTTTCTTTAAGTTTTTCATTAAACTGATGCAAAACAGGACATCTTGAATTTCTGAAAACTGTAGTTAATGGCGGTTTATGCCGGAAAGTCCTTGCCATAAAAAGGGACATTTCGGCGTCCCGTTCTACCTTAATAAGAAGACAGGACGGAGACTCAAAACTGTCACGGGAAATGCGGTATCTCTGGTGACTTCACTATGGAATATTTTGACATGTCGTTCAATTCCGTCACGTGTGAATCTGTCTTTTAACTGGCGTCACGCGAGTGGCGCTACAGGAATTTGAATGTTTCAACACGCAACTTCGGTGACGCTGCTCGGTTGCCGCCAAATGGCATCATTTTTGTTACATGAGGAAATCCAGGTGTATGATTTTTGGTGTGGTTTACAAAATTCCGATACCCTCAGAGTATTCTCTGGTTGCGTCGCGTTTTGTTTGAATATCTTGTCACAGATGGCGACGCTGTCGTGAGTCATGTGATGTATTTGTCTCTGCCGGCCCTGGCGGTATTGTTGATTTGATGTAAGGTAAGCAAGATGGAGTTGATGCAATATTGAATCCGCGTTAACGTATTGGACTGGATGTGTTGTGGCGCCCTTTTCTGAGCCGGTTGTAAGATACAGTTGTTTAGTGGAGAAATTGGGGTTGTGTGGGACTTACTCAAAGGGTAATACTTTCAGCGTAATCATATTACAAAAATACGTGGTAAGGTGTTATTGGTAACTAGAAAAGAACCCGTGAGCTCGCTACCAGGTAATGAAAAGTGTCTTTCCTTAGTTTATGCACCTCCGTAGTATATGTAGAAAATTATTAGAAAATTCATAGCAATGTTTTCTCAAGTTTTTTTCTGAAAACATTGTCGGTACGTATTATCCAATCAAAGAGAAATTTCATGGATGAATATCGAATTAAGGTATACCTTCACGAAATAGAAGCGAGTATTACTTGAGAAAGTTGCGATTTAGTGTCATTCCACCGAAAGGAAAACCAAACAGCATTTGTTTTCTTGCTCTTGATGATGTACGTAAATTTGTTGCAGTTGAATTCATAGTTGCATTCTCAATATCTAATACGCGTGGAAACGCTATTGTGAATGCACCCCTAGGTAGCCCATCTGCTATTACGAACGCATGCTCACGAACAACAGTTTCAGAAGATAAGTTGATTTACAATTAATTATTTGCTTTTGTTTAATATATATGCAATATTTCTTCGGCTGTTGGAGGAACATGGACATATTAAGAACTTAAATAGACAGTAATATTCATTAGTTCGTTACGAACCGGCATTCGACTTCTGGGGCCATCGTCAGATAACGTTGAACACACAGTCCACAGGACTTCATAGCTGTACAAAACATGCTATACAGATGTGACATTTTATGACCGTACCAATACAAAACACAATCGTGATGTAATATCTAGAGACACTAAACAAATAAATCGTAAATTACAGTGTGTTCAAATATTAAAACAGAGTGCATAAAACAAATGATCTACAGGTGAATAATGGGACATGCTACTATGTCATATGGACAAATTAGTGAATGTGATGAACAGATCGAATAAAGGGAGGGGACGAAAGATGGCTTTGGAATGTGAGTGTGGAACGGTTATAACTATCTTTTTAGCTAATGAGAGTAATAATAACTGGCTGCCCTTTTAATAAGGGTGAGTAATGAAACTGTTTGGCAATTAATGACCAGATCAGGATTCTTTGATTGGTGTTTATTAATGACTAGAATTTGAAGTAATGTTAGCTTTGTTTGGTTCCTTTATAGAGAACATCACATTTTACATCATATGGATGACATTCATTCAGAGTGTATTCAGCAAAGGTGCCTCTTTCTTTCTTAGTCTCCATTTCCTCTCATGCTCAGTCTGTCTAGTGGTTATAGCCATACCTGATTGACCTACATATGATTTGTCGCACAGATTGCAGGAAATCTATAAATTTTACCCTGTTTTAAAGGTGGAATCTTTTCTGTAATGCTGACCAGAAGGTGGGCAACAATATTCCTAGTGATAAAGCTGAATTGTATTTCCTGGACTTGTTTCCTTGCAAGAATCTGTGTAATCCTACCCATATATAGTATCAGTCCCTATTTGCTATCCAGTGTGGTTTTGTGCTGTCTGAGGTGGATAAAGGAGCAATGTTATCATTTGTCCTTTATTTTTACTGAGTATATTGTCAATCATTGAAGGACTATAACCATTACTGTATGCTATTTCTTCAACTGATTTTCAAACTCAGGCTTGTTGCACACCCACATCCCATAGAAGTCATTCTTCCCCTCCCTTTATTCAGTCTCTTCATCACATTCACCAGTTTGTCCATAAGACGTAGGACCCTGTGCCATTACTCACTTGTACAGTGTAGTTTTAATATTTGAATATACTGTAATGTAAGATTTATTTGTTCAATGTCTCTTTAGGAATATCGTCATCATTTTGTTTCATATTGCTATAGTTATAAAAGTCACTTATCTATGTACAGCATTCTTTGTACAGTAGCGAATTCTCGCTGAAGTTGGTTCAACATTGTTATCTGACGATGTTCTAAGAAGCTGAAAGCCGGTTCATAATCTAATAAATATTATTTTGAAACATTAATACATTGTGTTCAAGTTATTAATATGTACTTGTTTATACAAATTCTGTAGAATATCTGTTACTAAGTTGTATATTTTCTTGTCCCATTCCATTACAGTAGGAAAAAGTATGTTTGTTGTTTTAAAAATACGAATGATATTTTTGGTGCAAGTATTCACCAACTTAAGAAATTTACTGTAATTTTTTTTTTTAAATAATGGGTCACATTCTATCACAGCTAAAAACACTAGTTTTATTGCACTATATAAAAGGTTATTGCCTACTCGTAATCAACTTCACATTGGTTGTTCAGTGAACTTGAGAAAATTTTTCACAAACGAGAGAAACTCAAAATGTTTCTAATCTTTAGTAACTGATAATTTGTATGTTTCCATGTGTGTTTATTTTAATATTTCTTCAATTAGAAATAAGGCTATACTGTTGTTAAAGTGGTAATACACATCAAAAGAAAAGATATGGTTCCAGAAATCTTTTCAAATCTCAAACATCTGTGTTGTATGTTTGTGTACTGAAATGACTGATGAAAATTTATACAAAAGCTGGGATATGAACGCACATCTCCTGCTCACTAGACAGATGCACTAACCACTATGCCAACCTGGCATAGTGGCTTCACAGCTGGCCTAGGTACAAATTTTCATCACTTCAGTCTACATATAGACATAACATTTATATTAGCCTTACATCACATTAGGGAGTTCATAGCAAAGTCATTGTTTGAGTTCGTGGTGTACTCAAATTAATGTACAATATGATATACATATGATAAAATAATGTAGTGTCCTTTTATGAAGTTGTCCAAAAAGAGAATCAGTTGTGGTGTTTTAAGGATGAAGCTGAACGGCCTAAAGCAGTATCCACACAAAAGTAGTACACGAAGTAAAGCTGCCTGGAAATAGGTCCTCATTGAAGCCATAGGACAACCTTTTTGATTTACGTGTAATTGTGTTATTGGTATGAATGTAGATGTGGTTGAAGTCAGCAGTTGGCGATGCCAGCAATACCTCCCATCCTGGTACAATAATCAATACAGAGGCAGCACATAAAATCCTTCCACAACATATTATGGAGGCTCCTGAACAACCGCTTCCCCAAGCTTCATAAATTACAGCAACGCCATCCAAAGAATGTCCCCCCCCCCCCTCTCTCTCTCTCTCTCTCTCTCTCTCTCTCTCTCTCTCTCTCTCTCTCTCTCTCTCTCTCTCTCTCCCCCCCCTCCCCCCCCCTCTCTCCACAAGGCAACTTCATCTTCCTGTGAGAAATGTGTTGCAACTGAGATTCAAGGTACTCCAAGTGCAGGTAGAAATGATGAGACCAGAACATTGGAAGGAAATGCGAATAAAAAAAACCTGAAAATATTGACACTAAAAGAAAAATCGAATTCTGGAAGGGAAGCACATCTGCCTGGTGAACAGGTGACCCGGATTCATATCACAGCCTTGGCACAAATTTTCATTCAACACTTCAGTCTGCATGTGTATGTCATTATTGTATGTTCATTCAGCTTTGTGAGCTGAAAATGAATTTGGCACCTCCCAACAGAAGAATGCTTTTTTGGTTTTTGTCCTAGTCTTCTGTAACGCCTTTGGCCAAGTACAGTGGAAGATTGATCTGTGTAATAGCGGAACACACACATTTACGCCACATGTTTGCGACTTTTGTTAAATGGAGGTGCGTAGCTCCAAAAGCTATAATTTGTAGATTTTTCCTCCACTTACTAAATAGTTTTTCTGGCTTTAACTGTGTTTTCATTTGGTAGATCTTTCCCTGTAGTAAAATAGAGTTTATATGTGATTAAAAGTGATCAGTGAACAATACGCTCTTTTTGGGTCTAGTGAAGCAGGGGATACAACCCGTCGGCTTTGACCAATGACATCATACATTAGTCATAGATAGTAATGTCTTCACTTCGAGCCATAGATAATAAAGCAGTTCTGTGTTCCGGATAAGCGCTATCATCATACATTAAAATAATTATTCATAATGATATTCAGGTAATTTGGAGTATTAGTTTGTTATTGTAGAACAATCTTTAGTGTCTTATTTTTGTTTATAGGAATGGATGTGTCTGTTTGTGGGTATGTAATTTTCGTTACTGTCTAGGTGAGATTCGGTTATTCCTCGATATTTCCGTGTGAAAAGTTCACTTTCCCATTAGCTTCTTTCACTGTATTTCACTATTTTGACAACATATTTCACTGCTTTATTCCACCAATATGTGTAATTTCGTGTTGTGAAGTACGTAATAGAAATTTCTCAGCGGTCGATCTTCTTTCGTTTCCCAGCAGTAGTATCGGTACGACATTTTCGAATGTGTACTTGCTATATTACAGGCGAAACCCCTGACAGAACTAGAACTTGTATCCTGTCCTTCACTTCGCCTTTACACTGACACTATATATGTCAATTGGCGAGCAAGATACAAATGTTGCGTATAGCTACATAGCTCAAATAATGAATGGGATACTATTAGCGTCCAAGGCAACAAGAAAACCGTACCCCATAGTGAAGTACGGGGTACAAATTGTACATGTGCTGTCTTCTTGTCTCTGTGTAGTTCAATTGAGGTACAGGTTGCAAATGTAACTTACGTCTATTTCCACTTTTTCGATACCAGTGTACATATATAGAGGTCAACGGAAGTCTGGTGTACATATATTACATATGTAAGTCCTTCTGTCGTCAGTAGTACTGATATGTACGTAAGAAAAGACCGTTAGTAATAGCGGAGACGAAATAAACAACACATCTACAATTTGTATCCAATGTTCCACTTAGGGTTTCTGAATCGGAGGATACATTGTTCAAGTGAAGAACAGGACAGTAATGCTAGTGAAAACTAAGAAATCGACTTACGACAAACTCCTATTCCGTACTGTACTTAAGCAACACACTTCGACTGAGCTTTATATTTGTATCCAGTGTTTCATTTACGGTTTAGTGAAGCAGGGGATACATAGTTCAAGTGAACAACAGGACAGCAATGCTAATTGAAACTAAGAAATCGACGTACTCTGAACTTGTATCCTGTACTGCACTCAAGCAATGCAGTTCGAAAGAGTTTAGAGATACAACTGACATAAGTGTAACGTGATGTATTCTTTGCTAGTAATATATTTCATTCATTTCTTTCCATTGTATTTTGCGAAGAAATACTAAGATACAAACACGCGATATCGTTAACGTGAAAATACTACTGGCTCTTATGTATGTGACGTACAGTTTCTCTCTCTTGCATTTATTTGTTTCTAAACATTCTTCTCAGCTCTTTCATCTTTTGTTTGCTCTCTGGCTAATTCTGACGTCATTGGTCAAAGCCGACGGGTTGTATCCCCTGCTAAACTAGACACCTCTTTTTTATTGCAGGTGCTCTCAAGCCTTGATACACACCTGTGCAGATCCAACATTCCAGGCACAGATACCACCAACCATACCATTGTCAGCTAAGTGATTTTCCACTGTATGGTAGATTGCAGTTACACAATTCCAGTATTGTACAAATTTCTAGACTTAAAGCCCTTCAGTACCATATAGTAGCCTCTAAACAAAAAAGTCTGATTTTAATATCTTGCAAAGTGGCTAATTCATCCAGTTTTTGTCTGTAATCAACTAGCCACATAAGTGTGTGGTATAATTCCAGGTATTTATCATTGTGTTTTTCAGTGATAACGTGTGATTAGAGTTCATGCTTATTTCTCTTCCACACACACAGTTATATTAAGCTTTTCATTCTCTAACCATTATATTTGAAATGTTTATTCCTCTTCTGTACTATGCGTTGAAAATAACTTGAGGCGAGTGACAGTTCTACAAGGAACGGTTGCTAGCATGTGCTTAGTGCCATGACAATTTTGGGCCTGTGTGTGTCAGTCAGATGTCGATGGGTCATCATGGAATAATAAACAGAGTCCTAAGCAGGACACCTAACTTAACTGCCTGTTTGATAAGCAGGTCCAATTAGTGTTTTCCTTTAATGCTCTATTGTTTATTACCTTGGAACTTTATGTGGGGGCCAATATTAGATCCAACAGGACTGAAATGAGTGTCATGTGGAGGAAGTTGTACCTGTATTATGCTATGTTCTTTCACCACATTCCATTTCTCTCCTGGTTAGTGTGTGGTTTTTGGTTTGTGCAGCTTTACAAGTTAATGAAGTGTGCCATATTCATGCCATGTTCAGTTTTCTTTGGTGGATTATTCCTCTGTCCCCAGACAAAATTGACGTTTTCTCTGCTACATTGTCTGAGTTTTGTCTAACACAAAGGTCTGGTCTGGTGCATTGTCCATTAGCTGTATTGAATTTGCAGGAATATTTTGCAGCAGCAAATCGGAAAATCATTTTGTGGAAACTAAAGTATTCATTTCCTCAACATAATCATCTTGCCCTCTGCAACAAAAGATCAGTATACAGTTTGGAATGAAACCACCAGGTGATCCATTGTAAAGGACAATTACCTGTCCTGTCCAGTGCATTGGTATTATCTTCAGCTGTATGATGTGGCCAGACTTTTGTCAAAGTTCGCCACACATTAGCTCACATCTAGTCAAACCACAAAATACCATTCAATGAAATGTTCCTCACAGCATATAGATATTGGTAATGCAAGCCATTGTGTCACTCCTTGTGTTGATAAATGTCAATTTCTCTTCCATTGTTCACTCACTTGTCAGCAGTTTCATGTAAGGTAATATAATTATTTCCCTGACTCAGGTGTTAGATAAATAACATCAAATTTTTCAGTTTCTGAGGTTTTTCAGCAGGTAGTATCAATGATGGCTGTGATGCAGTAAGAACTTGATTCATAACACAAACTGGAATTCTTAAATCCTTCTTGAATCATAACTAAACGGCGATTTTAGGTATAGCTTCACACTGTGAAACGGCACCTGTGCAATATCCTTTGTAAATCGCAACTGTCAGTTCGGTTCAGAACAGTGTTCTGTGTAGTTGTGGGTGGATTATGTTGGAGTTAAGTAAATCTGAATGTTGACAAATTGTGGTGTTTCCACAACCAAGGTAGCCAAAGTGTTGGATGTTTCAAGATATGCTACCTGTATATCAGTGATGTATACCACATACAGGGAAAGCGAAAACAGATCACCCAATAAGTTGTGACACACGCTTTAGTTATGATAATCATTGAAGAGAATTGTGGCAAAGACAGTCTGCTTGTGTGTGTGTGTGCGCGCGCGCGCACAACAAAAGACTGCTATACATTTGAGCTTTGTGTTTGTTTGTGTGTCTATCAACATGCCAGCGCTTTCGTTTGGTAAGTTACATCATCTTTGTTTTTTAGATATATGTATATTTTCTAGTTTAGAAGAAGACTTTGTAGCCAAAAGCTCAAATGTATAGCAGTCTTTTTGTTGTGCCTGTCTCAACTCCACATCTCCTATATGTAGTGAGTAGCAAGCTATCCTTTCCATAATATTGTCGTTATTCTGTCCTGAATTTCCTATTATTTTTACTCAGTCATGAAGTGATTTAACAGAATGTATTTCAACCAGACATCCAGGTTCTACTACCTGTTTCTTCAGTTGCCTTTTCCAAAAAGGGATCAACTAAAGATTAAGTACTGTGCTTGTTATGTTGTGATAAACCTGTGATTTTTAAATGTTGTGATAAATGTGTGAATATTCATGGTACTGCACAGGGTTTTAATATGTATCTATTCCTGGGAAAACCTTTCATACTTGCTTCCTAGTTGCAACAAGACGTATGCAGAGCAGATGCAGAATGAGTACCTAGTGGAAGTTGAACATTGTTAATAACAAAAGGAATAATATTAATGAAAATGTCTAATTATAAAAGGTAATAAAGTTTTTTAGTTCGCACTTCTCACAGTCGATGTCTTCTCCATAGGGTTCCCCCTCCCCCCCTCTTCATTTTTGCATCCAATTCAGTTACATAATTACGTCCTGTTTATTTCGTGATTGTTTCCATTTACATGTTTTTAATTTTGATACCATAACACAGTACTTATTTCCGGAAACATTACTTCAGTTAGTTTCTCCAATTAGTCTGCAAGAGATCCCGGACAGAGCACCCACATATAACAATACCTCCACTAACACTTAATCAGTTCAAAAATTATCACGTAACGCACTCAAAGTATGATCTTTTTACTGCGCAACTAAAAGGTCTTTAATGTGGCAGGTATTGCTACATCAATTGATTAAGTCACTGACGAAAATTAACAATATCACTTATCTTGTATTTACAATCAAATGACAATCTCGCTGTGGCTTTGGCTCGTAATAAAGTGTTGTCTAGGTAGCATGACTATCGCTGTTCGTGCGAAAGGCACTCAGATGTTAATTTCGCCGACTTGAACTTATGAGGACAATCTTTCAGGATTAATTTGATGATTTATGTTTTTCATTGCAATGTGCTTCATACTTTTTTAAACAATGGTCACTTGAAAATAATTCTTGACACTCACTTTTCACAAAAATTCACATTTATTAATCTTTTCATACTTTCATATGCTCAAAACATTACTTCATCATACAATTTCGCAGCCATTACTGCTCTTAATAAAACTCGGAACATTTTTCATTTGTCCACAACTCCCTCATCTTTTCATTTCCAGCACAGTCAAGACGGTTCATATTCGACACACAAACTTGACTACTCTGTACGCTTCTGCGCCAAGTCACATAACAGCGTCAAACATAACAATAAGTCAAAGGTGTTCACACTAGATATTATATCGATTTCAACATTTCAAAATATTGACGTACATGCATATAAAAATGAAACCAAATTTGAGTAGAGTGAAAAATATGAGACATTACGTAGAAAAATATTCATTAATCTACGGTATCGAAAAATAGGGTTGGCAGGTGTAATGGTTTCGCAAATAAAGAACCATTACAGTCTCAAAGATGAATTACCCCAGAACATTATTCCATAGGGCATTACTGAATGAAAATATGCAAAATATGTCAACTTGCCAATTTGTCTCTTTAAAATTGGGGGTGAGTGTTCACTTGCGTATGCTTGACTGCAATACTAGTATCATCTACAAAAAGAACTACTCCTGCTTGTTATATATTGGACACAAGATCGTTTACATATGAGGAACAATAGTGGACCTAAGGTTGAACCTTGGGAACTCCTGTACGTGATTTCTCCCTGGTCAGATTAATTTCCACAGACTGTTTTGGTTGAATTACAAAGTATAACTTTCTGCACTATTTTGTTCAGATATGACACTATCCATTGTTTTGCTGTACAGTCAGTCTCATAAAATTTCAGTTTATCTAGGAAAAGACTGTGTTTCACATAGCCATATGCCTTGCATTGGTTGCAGTAGGTGGCAGTATTTTATTATTTACTGTTTGTTGCTGAGAAACTGTATGCACAGATTACAATTGAGCTGCAAACATTTATATTCCTCTACAAAAGAGGATTTGATAAACATGTGAAACATTATATAGATGCCATTCCTTCAGCAATATTATCCTTCTCCCAAGCTATAGACAGGATGAAACAGTCTTGATGCAATCTGACGTGAAGTTTCCCATCAACTGACTCCCCAGAAATCCTTCATAACTGAAGCTAATAAATAAATTAGAAACATTTAGGACCACATAATTAGTTATGCCACCTGAAGATAACTTATGCACATGAAGTTTCAAAGCATTAGTCTAAAATTGAACACTCACTTCTTGTGGCCCCCAGTGACATTGCTCATCAGTTTCCAATGGCCAGAACTTCTTCGTAACTGAATCTAATACACATAACTGGTATTTCATTAACAGTATTTGCTCCTGTGTGGTATCCAGAGTAACTCTGCAGAGTTATTAAGAACCTTAAAACCAAGGAGGTAACTGCACAACATGTAGGTGACTGATACACATGAAGTATGCAAAACACGAATGGAAAAACAGAATAACCACATCATTTGGTCCGCAATGACATTGCTGACCAGACACCATGTCAAGGAAGCACTAGACTCTTCTGTCATCTTGTGAAGATGGTATCTGTCCTTTCGGACCTGTCTGAAAGAAAGATACCATCTTCATATAGATAAGGCTTACCAGCCAATGATCTTCAGTGCAGATGCACTCCCATTGCCCGAACTCTTCCGGGAATCGGTAGATTGTCTGCTGTGAATAATGAATATAGTGGGCAGGAGCACTACAAATGCAGTGTGTGGACAGAGTCGGAAGTGTCTCACGGGGAGTGTGCCAGAGATAAGTCCCTGCAGTCACACTATCCTCTGTCCCCTTTGTGGCTGTCTGATCTTCAGGCACTTGATACAGAATGAGTTCACCTGGTAGGACGGGCTTCTCCCCAAAAGCGAAAAGTGAATTCTGAGAGTGTTCCATGGCTCATTCCACCTCAAGTGGCCTAAATTTAGACACGCTCCCCACTTGACCATCTCCAGTTTTGATTAAAAAAAATTTACAGGATGTATATATAAACCTTACATGAAGCACTGCCAAATTACAGCTTCATAAGTAGTGTGATGGGGCCACTAGCCACCTTTTCATAAAGGCCTGTTTTTTTTTACATTGCGACTGAAATAAAGTTGATCATTATTCTTTTTACCATTGTTCAGCATCTAAGAGACCTGTCATGCTGAAACTTTGTGATCCTGTTCAACTTTTTGGGCACAATAGCTTAGTTGTTGTACAAAAGGTCAAACTATGGTAAATTCATCAGTGTGCTATCAAAGTGGCTCATAAATCTTGTCGTACCAAATTTTGGCTATACTTTATTGCCTTGTACGGGGGTAGTTTCAAAAATAAGGTTCCCAAATTTTTTAGACACAAGGAATTTTTTATTCGAAAAAACAATTACACTATTGGAAACGTTGATCTTTGGCTATTTTTCCACATAGTTCCCATTTCTTTTCCATGGATTTTTTCTGTCGGGTTATCTTTTTTTGCATTCCCACCTCAAAGAAGTCTGCCGTAACCCATTCAGAAACTTGGAAACTTCTTGCAACTCCTCGTCCGTCTGGAATCATAGACCACCTAGGTGCTCCTTCAATTTTGAAATCAGGTGGAAATCGCTGGATGCCAAAATGGGGCTGTAAGGGGGGTTGGTCAATGACGTCCCAGCCAAATTTGTCGATTAACTTCTTCGTTTAAGACACATGTGGCTGGACATTCCCGTAGTGCAGCTCTATGCCTTTGCTGAGTTTCCCCCTACGACGGTTTAGGATTGCTCGTCTGAGCTTTTTTCAAGGTCTCATAATAACCTGTTGAGTTGATGGTGGTCCCTCTAGGCATAAAATCAATTAGCAGTACACCATGCTGGTCCCAAAACACCAATGCCATGATTTTTCCTGCTGACAGCTGCTGCTTAAACTTCTTTAATGGTGGCGATCTGGTGTGTTTCCATTGGGGCAATTGTTGTTTTGTTCCCGGAGTAACATAATGGCACCATGATTCATCCCTCATAACAAAGGAATCAAGGAAGTCTTCCTTATTCTCATTGCATTCACTCCAGAGCTTCAGAACACAGTCAACATGATGCTGTTCGTGGACTTATGAAAGCATGTGCGCGCACACCTTGTGGTAGCCTAGCTTTTCAGTCAATATCCTGTCAATTTGAAGCTTCAGAAGCCTCAGGAATTTGAGCAGCCAGTTGCCGGATGGTGATTTGCCCATCTTCGAGCAGGTTTTGCTCAACTTCCACCACAACTTTGTCGAATATGGACGGCCGTTGGCAAACTCCCTACACCATTTGCGGATGTGTTGAATGCTTATACATGTTTCCCCATACACTTCACTGACGTGCCAGTGAATTTCTACAGGTGGTAACTTTCTTGGGAGCAAAAATCAGATTACTGCACGAATTTCACACCTGGTGGTGACGGCTTTGAAGCGCTCCATCACTTCTGGCTGTCAGGCCGGTACTGACCATTGCAAAGCCACACTGGTTGATAGGATAGGTCATGGGGATCTGGTGAACATGGTTGGATTGCCAGATTTTGCATTGCACCATGCACGGTAAGGGTACAGAGGTGGGAACCTTACTTTTGAATCAATCCTCGTATCTGCTGCTGAAAGAGTAACTTTCTGAAGCTAATACTTCAGTTACCAGCAGCCTGCCAGCATGTCATAAAGCTCTGCAAGTGGCACCCAGATTGCTCAAATAATGAGTTATTAAACTTTAAAGTGTGGTAAAAAATTTAATCAGTCAATGTTGGCTGACTTTCAAAAGGTCGCATCTCAAAAGGAATCACTAAAATTTAATTTTTCTCGGCACCATTGAAAAGAGCTCACCTTGTTTGATCAGAAAAAGTTGTTTTTATTTTGGAGACTTTGCATTTAAGAACAAATATACTTACATTTTCATTACATTTCTCAACATTGTGACTTAAATGAATAAATGATCAAAATTTACAATTACTCAGGATCTGAGACCTGTCATGCTGAAACTTCGTGATCCTGTTCAACTTTTTGGGTACTGTATCTTAGCTGTAAAACGAAAGATCAAACTATGGTAAATTCATCATAGTGTGCTATCAAAGTGGTCCATAAATCTTGTCGCACCAAAGAGACTTAGATTTATATTACATTAAAAAATACATGTACGAGTTGTACTCTTTATGGATCCCAAGCAAAATATTTCATTCTTATTCATTCATTTGCTGAAATTTGTTACTAATAGCAATTAGTTGATTCTAACAAGCTATAATGTCAGCCCATTCTTGTTGCTGATGGAGCTGGAGTGACAGAAGTAATGTGTTGGTTTAGAATCCAACAAGCATTTTCCACCATATATACAGGAAATGTATTGGCCCAGTTGTAAGGCTGTAATACTTCTGAATGAAACTGGTGCTTGACTTTGGTCATTTGACACAAAAAAATTGTATCATTGGATACTGTCCTAATACAAACTTTCATACATGAAACTAGTTTCTCTGCTGTTGGATATGCGCCTTCAGCGTACTTCCTGAACACTATGCGCTGCAGAACGTTTTTCGCAAAATCGTCTAGCTCACCCACTTCTTTTTTGCGGTTGTGTTGTGTCCCTGCCGATTTGAAAACAGCTGAGCCGCAGGCTTGCATAGACAACTTAGCTTCACTGGATATTTTCTGAACGGTCCCCAAACCAACACCACAGGCTTCAGCTGTCTGCTCCTGGCATTTGGCAATGGCACGACCCACACCTTGTGTTGGTGTGGATTGAGCGGAAGGTTGTCTCTTAAAGTATTATACCCACGGAACACTATTCCTCTTGCCTGTTTGTGTAACACTTGGCATGATTGCTTACCATAACACATAATGAATACTATGAAGGCAGTCAGCACTCAGCACAGGACACTGTGACTCAAAGTTACAACTTCCAAACACAGCACGAACCGCACGTAATGAAGACAAGAATGTCACTGGCGCATTATCGGCTGTGAGTCACGTGGTACACTTCCGCATGCTTCTGCGCATCTGACTCTCGCTCGCCTTCATGGCTGCTCTCCACTGTCATTATGTCCCACCCATCTTAAAAAAACTTATTCCTGCAAAATTATTCTTAGCATGAATTATGAAACACCATAATACTCAAATCTTACAGTTTCGCTAGGCATCATACAGTTGTGTGGTCTTGTTTGCTTGTGTTGAAAGTGCTTAGTTACCTCCATGTAATCAAATTTCACAAGTGTCCACTATTTCCTGCAAGACCATAATTATATGCACGTAAGAAACTTATTGAAGATGAAAATGATTCTTGTTCATAAACACCTATTCTGTTTATGAGCCGTTTAAGAATGTACTGTGTTCTCATGTGTAACTTGCCAGCAACAATGTCTAATCACAAGTACCATTGGCATTCAAAAATATTAGTTTTTGTATATTTGGTGGCTTGCATGTGTTCTTCTGTCGTTTATTAAATGTCCACTTTTAGAGAACACCCTCTGACAAGGCACAGAACTTGTAACAACATTGAATCTCTCTTGCACTACTTTTGCAATAGTTGGGTAAATGAACTGATTTTGTCTCCACCATGCCAGGAGATCATTTCTACTGGGCTGTCAACATGTCTTTGGACCTCTACAATAGTATGACTGTACTGTCCCCTGTGGCTGTGTGTATTCTGCAAACTCATCAAATATTCCCCATACAGAGAAGACTCAGTTGCCAATTATTTGGCTCAACAGGTTGTTGTGAAGGCTGAATACCTTTTGGCCTACATTTTTCAGGTTTCGGGGCAACAATATTAACTGTTTCTTTGTGTTGTCTGCTGCTGTCTGGTTCTGAAATGCCAGCAATTTGAATCGTGGATCCAGCAGAGTAGCAAGGGCAGTGGATTTGTTCTGCTCAAGATTCTGAAACAGGTTAGTAAGTCCCTCTTTCAATGCATCAACAGCTTTCATTGAAACTTCATGTAACCACATTTTTGCAATTTCATCACACACTGCCTGAAGGTCATGTGTCGGAACTATAACCTGAAAATTGAGACAAATATACTGAAAACTACACAACACATAATAAAAGTAAACAATAAAATGGCACTGAACTTACGTTAGCCAAATAAAGTAAATTATTAACTTATCAAGCTGCCAATTGGTAGTTCTCTGTACTGAGCTGCCTTGAGACCTGCTTGTACGGTTTCAAAATTAGTTCAGAGCAGATTTCCCACATCTTTTAACGGTGATGGACGTTCTGTTGACCTGTTACAAAGGACAACTGTAATTTTTACTGCTTCTGGTAATTCAACAATGTGTTCCAACATAAACAGGGTAGAAGTCCATCTTATGGGCAAGTCATGTATCAATTTCTTAATGTTTACTTTGCATATGTTCTGTTGGGACTTTCTGAATGTTTTAAGTGCATCTTGCACAACTAAGTTAAGTGTATGGGCATAATAACCAGAATGTTCCCACTTTAGAATAGTGGAAACTGCATTTTTCATATTTGGTGCATTCTCTGTGGCCACCATTAAAATTTCGCCACCAAGACTAAATTTATCTGTAATTTTAACCAAAGCTGTTGGCAAATTTGGCCTTGTATGGGCACCAGTGAAATGACTGCATTTCGGCAGTACAGACTGTAATTCGAAGTGTTCAGTTATGAAGTGTCCAGTCACAGCCATATAACTTTCATTTGCAAGCTGATGTCCAACAACCTGTTGTTAAACAGTTCGGCTTTATACCTTGCAGCTTTTGTTTTACTGCCTCAGAGTAGTTCAGCAGTTGTCTTAATCCATTTCTTCGAGCCTCATCCAATGTCTGTAGCTGTTCATCGGCTACGTCCATATCACCATGTTCTACGTATGTTTCAAAAAGTTTCTCACAATCTTTGTTCCAGCCCGGAATGTATTCCTTGCGTTACCCATGTGGGATACACTTTTTTTACTGTTGCAGTCACTACATCTACAAATCTGTTGTGACTTTTACGTGTTGCTGGGATCCATCTTACGACCTTGTCAAGTTCTTGGGAGAACATTTCCCAGTTTGCCTTTTGGAAATTCAATCTGGATCTTGGTATGGATCATATCGCCGGGATTTGTATGCCTATTGTGTAGGAAATCTGGTAGGTTCGTTCTGGATATGCTAATTGGTTGGCTACTGTGATTCTGGGTGGAGAAACATAGATCTGGATTTAGGTCTCTATCCCATGCTGCTTATCTGAAAGTTCCCTTATCCTTTACATTGAATATGAGACTTAAGCTGTTTTCTTTCATCCAGTCTGTGAGTGCAACACCATTCTGCTCACTGATGTTGAATTTCCACATCGTATGGTGACTATTGAAATATTCTAAGTACAGAGCTGGGTGGGGGAGTGGGGGTAGTACCTCTGGAGGCCACTGGACGAGCTGAGGTTTGCAAGCATTAGTTATTGAAACTTCTTCCACTTTTATAGTGACAGTGTGGATTCCACTGCCAATGCGGGAGTGCAATTCTTGGATATTTTCTATGTTGCTGCGGATATAAGTAGCACAGCTGTGTGACTGATGGTATGTCGCACCTATTATCTCGTATCCTGGTATTCTGCCTCTTGCCTTAAGATCGGTCGCAATAGTTACGTGAGTCTCTTGTATAGCAACATTAATGTTCCTCGCACGGAGAATTCAAGACAGTTTCGCATTTGGATCTGCTTAGTCAGAAAATTCGGAGGCTAGGTCCGATACTTCTTGTCATGCAGCTCCTGCAGGAGCCATTATCTGAGAGTCTTGCTTCCGTGTGCGCAAGGCCAGGAGATTCTCTAGAGAAGATAAGTCTGGCACCAGCTATCGTTCTAGCTCATTTAGCATTACCCAAGCTGCACATGTGGACTTCTTCCATGGACGCGAGCTAGTTTACACCCCGCTATGTTCAATACGAAATTTTTTATTAGGCTACATAAGTTTCTGAAGATCAGCTATATTATTTCTCATTACCAAAATTCTTATTTTATGTGTACATAACGAATTCTGAACAACTACTTGTAACTACAAATTAGTCTGGTAAATAGCAAGCTTAGTGAAATATGGCTTGTACTCACGTCTATTATTCACTCTCAGCCCCCTCTGCTGTCTACTGACGGCCAGTTACAGAGAGCTCTGTAAAAGAATAGCTTCTCTTCAGGAATAAACGGCTCCAACTTCTTGAGGTCAGCTACTTTCTTCTCACTCAGTGGTACACATTTTTCGTATGCTGCAGCCGTCGGTAGAGTTAATGTTGTTTCTTAAATGAAGAAGTAAACGAAAAGTGAGTCACCAGGCTTCCAATGTATGGTTTTGCAACGACGTTCCCAGTACTGTCACTGTTGTATTCCAATTCCATGAATTCAGAAACGGTGAAGGATTGTTTCTCATTCCTTGTGAGCACTTTGCTGTTCATTGTTTCCAACGACAAGGCATTGCGTTTGTAAAATTTAGGCCACAATTGCTTGAAAGCCAGTACAAACTCTGTTGGAAACACCTTCAACCCGGTATTTGTTAAAGGTACTAGCAGCAACAATAAGTTCTACAAAGTGCATGATGCTATAAATCCTATCGACAGCTCGAATTTTCGTCTTAATCACTGCAAAGTCTCTGTCAAAGGGTAAGAATGAATGGCCTCTGACCGAGAAATAACGATAAATTCTGAGTAAACGCTGAGATGCTGCAACTTCCATGAGGAACCTGACCATACTATTATTCTTATTCTGCCCTGGGCAGCCATCTGAAAATATATGCAGGTATTTTATGTTTGGTGGCAACTCGTTTCGTATGTAATCCAGCAGAAACGTGCAGACTTCATCAGGACCCTTCTTTGCTACACCTTCGTGATAAATGTAGAATGTTGCGTATCCTGTCTTCAGGTTGTGGATATTGAATGCATTAACGTTGAGTTGCCGAAGGTAGGAAACTTCCTGAACTGGAATGGTAGGAAGCGACAGATTTTGCATAAAAGCTATGGCAATACCTGCAACATCCTCGTTTTTTTGACACACTACTTGTACTTCACGAATATGAGCAGATAACTTTGCAGCCCTCCGTTTATGAACCATCATTTCTGCAGCGGCACCCCTCTTAGCCTTTTCATTCAGTGTTTTGTTTCGTAATTTATTTTGAAGCGCTTCACAAGTACCACATGTCAACTTGTGGTCGACCAAATGTAAGTGAAAAACGTTTTTTGAATATTTTTTAATAAAATTCGTACTTAATATTACTTGCTTGGGGATGTCATAATCTGAACTGCTCATGCATGATTTTGACATTAAGTTGGCTATTTAAATAACGCTGTTCCTTTGTTCCATAGTAATTTTTTGGGGATAGAAATTTATGTGATCAATTACCAAACTTATTTCTGCACCACTGATTTGATTTCCCGATGCATTTTTTACCCCTCTGATCACTAGGCGACATTCCACAAGCAAGCAGATTGCTTAATATAGATTGAAAAGGGACTGTCGCTTGGGGTGTATTACTTGATGCAGATTCTGGCAGAAGTTGCCTGCAACAACATCAGTTGTGACAGTCACAAGTCAGTTGCCAAGAACCAGAAAGTTTTTTTCATACAAGTCTAATTGTATGAATGTAACATTAACTCTTACATTAAGAACGTTATGCTTATTTGCTTATGTAGAAAATACAGTAAAAAAAATTTTGCGTTAGGCCTGTAATAATTCTTAGTATTTTCTTTATCCATGAAGTGCAAAAAAATTCTCACTGTCATTCCATTACTCATGGAACTGACTAGTACTTACCCACAATGCAGTTTCCGATACTTTGCTATTCATCTGCACACTATTTACACTTCTCTGCACATCCATTACTGAGAAGTGAGAAGAGTTGTTCCACCTGTCGGACAGGGGGAAGCAAATTATTATTGTGGGGGTTTGACTCGTTCCACATCATTATAAAATATAGTATTCATGATCCATGGAACTAGTATTAGCCTAATCTAATCTACACAACAAGCAAGAGAACATACTACCAACAAATGGCACTTCTGGACTCTGCAAAATGAGTGCCAGTTCTGTGTAATGCTTTCCCGCAGCACAACGATATGGTGGCGTATGACCACCATCTTCGATGCTAGTATTAGCATTATATCTCAAAAGCAGTCTGGCTGCCTCTTAAAGTCCATGGCATCTGGCCACTAGCAAAGGTGTCCATCCATCATATGAAACTACATTAGGATCAGCACATGCCTTGAGGAGTATGTGCAGTGAAGCAGTTTGGTTGTTTTGTACTGTATAATGTAGAGGTGTGAACTCTCCATAATCACTTGCATCAAGGTCTGCCCCATATGCTATTATACCATGGATGAAAAGAGGGTCTCCTGACATTGCTGCCAAATGTAATGCTGTATTATTTAGCCACTCTCTTGCCCAGGTGTCTGCGCCTTGCTCAAGGAGCTTTTCGACTTCGTCTGCTGTGCCATTCTGACCGGCTATTTTCAACAACTTTTTATTTAACTACTCCTGGTTGGGCTTAGGTGTTACTGGTGCAGTAGCGATGGCATTTCTGGAAAAAAAAAATCTCACACAAAATATTTTCACAAAATTTAAGATTCAAAAGCCTCAAAACAAGATAGTGCAAATATGTGCTTACCTGAGGGCAGATGCATTCGCCCTGTACTTTTCAGAAACGGCTGCTCTTGTTTTGTCCGCCAATAATGGCGGCTTTGCAAGTACTGGGTCTCCTACAAAGTGTAATTTAATCTATTATTTTTTATGTGTAGTTCTTTTAGGTTATCAAATAACTTGAGGTTCTTACAATCACATTTGCATATTATTATGTACATTTGTACCTAGGGCCACTTCTAGACCTAGGTACAAGGCCACTGTAAAACTTGATGAGACAGTGCATAATTTTCAAAATAAATGTAAATCACAAGAGGAAACTTACAGTTGATAAGAAATTGTTGCAAAAACTCTGCTTAGGTCTGAAATACCTCGTTACGGAACCGGTTGCTTGGGACAACTTAGCTACTTGTGCACCCTTTTAGGAAACACCATGATAGGGAACCCAGTGTACTGAAAAATGCGCGTAGAAAGGGTCGAGGACGGGTCCGCTAATCCCCGTGCTCGGCAGACAAGAGTTAAGGGACGCTACCTGGAGGTTTTTGAGCTGCAGTTTTCAGACACACAGAGAGACAGAGACAGAGACAGAGACAGAGACAGAGAGACAGAGACAGAGAGACAGAGACAGAGAGACAGAGACAGAGAGACAGAGACAGAGAGACAGAGACAGAGAGACAGAGACAGAGAGACAGAGACAGAGAGACAGAGACAGAGAGACAGAGAGACAGAGACAGAGAGAGAGACAGAGAGAGAGACAGAGAGAGAGAGAGAGAGAGAGAGAGAGACAGAGAGAGAGAGAGAGAGAGAGAGAGAGAGAGAGACAGAGAGAGAGAGACAGAGAGAGAGAGAGAGACAGAGAGAGAGAGAGAGACAGAGAGAGAGAGAGAGACAGAGAGACAGAGAGAGAGAGAGACAGAGAGAGAGAGACAGAGAGAGAGAGAGAGAGAGAGAGAGAGAGAGAGAGACAGAGAGAGAGAGACAGAGAGAGAGAGAGAGAGAGAGAGAGAGAGACAGAGAGAGAGAGAGAGAGACAGAGAGAGAGAGAGAGAGACAGAGAGAGAGAGAGAGACAGAGAGAGAGACAGAGAGAGAGACAGAGAGAGACAGAGACAGAGAGAGAGAGAGAGAATCAAGTCTCTACCACACACCACTTCAAACTGCAGTAAATACAATAGATTACGTTCTTCTGCTTCACTTGCGGTACCATTCAGCAATCATCATTTTCATTATAACAACTGGGTCATTCCATGCCAAGTGGTCTAAACCTTCCCACCATCATGTCTCCAATTTTCTTCAAATTTTATCTGTAGCACTAGTCAAGTGCTAAATTAAGTTTCTCAAGATTTCAAGCCTCTAGCTGCAATACTTGCTGATCTACACCCCCTTGTCTGAAGGGTAGTAAGTTCGCATGCGCGCGACATCAGACAAAATGCCATTTTTGGGGTCTCATAAAATTGAAACCAATTCATAAGAATGGTTAGTAAGATGAGACCCTGTACAGTTTTTTGTGCTGATTCAAACGAAATTAATTATAAGATTACTGATGCAAAATCCGGTCAAACAAGTCGACTCAAAGTGTACCCCTAATTCTGTCGTGACTTAATGCGACAAATTTTGACCAATATTCAGACTGCAATAATTTCCTTGCAGATAAAGATATGGACTTGAACTTTTTACCAAGTCTTATCTTTGTGCTGGACATAATACAGCTGGATTTCCAACTACCCAGGCTTTATAGTCGCCTTGCAAAATCTCTTCAAATTTGGCAGTGTCAGCGCAAATGGCTTTATTTACCAAAGTTCAAAGCCCATTACTACAAAATAGTCAGCCTGGATTTAATTGTGAATAGTATCATCTGAAAGAGAAACTCTTGCTCTACAAGATGGATATATTTTTCTTTTGCAACGCTTCCATTAAGTGCTTATTTACTCAGGTCAAAGTATCTTATATTTTGTGTGCGCAGTGCCCTGCGTTGGTCCATGATGGCTGAGCCATTACTGGTTATCACAATAAAACCAGCATCCCCATCGCCATAGGGGCCACGCCCGATAGCCATGCAGTAACAGCCACGGGTGGGTATCTTTACTGCAGGTTCCCAAGCCTGATTACAGGGTGTCTTTACCACAGGATCCCAAGCCTGATTGTGGGTTTCTTTATGCAGGTTCCCAAGCCTGTCTTCCTCAGTTACTTCATCATTCTGGAAGCATCGTTGATTTGCAAGAGAATGCTTTCAGGAAAACTGTATTGCCGACCAGATGATGTCACTGATGGAGCTGGAATAACACCAATGATAAGTTGTTCTGGAATCCAGCAAGTATCACGTCTTAAGGGCCAATAAAATGAACTTGCAGGACCATGAGGATGCATAAAGCTTATGAAAGCATCTTTCTGTTCGACTGAGATTTCAACGATGTTTCCAATCCACCATTTCTTTTCATAAATGCAAGCAACATACTGCCCAGGCTGAAGATCCATGACTTGAACTACTACTTCAGCAGCACTAATTTTGGCCAAAAAAGATGTCGCATCATTAGAAACTCTACTGACCTTAATTGTCGTCATATCAATGGGCAAAAAATGGTGGTTTTCTCTTGTGCCAGCTAGAGTGTGCCCTTGCAGGAATCTTTCTTCTTGAGAAGCTTTTTCTTCTTCAACTTCCTCTTTGCTGATGAAAAAGAATTTGATTCCATTGATATTATCATTGCAGAAGTTGAAAAGATCTTTGGGTGTTAGAATCTGGTTTTCATATGGACGTTGCAAACTTGCTCTTGCTGCCAACCGTTTTGTTGTGCCTCCAATGCCATCACAAGGCGACTTTCCATGGCTTGTTCCAAAGAAATTCCATTCTGCTGTTATTTCAAAATCTTCTTTGTGATAGCATAAGTTGAGAAAATTCTTGAAATTCTTATATTGTGCAGCTGAACCATCACTGAAGTAGTGGATGTGGCTTATTTTGGAAAATTGCATCTTCAGGTAATTGATTACTTTTCCAATGTAAACATGGACAGTAATTGTATCGTGTCGAAGGCAGTCACTAATAACACAAAGATTCACACATTGCACCTCTTCGTTTTCACAGTAGTAGACTACAAATGGATGAACTGTTGCTTGACTGTTTTCCCAGTGAAAGCCTTGCACTGCATCTTGAACAATAAATGAATAGTTTTCAGCAAAATCCATTAGTATTATGAATTCGCCTTCTTTCAAATCAGTTTTGAGAGCTTTCAGGTGCTGGCTTTGATGCTTGGCAATGTAGTGATGACAAGACAGGTTCCAAATTTTTGCTGCAATATCTTCAACATACTCTTCTGTTGAAAGCTGCTTTGTTTCTAAAGTATCCCTGTCGGTATGAATCCATTGTTTGTACTCAATCAGTTCTTCAGGGTCATTATCTTCAAAATATGTTGCAATAACTGCTTCTACACCTTCTGGACCAGGGCAGTTTTCACAACGATGAAGCATACAATCCTTGTTTTCCAAGCTGCAAACAGCTTTGCTAAGAATTTCCTTGTAGTCTTCATTGATTGATGCACCCAGTGAGCATAAGCTTGACATTTTGGTGTATTGTACAGACACAAACTGAGTGCATTCCAGCAGAGCCAACTGTAACACACCATTTTGGTCTAAGCTCGCAAAACTTTGAGAAGCCAATTTCTGGTCCATTTTGCTTCTGATAAGACACGTACATTTCCTTCAAATTGCAAAGCAACAACCGCTTTTGCTTGTACACCTTTGTTCCTGAAATTCTCACAGGCACACAGTCTTTCTTCCCTGGACAAAGTCTGCTGAATTCGTCATCTTGAAAAAAGTCATGTACTTTCTGGACAACTTCATCTGAAAGCTTCCTTCCTTGCCGATTTGCTGGAAAAGCTAGAACACCTTGCTCATTCTTCAGTTTTCTCGCTTGCTTTACCATTCTTTCTGATACATTAAATGCTGTTGTCGTATCTTTAATTGTCCAGCTTCTTGGAACCAAGGTCAATATTTGAACTTTTGTCCTACGATTTGACACTTTACATTTTTCTTTCAACTCTTCTATAAGATTATCAAGATCTGCACAATTATTGCATGGGCGACTTTTACTTGAACTTGGCTGTTCATCGTAATTGATTCCTACAGCAGCAGCAATTTGATTCCCAATTAAACTTTGTGCATCCAAGATCTTTCTTTTTGCATAGCTTTGCTTATCTCTTTTACTTAGTTGTCTTCTTTTCAATGGTGAAGCACCAATAAATGATAAACTTTTGTTGATGGCTGGTTCAGTTTCATCCGTTGTGAAATCTTGTTCAGATTGGGTTGATAGTGATGATGAATCTTCTAGCTTTTGGTTCAGTGCCGACATGCAGCGAGGGCAAAGCTTCTGACCAGGTTTTATATCAATCACTTCTTTTTTCTTTAACAGGCAAAGTTTGGCAGCTGTTTCATTATCAAGCAGTCTAAGTCCAGCTTTTACATTGTGATTCCTCTTCTTGAATGGATTGCAACATTTCTTTTGCATCGCTTGATATTCATGTAGGAAGAGGGCTTCATGGTGGAAGCAAATGATGGAATTTTCGTCAAGTTTGGCTTCTGAACGCGAAACAAGCAATTTCTGGTCACATTCTGTGAAATCACTAAACGCTTTGAATCCAGTCTTCTTAGCATAGAAGATAACATGGCACTTCGATGCAGCAGCATCTTTTCCAATTGAACAGGGGGCCAACGATTCTTCTTCTTCATTAACTTCTGACATCTCTCACTGGCCAATCACTGAATAAAACACGAATGAAATATCCAATTATATCAGTAATTCTAAGCGACTATTAAGATTCAAATTCCTAGAAATGAAGAAAAATTAGTGCATCGCGCATTACAAAATATAACAACTTTGATGTGAGTTAATGAGTACTTAATGGTCGCGTTGCAAAAAAAACAAATGTCAGTCTTGTAGAGCAAGAGTTTCTCTTTTAGGTGATACTATTCACAAGCAGATTCAGGCCAACTATTTTTTAGTAATTGGCTTGAAACTTTGGTAAATTTTACCGTTTGTGCTGACACTGCCTAATTTGAAGAGATACTGCAGGGCGACCATATGGCCTGGATCATTGCAAATCCGGCTGCATTATGTCTAGCACAAGCATGAAGCTTGGCCAAAAGTTCAAGTCCATATCTTCAACTGCAAGGAAATCATTGCAGTCTTAATATTGGTCAAAATTTGTCGCGTTGTGTCACGACAAATTTTGAAGTATACTTTGAGTCGAGTTATTTGACCGGGGTTTGCATGAGTAATGTTATACATAATTTCGTTGGAATCAGCAAAAAAAACTGTACAGGGTCGCATCTTACTAACCATTCTTATGAATTAGTTTCGATTTTATTAGACTCCAAATATGACATTTTTTTATGTTGCATGCACACGGACTAAGTACACTTCAGACAAGGGGGTCTAGATCAGCAGCTATTGCAGCTAGAGGCCTGAAATCTTGGGAAACTTACTTCAACACTTGACTAAAGCTACAGTTAAAATTTGACGAAAATTGGAGACCATGATGGTGGGAACTTTTTTCAGTTTTAGACCACTTGGTGTGGAATGACCCAACTACACTTCTTGAATACTCAGTAATATCAAGTGACTCTATACTTGGTGATTAGTAATGTCACTTAATTTTAACTCTTAATTTAAAAAAAAAAAAAAAAACTAGCGAGGAATTGGGGTGGTGACGCTGGAATGAGAAGTATAATTGTAAAGGGTTGACTCTGAAAAGGGTTTGCTTTTGTTTTGGTGTATTGTAAAACACATATTGTATTTTAAAAATAATCTGATTTCCATCACACTTTATCCAGGCTTTGGACTGGCTAAAGAGCAAAAGTAATTTAGGCGTGTTTAAAATCAGCTTATAAGCATCGTCAATATTTTTTAATTTTTATTGTTTTTTATATAAGTTGCTATTTACATTTAAACACTATTGTATCTACTACATATTCTGATAAATTCAGTCAAGTTTCTGTAGATAGGATATGGCTTTCAAGCAGTCCTCGATCTCACCAACCTCTTCGTATTTTTTATTATTTTTCCCAACCTTTCATCACGTTTCATGTAGACTGTTTTTTCCATTTACCTTCAATACTCAGTTCTGCCCTCATAAGGCATAAGCTGAATTTTCTGCTTCTCTTTTCAAACACCTAATAACGTAATTAATTTTCGGATTTGGTTTAGCAAGCATGTCATTAATGTTGTGCCAACCTTCTACAGCGTTGGTTGTTCGGTGGCGCCGTTTGTAGCAACTCCAAAAGTTGATAGGGGTTTCTTCATTTCCCAACCATCTATCTACGAAGTAGTCAAAAAAAATTCAGAAAGTTTGAGGATATCCGGTGGATGTGAATGTATCTCCAGCCAACCATCACATAAATCTTCAGACCGTAGAAATGCCAGCGCAGCACACATGCGAACATGTTATCTCACTTCTTCATTTTCTTTGTATTCACAAGTAAGTCCTAACTCTTGAACTTTTCTCCAGAGACACTTTTTCAAATGGAAATAACATCCATGCAATTCAGCTTGCGACCGAACTGCCGAATCTTTGTCAGTAAATGGGGTATGTTTTCAACTGACTCGGTTGTTTTAACCCCCTCCACTGACGGAATGACCCGCTTCCTAATTCCGTATATATATCACCAATACGGACTTCTAGCTGTCACGCCTTTGCGTTCACTGCTACGTATTTTAACAGTAAATAGCTCAGTCCTAATGGTAAGAGGTAGTAGTGAATTCAAGTTGTTAATATTTGAATACAGCACAGCTTCCACACGCTCAGTTCACTTTCACTCCGCTCCTACCCTCACCATTGCACAACATTAACTATGTGCTACTTGGACTTCGCTAAGCTATTAAATTCACTTGCGTGTACATTTTGACCCTTACTCGCCAGTATTTACCTAATGATTAAAGCATGCTCCTAATGGGACTATTTCCCAAAGAGCTGGTGTCTGTGTCCAAGGAGCAGGTAGATTAGGGTGGTTAGGACGGCCCGGGCGCAGATAAGCCTGACACAAAGGGAGAAGGTACTGGGCGCGAATCTCGCACATTTCTGGTTGGGTGCGAATCTCACTGGGTGTGATTTTCATAGATTCAGGTAACCCCACGTAGCCCTTTGGTGTAGCCCATTTCCCAAACCGGAGAAATGCAGGGTGCTGAGGGACTGGCACAGGGTGTGTCGCAAATGCTGCACCACTACCTGCTGCCACTTGTTGTGAATGAGCGCTCGGCTTGTGCCGACCTGGGCAGCTACCGAGGGACATTCACATTCCTCCAGTGCAGCCAGGTTACATTATTTCAGAATTTTTTTGGGCGAGGAAGAGTTATGCGCAAGACCTTCTTCATTAGAATTTTTGTTCTGATTAATTTTACATAGGGCATAATTCTCGCTCAACCTCATACTTAACGATGTACAGGGTTAGCCAGTGAAAAGGGAAGATTTAAATAAGTAACTACTCTAAGAAAATTTATTTTTTTAATTTAATGGTTATAAATATAAAGTACAAAGGTAGCCATTTACTGTATAATAAGTGAAAAAATTATTTTTTGAATGTAACATCTGCCAAATGCCCTCCATTGGAATCTATGCATTTCTGCAGCCATGCCTGGAAGTTTCCCATGACATTTTGCAGCATATTGACTGGTATTCCTTATTTTTCGTCCCAAATTCGTTGTTTAAGGGCTGGGATAGTTCTTAGTGCTTAGTTACCTTCATGTAATCAAACTTCACAAGTGTCCACTACTTCCTGCAAGACCATATACGCACGTAAGAAACTTGTTGAAGATGAAAATTATTCTTGTTCATAAACACCTATTCTGTTTATGAGCCATTTAAGAATGTACTGTGTTCTCATGTGTAACTTGCCAGCAACAGTGTCTAATCACAAGTATCATTGCCATTCAAAAATATTAGTTTTTGTATATTTGGTGGCTTGCATGGATTCTTCTGTCATTTATTAAATGTCCACTTTTAGAGAACACCCTCTGACAAGGCACAGAACTTGTAACAACATTGAATCTCTTGCACTACTTCTGCAATGGTTGGGTAAATGAACTGATTTTGTCTGCACCATGCCAGGAGATCATTTCTACTGATGACTGGGCTGTCAACATGTCTTTGGACCCCTACAATAGTATGACTGTACTGTCCCCTGTGGCTGTGCATATTCCACCAACTCATCAAATATGCCCCACACAGAGAAGACTCAGTTGCCAAATTATTTGGCTCAACAGGTTGTTGTGAAGGCTGAATACCTGTTGGCCTACATTTTTCAGGTTTCGGGGCAACAATATTAACTGTTTCTTTGTGTTGTCTGCTGCTGTCTGGTTCTGAAATGCCAGCAATTTGAATCGTGGATCCAGCAGAGTAGCAAGGGCAATGGATTTGTTCTGCTCAAGATTCTGAAACAGGTTAGTAAGTCCCTCTTTCAATGCATCAACAGCTTTCATTGAAACTTCATGTAACCACATTTTGGCAATTTCGTCTCACACTGCCTGAAGGCCATGTGTCAGAACTATAACCTGAAAATTGAGACAGATATACTGAAAACTACACAACACATAATAAAAGTAAACAATAAAATGGCACTGAACTTACGTTAGCCAAATAAAGTAAATTATTAACTTATCAAGCTGCCAATTGGTAGTTCTCTGTACTGAGCTGCCTTGAGACCTGCTTGTACGGTTTCAAAATTAGTTCAGAGCAGATTTCCCACATCTTTTAACGGTGATGGAAGTTCTGTTGGCCTGTTACAAAGGACAACTGTAATTTTTACTGCCTCTGGTAATTCAACAATGTGTTCCAACATAAACAGAGTAGAAGTCCATCTTATGGGCAAGTCTTGTATCAATTTCTTAATGTTTACTTTGCATATGTTCTGTTGGGACTTTCTGAATGTTTTAAGTGCATCTTGCACAACTAAGTTAAGTGTATGGGCATAAAAACCAAAATGTTCCCACTTTAGAATAGTGAAAACTGCATTTTTCATATTTGGTGCATTCTCTGTGGCCACCATTAAAATTTCGCCACAAAGACTAAATTTATCTGTAATTTTAACCAAAGCTGTAGGCAAATTTGGGCTTCTATGGGCACCACTGAAATGACTGCAGTTCAGCAGTACTGACTGTAATTGGAAGTGTTCAGTTATGAAGTGAAGTGTCCAGTCACAACCATATAACTTTCATTGCAAGCTGATGTCCAACAACCTGTTGTTAAACAGTTCGTCTTTATACCTTGCAGCTTTTGTTTTACTGTCTCAGAATATAACAAAGTTGCAACTAAAATGAGCAGAGACTGGTGCAGGGCTAATCATTTATCTATAAATAAAACAAAAACTGAAGTAGTTTACTTCATCTAAAGACATTTAAACAAGACACAAAATGTGTTAAATTACTGGAATTCCATTTACAATTAAAAACTCACACGGGATAAGCATACAAATTACGTGTGTAGCAAACTTGCTACACTCTCTTCCTACTGCACAACATGACACATTATTGGTAACCATTTATTAATTTCTGCATATTTTGCTTTCTTCCATTCACAATTGCAGTATGGAGTGCTATTATGGGGTAACTCAATTGGTTCAAGTACCATCTTCAAGTGGCAGAAGAAAGCAGATATATATTATGTCTAGCACCAAGAAAAAGGTGCGAAAAACACTTTAAAGAACTCAAGATAACGACTCTGCCTAGTATGTATAACTAAAATCTCTGTAAAAACAAAGATGATATAACTTACCAAACGAAAGCGTTGGTATGTTGATACACACACACACAATTCAAGCTTTCGCAACCCACGGTTGCTTCATCAGGAAAGAGAGAAGGAGAAGGAAAGACGAAAGGATGTGGGTTTTAAGGGAGAGGGCAAGGAGTCATTCCAATCCCGGGAGTGGAAAGACTTACCTTAGGGGGGGAAAAGACAGGTATTCGCTCGCGCGCCTGCACCCACGCCCGCGCCCGCATATGTAAAGGCAAAGAGTTTGGGCAGAGATGTCAGTCGAGGCGGAAGTACAGAGGCAAAGATGTTTTTGAATGACAGGTGAAGTATGAGCGGCGGCTGCTTGAAATTAGCGGAGGTTGAGGCCTGGTGGGTAACGGGAAGAGAGGATATACTGAAGGGTAAGTTCTTATCAGAACGCCCAGTGGAAACCGAATTTCCTTAGTAGCTGCCTCACGCTAGTGTTGCTACCTTGAAAGTCTGCTTCTTTCAACTTCTGTTTAATTCCTACCACTATAGGCACACATTTTTCAGCCTGGTAAAAGTTGTAAACAATTCTCCTATCAAGGGCCTCATCAAAACTGTCAACATCTATAATTCATTTGACACTTTTTATCTGGAGTTTCAAATTTCCTTTTCCTGCAATATTCCGATAGCTTGCCTTCACCTTTAATTTTCTGGATAGTGCTACGCGAAAAGCCTGTTGCTATTTCAGCTCTCAGCTGAGCTTGCTCCACTGGAATGTTCTTCCCCTGAGAGGACTCAGCCCTCATAAACATTAAAACGTAATGTACAGTCTCCCATGACTGACTATTCAGTTTTCTGCCTTTTAGTTTTTAAGTACTAATAGACATCATATTCAGTATGAAGTTACTGCGCACTAATAATACAAATACTGAAAAAGCACACAAAGGTGGAACTTGTACTATACTCACAATGGACACATGTGGCAAACTGAGGGCAGCCGAACGTATTTGGGCACAGCTGCACACTACTGTGCATGCACAGTGGCTATCCGGCTGTTTCAGAGTAACTGTCATGAAGCTCTGATACCTGGCGCAGACTGTACTGGGGGAGCATGGCCAACCACGTCTCGCCCACCACTTTCGATAATTCACTATGGGCCAGTGCAGCCCAGTGAGGATTATTGCAGCCCATTAAGGGCTAGCCTTTTAATGTCATCCATGGACAGCCCTTCCCATGTTAGCTTCACCCCATCCAAGGGGCCTACTGAGTGCCAGGGCCATGGGATGGAACGTTGCAGTCCCCATCCCACTCAGGTTCCTCTGAGTCACAAGAACACTTCGGAATAAATAGAAAGATTTCCGGGAATCAGAGGGTCTCCTGGCAGTTCTAACAGTTACGGAAGGCAACACACCTCCACCCGGAGTCGCCACCCAGACCGCTTTCCCAGCTCACCTCTTCTGTAGGCTCAGTTTTTGCTTCTGCCAACGAGCTTTTACTATTTGCACAAGATTTTCTGTCACTTCTTAAAAGCTTTCTTTCATCTGGAACTGATTCTCCCTTCTTCCTTTTTCTGCATGTATCACTGTGTAAATTCATCATTTTTCACAAAGTACTTTCATGAGTTTAACAGAAAACTAGCGGAGTGTGGCTGCACAGTACTGTTGCAGACATTACTCGCAAACAGTGGCAAAGCTTTTTGGCACTTCAGCCTCTCCTGTGAGTCGGCACATATAGCTAATGCCATCTGTTGGGCCTTATACATACGCACTATTAGAATGGATTGTAGCAGTTAGTCCACTTTCCAGGTTGTTGGCAGTGGCACTTAGAATGGTTTCTAACTAAACATTTTTTTTTTTGCTCGGCCCGTTATTGATTTCCACTCGTCAAATGCAGTTAATGTGTGACACGGAGAAGTATTGGAAATGGCCACCGCAAGATAGTCTGAAATGTGAGAGGCTCTGTCAGCAGCAGGTTTTAACTGACCAATGACTGAAGATGCAGCAGGAGACGCTTTGTATAGCTCTGAATTCAAACTCGTGTCCTAAGCTAACCACAACTTCATGATGTGCAATGTATCCGAAAAAACAACGGTCAACAATCTGCTGCAGAACTAATATCACAATCACTTTGTTCACGGCTATTAAAGCTGACATCTGTGGGCAATCAACACAGAAAAAGTTAGATTTCAGTGCTAAAAGCAAATTGTATTTTTTTACTGAGTACCTGAAACTACCATCTCACAGGTTACATGAGCTACTGCATTACCGTCCAGTGAGTAGTCCTCGCGGGAACTTGATTGCAACACAGGAACGTTCCAGACTAAAAAAGTAGGAAAAATAAGAGCAGATAGTCAATTTAATTATGAAAAGACATGGCACAGAATTAGAAAAAAAACATTTAAACTACTTAAGTGAGTAAAGTGATTATCAAATTGTTTTGAGTACATTCAGAAATAACTTCATACCATTTGACGAGCTTTGAACCTATGACAGTCAGCATGGCAAGTTAATACACTAACCATTTGTTAAATTTTTTATTGCAAAAAACACAATAATTTACAATTTTATACGAAAGTTGACACTAACTCAATCACTATCAAACTATTCTTCAAACTGTTACATTAATGAACGAAATAATTAAAAAAAAAACAATAAAATAAGGGGCAATATCAATCAATATTTATATCCACAGTGTGAACTGATTTTGACTTTCTTTTGCAGAACATATTCACTATTGTACATTGATGTGTTGCTTGAAATACTTTTAGTTGTAAAAAAGGCAACAGAATTTTAGAAAAAATACCATGGAACTTGGGAAGCAAGGCTTTGTCTTTTCTTTGGGTGGTTTTTTTTTAAGATTGCTGCTGTTATCCTGTGCCTATTTTTTCTAAGACTGTCTAAAAGCTGCAGTTCAATCTCTGAATCTGATAAGACTTCTTTTCACCATTGCAAAAGATCACTCCAAGGAACACACAATAAAAAAGGTATACCACATTGGCTTACTGCGCTCTCATTGGTCAGCGACTTGTTAAGTCACGCAGCAGCCAGACTCACTGTTTGTAGAGTAGAGGAGATTGCTAAATCGTTTTCACGTCTCTTCCCATATAACTTAGCTTCGCGCTCGCAGGGTTGAGCACACTTCTTGTTAACATTACGAGGGCCGTTCAGAAAGTAACCTCCGGTTGATTTAAAAAAATACACCAAGTTAAATAAAATTTTTTTAATATATACATCTTACAACTACATCTTTGCACAATTTTTCTACATAGTCTCCATAGCGATTGAGGCACTTATCGTATCTCTTCACAAGCTTTGAAATTCCTTCTGCATAAAAATCACCCGCTTGTGCCTGGAGCCAGCCTGTGACCGCATCTTTGAGCTCTTCGTCGTCATCAAACCGCTGTGACCCGAGCCATTTCTTCAAATGCATGAAGAGGTGATAATCACTTGGCGCCAGGTCTGGGCTGTAAGGTGGATGGTTGATAACGTCCCAATTGAAGGACTCAAGAAGGGCCGTTGTTCTGCGAGCAGAGTGAGGACGGGCGTTATCGTGCAAAAAAACGATACCGGAAGTCAGCATACCACGGCGTTTGTTCTGTATAGCCCGTCGTAACTTTTTTATTGTTTCACAGTACACGTCTTGATTAATGGTCGTACCACGTTCCATGAATTCAACCAACAACACCCCTTTGGCATCCCAAAACACCGTTGCCATCAGTTTTCTGGCAGAAAAATCTTGCGAGGCTTTTCTTGGTTTGGTAGGCGAATTTGAATGTGCCCACATCTTTGATTGTTCTTTTGTCTCAGGGTTCACGTACTTAATCCAGGTTTCGTCACCGGTCACGATTCTGTTTAACAATGGTTCTCCTTCGTCCTCATAACGTGACAGAAAGTCTAATGCAGAGGCCATTCTTTGAGTTTTGTGGTGGTCGGTAAGAATTTTGGGCACCCATCGTGCACAGAACTTACGGTAACCCAATCTTGCTGTCACTATCTCGTACAAGAGTCTTAGAAATCTGTGGAAAACCAGTAGACAACTCCGACATTGAGAAACGTCGATTTTCACGAACTTTTGCATCAACTGTCTGAACGAGTTCGTCAGTCACCAATGGTGGTCTACCACTCCTCTCTTCATCGTGAACGTTTCCTCGTCCACTTTTAAATAAACGTACCCATTCACGGACAACTCCTTCACTCATAACTCTTGGTCCGTACACGGCACAAAGCTCACGATGAATAGCTGCTGCAGAATATCCTTTGGCTGTAAAAAACCTTATGACAGCACGCACTTCACATTTGGCGGGGTTTTCTATTGCAGCACACATTTCAAACTGCCACAAAAACTAAACTAGCGCAGGTACGACGTTCACTCGACCACGGCTTAATGCCGACTGACCTGTTGAGTGCGTGAACGCACAGATGGCGTCGCTACTCCCCCCACAACCCGCACTGTGACCAATCGGAGTGTACTTTCTGAACCGCCCTATATATATATATATATATATATATATATATATATATATATATATCCCAAAGCTTCATTACTTTACATTTAATGTTTGGAAAAAAGCTCCGAACATACGCGATATTTGACATTTATGCAAACGTCTAAAAATTAACACAAATTATTAGAAATTGTCTGCATAGACCACCATTTTGTCTAGATTACAATAGTGAAAACCGCAACTATCTACTTCTAATAGTTACTGAGTTATAGTCATTTAAGTGAACGGATGCAGGAAATACCTTTGTAATCGCCTCGGATGTATTTTTCAAATACACCCCATTGTTTAAAAGCTTATAAATTTCTGCAAACCGCAAACAGCTTAAAGCTCACATTTTCTGAACTGCAAATGTGTAATTTTTGTACATTAATTAGAAATAATTATAATTAATTATCAAGGAATTAAGAAATACAGCAATTAAGAAATATGGAATAAATACAGTGTATAAGAAAAAAAATCACATATACAAAATCATATATATCTAAAATCATATTATCTAAAAATATCCTGCACTTTCACAAAAACTCATAGTGTCATACCATACTCTCACACTCCTCAAGTAGATATGACCATGGTGTGGCAGAAGTGACTCTTCTCCTCTCCATCTTCAGCACCTTCGTACTTCGGTCTCACTATCAGAATCACTTCCTATGAAGAAAATACACTATAAGAATAATATATTCAGCAAGAATGGGTTTGATTGTTAATAACAAATTTCATAAGAGAGTATATGTACTGAGAAGCTAGAGGAGAGGAGACACCTCTCCAGAGGGAGAGCCGCCCCCTCCCTCCGGGGAGCCGCCCCAGCAAAAAGAACTACCTTTGCATCTTCATGAATATAGAATGGCAAGTCATTAGTATATATTAAAAACAACAAAGGACATTCTCTGTTGAAAAGCCTTTCTGAAAACCAAACTGACATTTTGTTAGTACTTCATTTTTACAGATATGTGAAGCTACTCTTAAATACATTACTTTCTCAAAAGTTTTGGATAAAACTGTTAGAAGAGAGATTGGATGATAGTTGTTGACATCAGACCTATCCCCTTTTTTATGCAAAGGTTTAACAATAGCATATTTCAGTCTATCAGGAAAAATGCCCTGTTTCAGAGAGCTATTACACAAGTGGCTGAGAATCCTACTTATCTGTTGGGAACAAGCTTTCAGTATTTTGCTGGAAATGCCATCAATTCCATGTGAGTTTTTGCTTTTAAGTGAATTTATTAGTTTCCCCTGCCAATTAGTTCCAGAATTATGACTTGTGAAAGAAGGTGGCGTGACCCGGAAATTGCAACCTGCATCTGGCAATCTGTCTTCAGACCCAACATCAGGTCTTAAAAACTTTGGAACTATTCCACAGAGTCCAGTGAAATTTTTACAACCCAGTAACATCCATTTAGAGAACACACTCCATGAATCAAAACACTGACAACATATTCCTGAGGGAAAATAAAAAATTCCAAAATGTGATTAAAAATTTGTAATACGTCAAAGGGTACATATTGTAGGTGCCCTCTGTGCCAAATATAATTCACTCAAAAAGGATATAAATTTTTTTGTGGTAAGCTTAATATGGCCTAAACACACACAGAACTCATCATGCCCATATCAGTCACAAAAACTGAGTTACATGCACACGAATATACAAAAAATTGAAAAATTACCTGAAAAACATGCATTTTAAGTAGACCATAATTATATATATCTCAAAATTTCAGCATGTTATTGCAAGACATTTGTGTACAATGGAAGCTGACAGATGTATTTAGTGATGTGGCCATTGTTCTACAACACAATTTTGTAAAAACGTATCGTAAACTGTTCTGCCTATTCTTATCCAACACCTGTCTGCCAAACGTGGCCAATGAAATGATCTTGCTGGTCCTGCTGGTGCCATGAAGTTCACAAATACATCACCTTCTGCTTCACAGCACTCAGCAACACATCCTAAGTACCATTCGTCGTCATAAACAGCAATAACATAGCAACCTGGTTGTATGTTGCTGCTTTTGCTTCTGAATCCTGAGTCACACACTGTGAAGACACATGTTGTGCATGAACCTATAGTTATAAACAGACAGTCTGCTCACCTGCACATCATCAGTCCACTGGAGAGAACTGATGATGGCTCCTTGTGCCTGCAACAGTTTTAACGTGTTCTAGTATGCTTTTTAGCAACTCTTCGACTGATTTCCCCTCACCTTTTGAAACATAGAATGATTGTATGCCAGAGATATTTTTCTGTTCCCAGGTAAATAATTGAAGACGTGTTAGAATGTTGTGAACTTCATGGCACCAGCGAGATCATTTCATTGGCCACGTTTGGCAGACAGGTGTTGGGTTCCTTTTGAACATATTCTTATGAGAGTTCCAATTCCTACCACAGTGTTAGGAAGACAGTACAATTTGCTATATACATAGCTTTACAAAACCTCGGTTGCAAATGAATAAAACTATGAACAAGAATTTGTAATTATGAAACAAATTCGATGTCTACATCTTCTTCCTGTTTCATTTTATAAAGTGTGTCTGACGTCATTTTCTCGTACATTTCGTGAGTTGGCTCAAAAGTTACACATGTTCCATTGTTTCTTGATCGTTCTTTAATGCATTCAGAGGCAAGAAGTGCTCCATTCAGTGTACTGGTTTGGAGTCTGTTCCTAATTTTGGTTTTCAAGAGGTTTACCTGAAGTTGAACATGAAACTTCAATAACCTGACAAGTATGAAATCATATTATTAACTAGTTATTAGCTTCATTGCTTTACATAACTTAGAAAAAACTCTTTCGCAGTCTGCGTTTGAATGAGGTAAACTCAAAATTGAGAGAGCGAAAATGCTCAATTCCTTAAATTCTTCAGATTCATTATTTAATATATTCCACATTTTATCCGGTGACTGTTCCTTTTGTAGTGAGTCTGGGAGACAAGCCAAAACCAGAGGGTGACACCTCCACTGGTCATCCGTAGTTTGTGCTAAATAGAGATCTGAGGGAGGAATTATACGTGGCAACAGTTCCATTAAAGGCATGAGTGAAGGTGGTGTATCTCGGAAACTTTGTGACAGGGCATTTGTAGGTTTGAGTGCTGCTCGTTTGGACAGCACTGTATCTTCCATATCATACTGTAATTTGATCTGGCACGAAGCTGTCTGTAATATTTGAGAATTAATAGCTCTCATTAGGTATGACACACAAATGTATAGAAAACAATAAAACACAAATTAGATATGATTTCAGGCAAACGAGGTGTACCCACCACAAGAAAGTTCCTGCATCGATGGTAAAAATCCTTGATAAGATGTGGGTGATTCTTTATCTCTGGTGTGCCAACGTTCTTCAGAATTTTCACACATAAATACAGTTGTGAATCTTCCAGATGATGAGCTGCATTTTTTGGGTCAACATCACTGAGATTTTTCCCCATGACATATGTGTGTTTCATGAAATACAGAAGTATTTCTGTATAGAGAGCTTTAATCTTGTCATGAAGGTCAACAATTACTATTGCTCTAGACTAAATACTCGTTGAAAGTAGTAAATTTTGGTAGAATCCACTCTAAGAACATATAATACATTTTTGCAAAGGAGTCATGTAAACAGTTGAAAACTTGTTCAGCACTACAGCACCCCAGTTTTCCAGTGCTGTCCTAACAACCGCGATCATTGACAGCCAACGTGTGTGTGAAGAATGTAGTAATTTGTGTGGTTCGAAGTTTAAAAATACCTGGAATAAAACATAATGTCTAGCCTATTTCCACACGATCGGACGTAAAATAAAGTATATGAGATATAAAATGCTACAATACCTGAAATTCCTTGAACTCTGCCTGCCTCTTCGCACTGAGTTAGAAAAAAACCGTAAATATTCCTCGCGAGGTCCTCACAAGCTCTTGGAAGGTTCTTGCACGCCTCGCTTGCGCATATATGCATCGAATGACTAACACACTTCATTACAAAAATTCCCGGGCAGCTATCTCGGAATCTGCTTGCTACAGAACTACGAACTCCCATCATAGTATTGCAACCATCTGCTCCAAAGCCAATAATATTGGCAAATGGAATGTTATGCTGTTGAAACGTTTTTACTACACCATTGTAGAGAGCTTCTACAGCTTTCTCAACATTTAAGTCTCCATATTCATAAACTTTATATAGCTCCCAAAACTTACTTTCAATACAACCTGTAAAAGGAGAAGTGATAAAAAGTGGTAACTTAAAACAGGAAATTTTATTTTAGAATTAATTTGGTTATTATTTATTATTTCAAAACTAGCTCTTATTATTACTCACCTGAATCTTTGTCATAAAAGCGAATCGCCACGCAGGAATTTTTCACAGTTCCGATATCTGTGGACTCGTCGGTCATTATGCTAAATTTGGCGTGTTGTAGTTTTTTCGCCAACACTCCTTTGTGTGACATCCCAATAACATTAGAAATAATGGCACGTGCTTTGTGCCGTTTGTCATTGCCCTTGCAATATCAGAGTCTGGAAAAATATCTTTTAACAAACCGGATAAATGGTCAGCAGCTAAAAATGCCACATTATGTTCTGCTAAGAATGCTGATAATTTGATTTCAGCTTTAGCAACCTTCCTCTTAACTGATTGTGCGTTTGTGACAAATTGAGCAACTGAAGGCTGTCGCACGGTAGCAGACTGCACCATGTTTAGGTGCTTCTTACTTCTAGAATGGTTTTTAATATTCTGGATTTCGGAAACCATGCTGGTATTGCAATATCTGCATCGCGCCCTGTGCGGATCACTATCGCGCACCAGCCAGTTACGTAAACCTGGCATATGTAGCCACTCATCACGAAATTTTTGTTGTCGATGGACAGGTCGTTCTGTCTTAGAGATTTCACCTCTTTTTAGACGTTTTTTTCTCCAGCGTGCACGAAAGTTTCGTGCTTGTGTTTTCATATTCACTGTCACTTCCCATTTCTCCACTCAGTCACACAGTAACCCGAAACACTTACAAAAAGAAACTACACAGTAAATGAATTCAGCTAAACGTACTCGTAATGACTATACGCGAAATGCGTACGCATTGTTAAGAGTATCATTTGTTGAAGGCGAAACAATACCGTCTGACGAAATGTTTCGTTTGTACTTAACAATTCCACAGTATTGTAGGGTAATTAGTCACTGTTAATTGCTTTCGCATAATATTTGATTAAAGTTCCATTTAGTGCTTTGAGATTCGTTGGCCGCAATTCGAACTGAGTGAAATATGTCATGCAAAGCAAAGTGATTCGTTATTGTTAGCTTATTTATTTTCCAAGGCCTGGCTTTGAACTAAGCCTCATTCTCGACTTTAATCGTTTTGTCATGTCGGTAGTTTGGCGCTCTCTCCTGTCTGAAATTTGTTGACAGACTGCATGGATTCGTAACAGTTTCTAATCATTTTTAAAATATAACAGATGAATTGATTATTTTCCAAACAAATGTGTGTAATGTATATTTGGTAAAAAATTTGGACCCGCCTCCATAGCCACACGACTTGGTGTGGTGTCACGAGCCATGAGCCCGCAACTACTAAGGTTAGAGTTCCCCCGTGGGCATGATGTATGTTTCTGTGATGTCTGTAGACTAAGTTAGGATAGGATAGGGTAGAGTAAGTCGTCTGTAATGACTCCAGTTATCGATCGGATTAAATAATGTTACTTAAAATCCGTCTTGATTGCAAATGTTTCATTCGTATGACCGGTTTCGGTTCATTCAGATCTGATAACTCAGTTACAGGAGTAATCCGTCCAAATCCAGCAACTTTCACATGCTGCATCACGTGTGACGGATTACTCCTGTAACTGAAATATCAGATCTGAAGACGGTTCTGAATGAACCGAAACCGGTCATATGAATATAAAATTTGCAATCAAGACGGATTTTAAGTAACATTATAAAATCACTGATTGCTGTTATCCCATAAGACATTGTCTGTTTCTGCAAAGATTGGATTAAACGCTAAAAAAAAGTTTTAGGCAAAATTCTCGTACATCTTACAAATGACGAAATTCTCGTATGCGTACGAGAATTCTCGTGCATGTCACAACCCTGACTGATGACCACATCTACAATGAACATACTTATTGTTGGCTACAAACAACCTGGGAGGACAATGCTACCAACTTAATGGGCGAGTGAAAAAATCGCATACATCTACACAGTAAAATTTCCCTGTAGAGACATCGTAACTAAACTTACGATATTTGTTCTGCTACAATTCTCCCAGGAAAAACATCGTAACATAACTTGCGATCATTAACATTGGTGAGAGCCCCTTAGCTGTCTTACGATATTCTAAGTTGCGGCGCTCGAGATACGATACTTACACAGGGGAAAAGTACGGAGGCAACAATTCTGCCGAGCATCGTAACTCAATTTAGCCATTTCAGACTTACCTTGTTAATACTTGGAGCCGTCGATATTATAAGTAGCTCCGGAATTTTTCTTATTGTAAAGTCCAAAAAGTGACTTTATTGGTATAATGAATCCCTTCTGAAACGGGAGTAGACAGTTTCTTTTCCCTACTAGCATATTAGAACACATTTCAAGAAATCTTTTTAGAGAGTTTTCCTGACTTCTGAAATTAAACCCGTAACCACTTCTAAGGGGAGCTTTCTCATCTTGTGGGTATCTAGAGTTCAGCACATCGTAAACATCGTTCACCACCACAGTGAAGCTTCCTTCACGATCTTCACGCAGAATATATCTCACAGCTTGGGCAGTGCGACGTGAAAATAGCTGTGCAGCCCTTCGGACATTGACGATCACGTCCACCTAACGCTAATGTGAACCTCCGATATGTGATGATTGATCGAAAGATCGCCTTTCTGATGTCTAATAAGATCTTCTATAATAATTTTTGTAGTCACAGTACCATCAGGCAAAGTGATTCCGTCATCAAGAAAATGATTTCTTAATAATTTAAGCAAATTTGGAACAACAAAAATAACCTCGTATTTTGTGCTATGATCAACAGGGTTTGAAAAAAGTCTTGGATATAGACTCTCCAAGTTGCTTCCACACATTCATATTTTTTTGGTCCCATGTCACACGTAACAGCTAGTATATGGATTCCTGTGCTGTTTCAACTTATTTTATGACATTCTGCAACAAATCACTAGACATTGCAACATCAGTGTCATAATACACTGTCTGCTTCCACTTTGAAAACAAGCTGCGAACCATGACGACTTGGAGGACATTGTTGTCTGGTCCGAGTACTACATCGCTGGACGAATCGTAAGTCACACAATCGTCAATGTTCATCTCGTCGAAGCTGAGGACACCAATCGCCTCTGATGTGAACATTTCTGACATACCTTTAACTCCAAAACTGGTTTCAAAATACCTGGTTGGGACTTGAACTGTTTCGTCCATGTCTGGGGTGTTGACCTGCAAGGAAATGGATAATTTTTCCTTCTGAAATACGCATATGCTATAGGAGGCGAAGCTCTCAATGTAAGAGCATTTGCAATATCCTCTGAGCACCACTTTACTTGATTCCTCTTCTTTGACTGCAAATTTGTCCTTGTGTGAAACACTGAGAAAGCGTACTTCTCACATCCGAGCATACACATTTGTGCTTCTTAGTGAGAGACATATTACATTTTATAGATGCAACTTGCTTTATAATTTCTTTCGTGGACTTAAGGTTTGAATTTATTTTTAGAGCTTGTTGGAAGTGGGTGGGTGCTACAGTTTCGCCAAGACTAGAATAGTATTGTGCGTACCGTTGAAGTGCTGATATAACTTACGCGGGGTGGGAGAAAGCAGCACATATACCGCCGTTAGTTACAGTTTCGTCTTGTGCCATGAATTTCGCAACAAATCACAACTCAAAATACCAAGACAACGAAATCAACACCACCAAAAGATACTTTCCTTTTTCCCAACTTACCATCCCTCGACGTGTTCTGTGTCAGACACCTGGAAAACGCCGCTTATATCTGTCGCTAGAACTTTCAGATGACTCCTCGACGGTAATAACTAATTATTCGGAAACACTATCTTCCAATAAGGATTCGTAATTCCGTGCCTCCTGAATGACAGCTTTTGTATGTACTACATTACTCAAGTTTTCCACAGTTACTTTAGAAACAGCTTCGTGTAAAAGTCTTTCCATTTCTGAAAGCCTGAATGTCTTGTTTTCACGTGCTATGTACCCCTTGATTTGGGCCCATATTAGCTCTATAGCATTAAAGTGACAATGATAGGGAGGTAATCTAATTACAGAATTTCCATGTTTGTTGGCAACTTCATCTACAACGTGTGTCGGGTGTCGTGGCTTATGTTGTGACACAAGTTCCAATAGTTCCACTTTTTTCGTTCCGTCATCGAATTTTGTATTATTTCGCCGTAACCACTGTATAATTTAGTCTTTTCTAGGAGATAGCGTTGGGGTTTTGTCCTTTACAACAGTGTGATATGGCGCATTGTCAATAATGATGTACGACGGTTTCTCCAAATTCGGTAACACTGAATTTTCAAACCATCGTAGTAAGGTGGCGTAGTTCATTTCCTCGTGAAAATCTGAGGTTCTCTCTGACCAGAAAACATGTAAACAGCCAGGGACAAACTCACGGACGGTACCTGCATGAACAACAATAATTCTGCTTCCTTTCCCAACAGGTATTGCCATTCCTTCTTGTGATCCGTCAGACCAACCTGCCTGCAGTGTATGACCAGAATTCACCCATGTTTCATCTAGCCACACTAAATCACCGAATTCAATGTCCTTTACTTGCTGCAAAAATCGGCGTCGCCAAGCAGCAATATCTTGCCATTCCAAGAGAACTGTACGACCACTTAATTTTTTGTAGTTAAATCCCAGGTTTAATAAAACCAGCCGAAGAGATGACTTACTGCCAACAAAAAGACCAGCTTCTTCAAGCATTACATGCAGTTTTTGTAACGTTGGATGCTCTCTACGGTGATAATATGCATACAAATGTCTGCAAATCGCATCCTGTTCGCAAGAATCAACATTCGTCACACGTTTCTCGACGCGTCGTTTATTCCCCGGAGTTTCCGGACGTGGCGGCTTGGAGTTAAGATTTGATGGCCCGGAATGTGTATTCAGCTTTTCATTTTGCTCTTTGCTTATGTTTATAACGGTTGTTCTGCTTATTCTTAATGCTGTAGCAGTCCTCTCAACTACCTTATTAACGGAAAGAAGAGGCCCTCCCTTCTCCCTGTCCATCTCAAAATATTGTCTTACGTTGCAGACGTATTTGCGCGATTGTCCTCTCAATGCTATTCCTTGCCCAACTTTCTTCGAAGATGATTTCGGACTACGAACTCTAGGACGACCACGCTTTTATTTTCGAACATTTTGTACACTGAAGTCACTACAGTAATTTATCACACACTCGTAGTGGAAACAAAGAAGCAGGCACTGAGATAATGCAGTTCACACAACACGACGCGCACAAGACCAGGTGTTAGCAGGTACTCAAGGTCCTTAAAAAAAAATACGGTTGAGCAGTAAGCGTTCTGTCCTGCCATTGGCTGAGCCTGTGATGTCACGAAGGAACCGCCGCTGCCTCGGGAACAGCGCTACAAGACGCAGCCCGCGTATTTAAGGGTATACGGAACGCACTATGCTTACAATGTTAAATTGAGCTAAAAGTTAGGAACATTTTCTCATTTGTTATTTGGACGATACTCTTGAATTTTTTCACAGAACGCAGAGATATATTCTGCTTTTATGCTGAATTATTAATTTTGAAAAAATAATGTATAGTTTTTCAGATATTTTATTTTCTGTAAATGAACCATGGACCTTGCCGTTGGTGGGGAGGCTTGCGTGCCTCAGCGATACAGATCGCCGTACCGTAGGTGCAACCACAACGGAGAGGTATCTGTTGAGAGGCCAGACAAACATGTGGTTCCTGAAGAGGGGCAGCAGCCTTTTCAGTAGTTACAGGGCCAACAGTTTGGATGATTGACTGATCTGGCCTTGTAACATTAACCAAATCGGCCTTGCTGTGCTGGTACTGCGAATGGCTGAAAGCAAGGGGAAACTACAGCCGTAATTTCTCCCGAGGACATGCAGCTTTATTGTATGATTAAATGATGATGGCGTCCTCTTGGGTAAAATATTCCGGAGGTAAAATAGTCCCCCATTCGGATCTCCGGGTGGGGACTACTCAAGAGGACGTCGTTATCAGGAGCAAGAAAACTGGCATTCTACGGATCGGAGCGTGGAATGTGAGATCCCTTAATCGGGCAGGTAGGTTAGAAAATTTAAAAAGGGAAATGGATAGGTTAAAGTTAGATATAGTGGGAATTAGTGAAGTTCGGTGGCAGGAGGAACAAGACTTTTGGTCAGGTGATTACAGGGTTATAAATACAAAATCAAATAGGGGTAATGCAGGAGTAGGTTTAATAATGAATAAAAAAATAGGAGTGCGGGTTAGCTACTACAAACAGCATAGTGAACGCATTATTGTGGCCAAGATAGACACAAAGCCCATGCCTACTACAGTAGTACAAGTTTATATGCCAACTAGCTCTGCAGATGATGAAGAAATTGATGAAATGTATGACGAGATAAAAGAAATTATTCAGGTAGTGAAGGGAGACGAAAATTTAATAGTCATGGGTGACTGGAATTCATCAGTAGGAAAAGGGAGAGAAGGAAACATAGTAGGTGAATATGGATTGGGGGGAAGAAATGAAAGAGGAAGCCGCCTTGTAGAATTTTGCACAGAGCATAACTTAATCATAGCTAACACTTCGTTCAAGAATCATGAAAGAAGGTTGTATACCTGGAAGAATCCTGGAGATACTAAAAGGTATCAGATAGATTACATAATGGTAAGACAGAGATTTAGGAACCAGGTTTTAAATTGTAAGACATTTCCAGGGGCAGATGTGGATTCTGACCACAATCTATTGGTTATGAACTGCAGATTGAAACTGAAGAAACTGCAAAAAGGCGGGAATTTAAGGAGATGGGACCTGGATAAACTGAAAGAACCAGAGGTTGTACAGTGTTTCAGGGAGAGCATAAGGGAACAATTGACAGGAATGGGGGACAGAAATACAGTAGAAGAAGAATGGGTAGCTCTGAGGGATGAAGTAGTGAAGGCAGCAGAGGATCAAGTAGGTAAAAAGACGAGGGCTAATAGAAATCCTTGGGTAACAGAAGAAATATTGAATTTAATTGATGAAAAGAGAAAATATAAAAATGCAGTAAATGAAGCAGGCAAAAAGGAATACAAACGTCTCAAAAATGAGATCGACAGGAAGTGCAAAATGGCTAAGCAGGGATGGCTAGAGGACAAATGTAAGGATGTAGAGGCCTGTCTCACTAGGGGTAAGATAGATACTGCCTACAGGAAAATTAGAGAGACCTTTGGAGATCAGAGAACCACTTGTATGAACATCAAGAGCTCAGATGGGAACCCAGTTCTAAGGAAAGAAGGGAAAGCAGAAAGGTGGAAGGAGTATATAGAGGGTCTATACAAGGGCGATGTACTTGAGGACAATATTATGGAAATGGAAGAGGATGTAGATGAAGACGAAATGGGAGATAAGATACTGCGTGAAGAGTTTGACAGAGCACTGAAAGACCTGAGTCGAAACAAGGCCCCGGGAGTAGACAACATTCCATTAGAACTACTGATGGCCTTGGGAGAGCCAGTCATGACAAAACTCTACCATCTGGTGAGCAAGATGTATGAGACAGGCGAAATACCCTCAGACTTCAAGAAGAATATAATAATTCCAATCCCAAAGAAAGCAGGTGTTGACAGATGTGAAAATTACTGAACTATCAGTTTAATAAGTCACAGTCGCAAAATACTAACTCGAATTCTTTACAGACAAATGGAAAAACTGGTAGAAGCGGACCTCGGGGAAGATCAGTCTGGATTCCGTAGAAATTTTGGAACACGTGAGGCAATACTAACCTTACGACTTATCTTAGAAGAAAGATTAAGAAAAGGCAAACCTACGTTTCTAGCATTTGTAGACTTAGAGAAAGCTTTTGACAATGTTGACTGGAATACTCTTTCAAATTCTGAAGGTGGCAGGGGTAAAATACAGGGAGCGGAAGGCTATTTACAATTTGTACAGAAACCAGATGGCAGTTATGAGTCGAGGGGCATGAAAGGGAAGCAGTGGTTGGGAAAGGAGTGAGACAGGGTTGTAGCCTCTCCCCGATGTTATTCAATCTGTATATTGAGCAAGCAGTAAAGGAAACAAAAGAAAAATTCGGAGTAGGTATTAAAATCAATGGAGAAGAAATAAAAACTTTGAGGTTTGCCGATGACATTGTAATTCTATCAGAGACAGCAAAGGACTTGGAAGAGTAGTTGAACGGAATGGACAGTGTCTTGAAAGGAGGATATAAGATGAACATCAACAAAAGCAAAACGAGGGTAATGGAATGTAGTCGAATTAAATCTGGTGATGCTGAGGGAATTAGATTAGGAAATGACACTTAAAGTAGTAAAGGAGTTTCGCTATTTAGGGAGTAAAATAACTGATGATGGTCGAAGTAGAGAGGATATAAAATGTAGACGGGCAATGCCAAGGAAATCATTTCTGAAGAAGAGAAATTTGTTAACATCGAGTATAGATTTAAGTGTCAGGAAGTCGTTTCTGAAAGTATTTGTATGGAGTGTAGCCATGTATGGAAGTGAAACATGGACGATAACTAGTTTGGACAAGAAGAGACTAGAAGCTTTCGAAATGTGGTGCTACAGAAGAATGCTGAAGATAAGGTGGGTAGATCACGTAACTAATGAGGAGGTACTGAATAGGATTAGGGAGAAGAGAAGTTTGTGGCACAACTTGACTAGAAGAAGAGATCGGTTGGTAGGACATGTTTTGAGGCATCAAGGGATCACAAATTTAGCATTGGAGGGCAGCGTGGAGGGTAAAAATCGTAGAGGGAGACCAAGAGATGAATACACTAAGCAGATTCAGAAAGATGTAGATTGCAGTAGGTACTGGGAGATGAAGAAGCTTGCACAGGATAGAGTAGCATGGAGAGCTGCATCAAACCAGTCTCAGGACTGAAGACCACAACAACAACAAATGTTAAAGAAGTTATACATTTTAACAAGTATTTTAAAATTTACATCCATTAATACAAAATAATTCCACATCTTTTAATTCAGATATATTAGGTCTTAAGGAACAACTACAGAAAATTTCATCTTTCTGCTATATATATAGGCCCTGAGAAAATGTACCTTATACACAAAATAACTAAAGTTACGGGAAATTAGCTTCAAAGTTTTTACTTCAGTACAAGCCTGCTCCATAGCTTGTATCATCAGAATCGTCCAACAGCTTCCTCTTGATGGCTCTGCTATGCTGTCTAGCCATCTTTGAATATACTTTTATGGCATTATCTGAAGACCTGAGCCATTCCTTGTCCAAACAAAGCATAGCTGCAGCAGTTCATAGTCCTACACAGAGCCCCAACTTCTGCAGAACTTTGCACTTTGTTATATTGCCCTGATTGAATGATGAAGCAGCATCATAAACGCCAAAGTGAAGTGTGTTTATACCCACACACAGTTTTAGGTAGTCTATTCCATATCACATGGTTCACACACTCATTTGGATTTTGAGTCCGGCCATGAAGACATTTCTTTAGTAGACTAATATCTGCGAGGTTTCGGAATATTGGTTTTATTTCATCCATTATGGCAGGTGATGAGGGTAATTGTATTGTTTCTTAGTTACCTTGCCTCTGTTGTACTTGCACCAACTATCATCTCCTTTCGGACATAGCCTATGCTGGGGATTCTCATTGTTTGAAGCTGTATGAAAAAACAGAGCCCAGACTGCTCTTCTTATTAATTCTGCATCTGCTGTATTCTGTCTTATTGCTAGACCATAGCACTTCTGAATATGATCTATTGTAGCATCTGTCTATTTTTCCCATCTAAAGTTTTTCCATCGCTCAATTTCTTGCCTTTCATGCTAGCCTTGAGCTGTTGAAGTCTTGATCCCATCCTTTTTTGAACATGGCCAACACACCCCAGTTTGGAAATTTTCACATCGTTACCATGGGGTCTCACTTCCTCAATTTCTTTGAAAGCCTTTGAGTCACCATCTCCAAGATAATTTATGTATCTAACGTTGTACCATTTTACTGAGCGTTGATAAATACTTCTTACACCAGCAACTTCCATACCACCACTTGACCCATAGTAATTTGCCATGCACTCCTCTTCATGTTTAGTTTTCATTTTCTCCTTGCATCTGCAATGCTTGGAAAGTATTGCCACATCAACTACCTTATCAGTGTCCACACTTGTAGCTGTTACTAGACCATTCAGAGGTGTGTGGCCTCTCATCTGCCAGCTTCCATCAAAAGCTATGGACAAGTCTCTGCTATTATTATTTTCAACAACTGCTTCCTCGACAGCATCTTTCATGTTTTCCTGTGCCACATCTGCTACAGCAGAGCCTATTGCAATTATGTGTTTCTAAAATTTTGAAGGTGGAGGAGGAGGGAGGTTCATCACACCACACATGGCACCTGCAGCCCTGCCCTTTCCTAAACACCGTAATCCATAAACCAGTTAAATGTTTATATTGTATAGTTTACCTGTATCTGCAGCAACATGTGAGGAATTGAAGAAAGTAACACTGTTTGCAATAACTGCACATCAACTCTAATTCACAAGCAAGTCCTACATGTAAGTTTGTTTTCAATGAAACACCACATTTTCCACATTGTTTGCAGCACACATTGTTCTCCAAAACGTCTGATAATAAAGAGACGTTAATTACCTCATATTTTGTAGTCCCAGCATTTAGTTTCTTGTATTCTTCTTCAATTCCAGCTAGGTTTCTTCTTGAAGCACTTTCCGGTGTAGTGGCAGCAGCATCACTCAATGTATCACTACCAGTGTTGGGGTTAGTCGCTACTGGGACATCAGATACTGATGAAGATGAATCAGACGAATTTTTAATACACTTTACTTTCTTGCGCCAATGTACACGCTTTCTAAATACCTTCAGACTAGGTCTTGGCATGTTGAAGGAAAGAAAACTCAATGACTTCTCCACATAAGACTTTCACAACAATGACATGGATGTACTCACAAAGGAAACAATACAAATGGTGCAGAATCTATTGTCAACTGTCTAGCAGTGTAGCCAACAGAAAAGCTAACTCCCTTGTGCTCAACTATATCTCTGGCAACGCTGTCTATATCAGGTATATTTCGCGTCTCATATACAAGGTGCGGAACATCGTGTGTCGAAATTATTTAAAATAGTTCTATTCACGCCATCCAAATATTTTATACATGGTATTAAACGGGAGAGTCTAAATTTTTCCAAAATGCTTTTACCCAAAAATCGATTTTTTCATCGAAAAACTCATTCCGTATACCCTTAAGCGATGTATTTGTGGAATGTTTCAGTTTCTACAGAAATAGTAAAGTGTAAATTGTTATTCTGCTATTTCTAGAAAGTTACTACTATATTCTGTAACTTGTCCCGCTTTTAAACAGACACTGCTGAGTGCTGACTTTAATAAAATTAAGCGTCTATAGATCAAAATACACAAATAAGTGCAAAGTACAGTCTGTTTTTGCAGTTCTCTACAAAGTAAACGTTTTAAATGAGCATTCAGTTTTCTAACTTTGGCTCTGGGAAAAGTGTTAACTTGTCTACAAGCTCTATGTAACGCTCATTTATATTCTGTTTACATCATGTCTACAAAAACTTGAAGTAATAGATGGACACTTGTCGTTTTCACTCAAGAAATTATGTAATTGCCTTATTTGTAGGAAGCATTTGAATTACCTAACTGAACTCACTCGCGCGCGCCTACACACACACACACATTCTTAATTTTCTCACACCTCAAACCTTAGTTTGTTTCCTAAGACCATTTCGAGCACAGACTATGCATGTCTTTTACCTTGCCCACTGATCTGGTAAATGTGTCGACACATGTAGGGTACTCATGACGTTTACCACCATCCGCTGTCTTGCGATCGACGTAAAAAGTTCCAAAACTTTCTCTAATTACATTGAAATGAAACTTTTCGTATTTTATTTTCGTCCCGTATTTCCGGTTTAAGCAGACATTGAACATTGCCATGTCCAAAATATGGAAAAATAATTTCCTGTACCACTTGGACGACTTCCGTGTACTTTCCACTGTTTTTATTTGGCTGTCGCTTCGGTCGTCTAGCCCCATTGATTTATTGTACTCTATTACCACACTGTTCCATTTTCAGATCACCACCTTTCAGCCTCTTTTTGAAGTCAGATGCATTTCAGCCTTGTGGTACATTGTGGTAGCTCTAGTAATTACAGATGGAAATTAATGAGAATAAACGTCGCCTGTAGATTGTAAAATATTCGTGAGAGAATTTCTTCATCTGAATCGCTGTCTATGATAGCACAGCGATTCTTCAGAGTCGCTCTCCATAAAGATCTGTATTATCTCTTGGGAGATGTGGAGCTTTTTACATGCCATCACAATACGTACTTACTTTACTTTACTTTTTCGTGTCCGGAGATTTGTTTCAAAGCCTTTCAGCCCAATGTCGGGCCAAGTCCAATGTTTATCTCTTCTCAAGCCATAGTTCAAGGGTACACCTTGTGGGACGGATGGAACACTGTAGAAGGTGTTCCATATCCTGAACTTCACCACAGTCGCATTTGTTGTCTCCTTCGTCCTTGAAGCCCCATTTGACTTGGTTTGCTTTAACTGGTGCTACGCCTGTTCTGATGCGGTTCAGTGTTCTCCAAATCTTCCAGCTTGATGTAATGCCGCTGGGTATTTCTTGTGTGGCAGGTTAGTCCTTCGGAGGCTCGTTCAATTCACTAGTGAGAAATCTCTTGCGGGATTTGTCTGCTACGTCCACATGAAGAACCATGCAGCGGGTGGCGCTCGTCGAAAATCTGTTTAAGTTTTTCTGTATGTTCGTGCGCAATTGTTCGGGATTCAGGAGATGAGAATCCAGCTGCTTTGTATATTTTCCCAAGTGGAGTGGATTTCATGCATCCTGTTGTTAGCCTGCATGTTTCATTAAGGACTGTAGTGACTTTTTTGGCATGTGTGGATCGAGACCATACAGGGCATGCATATTCTGCCGTGGAGAAGCAAAGTGCTTCAGCAGTTGTTCGTAATACAGTCGGACTAGCTCCCCATTTACTATTCGTCAGTTTTCTTAAAATATTGTTCCTGGTAGCAACTTTCTGACAGGTTTTTTTCACAGTGATATCTGCACGTCAGTGATGTATCCAGCACGACACCAAGGTATGTTGGTTTGTCCGTATGGCCCAGTTTGTTGCCATTCCAGGTGACGTTCAGCTTCCTGTTTGCCTGTTTTGTGCGGAGGTGGAAAGCGCTAACCTGTGTCTTAGATGGATTTGGTTTGAGGGAGTTCTCTTTATAGTATTCAGACATTACTTGTAGCGAGCTTTCTAATTTTCCTTCTACTTCTTCGAAGCTATTTCCTTGCGCTGTAATGGCCAGATCGTCGGCATACAAGAAATGGGTAGTACGTTCCGGTGTTGGTTGATCATTGGTGTATAGGTTAAATAGTAGGGGGGCCAGCACACTGCCCTGGGCGAGACCGTTCTTTTGTCGACGCCATCGTCTTTTTTTTCCGTCCAGCATTACATAGAACTATGTTTTGCAGCAGAGATTCAATGATTTTTGTGAACTGATGATCCTTAAATGTACAGTACAGTTTTTCCATGAGCTTTTTGTGGTTGACGGTGTCGTATGCAGAACTTAAGTCCACCAATGCTACACCTGTTACTTGTTTGTTTTCAAACCCTTCCTCTGTGTTCTGTGAGTGCTAGGATTTGACTGGTACAAGATTTCCCGGGTCTGAATCCAGCCTGTTGGGAATGAGCTTTTGGTCTGCGATATTTGCTATGCGGTTTAGGATTATTCGTTCGTACAGTTTGTACAGAGTGCACAGGAGTGCTATTGGGCGGTAGTTCTTAGGTTGACCTGAGTCTTTCCCAGGTTTTAGTAGCGCCATTACCTTTGATTTCCTCCACATCTTTGGGATCTTACACGTTTTTAAGCAATGATTAAAGAGCTGCAGGATCCATTGCTTGGCACTAGGTCCGAGCTGTTTGATCTGTTCCACGCATATATCGTCGACTCCCGCAGCTTTCCCGTTTTTCATTGAGTTCATTCCATGATGAAGATCTTTCATGGTAAATGGTATTTCGAACATGCTTGACTCTTGACTCTGAATTCTGCTGATTTTTATTTTCTGACATTTCTTGTTGGGTTTTCCATTTAGTAGGAGCTGATGGGCAATTTGATTGGGTTTTACTGAAGAGCATTGTTTAGCTGTCCCAAAGTCACAATTAAGTTTTTTTTATTAAGTCCATGCTACTTTGCTGCTGTGGGTCATATCCATTCTTTCCAGAGTTTGGAACAACTGGTTCGCTAGTAATTAGCACCAATGAATGCCTATTCCAGTATGCGACTTTTACTCATTCACCTAATTTCGTGGTCAAAGAAGTTTTGTGGAAAATACGGTCTGTTAAAATTCATCACTAGACGGTATCATTTGAAAACTGATGAAAGTTAAGTACTTAATGCCATCCATAAATACTAACAAACTTCTCGTAATATTTTCTAATCGGTGTATTATAACATTTACTGACGCAGGCAGTCAGTATTTGAAAACAGAACTAATGACTTTTATTAGTGTCATTTAACTAAAGTCGAATGTAAACCCAATATTGCACAGTATTTTTTAATAAGATAAATGGGCGCGTTTTTCAGATTTGTTACTACAATTCGATGATGGACAGTTAAAGAAATGCTCAATCATCCAGTTTTCTGCGATTTGGTAAATAGCCTTAAAGAATGATTGGATAACACACTGTAGATAACTGTGTGTAGACCGTAACGTCTGAAAAGAATTAGTGGTCGTTTCAGGAAGAAAAACAGTCAACACTGCATAGTCACAAGCGAAACTATACTGTTAGTATAAGATAAAAAAGATGGAAAAAGAAAGAACTTAACCGAGCTTGGGACAGACGAAACCAGCAGCCAGCTATTTCACTCTCGGGAAAGACTGAATTAGCAGCTCCGTGGATTGCTGCCTCAAAATCAACCATGAAAATTTTCGGTTCGAAGCACATTCCTTTGTTTAGACATTCCTGTTTAACACAATCCAGAGCACTGACGTACGTTGCCGTCTTTTTGTCTTTCAAAAGACAGAAAACCAGTGGAATATGCATCCCACAGCTGTACCCCTGAATCGTAAATAATTGCAAGAAAAATTTTGGGGCATAATCCAATGTGCCATCCATCAGAACTACGTCCTTTTCACATAAATAACGAAGATTTGACTCCGTTGAAAAAATTATCAAACCTGAGTCAGGATCATTTTTCAATACAAATTCCTCGTCTTTTATTGTTTTCGTGTTAATAGAATGGACCGCCAAATGTTCTAGCCTACCTCTGTTGATTTTGGCAATTTTGGATGGCACTTAAGACTTGTATTGACAATGTTTCTTGTGTATGTTACATGTCGATGAGTCAAAATGTTGACCAAATGGCTCTGCTGCTGCACCTCCTTATTAATGAGTTTTGCCGGTCACTCGTCAGTATCACATAAAGCTTTCGATTTTATTGAATTCGACACTGATTTTCTTCCCAAGTCTTGCACTGAAGATGACTATGATTTCCGTCGCACCTCGACAAAACATGATCATTCCCTAATGTAAAAATTTTTGCATTGCAGTTATTCTTAGAGCATCTCGCGCCCTGCTCGCCAGTCGATTTCACCTCCCTATAGCGTCTGAAGGTGAAATTTTTGTAAACAACGTATATCTGACCCCTTTCACTAAACACTGTCTTTGCACTGCCCTCCATGTTCAGTATAGCTCTCCTAAGCGTTTTACAAAACCTTACGCTGAAACTCCCCACTACGTGCTCTTCACGGGCGGACACGAACAAAGCAGCAGAAACAAGCGTACTGGGTCTAAGGAGGCGCTGCCGGTCGCATAATTAAGGTGGGAAGCCCTAGGTCAGCGCTCTTCTACCCGAAGGAAAAGTTGTTCAGTTCGTGGCCGGCCTGGGCCGTGCCACGTTGCAGTATCACTTCTCCATTTTCTAAGACAATGTAGTAGGTTTACAGTAATGCTTTTTTATTTATGAATTTGGCCACCTATGGACCGCATACAACTTAACCCTTTAACTGCTGCGGACGTGTTGACTCGTCATGCCTCGCTGTTCCCCCGGCGCGCCTGACGTGTATACACGCGGCCTTGAGTCTTCCCTGCAGCGCTAAGTGTTTACACGTCCCGCGCCACCGGCTAGGGATGGGGCAGACGTAGACTAAACTGCATACTGATACTTAAACTTCGATATCTCCAACAACATTACAGTTACAAACTTAAAACTTGACACTATTGTGTAGTACATAATGAACTATAGTCTCTGCAGTTTTTGTTTGACCATGTTCATGGAATTCCATTTTATAAGGATTTGAATTTTTAATTACCAGTGTACATATAATGTACCTTTTCTCATAAACTATTCAAGCATTGAAGCTGAAACTTTATTGTATACTTCTTCATTAAAGGCTATTAAAACGTGTGTAACAAATTTTTGTTTCAGCTCATAGTTACTTTCAAATTTTTCAGTTTTGTGTTACCCAGGACTGCTCTATTTTTCTCAAATTGTAAAGACTAACTTTTCTCAGAGAAAAAATAACAGAAAATTGGTGCACATGATTATTCAGTAAGTACTTCTTAACAACTCTGCCAAATTTCAGGATGTTAGCTCTTATAGTTCCTGAGAAAAGGTACATTAAATCTAAAAAAAATCACTTTACAGGAAATCTCTTTCAAGTTTTTATTTCAGTTTTTAAGAATATTGCCATACTTCTACACACTAATGCTGTCCATATCCATAATCTTCATTCTCGTCCTTGTCTTGCTGGGGTATTCTCTCTCCCTGTTTCCTTTGCGTAGTCATCTTTTGGATATTTTCCTCTGCTGCCTGGGATTTGTCAAGTCGCACTTCATCGATGCTTCAGAGTATCATCAGTGTGAATGCACCTGGATGGAAGCCTAATCTCTGCAGGCACTTAATCCTGCCTACATTACCACTGTTGAACACCAGACAGGCATCACATGCAGCTATCTCCACATCATTTGAGGACACACACTGTTTTGTGACAATGCATCCATATAAGGTGATTGTAACTCTCATTTGAATTTTGAGTTTCCCATGTACATATTTTTTCAGCAGTTCAGGATTGGCTAGATGTCTGAAAGTTGGCTTTACAACATTTCAAACAGCAAGTGGCAAACCATGGTTATGGGTGTATGGCTTTCCACGGCTTCTGCCCGAAGATATTTGCACCACGAAATGTCAGAGGTAGTGTTGAGGAGTCTGATTTGTGGAAAGTTTGTGGAAGAATATTGCCCACACTGCTTGCTGCATTGTTTTTTTTGTGTACGTTGTCCCTGGTGGCTTTCCCTTAATATGTTTGTAATGTGTGAATTTTTTTGTCTGACAATCTGATAACACCTCCCAGTGGCTTTACATCTTCTAATTTTTTGCCCTTGATTTCTTTCTTCAGTCTGAGAAGTCTGCCACCCATTCGCTTTTGAACATGTCCCCAACATTCAAGTTCTTCAATTTTAACAAGGATTGCCCTCTAAAAAGTCTTAAAAGCACTAGAATCTCCATCACCTAGATACTTCACATACCTAACTCCATATTGTTCTACTGACCTTTGGAATATTAGTTTCATCCCAGCTGCCTCCATCCCACCACTTGACCCCTGATAATTCTTACAGCAGACTTTCTTGTGTATCTCCTGGCACCTCCCTTCTTCACTGCTGTCATAATTCTTTTTGGTGTCACAATAAGAGCAATATTTGCTCATTACTTGGAAGTCAAAGTTTTTTCCTGTGTTCACACTGATGACAGGTGACACACCATGAAGTGATGTATGGCCACTTTTCATCTGCGTTCCATCACAGGAGACACACAGATCTGTCTTCACATCACAATTACCTTCTGCCCCTTCACTGTTAACGTCTACAGCTTCAACAGCCGCTTGCATGTTTTCCTTGCACTCAGCCACAAGAGCTCTGAGGAGTGTTTTGTTGCACTCAGTGAATCTAGCCACTGGTGGAGGCATATTCATCAAACCACAAAACAAATTCGTGCCTTCTCTTCCTACACCCAAGCATCTCATGGCATAACACAACCTTGTATTAGCTTCATACATTTTCCCATGGAGAGCAGAAGTCTTGAATTGAGCATCATATTTGCAGACGTCACAGAAAAGATGTGTATTACTTACAATGCTAATTCTGGCATTGTCATCATACAGTCTGAGGCCCTTGGACCCACAATTACCACATGCACATAAAACATTAATCATATGGGTAAGAATTTCTAGGTCAATTAACCTAAATCCACTACAAAATTCGTCTTCAGCACTGTACACTGCATCATTAATTCCTTCACTGATTTTCTTCTTCAACGAACTTGGCGTTTTCATCGAAAACTGTTCTTCAGACATACAAGGAACATTTACAATATTCTTATTTAAACATTCTGTGCTCCTTACACGTGAAATTACACTTTCTCACTCTTTTGAATACACGGCCACTATTACGAACCATTTTAAGCAAAAAGCTAATAAATTGCCAAACAACAAACTGTAACATGCACTATTCAAAAACAAATCATGTTAATAACCAAAGGAACAGGCATGTATAATCTTTGTCACAGCCCGCTAAATACGTCTGCTGTTCGTTTCGATTGTCTGACTGAAAAATAACACAAAAATATACAGGGTTATTACAAATAATTGAAGTGATTTCACAGCTCTACAATAACTTTATTATTTGAGATATTTTCACAATGCTTTGCACACACATACAAAAACTCAGTTTTTTTAGGCATTCACAAATGTTCGATATGTGCCCCTTTAGTGATTCGGCAGACATCAAGCCGATAATAAAGTTTTTCCCACACTTGGCGCAGCATGTCCCCATCAATGAGTTCGAAAGCATCGTTGATGCGAGCTCGCAGTTCTGGCACGTTTCTTGGTAGAGGAGGTTTAAACACTGAATCTTTCACATAACCCCACAGAAAGAAATCGCATGGGGTTAAGTCGGGAGAGTGTGGAGGCCATGACATGAATTGCTGATCATGATCTCCACCACGACCGATCCATCGGTTTTCCAATCTCCTGTTTAAGAAATGCTGAACATCATGATGGAAGTACGGTGGAGCACCATCCTGTTGAAAGATGAAGTCTGCGCTGTCGGTCTCCAGTTGTGGCATGAGCCAATTTTCCAGCGTGTCCAGATACACGTGTCGCATAACCTTTTTTTCGCAGGAGAAAAAGGGGCCGTAAACTTTAAACCGTGAGACTGCACAAAACACGTTAACTTTTGAATTGCAAATTTGCTGCACGAATGCTTGAGGATTCTCTACCGCCCAGTTTCGCACATTGTGTCTGTTCACTTCACCATCAAGAAAAAATGTTGCTTCATCACTGAAAACACGTTTCGCACTGAACGTATCCTCTTCCATGAGTTGTTGCAACCGCGCCGAAAATTCAAAGCGTTTGACTTTGTCATCGGGTGGCAGGGCTTGTAGCAATTGTAAACGGTAAGGCTTCTGCTTTAGCCTTTTCCGTAAGATTTTCCAAACCGTCGGCTGTGGTACGTTTAGCTCCCTGCTTGCTTTGTTCGTCGACTTCCGCGGGCTACCGCACGCGTTCAACCGTTTCTTCGCTCGCTGCAGGCCGACCCGTTGATTTCCCCTTAGAGGCATCCAGAAGCTTCAAACTGCCCATACCATCGCCAAATGGAGTTAGCAGTTGGTGGATCTTTGTTGAACTTCGTCCTGAAGTGTCGTTGCACTGTTATGACTGACTGATGTGAGTGCATTTCAAGCACGACATACGCTTTCTCGGCTCCTGTCGCCATTTTGTCTCACTGCGCTCTCGAGCGCTCAGGCGGCAGAAACCTGAAGTGCGGCTTCAGCCGAACAAAACTTTGAGTTTTTCTACGTATCTGTAGTTTGTCGTGACCATATGTCAATGAATGGAGCTACAGTGAATTTATGAAATCGCTTCAATCATTTGTAATAGCCCTGTATTTAGTGTCAAGGAGGAGTGGAGCACAGCACAGATAAAGGAGACGTGGCAAGCGCAGACGGTCGAAGAAATTTTTTTTTTAAATAGTTCTAGGCAGATTTCGATTACGAAACTTTCAGATGTCATTCTTAAAACCTCAACCTAATAAAGTATGTAATAAAAAAATCGAATTTTTTCACTATTTTGCCCTACGTCTGCCCTTACGCGTCCCGCGCCGCCGGCTAGGGACGAGTTTGGCGCGCTGAGTAACAGCTACCTGTGCGCTACGGACGTGTATGCGCGCAGAGCTGTCTTCTGCCCTGCTGTTCTAGTAGCTGTTCAGTGGTCTGACACTGTAGTTCCAGTGCGTATATATCTTTTTTGCTGTGTTCGCTCTTCGCAGACTTCATCTTAGATTCCTGTATTTTCGTTAGTTTTCTTGTTTTCAAGTGACAAATGTCACGCCGCCGTGGTTGCACAGATCTGGATATGCATACTAAGAGAGATAGTGAGTGTGAATTATGACGTTGCTAACAGTGACGAGTCTTCAACAGAATCTCGAAGCTGTAGTCCTCAACCCTTTACATCAGAGGGAAGAGCAAGAATTACAGTCAGCAGTTCTCTGAATCTGAGGAATCAGAAAGTGACAGTGAAACGGTTCAGGAAAGATCGCACTTAAGTGATACATTTGACTGGAAAGAAAGCGATTTCCAGCCTTTAAACCGTTACTTTGATGACTAGAGTTCAGGACACAAATGTCAATTAAATACTGACCCAAGCATTCTTTCATTTTTTTGTGATATTTATGTCTCAAGAACCGTTGCAATTTATTGCAAACGAAACAAATCGTTTTTACGTTTACACCAGAGAAAATACTATAGAATCTGTGGATTCTCGACTGTCAAAGTGGGAAGACACTGCACTTGAGGAAATGTTTTGTTGCTGTTTGCCTTCTAATGGCGCAAGTTAAGAAGTTAAAATTGATTATTGGTCCAGAGATACACTTTTGAACACAACAGTTTTCAGCGAAATTGTCCCGAGACCTTTTTGTCTACTTCTGAGAATGTTACACTACAGTGATAACTCTGCGAGTACTGAAGGTGACCGTCTATTTAAAATTAGGACGATTGTTGAAGAAGTTCGTAATTCGTTTCGCCAACATCACAAGCTTTGTATAGATGAAAGTCTCTTGCTGTTAAAAGACGATTATCTTCTAAGCAATGTATTCCAATCGAGCGAAGTAGATTCGGAATAGAGACATTTGTACTGTGTGACTGTCAGAGTGGGTATATTTAAATTTTTTGTCTGTACAGGCGCAACAACAGAAATTGGGTTTGACTCTTCTAAATGAATTACTAAAAAAAAGCAAAAATGTAAAAAAAATGTGAACCTAGTTTTAACTTCGCCATTGCCGGTCCAAAGCCCGGAACGAAAAGGATACGAAATAGATGTAACAGGTGTAAAGTTATTCAAACGAAGCCTGACTACATATATAGCAGTTCACTGGCACATGAACGCACTTGGTGATTGAGACGGCGCAGTACCTGTTCTGTGGCAAAAGTAGTTACGCCGAGTACATATTTTTCTTTTACTTTACCTAAACTTTTCTGGCTCAATATGGCTCGTAAAATTCTTTATATTATTATTCCTAAGAGAACGCATAAAATTGTACAAGATGGCTAAATTTTATTTATTTACAAAGACTATTGCCCGATATATTACAGCTCAGTCGCCAAAAATTCTCGCTGGCTCTGCGCGAGTCGTATTCAGCCGAGACATATTCAGCACGGGGCGGGTTAAGGGGACTACACCCTGCCTATCTAACCCTTGTTAATTTAGGCAAGTATTTGACCCATTTCTGAAAAAAACTATTCGATGCAGGACATTAATATTTTTACTGTATATTACACGATGCTAATGGTCAACTGTACTAAAATCTACTTTATCCATTTTATAGTTTTTAAGAAATACTTTTTAAATTTATTAACAAAATATTAAGTTTTTCTGCAGAAAATATTTTTTTGTGAACATCCTAATGGGGAATATTAATGAATGTAGTACCAGAGGTGGCTTTTTTGTTATGCAGAGTCTCTGTAAATTTCATTCAGTTATCTATGATAGTTTCTGATACAATGGGGCATATGTACTGAAAATTTTAGTTTGCAGGGAATATACTTTAAAGAAAAAACTTTTGAAATTTGTTACTGACAGTTGATTAAAACTGTCCTGCTGCATATGATGGCGCTTCTTTGGCCTGTAGCAGGCCTTCCAGCTTCTTTTCCACCTTCCTGGATGTTTGTCTTGCTTTCTTGGCCATATTAGATGCAGCCCTGTCTGCATCAGCTATCCTAATTGTATCGCAATGTTGCAGCCTAGTGGTCAGATTTTCACCAGGATTAATTCCCAGCTTTTTCAGTACCCAGCACTTTCCAATATTACCACAGTTGAATGTAGCAACAGCATCATGAAATCCTGTTTCATTGTATGCATGCCTACAAATACAGTTTCAGGAAGGCGGTACCAAATTATGCTGTTGATTCATTTGGGTTCTGTCTCTGCCCATGCAGACATTTCCTTAGGTCAGGATGAGCCAGGTTTCTGAAAACAGGTGTATTGCTGTAATAACATCAGCAGGAAGATAATGCTGGTGAGAATAAGATTCTCCAGTTGCCAGAGCCCTATTGTATTTGCACCACGAATTTTCACCTGATGCACACAATCCATGACATGGCTTACCATTAGTAGAGGACTTGTGGAATAATATGGCCCAAACTTCTCTCTTCATTGCCTCCAGATTTTCTTTATTTCCCGAAATTCCCTGTCCATAGTATACCTGCTCCCTGTCCATAGTATACCTGCAAGTTTTCTATAACAACTACTCGCAATCACACTTGAACAAAACTAACCGCGTGTTTGAAAGCGTGTTTACAAACAGCAGAAACAGAATAATACCGACCGTTGTATTCCAAGAATAGCCATCACACTCAGGAGTAAAAAATCCCTAACGTGCAATGTAGGGGTATAAAGATCTAAGATAAATACAGAAAAGTGGGCGTGGCACATACACAGGTGGCAGGAAAAAGCTCTTTATTTGCTCGAAAAAAATTTTTTCAGCAAAATTCTTTTCAGAGCATTTAAGCAAAGCCCTAATCTATCGAAATATGATGAAAACGGGAAATTGATTTTTTTTCGACCTGAACCACGGTGTGGCCCCCTTAAGCAGCGCGGGCCGATCCGGTCCCGGGGGGCGGCGGCTCCGAGAGACAGGCACGCAGCGCAGGTAGGCGGATTATGCCGGAGGCTGCAGCACCTCGGCCGCGCCAAGCAGGCGGCGCGCCTTCACCAGTCAGAGTTAAGACGTATGGTGTTTCCCCTTTCTTCCCAGTACTTCATTTTCTCTCCAACTGCTTGTCTCGGCTCATCTGTGCACTCTCTTGAGTCGAGGTTTTGGCTCATCTTCATAGTTTGCGTTTTCTATCGGTTGCCTGAAGTGATTCCTGTCACGTATTATTTCTTCTGAACACCTATTTTTTTGGCATCTTTCGTTACTGCTTCTATCCACCCTACAGTTTTTTCAGCTTACTAACGTAATTAAAAAATTTCTTTGTAATCCGTGTTTCTTCGATTCTTTCTAAATGTCCATAAAATTTTAACCGTCTCTTCCTCATTGCATCCGTGATCTTTTCTGTGTTTTTGTATAAATCTTCATTCCTTCTTTTAATCCACCTATTCTCATTGTTTTTCTCAGGACCTACAATTTTTCGTAGTATTTTTCTCTTAATTCTAGGTCTCGTAATTCGCCTTTCTTATTCAGTGTTAGGAACTCTGATCCATATGAGGTGGTGAGAGGCCAATGGGTACAAGTGACAGAAAGTTAGTTTTGAGATAATCAAGTTTAAAGTTAAAATTGACTAGTTAATTCTAGGACATAAATATAGAACACATTGTTGCATATCATTTGAAGATATAGTTTTATGTTTATCTCCCTCATATTTCTACAGCAATCAAATTAGTCATTTAACAATTGTCATTGGCTTCCAAGTGGGAGTTAGAAAGGTATGATCTCAAAGAAATATTAAAAGAATTTTCAAATTATTTAGTATATTATGAATCATAATACATAATCCACATTAAATACAGTAATAATTAATGTTGAAAAAATATAGAAAAAAGTTTCTTTGCAAATTATAGAAAAACTGAAAATGCGTAATCTTTCCTTTTGATTTAAAAAAATGGAAAGTAATGGAAACAACTACAATAATTTTCTTCCATTGTTGCATTCTTAATCTGAATCACTGTCAGAAATATTGACATTTTCACCTTCAGAGTTATCACTCTCTGTTATCAACTGTTCCTGATGGTGTGCTGCATATGCCGCTGACAAAGGCCGACACTTGTCTATCCACTCTTGTAGATAGACTGCAGAACTGAGTTCTGTGTAAAAACCATGATGATGAACAGGAGGTACAAATGGTAGAAGGTTCAGTAAGTATTTGTACTTTTTCCTTAATTTTTGGCGGAGTTCTTCTGTGAGTTAGTCTTGGGAGTATCTGAACATGGCTTACAATGCTTTCTACTTCCATATTGTACATGAATTCAAAATCTTCATTGAAGGTACATTTGTAAAACAATGTCCATGGTTCATCTTTTTTGAAGCATTTTTAAAAATTTCCTTCAGATTTTAGAAAAAATGGTTCAATCAAGTCTAGTGTAACAAAATCCGTCTCACACGTTTTCACTACCTCAAAACGTCTTGACGCCTTGGTGATTACATCAATCCAGTCTTAAGGAGCGTAAATACCCCTTTATGAAATTTTTCTGCTGCGTTCAATAATTCCAAAGTTTGTCACAATCATTAGATGAGTGGACAGAAAGTAGAAACTTATGGTCATCGGTCTCAATGTGAGTGTTATTGACTATCTAGAGCCAAAATTTCCCTATGTGTTGACTTTTGTTTTGTCGTCCTGCATTGTCACCAAATGCAGTGAGATGCATGATGGTTGGTGGCAAACTGTTAATAAATTTCAGTAGGCAAGACATTATCTATTGACATCCTCGTGACGCTTGACCCTCATGCCACATAAACATGAAGGCTTTTCCTGTACACAAATCATGAACACACAAATTGTAAGTCCACAATTGTCGAGAGTCATAAGCTTGTGAACATGTCAGAACTGGTATTGGTAGCATTTTCTGTAAGTCACATGCCGAGCTTCTTTAGCACCCAGATCTTTTGCATCCATCACTTGTTTCTGAGCACTTTCTGCTTTCCGTAGATGGAATTTCTTTCCAACAAGAGCACCATGTTTTCCGTCAAGCAATCCATGGTCAATGGTATTTTGCAGATTGTCACAGGTAGCACATGTCTGTATATGGACTGTGGAAGCTAAGATTAAAGCATGTGTTAAAAACATGGCAGTAGAAGCTTTCCCGTATTGGCTCCTTATAAAGCTGATACATTTTTTGAGGTTGAGGTTTCCTGCCAGATACTTATTAGGTGCTTTTTGTCGTGAATAGTCGTTAATGTACGTTGGAAAACTTTTGATGTGTTCCTTTATAAGACCTACTTAAGCTTCATTAGTCTTTTTTCCAGGGGTTTTATGGCCTCGCTTGTCCTTAGTGAAATATTTGTAGTTGAAGTGGTTTTCTTTTGTACCACGTTTGTTACTCTCTTGTTACACATCTAGGGTCCTCAAAAAGAACTCTTTGCGAACTACTTTGCCCTGGAGAGAATATTGGCAACTAATAGATTTTCCTTTTGTAGAAGTTCCTTTCCTTCTATTTGGCTCTCTAACAGTAACAAGAGTACAAGAAGGTCTGCAAGTCCGTTACCAAGACGACAATATTCATTAAATACTTCCTGTCTTGTTTGTTGACTGAAATTTTGATTGCACTTTAATTGGCAGCTGTGATTGTACACTCTTACCTTTCTTTCTTTGTGCAACTTTCCTTTGCGATCCACATATTCTTTGCCTTAACTACGTTTTGTAGATGATATTACTCTTTTCCTTAAATGCGTCCTTCGTGTTCTTTTCTTTTCTTCTCCACATGCTGTACACTCTTAGAAGCTTTGTGCCCTCCACCGTTTACTTTAATCAGACCCCTCATTTTCGTCTGAATGCAGCATAGAGCAGTACGTTAAACTGGTTGGTTTTACTTTTTCAGGAAATGAAAGTTTTTATTTCTCATTATTTGTTAATAGTAAATACACAGCTTGTAAAACTTTTTTGGGCAGCAAGGCGAAAATGTGAACAAGAAAATGCACCAACATGGCTGTGGGGTGAGGAAAGATGAGTGGAGACAATTCTGTGTAGTACTGTTAACTTCACATTAATAATTCACTATGGTAGAAATTACCGAAGCAAGGCAGTAACAATGCTTCATAAAAGCATAATATTATACAGATATTCACTGTAAAAGCAATGTAGTTCTGAGTAGTGTCAATGAATGTGGAATTAATGAATAAATCTTTCGTAGCACTTACCGTTTGCTTACTACGTTTGGCAGTGTCTGCAAGCAGAAAACAGCACAATGCACTCTGACTTCACCGAGAACTATCAGAAGAAAGGAGTTACTCTGCCAGGAAAGTTTTTTACAAACTGTAACTTAGTTTACTGCTCATATTGCATCAATTATAGAAAATTACCTTCATCACTACAGTTCTCCCTGGAGTCAGTATTTACACTATCTACCTCTGGTTCATACGAAATATCATCTGTCTGGTCTGTAGCAAAAAAGTCATTCTGGCGAATAATATCAACAGCTTTTCACTTTAAATATAAAATATACGTATTTTTGAAGTGTTTAAATAAAACACGAGACAATAATATGAAAGATGTACTTACTCACCTTCGGAGCTGTCAGAAGTGTCCCTTTCTGGAGATGTCAGTTACTCTTCTCTCTCGTATTTTATGTCCAATTTACAATAAAAATAATATTAATGTTCGTATTTATTGATCAAAGGCAGTAAATGAAGTTTGTTTTATTAGTTATATGCAATGAAACAACGAATTTCACTTCGTAACAGTAGAGCACACACACACACACACACACACACACACACACACACACACCACCATTATTGCTGCTTCCAGCGTTGCCAACCCCAGAAGATAAAATTATGCATTTTGTATTTAAAATTATCGTTTTTTATCTAAAATTATCGTATATTGATAATCTTATAAAAAAACAATGCTGATAATATGACGTAAACAATATTTGTTTTCAATCGCGAATGGCAGTGTCTTCTCATCTTTTAAAATTGTTATCCATAAAACCTCCTAATTACGAACCAAAACGTCTCTAATCGCGATGCTAAGTACTAAAAATACGTTCAGAACCAGATAAACTCGAAAGTGTCCAAAGCATCACAGATTTTATGCAAGGAAAATTCGCTAACCCCGATCGAAAAGTAGCACTGTGTACGTAATATAATTAAAAATAATATAATTTAACTCCCTCTAATAAGCATCGTTGTCGAACTCCACATCGGCGGAATCGGCGTCACTATCCCGATGAGATTCCTTCTTCTTAGCATAAATGTTGGGCGTGTTCATTGATGCAATCATTGCACTAGTTGGTTCGAACTGTACACAATTCTTCACACGCTGGGAAGTGAGCATTACTGCGCTGACTGTACCCGAAAGTGACTTATTTCTCAATGGTGTCTTCACTATATTCATTTTTGAAAACACCCGCTCACAATCAGCACTAGAGTGTGGTAAAACTATGTGGTAAAACTAATATATGTAGCTCAAAGATTCCTATGTGGAGGAACTCTTGGTTACCATGAAGGTCCCTAGCGTTCTTTATGAACACCCAAAATTCGTCCACCTCTTTAGACCGTAGATTTTCGGGAAATTCTGCATGTGGCAATGCTCTCCACTGATCATCAATCATTTGCATAAGCCTTTTGTCTTTTGGAGAAATCCTCTGAACCGACTTTATAAGTGGAACAAGCGTTGACGGCCTTGCAGCGCTTTTTGACAAAGCTATATCTGGTGTTAACCAACTCAACATTTTTAGAACAGAATTGTTGAAATCCTACCGCTTTTTTATCTCACAAGATTGTATAAGAAACTGTTGCACTCTGTAGTAGAAATCAGTCACTTTAGATTTTTGTGAGATTTTTTCAGATTGGCTCATGAAATCCATCACACCTACACCTAAATACATTTGCGTATAAGACACAAGTTGGGCTGGGTTTGCTGGATATATGTCTGTCAAATCAGTTTTATTGATATAATCAAGGGACATACAGCAGAGGATTTCTTTGTACGTTTTGCACATTGTATCATGCAAAGAGCAATTTACTAATTTCTCGCTTTGAAAATATTGATTCAGAGACAAAAATTTCGGAAGAATCCACTCGAGAAATATAAAAAATACACGTACAAAGTTGTCCCTGAATTCCATCGCTAACTGTTCAGCTGCATACAGTCTTTCTTCTTCCCGCTTGCAAGTGAAAAATAATTGCAATGCATTCCATTGTTCTAGAATACGTGAAACAAGAGTTAACAAAGATAACCATCTTGTTTGAGACGGATGCAGTATCTTGTGAGGTTCGACATTACAAAACTGTTGGAATTCCACAAACTGGGCTATTCTTTCTGAACTCTCCTTAAAGAATGAATATGTATCCCTTGCTGTGTCTTCACATAGTCTTGGTAATTGTTTGCAAGCCTCACTTGCACGTAGGTGCAATGAATGACATATACATTTCTGTATAAAAATACCAGGAAAATTTCTAATTATTCGACTAGAAACAGAATTATCTTTCCCCATCATTGTGTTGCACCCATCCGAAGCAAATCCTACTAAATTTTCAGGGGGAATATTGTGTACTGACAAGGCTTTACGTACGAGCCTTGTGCCTCACGAGATCGATGTGCTGTGTGTGCATATGAAGGGCTTATTTCATTAGTGGTACAAGTCCATTTTCGTTCATTTTGAGATACAGAGTCGTAAAGTTAAATGAGGGCTAAAAAATCTGCAGTTGAGATACCAGAAATATTCAAGCATATGGCTTCTTGCTAGACCTTTATTTATGTTTGTTTGGATCACTAATTTCAGAAGCATTATAGACAGAAAAGTGGAGGTAATGGACTTGTGCCACTATTGAAATAAGCCCTTCATATTATATGACGACATGCACATTCATCATCAGTTATGGTTGGTCAAATACTGCTGTGACTCTGAATGTATTATATTAATAAGAAGCAACATTGCCTTTTTCTCCTGAAAATATCAAGTAACGTAACAAATGTTTGATTCTGCTTCCAATATGAGTTTTGGTTAATACTACACATGCCTACAGGACTTTGCAATGTTAACACAGCAGAACTCGGACATCTGTATAAGTGCAGAGAAATGAAAAGTCATATGAATGCCTCACTTCTGTTCCGACACAGTTCAAGACTCGGGAGAAAAGTTTTACACCTGGTTTTCTACACGGAAACTTCATACACAAGAACTTTTTGCCGACACTACTACCACCTACGTAAGTAAGCTTTTCCTGTGTTACTTTCAAGTAATGCACTTAAGCTATTCCTGATTTAACTGGAAGATCTGTACTTCCCACTTTCATATCAACAGCCTCAAAATGCATATTGTAGACTTCAGGATATGTTACAGGTCAGTGTCACACCAAGATTGTTGAGAAAGGGAGGGGGCGGCATGTCACTCTCCAACAAGTGTTTACCAATAAGTGGCGGAAAATTATGGGTATAGGACGGCTTAAACATGTGGAAAATGAGATTTTTATTATTCACTCACTGTATTTGACATTTATTATTCCTTTAAAATCGCACAACTACTTCAATAAAACACAGTTTAATCATTCACACACTTATTTCACAATTATTTCAGTTTTAAACTGCAAATCCTCTAAGAGCTGTCTTGAATCTTCACGAGTCTCTCTCGACAGCTTTGATGTGGATTGATACGTACAGCAACCAGTAATCAGAGTCAAAACTATGTCTGCAAAAACACAAGGATTATTAAACAATTTTTGCTGTCATTAATTACTAGCAATATAATTGACAGAGTAGATTGCTAATATTTGCTATAATGAATCACATTTGCAAGAACGATCTCACTGAAGTAATTAAGTCCATCGAAACGCTTAGAAACTAACCTCTCGTCTGACGAAAACGGTCTAAAGACGCAGTGGCAATTTCTTCAGATCTGTTGACAATGATATTTTGAGTTACCACTTTACTGAGTGACTGAAATGTAGTTCATGTATCTGTGAACATAACAATATGTTAGAATTCATTTTCTAAATACGAACTATTACGGTACTGTACGGCTACTTACATATTAATTACACTATTAATATTTTCACAGTTGTTTCTTTAATACAAAATTAAAGCCAACGGAAGAAAAAACGTAAAACATACTTGCCAATGACAGGTTTGTTGAGATGCAATTTTCTGTGTTGACAGATGTAACTTTTTCATACGGTGGTAAGTCGCAGGAATCGCATAAGTAGCAGAAGTCACAGAAATCGCAGAAATAGCAGTGGCGGAGGATACACGACCTATGTTCCTTAACTGCGACAAATCAGTTAAGAATAACAGATACTGAAAAGTAGCATTCACAGAAATCACTGATATCGGAAAATCGCAGTTTAGCCCATCACTAATAGCCCATATTGCTGTGAAACAATATTTGTTAGGCAGTAGGGGTATTCCCCGGAAGCGAATATACAGTGTTAAGAGTCGTTGGACTATTGCGGGGAGTGGACGAGAGAAAGAGGAAATTGCTTATATTGAAGAGAGTATGGACTTAAATATATGAAAACAGATTGTTAACGTATGAAACTACAAGTATCAATTTATTTTCATTTTAAATCTTCACAAAAATTATCGTAGATTCCGCAATTATCAGCAATGTACTATCGTATATCGAGTTCACGTTGTAATTATCGTATGGTTGGCAACGCTGGCTGCCAAACAATACGCAACTCCTGACTTGACCCGGGATCTAGCCATACCCCCTCCAATCCGTCTGAGCTCCAAGCTAGCGACCAATGAGTGGTCAGAAGTGGGCGAAACAGAGAATCCAATCAGATAGCGCCTTATAAACGCTGTATTGCCGGGCTGGAAACAGTTGTTTGTAGTGGGAGACTACGCGCAAAGGCCTGGAGATATATATATATATATATATATATATATATATATATATATATATATATATATATATATATATATATACAGGGTGATTCAAAAATGCATGTAAATATTTCAAGGGTGTATTTGTGAGGTAAATATAAGACAAAAATGTTCTATACAATTTTTTCCATACTTGGCTTATTACAGAGTTATGAACAAAACAGGATAATACATTCAATACAACGTAAGGTATTTAATTCCCAGAGTTCACAGTTTAATTACAGTGCATTTGGACTAACAACGCAAACTGATAAATAAACGTGACGTAACAAACTGAAACAATTCCTCGCGAACACTGTATTAATTTAGGTCCTGTTGATTGAACTACAGCAATGCACAATAACTAAGGAAAATTGAAGCATTTTACAGACTGTACTGTACTGTACTGTACTGTATTTGCACAAATCTTAATGCAATGCATGTTCAAAATGCTGTCCCTGAACTTGCAGACAGACCCGTGCTCGTCGCATCAATGATATCCGCACATTACACAGTCCGTTCAACTCTCCACGAATAATTTCACAACCACCTTCAATTCTTTGTTGTAGCACTTCTCTGTTCGGTACTGCAGAAGAATACACCAATGTCTTTAGTCGGCCCCATAAATAAAAGTCTAAAGGGTTCAGGTCAGGTGATCTGGCTGGCCAAGCAATTGGTCCTCCGCGACCTATCCATCGATGTGGATACGCAGAATTGAGGTACGCCCTTACGTTGCGGCTGTAATGGGCGGGAGCACCATTGTGCATAAACCACATGGTGGCTCGTGTTGCAAGAGGGACATCCTGTAACAATCCAGGCAATTCTCCCTCCAAAAAGTCGCAGTACGCGTGCCCATTCAGCCTTGGAGGCAGAACATGAGGTCCGAGTAAGTAATTCCCCACAATACCACACCAAATGTTTATGGAGAATTGATGTTGATATCCACGCACAATTCTCGCGCCAGGATTCTCGACAGCCCACTGGTGCATATTATGCGAATTGATTACACCCGCACGAGTAAACATGGCCTCATCTGTGAATAATATCCGCCGAATGAACATTGGATCATTCAAATGACGCTCTTGTAACCACTGGCAGAATTGCTGACGGCGAGGATAGTCTTCAGGTGTCAATTCGTGCACTTTTTGCAGGTGAAATGGATGCAACTGTTGTCTCCGAAGCAGCCGCCATACAGTAGATTGTGGAAGTCGTACAGCTGCACTAATTTGTCTCGTACTGATAGATGGATCTTGGTCTACCAGGTCCAAAACATGTTCCTCGACGTTCACTGCATGCTAAAGTGGTCGACCTGAATGTGGCCCAGGACGAATGCCATACTCCCGCATACATCTGTCCACAGATACAAACGTCTGATGACTTGGTAACCGTCTTCCTGGAAACAGCTCACTGTACCTTCGTCTTGCTGCAAGTGCATTTCCATCTGCTGCACCATACACAAGGTGCATATCAGCATACTCACTGTTTGAGTACATCATGTGCACGAAACCTTTAGCCTTCCGACGATGAATGAACGACAGGACGTACTTTTCCGTTACCAACAACATCAGCGCCATCTTCCGTACAGTAGGAGTAAACATCACGTGCAAACAAAAACAAACACTATTCATGCAGTTTCGAATCAACTGTTGGGAGATACGTATGTGAATTACGTACCAGAATATGGCATCCTGCTGCTTGCACTGCCGTCGTTTTGATACGGACATGACTTTCGTATTTAACGATAACTCTGGAATTAAACGTTTATGGAAAAACATTTATAGAACATTTTTGTCTTATATTTACCTCACAAATACACCCTTAAAATATTTACATGCATTTTTGAATCACCCTGTGTGTGTCTATATATATATATATATATATTAGGTGTGAAAACTTGTTTTCTTCTGTGAAAGTTGTATTTCTTCGCTGAAATTATACGTGCTTCTTTATGAATAATGTGCTAAGATTACAAGTACGAATAATGTTGTGCCTTAGTGCTGATTAGCCGCCGTAAAATCGAAGAACTGTGGATTTATTGCGTAGAATGTAAAGCTTTTGGTGTGGTTGTTACTATAAACCTTGAATGTGATTTACTGATGATTTTGTATTGACGCAGTGAAATATAACTATGGAACAATAAACATGTCAGCTTAAGAAAACGTGACAAATCACAAATTTTGTTGGCGCTAAGGGTTTGTTTATAAATAACTGAGCTCCCAGTCACAATTTTTTGTTCTTTATATTTTGCACGTAGCGTTGCGCGCTAAATAATAACCATTTTCAAGTGCATTGTTCACCATCCTGTCCCGTTTATTCGTGGTGTTTTCGCTTGTAACTATTCATGTGTGTGTATTTTTTTTACGTATGCCTGTATTGTGCTCAGAAAATTGGACCACAGAAGAATTTAAGGACAATAGAACAAGCAGAACCCCACACAACCACCACGGAAAAAATGGCATAGTATACAGAACAATGCACTTCAAAATGAGAATTATTTCTCGAAACGCGTCGTGAAAAATATAAATAAAAGTAAAAATCGTTTGGTAGCAGTTATTTATAAACAAACCTATTGTTTCCACAGTCGCTGGCTTTCACAAGCCATTTCTAACGCATAAAATTAAATTATTGCGGTATTTTTATTAATTTTTAAAATTTATGTATCCGCAGAGAGATATTCATTTAATGGAACGTGTTTATTTTTTAAATTACACATAGATTACTAGTTTCGAGTCTATAAGAGTGCAAAGGATGCCACTGAACATTATTGGTGTAAATGATTCCCACACATTTGGTCAAAGATATACAACAAATTTATTAACTAACATTCACTACACTGTAAATGAGTATTTGAAATACCTGTGGACTACCACATAATATTCATCAGTACTATGTAACATGTGCCATAATCAGGAATGTCAGCCTAATTACGGAAAATCGAAAACTGTAAGAAACTAGAGGTCAATGGAAGCGTCAGATTCCACCTGTGCGCCTTGACTCGCAACCTAAGGGTGTTGTGGTGTGACACGTCGTTATGGCACGGCGTTATGAGCAGGTTTATTATGAGAAAACTAAGACATCTGGATCTACTATAAGAACGGCATTCTATTGTCAGACATTTATGAAATATGGTCAACTTTACTTACGTTACGCGTGGCTAAGGCCTTATCGACCATACACCTGCTCTACGAGCCTCTTCCAATTATTTCTATCCAGGGAAATTGTTGTCCAATCAGAGTTGATGCCCATCCTAGTTGCATCTTCCCGGATATTCTCCATCCACCTAATTCGAGGTCTTCCTCTTCTTCTCTTTCCTTCTAATTTCTTAGTGGATGCTATTTTGGGTAGTCTGTTCTTCGGCATCCTTGCTACATGACCAGCCCAGTTCAGTCTTCTCTTCTTTAACATTTCCACAATGGTACTATGTTTGTACAGCTCCCGTAGTTCTTCATTTTTCCTTATCCTCCACTCCATGACATTTTCATCGAAGATTGGTCCAAATATTTTTCTTAGTATTTTTCTTTCAAATATCAACAGTTTTTCTTCATCTTTTTTCCTGAATGTAATAGCTTCACATCCATATAATGCTACTGGTACAATAGTTGACTGATAAAAACGGATTTTGAATTCAGTACTAAGTGATCTCATCCTTAAAATTTTGATACAGCTGTAAAAAGTTCTATTAGCTGCTGCTAGACGGGCGTCTATTTCTATTTCTGCTCTATTGTCTCTGCTAAAAAGACTCCCTAAGTACTTGAAGTGGTCAACTGCCTTGAAAGTGAGACCATTTACGGTCAGTGGTGTATTCTTTTGGAGTTTTTTACTTATGACTAGATATTCTGTCTTTTCTTCATTCACATGAAGTCCAGCTTTCTCAGCTATTTTGTAATAATTTTGCATCATCCTGATTAATTCAGCTTTTGAAGTGCTTATTAAGGCTACATCATCTGCATAAGTAAGTCTAGTAATGCTCTGTCCCTGCAGTTGGATCCCTTGTGGATTAGTTTTGGTGAATTCTCTATCAATCTTCTCTAAGATAATATTAAATAGAATAGGTGAAATGGCATCCCCTTGTCTCAGTCCAGTGTACACCTTAAAATTTTCAGTCTCTCCTGCAGGTGTCTTAACTTTGCATATGGTTTCTTCCAAACACATTTTAACTAATTTGATTAATTTTAATGGTATTTCAAATTCTTTCATGGTGTTTAAGAGTGTCTGTCGGTGTATGCTATCATAGGCCTTCTTGAAGTCTATAAATAGAATATGGATATCTACATTAAATTCCCATGCCTTCTCATTTATTTGTCTTAATGTGAATAAGTGATCCAAAGTGGATCTGTTAGTGCGGAAACCACATTGGTAGTCCCCAATCAGTTCTTCGGTTATGGGAATCAGTCTGTGTAGTATACACATCGACAAAATTTTATACGTGACATCGAGTAGGGCAATTCCTCTGTAGTTATCACAGACAAGGGGATCATTCTTCTTAAAGATGGGGCATATAATTGCAGTGGGGCATATAATTGCAGTTTTCCAATCGGCCGGTATGTTTTCTGTCTCCCAAATTGTTTCAATTAAGGAATGTAGTTCTATTTCCAATTGTGGTCCTCCATTTTTAAAAGCTCAGCATATACCTGGTCTTCCCCACAGGCCTTGTTGTTCTTTAATTTCTTTATTGTTTGTCTTATTTCATTTACTGATGGTGCGGTGACTTGTATATCAACTGTATCTGGTTCTTCAAATGTAAAGTAATATTGTGGATCATTGCAGTTGAGCAGCTGTGTAAAGAATGTCTTCCATGTTTCTTGTATGTCATTCTTGTTTGTAAGTATTTTCCCATTATGGTCCTTTATAAACTGTTCCCTTTTAGTGAATTTTCCCAAGGACTTTTTTATATTCTGGTACATCTGCCTTGCTCTGTGATGCTTGAAATCATCCTCCGCTTCTCTTACCATGTTGTTGTAGTGTTTTCTCTTCTCTTGTCTTAGAGTTCGTTGTGTTTCCTTGCGGATTTTATAGTATCTCTCCTTTAGTGTAATATTGTCCATGTCTTGTAACTATGCCTTCCTCGCATTTTGCCTATCCAGTACTCTTTCTTGGCACTTTATATTAAACCAGATTTTGTTAGTTCGTTTTCTTTTACCTATAGTTTTGGAAGCTACATCTTGAATACTGTTTCTGAGGTGTCTCCATCTACTTTCCACGTCTTGCTGGTCACTATGTGTCAGTCTAGATTCCGATAGGTTAATTTCCATTTCTTTCCTAAAGTTTTCTTTTATTTTTTCTTCTGCCAGATTTTCTACATCGTACCTTTTAATTTCAACCCTATTTGTACTTTGTTTCTTTTTTAGCTTTATTTTCATTTGAGCTATGATTAACATATGATCTGTCTCACAATCTGCTCCCCTAAAAGTTCTAACATCTTTAATACCGTTTTGAAATCGTCTTTGGATGGCGACATGGTCAATCTGGTTCACTACTTTTCCATCTGGTGATATCCATGTCCCTAAATGAATGCGTTTGTGTTGGAATTTTGTGCTGCTTAATGTGAGACCATTTGCCATTGCAAAGTTTATGAGTCGCACACCATTCTCTGAACTTTCATCATGTAAGCTGTAATTCCCAATGGTTGGTTTGTAGATTTCTTCTTTTCCTACTTTGGCATTAAAGTCTCCTAACACTATTGTTACGTTATGTCTACTTATTGAATTATATGTCTGTTCCAGTTGACTATAAAATTCTTCTTTCACGTCATCTTCCTTATCTTCTGTGGGTGCATGAACATTTATAAGTGTAATATCAAACCACTGAGCCTGAACTGTAATACGTGATATACGGTTATTAATTGATTTGAATTCCTTTATTGTGTCAATTGCTGTTTTATGAATGCAAAAGCCCGTTCCAAATTCATGGCGCTGACCGCAGTCTCCATACATTATTGTCCCGTCTCCTATTTTCATTGATCCCGTTCCCTGCCATCTTATTTCTTGGAGCGCTACCAGTTGTACCTTGTATTTTCCTAGTTCGTTTATTAGTATTTGTGCGCTTCCTGGGTGGTATAGACTTCTGACATTCCACGAGCCAAAAGAGAAATCCTTGTAACTTTGCCAATTTCTGTTCCAGTAAATTCTGTCCTGTTTCCGAGGCATACCTTGAGTGTCCTGAGCGGCCATTGTTTTACATGAGTGGGTTGGTAGCCCTCTGCACAACCCCCAACCTGGAGGACCAGGAGTCTTGATTTTGGGGTACTCTACCCCTAGGGATTTGCCTTCACCATGGCTTAACGAGTCTTCCCTACCCGTGCTAGTTTTGGTCCACCCCGGGTGTTTTATTTCCCCGGTACCCCCCCATATCTGGAGAGCATTCCCCAATCCGCCACCCGGGGAGGCGCCCTATGGGGGACTAGCAACCCCACACGGGATGAAATATGGTCAAAGTTTTCTTAAATTTACTTTCGTCAAAAAATTAAGTTTTTTACGACATTAATGCATTTTTCTTTGTTTAGGATGGTTGCCTGAAGGTGTGTTCTCCCAGCAAAAAATTATTTACTTCCTTTTTAGTTAATTTGAGATGGAAAATTTTTGTTTAGACTCTACATGTCAGAGGATGCTATCATAATAAGCAATTCCGTTACGCCAGCCTTGGTGTAAATGGGGGCAATATGTTCATGATTCCTATTTAAATGTGATGCTTATATTAACATTGCAAAATATCTTCACTTAATCTTCTAAAATGAAGTTTTAATGCCAATTAATAAGATAATAACAGTTCGTTCCTGTCAGCATTAAAGTTTATTATTGCCAATGTATATTAACATTCAGAAAAACATTTTTCATTATCAGCTGACACAACTACAAAAGCAGATATAATATGACAAATTAAATAAGCCACATGTAACCTGAAGGAACAGATGTAAATCAAAAGAAGTCATATTGCAGAATATAAAATGTAGTTCACATTTCCCAGAAACTTGTGCAAAATATGCAATAAGTATCCACATTGTTGGGTTATCCCAATTTAAAGAAAATCTTCTATATTTCAATAGGAAGTTTGGTCTGAGCTTTAAGAAAAAACTTATTTCAAAAATCGGGTTAGGCGTGAGCTACAAGGAAAAAAAATTATATATTTCAGTAATGAGGCTAGGCGTGAGCTTTAAGAAAAAACTTAATTGCTACAATCATCCCCCTTTATATTTTCATTAGGTTGGATCCCAGTTAAAGAAAATACTACACACTACGCTGCAGTAAACAGTCGTGCACCTTCAAAAGTTCGAAGCTGACTGGGATGATTGTGTAGCTGGTGATGGAAAGGTAGCCTGAAAAGAAATTAAAATCTACATTAACATTACTGAAAACCTTTATTTCTAAATTATGGATTACTGAGTTTGTTGCTCCAATATTCGGTTTATTCGGTTAATGTTGGGGGAAAATGTTTATGTAACATGGCTTTTTTTATCCATTTCTATATCAAAATATTCAATTTTTCTGGTATGAATTTTGTTGTTTTGTACTGATTAAAAATGTTCATTATAACACTTGGGAGAAAAGTTTTACACATGCGCTAAAACCAGTCTTTGCCATAAAAGAACAGTGCACTAATGTTTAGCAGTTAATAATAAGTTCCAAGTAAGTGGCTCCACATTTGTATGTATTTACATCTTTATATTGTAATTAGCTACTTAGTCATAATATTTGTATGCCACACCTTTCAGAAACACTTTAGATAACTAATAATAAAAATATAGGCCTAGTTAAATGTTAAAATTTAGATGTCGTGTAATGAGAAATTTACTGTACATGCAAGGCATACTGGGCCAAAGAAATTAAATGCCATGATGTTAATAACCTAACATCTAAACTAGATTAGCAAACAGTCTGAACGTGAATACATTAATATGGGTGATAATCAATACCAGATGTAGTTTCTCTGCCTATATATATAGTCAGGACTGAGATTTTAAGCCAATGGAGAACTTGTGGCAACTGCCCATCAGGAAGTTTTGTTAACACAAGATATGAGCACTTTTACCCATCAGCAGTTATTCCATAATGTACTAATGACACTGCTTTGGAACAAGACGTGTTGTGAACTGTGTGTGAACATTCATATTTGCATGAGAAAGTCTTAAGCCAATGGAAATATGCAATGTTGCTTGCACCGATGTGAATATCCTGTACACACTTGTGTGTGTGTGTGTGTGTGTGTGTGTGTGTGTGTGTGTGTGTAAACACTTTGACTGATTTGCAGTGTATCGTTCAGTTGGCTTTCTGTGTAATGGAATTATTATCCACGCCAAGTTCAAGGTGTTGAGTGACTTCAGTTTTTTCAATAGCTATGTCTACAAATTATTCTGTTTGACAGTCACATCAAATCATAATTAAGTATTTCCTTTTTCTTTAATTATACTAACAGAGCTGCCTTCAGATAAAATAAGAATTATTTTAAAAATGGTGTCAGAAACTTGCATGCCATAGCCTTTGTCAATACTGGATGTGGGGTCAGTCTGGAGGCAGTTTTCAGTTGCAATTTCTTATTTCTTTTGTGTAGTGTTTCGGTCTTTACACCACCATTAGCACACAGTATTAAATTTATGCAAGTTAGCCAATAGCACTGTATGTCCAGCAGTGCTAGAAGTGCTCCCTCAAACTTAATGTTAAATAATAATTACTTTATTCCTTAATATGCCCTTTGGGGAAAAGAAAGTTGCTAGATAAATTTCAAAATGCCATACTTGCCTTTAGAAATGTAATACTTACCATTTCAGAAATTTCTACTGTCTTTACAAATTCCTTGCTTTGCTTTGAGTGTGGTCTTCGTGTTCCCCCTGGAAGACATCTGCGACTTGCCAACTTGTTTTTTCTTCTGCTTATTGCAGTGGGCTGAATGGGAATATAGTTACGATTTTTTCTAGATTTTTCTGTAACAAAAATGAGAATTCATACAATATTGAATTACTTATCTTGACCAAAATTTGCCAAATAAGATGCACGTGCAGGTAGCGTTTTAAGCTTCCTCAATCTTTCACACATGACTTCAAGGCCTTTCCTCATTTCCTCGGGGGATTTATTTGAAAAATCTATGAGACAAGCTTTTATCTCGTCTATTAAATCATTATTTCTTTTGTCTGGAAATGTCTCCATGTGAAGTGTCTCTGGCATCTCTTCTTGGCTTTCAGAGAGCAGTCCTGTATCGATTTGCTCCAGATGTTCCGAAGAATTTGAAGCCACTGCATTCTGAGAGCAATACAGAGGCTCTAGCCACCCTTCAGGAGGCTCCTCATTTGTAGCAATAAAATAATAGTCTACGTATACTGTCACTATCCGTCACCTCCCTTTAGTTTCTTGATGGTAAAACAGTTCTGCCCCAGTCTATATGTTTGCAGATCTTCCCTGTATTACCTCGGCAACAAGTGCAAACAAGAACAGCCATATTTACAATGTAATAATGATTCTCCCTTTCTTCACTGGGAACGAGCAGAGCATCCTCTTTGACGTGCCTGATTTTTGCTAGAATCTCCTGTGAAGGAGCCTTTATAGGCCCGCAGAAAGACATAGGACTTGCTTCATTAGCAGCATCAATAAGTCTCCTCTGATAATACAAATTCACCTTTTGTGAGAAAGTCCACCATCGGAACCACATTGAAGGCACGCACCCTCTCAAAAATCCTGTCCTTTAAAATTCTCATGAAGGCCTCACTCATATTATTTGTTGTGCCCTTCTATAAGCATACCTCACCGATGTGAAAGCGTCCACAGTTCTCTCCTATCCCAATACCCTTCCAAGTATTTCAATAAATTTTGATGGTTTTCACTGATGTTCGCTCTTGTTACATTAAAGTTTACCATTGCTTCACTTTTTGTTGGTGCAAACATTATTTTTTCAAAATCCTGGAAGAACTCGCACTCTTCTTGCATTGAGAAGCCAGCGCCACACTGCCTGCAGGACATGAAATATACACAACAAAGTTTTTGTGTTTGGGAAGCACCTTCTAATTGCATTTTGTTCTGACGGGCTGTCGCCAGGCAGAAACACACTTCGGGCCATTGATGGTTTCCCCCAAAAATATTTTCCCCCACTCTCTCTTTCAGCAACTCTAGTCCCATTTCTATAACTCTGCAGCTTTCTGAAGACATAATCAGAACTCCTAGTGGTAAACCTCCACATTCACTGTGAGTAAGTAAAACGAACTCTCTGCTGCTATCATGATCCAAAGAACCAGTGTAATCCATAAATACAAGTTTGGAAGCAGCTTTTACACGAGTATGGACTTTTTGCATCAGTGGTGAGCAAATGCTGAAAAACAGTTCTACAAATATTAACAGTAGCTAAATGTATATGCATAAAGTTTTCATCAGGCTACAAATTTGTAAGTGTACCATGCTATATAATCATGATCTTTCAGAATCAACTTGGCACACACAGCTCCAACTTTGCTGTTGTATTCCTAACTTCTGTTGCAACAGCTGCTTTCCTTCTTCGTTGAAGTCTGTTGGCCCATACTTTTTCTTACAAACTTTATTGAACAAATAGTGACAAAAGTTGTAATCAGGACACTTGCTTCTGTCTGCAAGGACTAAAGGGTAATCTGAACAATTCAGCTGAATTTCAATCTTTATTGACACGAGCAGTGGCTGGTGAATGACCTCTTCCAAACAGGGCGATTAATTTTTCTTTGACATCACTCAATGGTTGCCTAAATCTTAAAGCAGCAGCATTCTCAACACTGTGGTTACGACCCAACACCAAATTAACCTAAACACGGCATTTCCTTATAGAGCATTGCTTTCTCTACAGATTTACCTCTGTATCTATCATGTCACTGTCATTTTTGATGGACAGTTAGTGGTTTTTGTTGCCCTTTGCACTGAACCATGAACTTTTACATTGCGTGTATTGTGGTGACAGACCAGCCTTTGTTTGAAAACAACATACTTTCCTGATGCAGGTTCAGTGCACCTTATTGTATAACTTGTTTCTGTTACGTTTTCAAACTGTGCCAACCACTGACCAAACTCCTCCCTTGTTTAAACATCAACAAGGATGTTTAAAGATTTAATTTCTTGCACATTACAGTCATTTCTGTGCAGCTCCAACACACGTTTTCCACTGCAGGAGAATTTCCTGTTAAGAGAGAACAACATGTATTACTATCACTTCTTTACTTTTCTTCATTTAAATTATTTAAGAGTTTACCTCCCTACAGTAATATGCATTTGATATAAGAAGTGCGGCAGGTATGTAGACCACACCACAATTCATAATTACTATCAATAAGTACACATTTTACCTTGGGTAGGGAGGGGTAAAAACAAAACAATATTTAAACTTTCGAAATTTTGGGTGAAAAGCTTTTGTACTTGTCAGAATATGGTTAAAAATGTTTCATATTTACACAAACATTTCACTGAAAAAAGAAAAAATACTTGGGGGCATAAAACAAGACCTATTGACTAAATTGAAGAAAGTACTTACACAAGTGATAGGACAATAAAAGGATGAGGCAACATAAAAAGAATTCATATAATGGTCTGTTAGACATTTCTACGTAAAACAAATAAATGTAATATAAATTTTGAGGAAAGGGGTAGATTTTTATACAGAGGAAATATTAACTATGTCCATTAATGTTACATACAGTATTTAAACCACGTTTTGGCCTTAACAAATTTGTTTAGACACTTCAGTCTGATAGTTCCAATTCCAAATCTTAAGGGAAATGTTTTTAAGGGAAAGACAAATGGGCATGTTGGTGTGCTCCTACAGATTATTTAAAATTTTTAAAGTTTCTGGGTGATTAGAGCTGGGTGTTTGGTAAAATTTGAAAACCAGTCCTCACTGGCAAAACTGCTTTTCACTGGTAAATATGCTTTCTGTAGTACTGAGCTGAACAAACTCAGCAACAATCTGTTTTACCTTGAATGAAGTTACGGGATGGCCCATGTAGCCAAGCAAGTATACACATATTTACTGAGAACAGTTCTTTGTGTTTTCAGAACTTTTTAGCATTACTCTGAGATTCCAATGGTATGTTTAAATTACAGTTGAGTAACAGCTTTTATTTACACCTGGTGTTAATTTTGAACTACCAAAGCATACCCTCTTTTTCTCTTTAAGGTTGCAGTCTAATGTAATTTCTAGGCATTCAACACTACTGATAGTCTGATTTCCAAATTGAAATACAGCGAGTAAACAAACTAGTTACTAATTGCTTTTAAAAAAGCAAACACTATTTGTGATGAAACTGAACTTAGGAAGCAGTCAGCTGCTCAAGATATGATTGCCTTCTGTTTACTCCACTTTTCCTCCACCTTTCCAAACAATGGAAAAAACAGCTCACAGTTTAGCATACAAATGTGTTTTATAATCCCAGTATACAATTTTAATAAGTTTTAGCTGATTCTGAAACTTTTTACACATATACATTTTCACATATATGTGAAACATAAGGAAAAAATGGCCTACGAAAAAAGCTTTCTTTTAAAGGATCATTAAGTCTATGTTACTAACAAGAAACAACATAAAAACCAAATTTGTACAGAAACATGTATTAAATGATAATTTTCCAGTACTGGTAAATGAAAATAGCTATCAAAATATGGTATACCGCTGTTTTATATGACGATTTGCGCGTGCTGTTTCATACAGTTACTAAATCTCCTGCTTACTATCACACCATTTAAATTACTGGGGTCCACAGCAATATTTTTAAAGGAGGATTTCTGATCAGGTAAACAAGTTGGCTGTACCTCCACCTTACTTCCTTCCATAATTTACTCTAATTATGGTTATTTTTAGCCGATTCTGCTTATCTCATTTTTACCCTACCAATACCCTATCTTTCATGTTTTATTTGATCCCCGTAAGTCTATAATCTGAAGTAGCCGACATTACCAAGTTACCAATAACAACTGGCAAGTGAACAGTCTGGATTGATAGCTTCAAAAAGCAAACAGAGAATACAATCCACTTCAGAAATAGTAACAAATAGTATTAACTATTTCACTCTTCCTTTCATTCGCCGACAGCATTATAATTGAAAGCAATGAATTTTAACGCCTAAAAAAAGACATTGCAACACCAGACAGAGATACAATTGTACCTCTTGGCCACCATAATTTTACATATATTAGGAATCCATTTGTGCACTTAACTCATTTTTTCAGAAAATGTCACTTATACCCCTTGGCTTCTCACCTCCTCATATGTTGCTTGTGTCCTAATAACTGAATTATAATATCTAATCTTTGCTTGTGTGGATATTGATTTCTTATTGTAGTAGTTTGGTGTTAATTTATATGCAAATTCTAACTTTATTTCTTTGTGTTAACCAGTCCATTGACTTGGATCCACTTCCCAAGGTATGTGAATTTATCAACTCTTTTTAATTTTTCCATATTTTGTTTTCATAAACTTTTCTGCATTATGTTTGTGTTCTATATACTCAGATTTTTCATAGGATATCTTTAGCTCAGTCTTTTCAGCAGTCTCATGTAACAGATCACGCATGACTGTTGCGTCTGTTCGGTTTTCAATTATCAATGCCGTATCATCCACAAAGGCTAAACATTCCATTTCAGATTTTTCCTTTCCTTGGCCCATGCTTATACCCTTTGTGCCTCTGCTTTTTAATGTGTTTTCCCGTGTTTTTACTATTTTATCTAAAACCAAGTTCAAGAGAATTGGGGACAGTCCATCTCCTTCTCGAACTCCTATTTTGATTTTGAATGGTTCAGAAATCCTTGATGTTGTATACTTGAGCGTTTGTTCAAAAAGTCTTCTGGTGTTTTCATCTACCCCTGATTCTTAAAGTATCTGGAATAGTGTTGAGTCGTAGGCCTTCTTGAAGTCTACGAAAGTAACTACTGTGTTTTTATTTTCAGTAGCTCTCACCCTCAAAACTGTTTTTAATTTAAGAATATGTTCGGCACATGATCTCCCTTCCCTAAATCCTGCGTGATAATCTACTGTAGTAGATCCTGCGTGTTCCTCTATTCGTATTTAAAAGTGCTTTAGACAGAATTTTGTATCTTATTGGTAACAAGACATACCCCTGTAGTTTTGTCTTGTTTTATCCCCTTTTTTATGGAGAGGATGGATCAATGTTTCCAGTCACTGGGTATGATTCCTTAGGTTTCTCTGATGGACAGATAAGTTCATGGTTGTCAGGGGAGGCACTATCACTCCAGCTCTCGTGCCATTTAGTATCCATGCTGAAGTTGGCAACTGGCAGTTACTGTGCCAGTCTTAAAGGGGGTTTTTGGAGTGGAGTCGTATTCTTTCCAAAGTTAGGACATCTTCTTGGATAGGAAATAGGGGGTTATTCATTATTTTGTCTATTCCTTCATCAGAGCTTCCTGTCTTCGCAGGGAGGGTGGAGCTATATGACTAAGTGTTGGAAGCCAATATAGTGAGGTAGTCTTTATGCATCCAGTTATGGTTCTCCTAGCAGCGTTCAGCTGGGTGTCCACCGTGTTTACATGCTTGCTGATTAACCACGCTGGTGCACAGTACTCGGCTGCAGAGTACACTAAGGCGAGTGCAGAGGTTCGTAGTGTGTCTGCTGCTGCTCCCCAGTTAGTGCTGCAGATTCTCCGAATGAGGCTGTTCAGTGAGCTTATTATATTGGATACATTTTCCAGGTGTCTTTTGAAGGATAATGTCCTATCTAGAGTGACCCTCAGGTACTTTGGATGTAGGTGATATAGCAGTTGACTGTTATTCATATGAACCTTCAGCTCATATCCCGCCATTCTGTTGTTCGAATGAAAACAGTTGACTTCAGCCTTGGTGGGATTTGGTATTAGCCTCCATTAGGTGAAATACTCGCGCATTTTGTTTAGGTCAGTTGTGAGGATGTTTTCAGTGTCTTCAAACTGCTTGCTTTGGATAGCTAAGGCCATATCATGAGCATACCTGAACTTCCTTGAGATGATTTCAGGCAGGTCAGAGATGTAAAGATTAAAGAGCATTGGTGCTAAAACTGATCCTTGAGGCATTCCATTGTTCAGTTTCTTCTGTTTGCTTATGTCATTATCCTGTATCTCCTGGAAGTATCTATCCGAAAGCATGTTGTTAAGTCTGTGTCATATGGCAGGGGATTACTTTTATCAGTTTGTGTAGAAGTCCTTCCTTCCATACTGTGCCATAGGCAGCTGTTAGGTCTATGAAAGCTACCACAGTCTTTTTGTTTTTGAAAACCTGCTTCTATATATGTTGTTAGACTTAGAACCTGGTCTGTGCAGCTCCTACTGGGTCTGAAACCTGCCTGCTCTGGCAGGATGACTTCTAGGATTCGTGGACCCAGCCTGTTGAGGAGTAGCCCTTCCAGAAGTTTGTTGCAGCAGCTGAGAAGAGTGAGAGGGCGGTAACTTTCGGCTTTATCTGATGGTTTGTTTGGTTTCAGCACAACAATTATTTTAGTAATTTTAAAAGCTTTTGGCAGGCAGCCCGATGTTAGTATGCATGAGTAAAACTTGGTCAGCCATTTCTTCGTTTCCTACCCACATCGAGTCAGGAATTCAGGGTGCATTTGAGATGGTTGCCGCCAGCGTCAGTTGCAGTTTCAGGCGATTCCAGCTCAAACCACCACATTGTGATGTTTATTTTCCACTACCGCGTTGTTGTCGATTCCACAGTCCAGCTGATCCACCTCTGCGTTGCAAATGTTTTGAGTGAAATGCGCAGTCGATGCGCTGCTGTTTACATGTCTATTGTACCACCATTGAGTTATTTAGTTCTTGGGGGTTTGTAAAATTCCTGGATTCTTGTCTCGTCACTGTGCAGCCTATGAAAAGGATTGCGGAAGACTCCCAAATAAATTCCAAAGCACAGTGTAGTTTTAATACCAATATATTTCCAGGACCCTGGTGTCCAAGCCTGGTGAACTGTACCGGTTACATCACATGTACAAAAAAAGTTGACATCAAACGACAGAGTTCACGCCACAGAAGTCAACAAATGAGTGACCCTACAATACATGTGATCGCAACCATAGCCAAAAAACTAGTGCCCCAAAAGGCGCCTGTGTGACCTCTATTTAGACTTTTGTTAACAGTTACACACAATAAAAATTACAGTTTTATGTAAAATCACAATTAGAAGTTAAACGGAATATGAGATACACATTGCTAAAAATTTATAATCTCAGTGCTGAACAAGGTGAACCTATTTTCAACTTAGTTATGAGTTAATATAACTATTTCTGACCAATTATGTTACAGGTAACAATTACGTTTCTAAAATGAACAACAAACCGCCTTCAGTCACAAGTTGCGTTTATTTACTGCACTATGCATTTCGAGCCCTGGAGGCTCATCTTCAGGTGCATTTTAGTGATTTACATCAGGTTTTTTAGTTGTTTGCCTGTTGATATTACATTTTTGTGTTACAACATGGTATATTATAGATATAAGTTTAACAGTGTTAATAATATGAAACTGACTTACAGTTCAACATTGTACGATGTCTGCTTCTGTTGTGCAGTTCGTATACACAATACATATCTTTAATTTTGCAGTACATACTGGGATATATACACACACTTTTTCACACATTGTAGTAGCTGAACGTAAACATGCCAAAGATTCTCGTCCAAACACTGAAAAACAATGGATAAAATTACATTTCTAAATTTGTTTATAACAAATCAACTAGTGCTGAATTTTAGTGCGAACATATATCGGAGAGTCAATTAATGTGCTTTATTTATATGTTCTATTCAATTTGCTGTAATGATTTTATAATTAAGTTTACTGGTACATCCTGTCCATGTGCTCGATTTCTTTAGATTAGTTTCAGTATTCATTTCACATTTATATTGTTTCTCACATAAGAACAATGTTAAATGCTTTTGGCACATTCAAAATACACTAGAAGCTGCTCTCAGTGATATTAAAACGGGTAAGGTGCCGGTTATGATGCAATGTGAAATATTACTATATCTCATTGCTACCTATCAGAACCACTCGGAGAGCATTAAAGATAAACACCAGTCCTAATTGTCCAATGTGAATAACTAAATAACTGTTGATCGTGTTAGGACAGCAACCAGCCACAAATTTACTTTGAGTTCCTTTATTCAAAGGAAACCGTTACCGGTTTCGAATCGTTGCGATTCATCATCAGACGGTTTACACGCTTTCTTTCTACATTTGGTGTGTTTTTACAGATTAATTGTCGTGAAACGTCGGTTTCGAGTGATTGTTTCTATAACGTTCATCCAATCGATGTAAATGCATTCCCACTGCATCCTCGTTGTTGCACACGTAATAGTTCTCACTGTACACTTTAAATTTGTCACTGAGTTCATTCCAACCACGCACCACATGTTTTGGTACATACAAAGAGCTTACAAACATATGGGTGTCACAGATGCTACGATATATCGTAACTTTTGACGATGATGTCCCATGTTTGGAGAGAATCATATATTCTTTTACAAAACTGTAATGTCTTTTACACTAGTGTAGAGTGATAGAATTTTTTTTTTTTAATATATATGTATAAATCTGTTATTGCTAATTTAATTATAAAGTTTTTTATATATATTTAGAGCTGTATAGGTAAAATAGTACATTATTTTATTACATTTGGCAGCATGAGAATTACAGTAACAATAAATTTTCTACTTGATCTGCAGACAGGTGTATTAATATTATTTTTTGCTGTTTCAAATGCAGTCATTTCGACATAAAGAACAAAATGTAAAGTGACCTGTTTTCAAATTACATATATAAATAACCACTGTGATATATAAAACAACGCTGTCATGATAACTGTAAATGTTTAATGTGTAATATAGCATTTGTGGAAGGTAGAATTGGCCAGATAAAACAATCTATTTCAGTATACATATAATTCGAAAACGATGATTTGCTGAAACCAATTGTGAAGCTCCGAGAGTACTCAGTTTCTTGAGGTGAGGTGTTGTTCACTATATGTTTCTGTATTCCCTTCTTGCCTTTTGTGTGTGGTGTTTGTCTCGTGGTGCTCTAGATAGTGATAAAATTCGACTTGCTATCTGATCTGGTAGCACTGTAAGAGCTACTTTGATTGGTGGTTTACTTCCCCCCAGCTTCTTTAATAAGCTCCAAGCTTTTCTGCTTGACTTCTTAAAATCCATTTCAACAGTCTTCTTAATCCATCCATTTCTTGGAGCCTCATCCAGTGTCTGTAGCCGTTCATCGGCTACGTCTGTATCACCATGTTTTACATATGTTTCAAAAAGGTTCTCACGAGCTTTGTTCCAGCCCGGAATGTATTCCTTGCGGTACCTACGTGGGACACACTTTTTTGCTGTTGCAATCACTACATCTACCAATCTGTTGTAATTTTTAGGTGTTGCTGGGATCCATCTTACGACCTTGTCAAGTTCTTGGGAGAACAGTTCCCAGTTTGCCTTTTGGAAATTCCATCTAGGTCTTGGTATGGATCGGATCACCGGGATTTGTATGCCTATTTCATATATGAGTGGACGATGTTGACTGCGTGGGAAATTTGGTAGGATCGTTCTGGATATGCTAATTGGTTGGCCACTGTGATTCTGGGTGGAGAAACATAGATCTGAATTTGAGTCTCTAACCCATGCTGCTGATCTGAAAGTTCCCTTATCTTTGAATTGAATACGAGACTTAAACTGTTTTCTTCCATCCAGTCTGTGAGTGCAACTCCATTCTGGTCACTGATGTATTTCCACATTGTATGGTGACTATTGAAATCTCCCAAGTACAGAGCCGGATGGGGGAGTGGGGGTAGTACCTCTGGAGGCCACTGGACGAGTGGAGGTTTGTAAAAATTATTTATTGAAACTATTTCCACTTCCAGTGACAGTGTGGATTCCACTGCCAATGCCAGAGTGCAATTCTTGGACATTTTCTATGTTGCTGCGGATATAAGTAGCACAGCTATGTGACTGATAGTATGTCGCACCTAGTATCTCATATCCTGGTATTCTGCCTCTTGCCTTAAGATCGACTGCACTAGTTACATGAGTCTCTTGTATAGCAATATCAATGTTCCTCTCACGGAGAATTCGAGACAGTTTCGCATTTTTATCTGCTTAGTCCTTCAATATTTAGTTGGAAAATTCGGAGGCTAGGTCCGATATTTCTTGTCATTCAGCTCCTGCAGGAGCCACTATCTGACAGGCTGGCTTCCATGTGCACAAGGCCAGAAGATCCTCTAGAGAAGATAAGTCTGGTGCACGCATGGACTTCTTCCATGGACACGATCTAGTTTACACCCATGTTATGTTCAATACAAAAATTGCTATTACGCTACATAACAGTTTCTGGTCAGCTATATTATTTCTCATTACCAAAATTCTTATTTTATGTGTACATAACAGATCAGATAACTAGCAAGCTTAGTGAAATATTGCTTTTACTCATGTCTATTATTCACTGTCAGGCCCTTTGCTGTGTACTGAAGGCCAGTTGTAGAGAGCTCTGTAAAAGAATAGGTTCTCTTCAGGGATATACGGCTCCAATTTCTTGAGGTCAGCTATTTTAGTCGTACACATTTTTCGTATGCTGCAGCCGTCCGGTAGAGTTAATGTTGTTTTTTAAATCAAGAAGTAAACGAAAAATGAGTCACCAGGCTTCCATTGTATGGTTTTGCAATGACGTTCCCACTACAGTCACTGTTATATTCAAATTCCATGAATTCAGAAACGGTGAAGGATTGTTTCTCATTCCTTGTGAGCACTTTGCTGTTCATTGTTTCCAACGACAAGGCATTGCATTTGTAAAATTTAGGCCACAATTGCGTGAAAGCCAGTACAAACTCTGTTGGAAACAACTTCAACCCGGTATTTGTTAAAGGTACTTGTAGCAACAATAAGTTCTACAAAGTGCATGATGCTATAAATCCTATCGACAGCTCGAATTTTTGTCTTAATCACTGCAAAGTCTCTGTCAAAGGGTAAGAATGAATGGCCTCTGACCGGGAAATAACGATAAATTCTGAGTACACGCTGAGATGCTGCAACTTCCATGAGGAACCTGAACATACTATTATTATTATTATTCTGCCCTGGGCAGCCATCTGAAAATATATGCAGGTATTTTATGTTTGGTGGCAACTCGTTTCGTATGTAATCCAGCAGAAATGTGCAGACTTCATCGGGACCCTTCTTTGCTACACCTTCGTGATAAATGTAGAATGTTGCATATACTGTCTTCAGGTTGTCAGTATTGAATGCATTAACGTTGAGTTGCCGAAGGTAGATAACTTCCTGAACTAGAATGGTAGGAAGGGACAGATTTTGCATAAAATCTATGGCAATACCTGCAACATCCTCGTTTTTTTGACAAAATACTTGTACTTCACGAATATGAGCAGAAAACTTTGCAGCTCTGCATTTATGAACCATCATTTCTGCAGCGGCAACCCTCTTAGCCTTTTCATTCAGAGTTTTGTTTCATAATTTATTTTGAAGCGCTTCACAAGTACCACATGTCAACTTGTGGTCGACCAAATGTAAGTGAAAAACATTCTTTGAATATTTTTTAATAAAATTCGTACTTAATATTACTTGCTTGGGATGTCTTAATCTGAACTGCTCATGCATGATTTTGACATTAAGTTGGCTATTTAAATAACGCTGTTCTCTTGTGCCATAGTGAGTAATTTTTTGGGGATACAAATTTATGTGATCAATTATCAAACTTATTTCTACACTGCTGATTTGATTCCCGATACATTTTTACCCCTCTGATCACTAAGCGACTTTCCACAAGCAAGCAGATTGCTTAATATAGATTGAAAAGGGACTCTCGCTGGGGGTATATTATGGCAGAAGTTGCCTTCATTAAAAGTTATGTTTGTGGGGAAATTATCTATTCTTAGTTATAAGTATGTTTAGGGATATTTTACTTTCTTTAACGATAAGGAAGAATTTTGCAATTAGTTTACACTGCTTTTCTGTCCTAGGTTCTCAGAAACCGCCTCCATCTGTATTACAGCCCTTTATGGGTGTAGATATTAAACATGTTGGCCCACGGCCAGTAGGAACCGACGAGACTGCCGGCAATTATGGCAGTGTCTAACAGTATTTACACCCTGATTAGTAATAATGCACAACTTACTTTTTTGCCACTAGTAATGTTCCCGCTGCTTTAATACTAAAACACACAAGACACGATAGACAAGAGCTCAAACTTGCACCTAGTGCACATATTCAATACTAGCATGCAATGGGATGAGGACAGAGGTCGGCTTGGCATTAGACGATAAAGCTTTCTTCTATACTCCTATTGTGTACCGTATAGCATCTTCAGCTAGAATTTAACCAATATCAAAGGATACTGCTTGTGCACTTGGTGGCTATGACCACATGGGTTCAAAGTGGCTTTCCACATGCTTACAAGATTTTAATCAAACGGTTGAAACTGTGTAAATGCCTCTACTGTGAGGCGGTAGCAGTTTATTTAAATAATCTATTGCTTCTACTAGTGTTTCTCTATAGGCGAGCGTAGCTGCCTTGTTACTAGTTCGTCACACATGGAGCAAGTGGCCCCTATTTGTAATACACAGAAAACACACATTAAAAATCAATAAACCCTTCCAAAATTCCTAACACACACACAAATAAATTGAAAGTCACACAGTTTGTTACCTAACTCTATCGTATAGATGGACAATTTCACTATTCAAGCCTAAGATTTCCTACCAAGTGGCGTGAACGCAAAGACATACATATATCAATCTCAATACACAAAAATCATACAACAGAAAATAATCAAAATAACGATGAGCGGCATCATTGGTTTCCCTATTCAACACTGAGCTGAAAAAGAGTGGGTTAGTCACAAATATCTATTATTCCAATACCTTTTTCCATTACCAATCGAGACGGACATGCTGAAGGCACATCCACTCGCTTGCCCTTTCTCCGAAGAACAGCCACTTACCATGGTGGAGCTCCTGAGACCCTCTCGTGTTCGGTGGAGGGGGTAGCCTAACCAACCTCTCCCAACTAAACCCTAAGTCCTCACATTCTCTTTGACAAAGTTTTGCCTGTGGTTCTGCCACTTCAGCTTAAGGAAATAGTCAGCACTACTACAGTCTACCAAGAGTTTTCTACTTCTAAACTAATGGCTGACATCGCTTCAGGAAAGATGGGAATAGGTTGTAAAGGATATTTCACGTGCGTGAACATATTAACATTAAATAAATATTTTACAACATAATAAATCAATGTTCCATCCTGTGTCATGGGAGTTTTGTGGGCCACGTTGAGAGAGAGAGAGAGAGAGAGAGAGAGAGAAATGGCAAGTGGCTGCACCCGTGAATATCTATCAGTGATGCTGTCCTTTTCCTGAAGGTACGATTGCAAAACATCGTATTTAATCATGGAACGGTACATACAGCACCGTTTCGAGATGACTCCACCAAAGTTCATCTAGTTAGAATTTCATCTTTACAAAATGAACGACATAATAATGAGCTGAAAAATGCTCCTGTTGGACCACAATAAAGGCAAATATGATCGTGTTTAAAAGACTGACTGAAAAGTGGGGAACCAGCTGTCTGAGTCCTAATTCCCCCTTCCTCACCAAAAATCCTGGAAGCTTCACAGGACGAGTGACCATGTTATGTAAGAAATTTAACAAGTAAAATTTCAGGTTTGTTGAGTCAAAAATTCAATAAATAGCAGATTTTGTATAAGAACTTTAGAAATACTGTTAAAAGTGTACTTTCGTGAATGAGATCCACCAAATACAAATAATTAGTTTCATATGACATATATGACGAAACTCCAGAATCAGCAAGTTAACTTAAATTATTGATGCTGGTAAACTGTGTGCTGTATTTACACATACCGTTTTGAAACAACAATATTTTTAAGGCCCACAGCAAATCTCAGAATTTTTCACACAGAACATGGCGGTAAATTTTTTATCATCCAACTTTTCGAATATCTTGACACCCTCTGTGGTGACGCTCGTGTTTCCAACTACAAATAAATATTCGTAACCGTGAACTTTTTGACTGAAATGGACTGGCTATGCACGTAGTACATAGGCATGTTTAAATGTTTTTTCATTTTATTTATTTTTTGTTTTTGCTGTTGTTAAACATTGCAGTAGCAAATTGATAACCTTTTTTCTTATCGATCGTAGTTTCTTATTCAATTTTTTGTAAAAAGGCTATAGATTTTAAACAAGTTTTTAAATCTCAAGATTCTTCGTATGTTTTCGTAATGTCTTTTAATCTTTTGTCAAGATCTATGTACCTTTTCTCTATTTTTTTTGAAGAGGTAGGCCAGTGGAACCTTTTCTAATTTCAAAAATAGCATTCACTTCCTCCTCCTTCAGCGTTTGAATCTGAAAGTACATATTTGGATGTTTCTGATTTATTGAGGAGTTCAGTTTTCTATGCCAACCTTCAACAGCATTCTCCGTTCTGTGTCGTTTGTTAAAAACATTCCACATCTCAATAGGTATATTAGGATTTTCCATCCACTGATCAACCATATAGGCAGAAAATGCTGTGATCTTCTGTCCACTGGGCATTTGTTTCATTATTAAAATCCACGCTTCATTGACAGTGTTAAGTGGAAGATGTGCCACTGCAGCACACATGCGACAAAACAATCGGACTTCCTCCCTATCCCTGTAGTCTTCCGTTAATCCCAGTTCCTATATCTTCTTCCACAGACACTGGTTAAAGTGAAAATTACAACTGGAAAGTTGTTTCTGGGAACACTGAATTCATTGTTTCAATTGTAGCCATTTCAAAATCTAGCACTGCAGTTTTTGGTGATGACCCAGCCATCTTAGATTTCAATCCAGAAAAGTCTTTCATATGAATTTTGACTTTTGTCTGGCAGAAAAGCAAATAAAACAGGAAATGATTTAGTTGCCTCCTCTGTACTTCAGATGTCGACATGGATTGTGTACAATTGCTTTTACTGTTTCGAACAGCTGTCAAATGTCCCATCCATAAGCACAGTTCAATTGTCACGAAGGACTTTCTCTGCTGCTTCACAAGCAAATACTAGAAGTCTCTTGCCTGGAACAGAACCATCATCAATATTCAAAAATCTATGGCCTGTTAATTTCAAAACGTTGTCGCTCAAGTGAATTTCCGAACTAGAGCCAGGGTTCTGGGTTGTCCCAATAGCTCCTCTTCTCGCCTTACACAATTGAGTCCTGGAGCTGTCATAATTTGGAATATATGCCACAGATTCTAATCCTTTATCTTTCAGATCTTGAAATTCCTGCTTAAAAATTTGGGCTTCAGGCACTGTCTTCTCTTCGCGAACTCTTTCTCAGCAATTATGTAGTCTTTCCTTTATCTCCACATCTGTTTTGTCAGGTGAACAAGAATGTTGCTGTTCTGCCCGAGGAGCAGGTAGTTTAGGATGATTAGGATGGCCCGGGCGTGGTTAAGCCCGACACAAAGGGAGCAGGTATTGGGCACGATTTTCGTAGATTCAGGAAACCCCACATAGCCCTTTGGTGTAGCCCACTTCCCAAACCGGAGAAATCCGGGATGCTGAGGGACTGGCACAGGGTGTGTCGCAAATGCTGCGCCACTACCTGCTGCCACTTGTTGTGAATGAGCGCTCGGCATGAGCTGACCCGGGCAGCTGCCGAGGGACTTTCACATTCTTCCAGTGCAGCCAAGTTACATTATTTCAGAATTTTTTTGGACACCGAAGAGTTACGCATAAGACCTTTCTCTTTGGAATTTTTGTTCTGATTAATTTTACGTAGGGCATAATTCTCGCTCAACCTCATACTAAATGATTGAAGCGATTTCACAGCTCTACAATAACTTTAATATTTGAGATATTTTCACAATGCTTTGCACACACAAACAAAAACTCAAAGTTTTTTTAGGCATTCACAAATGTTCGATATGTGCCCCTTTAGTGATTCGGCAGACATCAAGCCGATAATGAAGTTCCTCCCACACTCGGCACAGCATGTCCCCATCAATGATTTCGAAAGCATCGTTGATGCGAGCTCGCAGTTCTGGCACGTTTCTTGGTAGAGGAGGTTTAAACACTGAATCTTTCACATAACCCCACAGAAAGAAATCGCAAGGGGTTAAGTCGGGAGAGCGTGGAGGCCATGACATGAATTGCTGATCATGATCTCCACTACGACCGATCCATCGGTTTTCCCATCTCCTGTTTAAGAAATGCCGAACATCATTATGGAAGTGCGGTGGAGCACCATCCTGTTGAAAGATGAAGTCGGCGCTGTCGGTCCCCAGTTGTGGCATGAGCCAATTTTCCAGCCTGTCCAGATACACGTGTCTTGTAACCTTTTTTTCGCAGAAGAAAAAGGGGCTGTAAACTTTAAACCGTGAGATTGCACCAAACACGTTAACCTTTGGTGAATTGCGAATTTGCTGCACGAATGTGTGAGGATTCTCTACCGCCCAGATTCGCACATTGTCTGTTCACTTCACCATTAAGAAAAAATGTTGCTTCATCACTGAAAACAATTTTCGCACTGAACGTATCCCCTTCCATGAGTTGTTGCAACCGCGCCAAAAATTCAAAGCATTTGACTTTGTCATCGGGTGTCAGGGCTTGTAGCAATTGTAAACGGTAAGGCTTCTGCTTTAGCCTTTTCCGTAAGATTTTCCAAACCGTTGGCTGTGGTACGTTTAGCTCGCTGCTTGCTTTATTCGTCGACTTCCGCGGGCTACCGCACGCGTTCAACCATTTCTTCGCTCACTGCAGGCCGACCCGTTGATTTCCCTTTACGGAGGCATCCAGAAGCTTTAAACTGCGCATACCATCGCCGAATGGAGTTAGCAGTTGGTGGATCTTTGTTGAACTTCGTCCTGAAGTGTCGTTGCACTGTTATGACTGATGTGTGTGCATTTCAAGCACGGCATACGCTTTCTCGGCTCCTGTCGCCATTTTGTCTCACTGCGCTCTCGAGCGCTCAGGCGGCAGAAACCTGAAGTGCGGCTTCAGCCGAACAAAACTTTGAGTTTTTCTACGTATCTGTAGTTTGTCGTGACCATATGTCAATGAATCAAGCTACAGTGAATTTATAAAATCGCTTCAATCATTTGTAATAGCCCTGTACAGGATTAGCCAGTGAAATGGGAAGATTTAAATAAGTAACTAATGCTTTAAGAAAATTTATTTTTTTAATTTAATGGTTATAAATATAAAGTATAAAGGTAGCCATTTACTGTATAATAAGTGAAAAAATTATTTTTTGAATAAAACACCTGTCAAATGCTATCCATTGGAATCTCTGCATTTCTGCAGCCGGGACTGGAAGTTTCCCATGACATTTCGTAGCATATTGACTGGTATTCCTTCAATTTCGTCCTGAATTCGTTCTTTAAGGGCTGGGATAGTTCTTAGTGCTTAGATACCTCCATGTAATCAAATTTCACAAGTGTCCACTATTTCCTGCAAAACCATATATGCACGTAAGAAACTTATTTAAGATGAAAATTATTCTTGTTCATAAACACCTATTCTGATTATGAGCAGTTTAAGAATGTACTGTGTTGTCGTGTGTAACTTGCCAGCAACCATGTCTAATCACAAGTACCATTGGCATTCAAAAATATTAGTTTTTGTGTATTTGATAGCTTGCACGGGTTCTTCTGTCGTTTATTAAATGTCCACTTTTAGAGAACACCCTATGACAAGGCACAGAACTTGTAACAACATTGAATCTCTCTTGCACTACTTTTGCAATAGTTGGGTAAATGAACTGATTTTGTCTCCACCATGCCAGGAGATCATTTCTACTGATGACTGGGCTGTCAACATGTCTTTGGACCTCCAGAATAGTATGACTGTACTGTCCCCTGTGGCTGTGTGTATTCCACCAACTCATCAAATATGCCCCACACAGAGAAGACTCAGTTGCCAAATTATTTGGCTCAACAGGTTGTTGTGAAGGCTGAATACCTTTTGGCCTACATTTTTCAGGTTTCGGGGCAACAATATTAACTGTTTCTTTCTGTTGTCTGCTGCTGTCTGGTTCTGAAATGCCAGCAATTTGAATCGTTGATCCAGCAGAGTAGCAAGGGCAATGGATTTGTTCTGCTCAAGATTCTGAAACAGGTTAGTAAGTCCCTCTTTCAATGCATCAACAGCTTTCATCGAAACTTCATGTAACATTTTTGCAATTTCATCACACACCGCCTGAAGGCCATGTCAGAACTATAACCAGAAAATTGAGACAGATATATTGAAAACTACACAACACATAATAAAAGTAAACAATAAAATGGCACTGAACTTACGTTAGCCAAATAAAGTAAATTATTAACTTATCAAGCTGCCAGTTGGGTAGTTCTCTGCACTGAGCTGCCTTGAGACCTGCTTGTACGGTTTCAAAATTAGTTCAGAGCAGATTTCCCACATCTTTTAACAGTGATGGACTTTCTGTTGGCCTGTTACAAAGGACAACTGTAATTTTTACTACCTCTGGTAATTCAACAATATGTTCCAACATAAACAGGGTAGAATTCCATCTTGTGAGCAAGTCCTGTATCAATTTCTTAATGTTTACTGTGCCTCTGTTCTGTCGGCATGTTAAGAGCCGCTCCGTTGTGCTGCTGCTGCAGCAGCTGCTGCTTCTTAAAAAACAAAAACAAAAAAAAAAGTTTCTTCACTTTCTTGTCGACTTCCTGAACGTTTTCAATGCATCTTGCACAACTAAATTAAGTGTGTGGGCATAATAACCAAAATGTTCCCACTTTAGAATAGTGGAAACTGCATTTTTCATATTTGGTGCATTCTCTGTGACCAGCATTAAAATTGTGCCACCAAGACTAAATATAATCTGTAATTTTAACCAAAGCTGTGGGCAAATTTGGGCTTCTATGGGCACCACTGAAATGACTGCAGTTCAGCAGTACTGACTGTAATTGGAAGTGTTCAGTTATGAAGTGTCCAGTCACAACCATATAACTTTCATTGCAAGCTGATGTCCAACAACCTGTTGTTAAACAGTTCGTCTTTATACCTTGCAGATTTTGTTTTACTGTCTCAGAATATAACAAAGTTGTAACTAAAATGAGCAGAGACTGGTCCAGGGCCAATCATTTATCTATAAATAAAACAAAAACTGAAGTAGTTTACTTCATCTAAAGACATTTAAACAAGACACAAAATGTGTTAAATTACTGGAATTCCATTTACATCAAAAACTCGCATGGGATAAGCATACAAATTATCTGTGTGGCAAACTTTCTAGACACTCTTCCTACCACACAAGAAGACACATTATTAGTAACCATTTATTAATTTCTGCATATTTTGCTTTCTTTCATTCACAGTTGCAGAATGGAGTGCTATTTTGGGGTAACTCAGTGGGTTCAAGTACCATCTTAAAGTGGCAGAAGAAAGCAGATGTATATTATGTCTAGCACCAAGACAAAGCTGCGAAAAGCACTTCAAAGAACTCAAGACGACTCTGCCTAGAATGTACAGGATTAGCCAGTGGAACGGGAAGATTCAAATAAGTAACTAATTCTTTAAGGCGGGACGTACACAAAACTACAGTACTTTGAAAAGCATTTTATAAAAATATAATTATTTGAGATAACACTGGGCAACAAAAAAAATAATTTTTAATGTTTCTAGCACTTCATGAGGCAATTCCTACTAATTTTGGGTTGAGAAAAACAAATATGACAATTTTTTTTTTATTAGCGCTAGTTTCTGTGATACAATGTGGAAGTATTACATATTAATGGATTCTCCACAGTTAGGAGGGAAAAAGTGTTGGTGGGAGCGGAGAAAATGGATCTTAAGGGACATGTTGCATCCAAGGGTACAGTATTTTTGCAGGAGCACTGTCACCAAATGATTGTAGTTGTCATATCTTTTGTTGCCTAAAAATCCATGAACATCACCCTTGAAAGCTTCCCAGGCTTCCTTTTCTTTCCCCTCCAAAACTGTTCAAATGCAGGATCCTTACAAGTTCTCATATTTGTGGTCCGACAAAACTGCCTTCCTTAACTTTTGCATAACTTAATTTCGAAAATTTCTCTCTTATGCACTTAAAGGCCCGTCCTTCTCGGTTCATAGCTTTGACAAAGTTTTTCATCAAACTGAAACACTCCCGTTTAATTCCTTTACTGGATTTTGTGTAATTTATTGAAGCCACCAAACAGTTAATTATTATGTTTATATGACTGTGTGCTTAATGGATGAAGGCTATCGGTTTTCCTGCTGTGGTTTCGGGGGTATTTCAACAGAGTGCAGCTGTTCTGAGACTGAATAGTGGAATGATTAAAAGTTTGTCTATTATTAAGGACCACAAAGGTTGCGATGTACAAACTGTATATTTTCTACTAACACACAAATTCTGAGGCAGTTTACCTTTGCCTTACACATCTAATTACGGTTATATCTCTTACTGGTTACTGATTTTAGGTATTTCGTCATGCGCAATGATGATGGTTAACATCCACAACAATCCTCACTGCAATCCATGTTTGTTGCTGGCTGACGCGGTTGACGCAATACACGAAATTTGGCACTTGTCACTTTTGGTGTCGTATCACTCGCGAATCGGTATCGATTAGGGTCCACCCCACGACGATTAGGGGGACGCGCTCCTGTCACACTTCGGTGAATTTACTCGACCTCCATTCTTGCCCATCTTTCCAGTACCACTTCTCACTCGACACTCTCTAGTACTACTCCGCACTCGACGCTCGTCTCTCTGCCGTCTCTCTGCCTACTGCAGCGCTCAACGATCGACTCGTGTCTTCTATCGACCCGGGCATTGGATACTAGCATCCCTTACAAAACCCAGCTTGATATGCAAGGGGTGGAAAAAGAACGTCTTTTGGGTCCACAAGAGGCTTGGCAACGGCATTTTTCTTGCTAGGGTGAAGATTACTTGCGGGCCAGTCTTCTTTAATTTATTGCAATTTCCGATCTCTACTGTCCCACATACATAAGAAGCAGCACTTTGCGTAACCCAGTTACATGCCTAAGAGTATGGCAATGACTTTTGGATCACCACAGATTTTCCATCTGTGTTCATGATATTTGAGTCCAAGAGAGCTGTCATATTTGCATATGTCTCCTTCATGTGAACAGCATGACCAACAGGAATAGATGAAAGAAGGTTCCCATTGTGAAGTAACACAGCTTTCGAACTAAATTGGAGGAGTCTATGAATAGCCTCCATTCAGTTGGATCATGGTTCAAATTCAAAGATTTCATCAAGCCATTAATGTCGCAGCAAACAACAAGATTATTTTTCTTCTCAAAAAAAGGGAAGCAGCTCCTTGTGACGTTTTCTGTACTGTGAGATTCTCACATCACTTTAGAGAAGATTCCATTGCTGTAGTAGAGACCCAAGAATGTCTGCATTCTCCGTTGACAGGCCAAGATCTCTAATGAGATCACTCAATACCGCTTGACTCAGTCTGTGCGGTTTATCATCTTTTCCCTCAAAATCAGGCTTGTTTGGTTCTTCTTGTTCCACACTGTCTTCATTTTCTACTTCAAACACACAATTTTTTGGTGGAGCAGGAACTGGTAAACTACTCAAATGTGGAATGGGTCGAATAGCAGATGGAAGATTCGGATACTGAACTGAACTGTTCTTCTATGCTTCATAGACAATCCTGCCTTTATAGGTGGAGTCAGGCAGAAATAGCAGTCATCAGTATGGTTTGTAGGCTCCCGCCAAATCATTGGCACAGCGAAAGCCATAGATCGTTTCTTCTTTTTCAGCCATTCTCGCAGTGTAACTGAACGTTTTGCAACATATATGTGGAGCCCAAGACTTATCCTGGTCCCCGACTTTCATACCGAAATAATACTGATAGGCAGTCTTTACAAGAGGCGTCAGATTGCATTTCTGTGAGGAAAATGTTATTTCACCACAAATATAATAAAAGTTATTCAGCATATTTACGCATTTTCGTGGCATTTTTTCAAATTTTACACTAAAAAAGCACTTGTGAACCAGAAATTTTGCATTAATTTGAGTAGAAACTACATGTAGTTTACAGTCAAAGCAACAGTATCTATGTTTTGACTTACAAACAGCTGAAGAGCATTTGTATTTTGTTATTTGACAGGAGTGCCAACTCCAGAAAAAAGAAAAAAAAAAACAAATTTAAAATCTTCACTCTAAGAAATGAAATGTCACTTTATCCTCCAAACAAGAGCTAATCTGTCATTTTTATGGTGATTTTTGAATTCAGCAGATGGAAATACATGTAAATTTACTATTTTTAAGCCCAAAATATTTTCATTGTTGCCTAGTGTAATCAATCTAAATTTGGTACAGTTATTAAGAAATGTTATGAACATATGTACATACATTTTAATGTTTATTGAACTTCTACATCTTTACTTATTAACAATTGATTTTTTTTTCGAGAATGTAATTACAAATTTTCCTTTTTTGGAAAAAATATAAAAGGAAAATTGATGAATTTTATACACACTTTCATACGGAATTATTATAGATATTTGAAGCATGTGCACGAATAATGCTGTATGGCACATTTCGCAGTTGTTGGGAAATTGACATAAACTTGTAGTTCCAGAGAATTAATACGATATAATAATGTAATAGCAGATATGTATTGTTTGTGCATACAGACTGTGGAAAATACTCATTTCTGGTTTTTAAAATTTAGCTAAGCAGATTTTTCGAAAATCAGTAAGTTTTAAAATGGAATAACGCTGTATGGCAATGGATATACAGCGTTACTCCAGATCAGCCAGTGCTCTGCTGTAATTATAAGGTGTCTAGAATCCAAAAATAGTAAGTAAGAGATTTAAAACGAGATACTAATAATATGTATTGTAAACTGAATTGCTTGATCTTAAAAAAAAAATTACAACATTAGTTTATCAAGTTTAGGCTCAAATCTAGTACATTATAGTCAGTTGTCACACTGAAGATTTTCATAAAACTGCCTGTATTTTGGTTCCATATATCTCGTCATGTCCAATAGATCCCTTTTCTTCTCTTTGTGAACTTTGTGTCCCATTATAGAGCAACCAGAATTCAGAAGGCAATGGACAATTTTTTACTTGATATTCGCAACCATGCTTTACAATACAGTGTCTTTCCCATGGACGAAGCACATTGTGGGTAAGGCGCACGTTTAAACCTCGAGGATTGTCACTACACAGCTTCATCCAAAGTACATAAGTAATTTTCAAAGCAGGCGGCTTCTTCAAAAGCAACTCGATGGTCCTATGTCCTTGAAGTCTTCCATCATCTCGTGAATGGTCAGTTTTGAAGGATCGACAAAGTCCTCAGCAATGACGTGCTTCCATTCTGAAGGAACCATAACTTTTGACACTTTTTCTTTTCTCGATGACTGCAAAATCCCTGTCGCAAGTAGGAAACTGTGGCCCGAACATAAAAACTTCTGATGCATTTCTGTAAAGTACTTGCAGCTGATTAGATAGAAATAAAGCGCTAAAACTCTCCAGTTTTTGTTCTGCCCGACACAGCGGTCAGACCAATCAATCAGTTTTCATTCCATACCTTCTTGAGGCGTATCATAATTTTGCGTCACAAATTTAAGCAGACAGGAAACTATTTCGGCTGAACCTCTCATTGCGGTGGATTCATCCCACAAATTTACAGTGATGTTTCCAGTACCAATGTCATGAATCGTGAAATTATACGACGACAGCTGTCTCTGGTAGAATACTGTGGAGTGAGTCAATGTAGGACAAAGTAAAACCTGTTGTAGGTCAACACATACATACAGTTAAAATTATAAATGTGCCTTTATTTAATTTAAGCTCACAGGCACATGCTTCTATATGAAACTTCCTGGCAGATTAAAACTGTTTGCCCATCCGAGACTCGAACTTGAGACCTTTTCCTTTCGCGGGCAAGTGCTGTACCATCTGAGCTACTGAACCACGACTCACACCCGTTACTCACAGCTTAATTCTGCCAGTATCTCTTCTCCTACCTTCCAAACTTTACAGAAGCTCTCCTGCGAAGGTTCGCAGGAGAGCTTCTTTAAAGTTTGGAAGGTAGGAGAAGAGATACTGGCAGAAGTAAAGCTGTGAGTACCGGGCGTGAGTCGTGCTTCGATAGCTCAGATGGTAGAGCACTTGCCCGCGAAAGGCAAAGGTCCCGAGCTCGAGTCTCGGTCGGGCACACAGTTTTAATCTGCCAGGAAGTATCATATCACCGCACACTCCGCTGCAGAGTGAAAATCTCATTCTGGATGCTTCTATATGTTTCTCTACACAAAACTTTTTTGTTTCCATACTTTTTGCGCAATGATAACTTTTGACATATATGGCAACTCCTCCTTTCTCCATATTTTCTGTAATTACATGTGCAGAGAGCTTATATCCACTTACATTTACCTTATCCGTATCAGTAACAATGTGATGCTCAGACAGCCATAGTATATCTATTTCATCCTCAGCTTCTAAGTCTTCTAAACAAACCAGAAGCTCATCTATTTTATTCTTTAAACTCCCAATATTTTGATGAAATATACTTAAATTATTTTTAATTATACTTTTATGAGAACCTTTCCTTATGCTAACATTTGCAGTACTCTCCTGTCTTTCTCATTGTGCTTAGGCCTAGTTCCTATACGAGTGGTCATATGGTGTTCAGAGAGGTAGATTGTCAACTGGGTTGGGTGACTTTAATTCATCAATGCAATTACCTAGGACTGAGATACAACTCGGTGGAGATAAATTTTATGGTGATTAGTGAAAATTTATAATTGACAGCTGTGATTGGTGATCCAATGTGCTAGAATTGTGCTGTTTAATTTCTTTCCTAAACTGAAGATTTGTTTCAATCCTGACCTCTCGCGGAACTTGACATCTTTCTGTCTTACCTATCCTAAAAAAGGTGCTGCTCCAACACCTGTAACCACTGGTATTTTACCATTCATGGCAGTGCCTCCCCCCTTAAATTTCCTGCTATTACTCCAGCCAGTTTACCCTTCCCTTTCCTTTTGAGATGTAGGCCGTGCCTGGTATAGTCCCACCTACTGAGAGAATCAACAGGAACCACACCAATATGAGCCCCCGCACCTGACCCAAGCAGCTGTTCCAACTCCAAATTAACTTTCCCAACAGAAGAGTTCAAATGAGGCCGGTCATGGCGTCTCAGGACAGATACAAATTCAACATTGGTATGTCTCGATGCCGACGCAATCTTTACCAGGTCACACTCTATACTGTACCCAGGATCTCTGTCGATACTGTTCCCTGGCCCTCCCACAATAACCACGGTGTCTACCCTGGTAAATCCTTTACAGAGTGAACCTAAATCCTCTGTCACCTGATCCAGACTAGCACTTGGTTTGAAAAAATTTGTGATCTGGTATTCTGGTCCTAATTCCTCCTGCAGAAGTTGGCCTACACCTCTGGCATGAGAACTGCCTAACAACAAAACTTTCTTCCTTTTTCAATGACTTTCCTACATTTTTTCAATTTCCTATTGAAAGTTTGTTGTGTCCTGTCTACACCTACCTTTGAGGCTCATCAGTTTCTAACTGAAGCAACAGGTCAAACCTATTTTTGACATTCACCACAAAACTGTCAGACTTAGTTCTAGGCCTGTTCCTTCTGTTACCTGTTGCCACTTCCCACCTCTTTGCCCTTCTCCCTCCTTAACATGTCCAGATCTTCCCTAGCCTGATCTAGCTCAGCCTGAAGGGCATCAATTTTCACCTCCTGTTCCACTATTTTCCTATCTCTGCTGCAAATCCTACATAACCACTGATGAGCCTGATCCACTTTCCCGACACCCACGCCACTGCAGTCCCCCCAATGAAAACAACTACTGCATCCATCACACCAAACCCCGGAACTAACAATTCTACGGCAAGTCAGGCACTTCTCACTCATGGCAAAAATAATACTTTAGCTAGAATAAATCAATTAAATTACCGAAAATAAAAAAAGACGTTACAAGAATTAAGCCTGTTCACAAATGTACACTCCTGGAAATTGAAATAAGAACACCGTGAATTCATTGTCCCAGGAAGGGGAAACTTTATTGACACATTCCTGGGGTCAGATACATCACATGATCACACTGACAGAACCACAGGCACATAGACACAGGCAACAGAGCATGCACAATGTCGGCACTAGTACAGTGTATATCCACCTTTCGCAGCAATGCAGGCTGCTATTCTCCCATGGAGACGATCGTAGAGATGCTGGATGTAGTCCTGTGGTACGGCTTGCCATGCCATTTCCACCTGGCGCCTCAGTTGGACCAGCGTTCGTGCTGGACGTGCAGACCGCGTGAGACGACGCTTCATCCAGTCCCAAACATGCTCAATGGGGGACAGATCCGGAGATCTTGCTGGCCAGGGTAGTTGACTTACACCTTCTAGAGCACTTTGGGTGGCACGGGATACATGCGGACGTGCATTGTCCTGTTGGAACAGCAAGTTCCCTTGCCGGTCTAGGAATGGTAGAACGATGGGTTCGATGACGGTTTGGATGTACCGTGCACTATTCAGTGTCCCCTCGACGATCACCAGTGGTGTACGGCCAGTGTAGGAAATCGCTCCCCACACCATGATGCCGGGTGTTGGCCCTTTGTGCCTCGGTCGTATGCAGTCCTGATTGTGGCGCTCACCTGCACGGCGCCAAACACGCATACGACCATCATTGGCACCAAGGCAGAAGCGACTCTCATCGCTGAAGACGACACGTCTCCATTCGTCCCTCCATTCACGCCTGTCGCGACACCACTGGAGGCGGGCTGCACGATGTTGGGGCATGAGCGGAAGACAGCCTAACGGTGTGCGGGACCGTAGCCCAGCTTCATGGAGACGGTTGCGAATGGTCCTCGCCGATACCCCAGGAGCAACAGTGTCCCTAATTTGCTGGGAAGTGGCGGTGCGGTCCCCTACGGCACTTCGTAGGCTCCTACGGTCTTGGCGTGCATCCGTGCGTCGCTGCGGTCCGGTCCCTGGTCAACGGGCACGTGCACCTTCCACCGACCACTGGCGACAACATCGATGTACTGTGGAGACCTCACGCCCCACGTGTTGAGCAATTCGGCGGTACGTCCACCCGGCCTCCCGCATGCCCACTATACGCCCTAGCTCAAAGTCCATCAACTGCACATACGGTTCACGTCCACGCTGTCGCGGCATGCTACCAGTGTTAAAGACTGCGATGGAGCTCCGTATGCCACGGCAAACTGGCTGACACTGACGGTGGTGGTGCACAAATGCTGCGCAGCTAGTGCCATTCGACGGCCAACACCGCGGTTCCTGGTGTGTCCGCTGTGCCGTGCGTGTGATCATTGCTTGTACAGCCCTCTCGCCGTGTCCGGAGCAAGTATGGTGGGTCTGACACACCGGTGTCAATGTGTTCTTTTTTCCATTTCCAGGAGTGTATATAAGCAAGTTCCTGATTTAAAATTCCGCTATTTTTATGAGATCTGTATTAAAACAATGCGGGTATACGCATTTTATTATATATTTCACTCGCTGGAATGAAAAAAAGGACAATTAAACGAGATACTTTAAGTTTGATTCTCCAAAAACGTTACGTGAATTATGCCTATAAACAAATGTATATAAGCAAGTTTCTGATATAAGGTTACACTGTTTTTCTGAAATCTGTATTAAAACAATGAAGTTATACGCTATTTACGGTAGTTTACTTATTTGTTACCAAGAAACAAGAAACAAACACGTTTTCAAAATTTAAGCCTAAACGCGACTTCGCGAAGATACGATCTTTTCGTGTTTTCTGAGAAAAATATGCAAAGAAAAGTGAAACCTTTAACGGCAAGACTAAACGATACACTAATGCACATATTTAATTTGTAGTTGGTGTTAAACTAAATTATATTCCTGTCTAAATCACTTAACTTTCTGGAAATAGTTTCTGGCGTCACTTAATTGGCAGCCATCTTGGAAGCCACTATGCACGTCTGCAGCCAGGCATGGAAGTTTCCCATGACATTTTGCAACATATTGACTGGTATTCCTTCAATTTTGTCCCGAATTCGTTGTTTTAGAGCAGGGATAGTTCTCTGCGTGGGTAGTAACCCCATAGAAAAAAGTCGCAGGTTGTCAAATCTGGAGAGCAAGGGGGCCGAGGGATATCCCCGTTTCAGGAAATGATGCCTCCTGGAAACGAAGCATTCACAGCATTCATGGCAACTCTTGCAGTGTGGATTGTTGGAACATTGTGTGTTGATTCACTGGAAATCGGGCGAGTTGTGACGTAAGAAATTTCTGAAAATGGGCCCATGATTCCTCTTGCCAACATTGCGCACCAAACCGTCACTTTTTGAGCATGAAGAGGCGTTTCATGAAGTGAAGTGTGCCAGGGTTGTCCTCTGACCAGTATCTGAAGTTTTATTTATTAACAAAACCAGAGAGGTGGAAATGCGCCTGATTGCTCACCCACAAGTCGTTTACTTGGTTGTCATTTTCTACAAGTCTTCTGGCCATTTCCTCACAAAATTGTAATCGACTCTGATAGTCACTTGTTTTGAGAGATTGCACAATCTGTATTTTGTATGGGTGAAAATGTAAATCTTGACAAAGAATCCTTCTCACCGAAGTGTTACTTATTCCAAGACATAGAGCATGTTGTTTGGCAGACTGGCATGGACTTCTGAGGATTGCCTGTTGAACAGCAGTGATGTTTTGAGGGGTTCGAACCGTTTTTGCACTCCCATTTCGTTTTATAGACGTTTATCCAGTTTGTTCAAGGTTGTTTATCCATGAATGAGTTGCGTTATCCGAAGGAACAGGCCTGTTGTGCGGTGTGTTGAAATGGTGTCCAAGACCTCAGAGTTTTGGGGGGGGGGGGGGGGGAGATATTTACTCTGTCATCATGGTTGGTTATGGCTTGGTACTTCATTATCACTATGCATAGGAAGCTGTCTATGGATAAGGCTGCCAGCAGGATAGCCGTGAGCCAGAATGGAAAGATGATTTGCTGCTTCTCCCACTCATCCCCCTTTCTCTGTTCCTGGGTCTGATATGTCTTCGTCAATGTCAGGATTACAGTCCCGTTGATGTACCTTGGTTGATGTTGCTTCTGGTGGGTGAGTGTTCAAGGCAGCATGGGGAATGCCTCTAGATGGTTCAGAAGTGGTGGTGGCCAAGGCTTGCTGAGCCAGGGATTTGATCACGTGAGTTACACAGTATAATCTGTTCACCGTCGCAAGAATGTGAGTGGACTAGGGAATGTACTGTTTTTTTGCATGTTGTCTACCTGAATCCTCGGCACGTGTAACTCTCCCAATACAGTGCCAAACAAGAGGCTCTTCCAATAATCAGGTGCATCCCCATGCCAGTGTGCTTTGGGGCAACAGATCCCAAATGGGCACACATGTAGTGTGTTGAAGGTGTCACACAGAGAGACATCCTCCCTGTCTATGGAGGACAGAATCACTGCAGTGATGTAGTATAATTCTGCAACTTAACTTCAGATGTATCTCCTCCAAAACAGGGTTTGTATAAACAGCAAGATAACACTGGCAGAAAAGGATCTCCTGAACGTAGACAATACTGACAACAGTGTTGCAATAACAGCATAAGAAGAAGAAGAATTGCACAGGGAAGTCAGTGACAATACCAGCATCAGAGATTAACTGCCGAGCATGGAAGAGGTTGGAGAAATCATAAAAATGGCTGAAGTGAGACTAAACACAACGGGGGATAGAGAGCATACGTGCAGAGATGCCGAAAGAGGAAGAGAGATCCCCGCAGGAGAGAATGTACTATGTAATCTATTTTAGAGGAGATAGAGGATCCTGGCAGAATGGAAGCAATCGTTGTCATCTGCCAATATTTAAGGAAGGAGACCCCAGTGAGATGCAGCAACTATAGAGGAATTATCTTACTATGCCACAGCCTGTAAGATCCTGAGTATGTTGTTCCTGATACAGCTAATACTGTCATGGTCCCATTGACGTGTCCCTGAGAGGGAGTGGAAGGACTGCGTCAGTGCGCGTCAGAGAACTTACTTGGCATGAGGTCTCGCGGTGGTGTTGGGCCGCCAACTCCTCACTGCTCCGTTGTAGGGAAGGCTGCAAGGTGAGCTAGAGTATGGAACTCGGATAGGATCTTAGGGAAGCTTTCATGTATGAACACTCGATGCATAGAACGATTATACTGGAAGTACCCCCTGGCACTTTTGATTAAATAAGATTCTATATACAGTCTCCAATGATTGTCTATCTGGCTATGCCAGTTGCCATCCCCTAACTTCCCAAAACCTAAGTCCCTAACACAGCAGAGGCGAGTGCACCAGACTAAGTGTCAGCTGTGTCCGATTCAGCCTAAGTCCCTACTTGTTGCTGTGCTCAATACTCTCCTGCAACTCTTGCCAGCAATCCCGATGCAGACTACACAACCTCACTCCATCACTCTCCTTCGATCTAGTGGCTATCCGCTTTTATAGGGGGTAGTGCACCCGGCACCACTTGTTCTAGAAGGTTCTAGCACCCCCGAACTTTGAGCCCTGAGTAGGCTAGTCACGCGGCAGCATGTGATGCCTACGTGATGAACTAGCCATTCTCCACTGTTTGCTGTGTCCAAGGGTTGCCACTAACTGTGCTTGAGCCTCGTGATACTGCATACTCCGCTCTTGTTAGTCGAGTACACATTACACATGAGATAGTCTGGTCACGTCCACCTCGCTTGATCTGTAGCAATATTTTTCCAGCCTACAGCCTACATGATTTTAATTCTATCTTCTACTATTCGCGACAATACCATACATCAAGGAGGTATCAAAGAGGAGAAACAATCGTCCAACTATGTACAGTAAGACAGGTACTACAAAGAGCCATGAAGTTCAGAGGTGTTCACTGTCTCTTTTGTGGCCTTCTCAAAAAGGGTATGGGAGTGTGACAGGCAAGTGATGTAGCAATAACTGGAAAGAGCACAGGTTCCCAGAAAACTGACTAAACTAACACAAGCATGTATTTAAGAGATAACACGTGGTGAAAGTGAGTGGAAAGATCTAAGAAGTTCAAGGTGAGGACTAGAGTGTGACAGGGAGACTGCCACTGCCCCCTTCTATTTAATCTGGTTCTAGAAAGTGCACTGAGAAGGGTAACAAGCTTGGAGACAGGAATATATTTGGATAGAAGGATGAACATCCGGACCTATGTGGATCATGTAGTTTTAATAGCACAGGCTGAACAAGATTTTGTTCAGATGCTAAGGGTGTTAATGGAAGAGTAAATGGAGAAGGCTTGAAGATGAATATGGATAAGACCAAATACCTTGTAATGAGAAGAGAGAGCAATGACAGGCCCTCAGATGTGGATGGTAAAGGGTAAACAAGAGTCCCAATATTTTGGGGTGGTACTCAATAAAAGGAATGTGAAAGACCAGAAAATAAGCAGGGAACAGATCAAAGTTTTTACTCAGAAAGCTGCTGAAGACCCAGCTTCCATCAAGATTAGGATCTATAGGTCATTAATTCAACATATTGCAAGCGGATCAGAGACCTAGACTTTGATGCAAAAGATGGAAGTAAAACTCCTGACAGAATGAAATTTTCATTCTGCAGCAGTGTGTGAACTGATGTGAAACTTCCTGGCAGATTAAAACTGTGTGCCAGACCGAGAATCGTTCTCAGGACCCTTGCCTTTTGCGGGCAAGTGCTCTCAGATTGTAGAGCACTTCCCTGCGAAAGGCAAAGGTCCTGAGTTTGTCTCGATCAGGCACACAGTTTTAATCTGCCAGGAAGCTTAAAATCTCATGACATTTGAAAATGCTGCAGTGAGACAGATTTTTCGACCAGTGTAGGATGGAGACAGCTGGAGAAAAAAGAAACTGTGAATTGCAGGAGCTGTACAAATTGTTGGACATTGTGGCTGTGATTGAGACAAAGGAGACTGAAGTGCTATGGGGAAGAAGACATCAGAGGCAGAAAACCAAGGGTAAGACCTTGGATGAGATGGATTGACAGGATCAGAGAGGTTACGAATATGATGGACTAGCTGAAGGAGGATACAGTGACCAATGAAGATGGAGGAGGCTGATCAACAAGGCTAAAAACCAACTGTGATTTATGTTGCCAACCTAGTAAGTATGTATGTATGTATGTGCAATTCAGGCTTGTTTCTATATGGAAAATTTATTTAAAACAATGATCTTATCTGGAAGTACATATTAAACAAAGTGCAGCTCTTGTTTGCAATGAACAAAGATAAAATTCATTTCTTGTGATTGTTTTTCCAATGTTATCAGTGAAATATATAGTAAGCTTGCACAGGATAGAGTAGCATGGAGAGCTGCATCAAACCAGTCTCTAGACTGACGACGACAAGCAATATTTTATTTCATTTCTTTAAATTCATTTATAGAACAGTTACTTTACATTGCATTTTCAGTCTATTCTAGTACTTGTTCTAGTTGTAGGGACAAGACTTATAAATTCTGTCTCTTGCTTTGTCACATTGGTGACAAACTTTTATGCATGCCAAAAAACTGTCTACGTGGTTGTCTTTGGTATGTGGTCACAATGTCCTTCATTAATGCAGCAGGTGCAGGTTCTCCAGGTTGTTTCCTCTTCACACCCCCTCCCAGTTCGGAGGTGGTGCTGGGGCTGCCTGCTTGCACTGGTGGCAGTGCTTGATTTTCTGCAGGTGATGCAATAAGTTATGTTGATGAAAATGGCTCTTCATTCAGTTCCTTCTCTTAACAAGGTTACACAACCACAGTGGTTATCACCATTTCTCTCTCTTGTAATAAGTTTCGCAAGGGCCATGATTTCTTAGTGGTTCCAAATTATTATTTTTTTATTTTTTTTATTTTTTATTTTTATTTTTATTTTTTATTTTTTTTTTACCCACTGCAGCTTGGCCTCTCTTGGTTATCTATGTAATGTTTTCCTAAACTACTCTCTCAGTGAGGTCTGTATTCAGTGCACGAAGTATGCATAAGCATAATTTGAAACACATAATTAGAAACAGCCAATACTCATTAGCTTTGTATCACAGAACTATTAGACATTTTCTAGCATTACTTAGAGATGATCTACTTAGCCAAGATAGCTATAAAAAACTATTGTAGATAACCGGTTTCTGTAAGACATTGTTTTCTTCAGCTCTGCAATAAAATTACAAGGAGTACTACAAACCTTTATACAAATAATTCACCGTAAACCTATAGAGCAACCAAAAGACAATACACCTTACACTTCTTGAGCAGTATCTTGGTGCAGATTCTTGCGATCTTCTCTTGTAATGCGAGTAGGCTGTGTGCATTACTTTGTGCCCAGTGTGGCACAATATTCATAAGTTTACTCATCTTGAGCTCGAAGAGGCAATTTGTTGTGATTATTTAGAACAACAACTTCTTAACTGAGATTTCTGCAAAAAAACTTTATTGTAGTTTTACCAAAACTGGTTATCTACAATAAAGTTCTTACAGCAATCTTGGGTATGAAATTCTTCCTCTTTTAAGTTATCACTACAGATTGCACCCTATAGCTCAAAATGAGTAAACTTATTTTCCAACATATTTGCAGCAACTTTCCAGGAGTGTTGGGACAATTACTCTCTTCAGAATTGTTACCAAGAACATACCGAACTTATATATCAGTGGTCAGATCTAATACAGCAAAGTGCCAAAATCTTAAAGAGCACATAATGGAAATACATTTAAAAGAGAGTAATAATTGTCTGTATTAATTATATGAATTATAACTTGAGACCACATGAATTCAGAGACTTCATTATGAATATAACAGTCATAAAATGATAAGGTACACACACGTGGCTACTGTAGTGTAAGAGATGAAATTAAACAGTGGAAAGTCCAAGATAGAATAACAACAACATTATGAGGAGCATCAGTTTCTAGTCTCCCACTTTTTATTAAACACGGGGAGGAGCAATCCTAGCAAAACGACAGCTTCCATAAGTTTGTGGTATGTGTACAACCGGCTGCATTGTGGCATGTCTCATCGTTGGCCACATCCATTGTTCAGGTATGGTGCTCTTATGTCTTAAAAAGTGTGTGTACTGGGGTGTGGTGTTGCACAAAGTGCGCAGGAGCCCACACATTTAGTATTTTTGCCACTCACATTGTTAGCTTTGATAAGTGTACAAAATTGTTTCAAGCAGTGTAAAAGCTAGTTTTTTTGTGTTGCTGCTTCTGCACTGCAGAGTTTCTAACTTACTACTTGCCTCATGTTCCTCATACACAGGAAACATGATTTGATTTTCTGTGGGTTTTGTCAAGTTGGTACTTCTTATGGCATGCAGTGGTGCAAGCGAGCCTGTAGACAAAGCCCACTCTACACTCAAATTGTTGTAATAGTCAGTGGTAAAATGATCGCAAGAATAAATGAAAGTTCTGGGTTTCCTTTGGTTAAATATAATCATTAGAACCGATACTAGGCAGTGGTGAAAGCAACTCACACAAAGAATCTTTCATTTTAAGAGCTTTGTAATAGTACAGGTTAATGGCATTAGATGTAATTTGATCCTACAGAGTATTCAAAGTAGTGAATGAACAAAAACAGACTTTTCACTTTAAATAAAATATTGAATTTCAATATATATATTTTAAGTAAGAAGGCAAGCAGTTGTTTAATTCTGGTGTGACAGGCAACTCTTTTGTGTATATTTATACTACTGTGTTCAAATGTCTATTAATTTGAGCCTAGTTTAACTGAAAATAATGGTTGACACACAACTTGCATATATGAACTAGAGTAGCCTTGAGATTCAATGTGAGGTATGTGTGAAAGAATATTTGTTATGGGCTTCTGATAGTATTCATAGAGTACAACCCCCAAAACTAGACAGGCAATGTATGGACAGTTGTTAGGGATGAGAACAGAGGAGCACAGTTCTTTGCACAAGTGGTTGCAGTCATCTAGGCCAGAAGGTGGTGTTCCTGAGTCAAGGGATCCCACAGTAATATCTCCCATTTGGTGCTGGAGTGGCATATATACCTTGCAAATTAACCAACACTGAATGAAGTTGTATCAGTAACCAGATTTGAACGTAGAAAAGTAAAGCATCAGTGCATTAAACACAGCATAACAACTTGAATAGTGGAGTATGTGTAGATTGTATACAACGTGTCCAAATGTACCATTACACTCAACATTTCAGCTCTGGCCATGTTCATAATGCTATTGTGTTGCATTGTGTCAGTGATGAATCACTCAGTTGAAGTTCATTGTTATAAATAGCTTGAAAACATGTTGTGTGTGAAGGAGGTTACATAGCTCATGTTACTTCCACCTAAGAGTAATAAAAATTAAGTTTCTTCCATAACAGAAACCTCTATAGATAAATGGCGAATCTAGTGTTTTAATTGTGAAAGATCAGTAAGATTCTGTGTACTTTGTTAACCCAAAATTTATTTATTTTTGAATAGTTTAACAGTTTTTAAATGTACGAGCAATAATAAAATTATTCCTTAATATTTCTCAGGCTGCCATAAATGTGTAATCGATGACTTTGTGCATGAACCAGAAAAAAAATCCTTGTATTATTTACCCTTTTCACATCATTGTAAATTTTTGTTCCAACTATAGCATTAAATGCTGGATGTGTCAAGGTTTTTTGTGATTCTTTTACATAATAGTACCTGTAGATTAAAATCTGTGATGATGCGTAGCACTTACCGTATTAATTTTTTCTGTTCATACTTGGTTATTACAAACTGGCTTATTTCTCCTATTTGCAATGTAGACATACTACATACTCTCACAGTGTACTTTTTTAATTATCGAAATGTTAATTTCTTGTTCTCATTGCCACTAAATATTGCAGTATAATTACAGTAAACATGTAAGATATAAAAGCAGTTGTGTTGTTTGCTTTACAAAGTTTAACTATTCACGCAAATTTTTAAACACCTGTTAAAGTACCTTACTGATCAACAAACAGGCTTTTCCATCATAGATATGTATATGTGATGGCATAAGTGATAAATTTAAGCAAGTTGTATTTCTTATTTAATAGTTTAAACTGCAGCCTATGATCATCGTTGATTTCAATCAGTGTGCAGTCATAGACATACACAGATTGTGCATAGGTAGGGCACATGTGAGAAAGATATGCTTGGTTGATGAGTGGTGTCATTTCTGCCAGTTAACCTATTGTATAACTTCAAAATGTGTTAATGCAGATCAGAAACTAAGCATAAAACTATAGGATGCAAGTATCACAGGTTCTAAAGGATGAGAAATTTTATAAATCTGTTTACATCTTCTTAACATGATTTATTTTTCTTTTTTCTGTAGACATTCATGAGCAAAATGATGTTCCAAGTTCTTTTTCTGTTGTGATCTTATTTTTCTCCAATATTATTTCGTACTTCCATGTTATTCTTTCTCTAAACTGCCTTATTCCCATTACCAATACTAGATTATGGTTATTATTATGATTGTTGTTGTTGTTGTTGTTATTATTATTATTGTTATTATTATTATTATTATTATTATTATTGGTATGATTAGTGCGAAGGTCTTAAAAAGAAAACATTGAATATGGTTACTTATGTATTATTTCAGAGAATAATTGTCATTAGGAACTTTCATCTTATCTGACTCAACTCCAAACTATACAGTTTCTTACTGAGAGCTTTGTTTGAGGAATTGTGTGCACTTCCATCTTAACTCTCCTACTACCAGGATGTTTCTCTTCTCACTGAGTACCACAAGTAACACATAGGCCACAAGTAATTTAAATAGGATATGTTGACAGTATTGTAATGAACTAACATAATGTTTTGTAAATATACGAATGAACAAAACATCATTGGATACAATTGACTCGGGGGAAACATATCAGTGTGCTCATGGGCTCATATGGACACCCGTGGTACTAGGAGGGTTAAACTGCTATGCAGTTTGGCAGTGACAGATCTGTACTGTATGTGGTACTTGTTTTCTGTGGTATTTCGTTATTGCTTGGCAAGAAATAAATTGGATTGGACTAACATTTCACCACAGTTTGATGCACTATACCTCTCTTGTATATTGTTGATTCCTCAGACTTATGTATGGCATAGTGGCTGCAAATGAATGAAGTTTTTTGTTCAAATAGTGTGTAGAAGAGATGCTAAATAGAACGATGTATTCATTCTTCTGAGTATCTGGTAGTTCACCATTTCGCTTAAACTGTGCAGGCCACTCACGATTTGAGTCTCAGAACATTGTACTTGAATTTTTGTAAGTAGATAATTTATTTATCTGTAACATCTGTTAATAGATTTAAATAGTGTGTTTCATTCAATATCATTGATGTTGTGTGATGTAAAAGCAAAATGTGTCACAAAGTTTTTGGAATTAAGTGAGTTTATGCTAAAGCGTTTAGTGTTGTATCATTCAGTGCATTTGATCTTTCTCAGAGAAAATATTTACTATCGAAAGGTAGTACATGCATTTTGCATGTACCAACAGGTCGTGCTTAGATCAGTGATGTAACATCTCCAACTGAACACTTGATGTAAGCAGCGCACACTGTGCTTCACCAAGCCAAAATTCCAGTTTTGCCAGTATGTTAAGCAATGAACGTTTTAATATGTACACACAGAAAAGTTTTCCATTTTCTGTCAGGATATCGTCTGTTATAAATTTCAATACAGTAACAACAATGGATTCAATTTTTAAATATTTGGTTTTGTCATGTTTTGTTCACCATTGTCTGACTGGTTTGCATTGTGAGAGCAGCTCAGGTGGTGATGGTATGTTGAGCATTGGCACCAAAGGCTGGAAGATTGATGTGATGACCTGAGCCATTTTTATTAAAATATGATGGCACCTACAGCTGACAGTGAAGAGAGACAGGCCTATAGGTCAGAGCTTTGTATGCACCGTGGTGCCAGGTGATTGTCTTTCTCACTTACTGTGCTGTGCACTGGTTCCCATTAATTGCACTTAATGTACTAAAGGTCTCTTTCTGATGTATAAACAAAACAGCCAGTTTATATTATTTATATTCTTGTGCAGTGGTTTTGTTGCAGGTTACTTTCTCTCCTCCATTCCTCTCGCATTTTATCCAAAGATAGCCTTCCCATCAATTGGGGTTGGTGGAAGGTACAGACAAGTGAACAATATATCTCCTGGCCATCACCCATCATTTGGAACACACCAGTAAACATGAACAGTGGCCACCTGGCTGCCTGCCTACCTGCCTGCCCCACAGTCAAGATAAGGCGTGTAGAGATGTCATTGTTAGTGTGTGACCACGCAGAGAGTAAATCTGTCCCTCTCATACATCATCAGAAACAGCCTAGGTCAAGAATTTCAGTGAGTGAGGGACACGAGTAAGAGATGTGGACTGTTGTTATAGAGGAATGATCACAGGAGCTACTGCTGCTGAAGCCAGAGTTGTGACAAGAAACAGTCACTTTGAGGAAGAGAGTACAGCAGTGCTGGGAATGGATGAATCCCTTGTTTCTATTATTGTTAAGATGCTTCATATGACCAATTTGCAGAAGGACCCATATCTCCTACTGGTAGAAAGTAACCACAGCTTCTGGTTTCTAGTGAACGATATCAGCCAAATGTGACAAAAGTGGCAGACTGGGTAGCTCCCAGCTTGTGTATCACAGCTCTAAATGCTGCACTCATCAGAGCTGAAGATACTGACCAGACACCAGTAGATGTACACCTCTGATGATGAATGGACTGAAACAAGAAGACAACCAGATAGCCCCACCACTGTGTCCAGTGAATTGAGAGTGTGTACATGGACTCCTTATACACCCTGTTTCATGTAGTGCTAAGTGGTGGTGTCATATCATGTGTCATAACCAATGTACATTTACGTGGCCTTTATTTCCTACTGTCCATGAACAAGTCATCACAGAACTCAATTGCTCATATGCACCTAACATAGCACAGAGATGTGGGTTTGCTGCTTGTGAAGGAAGAAACTTTCACCATTTCCGCTTGAGCATTTGAAGATCATCTCTTAGCAGCAAACAGAAGCTACTTTCTCAGTGAACAGCCCTTGTTCCAGATCATATCACAGGGGAGGATGGATATGTTGTAAGGAAGGGGTGTTGGCATGGGGTGCGAGCTGGAATGTGTCTAGTGGAGAATGGTGCAAGTTTTGTTCAGCCTTGCTTATACTCTACACGTGATAAACTGTGTTGCTCTTATACAAATATACGTGGTCACTTCGAGTGTAGATAAGACATTTAGTTGGCAAGCAAAGAAGAGAACTACCTTGAATGGCAACATAGTGTGAGAAGTGAAATGAACTTGTTCCTCCACCACCTCCTTTCCCCTCCCACGGCCTCCTGCCTCTCTCCCACTCCCCTACATTTTCAGGTACTCATTTAGGATAATAATTTATATGGTCATGTTCAGTGTATATTTGTATGTATTATTTAAGTATGCCAACAAATTTACTCATATATTCTGTGTTCAGGAAAAACACATTTCATTTATGTAAATTTTCTGTCATATTTCTTTTAAAATTGTCACAAATGTCAAAAGCAACAAGGGCAGTGTGTTCAGCTTTGTAATTCAAAGAATTTCTTTGAATAAAAGATTAGAAATTACAAATAAGTCAGAATAACATACATGAATAATGAAAAACCTCTTGGGTGTCCACAAAATGTTTTCTTCTTTTTTTTGTACCCCTTCCTCCTCTGTTGTAGCATTAATACGTTACAGCTTACACTCAGAAAAAAAAGTTGAAATGTGGAAAATTTGTATTTGTAAATGGATGATAGTTTCTTAAACATAAGACAATTATCCATAAAAAAATAGGTCATGGATAAAGTGTTGGAGCAACAGCTCATGTAATGTAAGCATATTGTTGCAAAGTTCTATGTATTTTTGAATTTATAGTATGACATTTCCATGAAGTTATCATGTAGTTGTAGTTCATTAATTTGTAAATTTATTAGCTTTATGCAAATTAGGAAATGTGAATACATTTATTGATAACCTATTTTCTGCTATTATAATCTTTCTATGATGATGATGATGATTCAGTTTAAAATCTATTATTAAGTTGTACTGTCTTACATAACTTATTTTGAATATTTAATTACTGATCAAAGTAAACACACACTTCAAATTTTATTTAATTATTGTAAATGTTTTGTCAATTAATATTTTCATTTCATTTATTATTATTATTATTATTATTATTATTCGTTACAGTCAACTTTGGACTACGCTAAGCATCAGTCATTTCTTGTGCTTTTTCTTGCGTTCTTCCCAGTACTTCTTCATTTTTTCTGAGTGGGCTTCTTTACGTTCTTGCGACCAGGTTGTTCCCGTCTTCTTTGATTGCGTTCGGTCTTTGAATCCCTGTATTTTGTTGATGGCATTCCTATATCCCATTCTGTTGTAAACTGTCTCTGGTATAATGTTCATTTCTGCAATGTCTTCTTTTACTTCTTTCAGCCAGTTAATTTGTGTCTTTCTGCTTTCCATGTATTCCAGGATTTTCTTTGCCGTTCTTTCTGGTGCCATTCTTTTGACATGCCCATAGAAACTCAGTCTTCTCTTTTTAAAGGATGTTGTCAGTTTTTCAATTTTCTCGTATAACTCTTTATTGGATCGCAATTTATAATCCTGTCCATCCTTTTTAGGTCCTAAGATCTTTCTCAGTATTTTTCTCTCTTTTATTTCCAATTTCTCCAACAGACGTTTTCTGTTCAGTGGGATGCATTCAATCGCATACAAACTTTCTGGTTTTATTACCGCATTGTAGTGCCTGAGCTTGGCATTGATGGAGATCGACTTTTTATTGTATACATTTCGGCATAGCTGGTATGCCGTTTCCATCTTTATTGCTCTTTCCTGTAGTGAAACATTTGGTAACCCTGTCGGTGTAATCCATTCCCCTAGATACTTAAATTTATGAACTCTCTTAATTATTCCATATTTAGTTTGCAATGTCTGTGTTGGGTCTGTTTTGTCCTGTATCATCAGTTCTGTCTTTTCATACGATATTTGTAGACCTGTCTTCTCAGCGATCTCATGCAGCATTTCTATCTGAATCTTTGCTGTTTCGATGTCATCTGCCAATATTGCCATGTCATCAGCAAATGCCAGACATTCAATTTTTGTTTTATTTCTTCCTAACGTTATCCCATTTTTCACTCCAGCTTCTGCCATCTTCTTTCTCCATTCCCTGACCACTTTTTCAAGGACAGTGTTAAACAACAGCGGGGAGAGCCCATCCCCTTGTCTAACACCTGTTCCAATTACAAACGGCTGTGACAATCTACCCAAAAACTTCACTTGCGATTTTGTTCCCGTAAGGGTTTCCTGGATTAGACTTCTGCTTTTATCATCAATCCCAAATTCTTCTAATGTGTTAATCAGAGTTGGTCTATCAATAGAATCATATGCTTTTTTGAAGTCTATGAATGTAATTACTAGATTTTTCGATGTGCGTGCGCGAAGTTGTATTATGGAGAGTAGACTGAATATCTGTTCACTGCATGATCTTCCTTTTCTAAACCCAGCCTGATATTCACCCAGTTCTTTCTCTACCTGATTTTCAATCCTGTTTTGTAGTGCCTTGGATAGGATCTTATAGGCCACTGATAACAATGAGATACCTCTGTAGTTATTTGCATTTGTCTTGGCACCCTTCTTATGTAACGGATGAACCAATGCTGTCTTCCATTCCTCCGGAATCTTCTCTGTATTCCAAATCTCTTCAAACAGCGCCTCGAAATTATTTATTAAGTTTTCTCCTGCGTATTTCAGTAGTTCCGCGACTAACGAATCTTTACCAGATGCTTTATTGTTTTTCAATCCTTTCAAGATCTCTTTAATTTCTTCTTTATTAGGTGGTTCAGAGTCTGGTAGCTTATTCTTAGGCTTCTCAAATGTCAAGGTTTCATCATTACAATATTTCTTTTGTTTGATAATTATACTTAATTTGAGCATACATACTTTCATTTCTTATGTTAAATATGTCATTTTTTCCCATCTGCTAGTAGTCTATTGTATTTACTGTAGTATTTTCATTGCCCTTGTATTTTGTCTGTTTCTTTCAAATATATGTATTGCAATGAGCAACTTGTTACCTGAATTAGACCTGACAAAGTAGTAAATAATGAAATAAAATTTTCCAACACAGAAACAAGTGTTTTAATATATGGGCCTACAAAAAAAAAAAATCATAATGATGGATATTAGGGACATTTAAGATTCTACTAAATATAGGTGTGTAATTGCTTGTATTTGTTTTGAGCATAAAGTCGTGGTCCAGGGCAGAATATAGATGTCATAATATTGTACATGGTAATCACATGTCAATATTCAATGCTTTGAATTAACTGCAAGAAATATTTGTGACTGAAAATAAAAATGATTTAGAAGTTGGATGAAAACACTGCCCATGCTTTGAGTATTTGTTACTGTTTTCACCTTCCATGGAAGCTGGACTAGATTACACACTTTTCGCTCCAGTGAGGAAATGCTCCAGGATGAAGAACATGTCAGAATAAAAAAATACACATTAAATATTTACAAGGGAAAACCAATATGCTAATGTACCCCTCTCATATCCCAAGTGAAAAGGTCCTCAAGGGTGTGAAATAAGTGAAAAAAAATCTTAAACATGTTTTTATGTAAAAGGTTATAAATAACTTGTCACAAGGCATGTAAACATTTGATACACTAGGGTGCATATTATAATTTGTAGTCATGCATAATCAAATAGAAAAATCGTTTTATAGCAAAATGGTCACATTGCTGCATTGAATTTGTACAGAAGTTTGGTTGAACAAATACTTGAATTATTTCATATTATTGGTAAAATATGCAAATCAGTTGGTTCTACTTAGAAATTTACCAAGTAGGAGGAGCTGGCCACCAGTAAGTCCCTTAAGCTTTTCTTAAACTGAAGTTCATTAGTGGTTGAACTTTTTATAATTGCTATAAGTTACTGAAAATGTATGTTCCTGAATAATGGGACAGATTTCTGAACCAAAGTAAGTAACTCTAATTTTTGTAAAGATTATTCTTATTTCTAGAATTGATTCTGCTGAGTGGTTGGTTTGAAAAAGATATATATTTTAATGAAAAATTTCTTTAAGAGATAGATAGATGTACTGGGAAGCAGTAGATCCTGAAACGTCTCTGCAGGATGTTCTAGAGTCCACACCACAAATAATTCGTATGACATGTTTTTGGACCAGAAAAGTTTAGCGTGGAAAATAATCCAGTATGACTGTGTGGAAGAAAAGTAAGTAGAGTATGCTAGCCTTTTTAGTTTTTAATATCAAATGTCTGACAGCATTTGGACTAAAAATAGAGATTTGTTAAGGTGCTTCAGCAGTTCTGTGGTATGCTCTTCCTTCACTTGTTAACAAGCTGTAACTCTAACAATATGTGTGTGTCGTAAATTTAAGACATATATGGTGAGCGGGAGAACCTCTTAGAAGTTCTAAACTGCATGTGCAGGTAGCCACGAAATAAGCAGTAATCCTGCACTACCTGGCTCTTTTCACAGCTAAAACAGTGCATGCACTTTTTGCTAAGGAAAGGCAGGTGATAAAAGTGGACTGTCTATTTAACACACCATTGTGTTAAAGTTACAGTTGTGTTGGAGCAGTGTCTTTCACAGCCTGTCTCAGTTCGCTGTGGCCTGGTCTGGCCGTACTTTTTTGTTGGGTGCTAGGTAGTGAAATTTCTTACCCACAGCGACAGTGTTCAGCTGCTCCTAATCCCTGCCAGCACCTTGCACCAGTATGGAATATTCCACACACTTAATTTATATAAATTAACACGAACACAAATAATCACAAGCAGCACAAGTTAGGTCGAACAAACGAGGAAATGAAATTATTTTCTGTTGAACAAAACAGTATTCGATAGTGATTTTTTATAGGTTTCCATTGTTGCATGCACTGAAACAACTTGCACAGAATGATCAGTAACAGAGTGTGTGCAAACAGTGATCCCAGACTGTCAGCCGAAGGATAGCATGTTGTCTTCCTTCAGGAGAACCACTGTACTTGGCTGTAGACGGTCTTTTGTTGATGACTGTTTGGTTCTCTCCTACAACTGTGTTAGATATTACTTTAATCACTGCTTCCACACATACTGCTTAAACTGCTGGACGAGCTGGAGTCTCGACAACCTTGACGATGGCTCTGTAAGAAAGGCTGTGGGAGTGTTGTGAGTGGTTCACCAATAAGGAACTGGCATGGAAAAAGGTTTGAGAACTGATCTGGGCTATAAGGACTGCAGTTTAGTGCTGTTGTCTTCAGTCCAATGATGGGTTTGATGCAGCTCTCCATGCTACTCTATCCCATGAAAACCTCTTCGTCTCATAGTAACTACCGCAACCTACATCCTTCTGAATCTACTTATTGTGTCCGTCTACTGGTTTCCCTCTATGATCCCCCCCCCCCCCCCCCCACTCTTCCCTCCAGCACCATATAGGTGATCCTGTGATGTCTCAAAATGTGTCCAACCAACCAATCCCTTCTTCTGGTCAGGTTGTGCCACAAATTTCTTTTCTCCCCAGTACTGTGCCATACCTCTTTATTACCTACCCAATTAATCATCATTCTGTAGCACCACATTTCAAAAGCTTTTATTCTCTCCTTGATTAAACAGTTTATTGTCCATGTTTCACTTCCATATACGATTCAACTTCAACCATCATCAGTTATTTTGGTGCTTAAACAGCAAAACTCATCTATTACTGAAGTATTGTGTTTCCCATGTTAATTCCCTCAGCATCACCTGATTTAATACATCTACAGTGCATTACTGTAGTTTTGCTTTTGTTGATGCTCATCTTATATCCTCAATTCAAGACACTATTCATTTTGTTCAAATGCTCTTCCAAGTACTTTGCTGTCTCTGACAGAATTACGATGTAATCAGCAAACGTCAAAGTTTTTATTTTTTCTCCCTGGACTTTAATTCCTACTCCAAATTTTTCTTTACTGCTTCCCCAATATATAGATTGAATAACATTGGGGACAGGGTACAGCCCTATCTCACTCCCTTCTCAACCACTGCTTCCAATTCATGCCCATAAACTTTTATAGTTATGATCTGGTTTTTGTACAAACTGTAAATAGCCTTTTGCTTCCTGTATTTTACCGCTGCCACCTGCAGAACTTGGAAGAGAGTATTCCAGTTGACATTGTCGAAAGCTTTATCTAAGTCCACAAATGCTATAAATGTAGTGGTGACTTTCCTTAACCCACCTTCTATGAGAGGTCTTAGGTTCAATACTGCATCCCATGTTCCTACATTTCTCCGGAATCTAAACTGATCTTCCCGAAGGTTGGCTTCTACCAGTTTTTCCATTCTTCTTCTTCTTATTATTATTCTTCTTCTTCTGTAAAGAATTTGTGTCAGTATTTTGCAACCATGACTTATTAAACTGATAAGTCAGTATTTTACACATGTCAGCTCATGCTTTTTATTATATTGTTCTTGAAGTGTGAGGGTATTTCACCTGTCTCATAAATCTTGCTCACCAAACAAAATGAGTTTTGTCATTGCTGGCTCTCCCAAGGCAATTAGTAGTTCTGACAGTATGTTGTCTACTCCTGGGACTTTAGTTTGACTTAGGTCTTTAAGTGCTCTGTCAAACACTTCACGCAGTATCATACCTCCCATTTTATGTTCATCTATGTTCTTTCCATTTCCATAATATTGCCCTCAACTGCATCTCCCATATGTAAACCCTCTACATACTACCCCTACCTTTCTGTTTTCCCTTCTTTCTGCCCCTTCTTTGCTTAGGGCAGTTTTCCATCTCAGCTCTTGATATTCGTACAGGTGGTTCTCTTGTTTCCAAAGATCTCTACCTTTCCTGTAGGCGGCATCTATTTTTATGCTTTCCTCTAGCCATTTTGCTGTTCCTATCTATCTCATTTTGTAGACCTTTGTATTCCCTTTTTCGTGCTTCATTTACTGATTTTTATCTTTTCTCCTTTCATTAATTAAATTCAATATCTCTCAGGCTACCCAAGGGTTCTTACTAGTCCTCATCTTCTTACCTACTTGATCTGTGCTGCCCTCGCTATTTCATCTCTCAAAGCTACCTATTCTTCTACTGTGTTTCATCCCTGGTATTGTCAATCATTCCCTAATGCTCCCTCTGAAACTCTGCAACCTCTGGTTCTTTAGTTTTATTGTCCCACCACCTTACAGAAAGATATGGATACATGTCGCTTCTCTGTAGTAATGTCACAACAACAGCTTATCAACAGACACACAATTTCATTAATACTGTAAAAGGCCAGCCCAGCTACAATTAAATATCTATGAAACAAAACGTGGAAACTTGGTTCACATTGCTACTTCTTATTTAATAACAAGTTCAGCATTCAGGAATTGCGGTAGGTTGCTGGCAACAGGCTTGACTAATGTTACCATAAAACAAATTGCTATACAGAGTGGAAATTTAGACACAATGACCTTTCATAATGCAAAAGCACAAGAATTGATGTTTCATGGAGTAAGACTTCATCATAAGAACTACTCTACAAAAATCTTACAGGGCTTTCTCCTTTGAAACACAATAATTCTAGTGGTTTTTGTGTTAGGGTACAGGTTGAGTTTAACAATCACAACTTTGTATCCCTCATAGATAAAATCAAAGCTCACAGCTACACCCTTGCATACAACGCATGAACATGCTGTTTGTCAGAGCAGAGGCAGAAAATTTTAAAAGATACACTAAAAGCTAAAGCTAATTAAACAATGAAAGAAAGAGGGCATTAATTATCCTAAACTACCAAGGGGATGTTACCAGCAGGCCTTCTCAGATTTGTTTTATATTTACAGTATTTGAACCTTAATGGCAGATCAGTGGCTTGTTAGAGCAGTACGATACAGTTCTCAGAAAACTCGGCTTTGGCAGTTAAAAGATTCGCGAGTGCTGTTACATATAAAGCATTTTGAGTTTATTGGTTTGGATACTACATTTATAATTGCACGAATTTAAGTTAAAGCGGTGTCAGTCTGTCAGAGTACATTTTATAGCATCTGAAAAAATGTTATTTTTATAGGGGCTACAGTCAGTGACTAGAGCCCTTTTTAAAAGTCAAGAGGCATCAGTTGCAACTTGTGCCCTTCTGAAATTATAGCTGTATTGACGATGCTGTATATTATTTCAAACTTCGTACTTGCACACCTGGGTAGTATAATTAGTAGTGATCACAAAAGACCATACACTACAATTGTTTTTACTGTTTTACATTGTTTGCTTTATTATCCATACAGTTAAACATGCATTGCACAACCAGAGTACACCGAACAACATCTGTTATCAAACAACTGCTTAGCTCAGATTAGGGATCGCACTCTCAGCGGATTCCTGCTTTACTTAACCAATTCTGGGAATTTCCAATGAGGGGATATAAATTCGAATCCACTTAAATTCCTTAAGCTGTTGCTGCTGAAATACTAGGCTTCTAAGTCATAACAGCCAGGCCAGAACTGCTGAAGAAATAAAGTATTGGATGGAAAGGGCAGGTGGTATTGTCAGCACTTTCATACATACTGTTTTTAATACAAGAAAGGTTTGTATTACAGCTTCTACACTATCGGAGGATATTAGTCACTGGTTTTGTCTGGGCCTCCAACATGATCCATTGACTGCCCAGGAAAATGAACTTACACATCAGGAAAAGTTCCAATTAAATATAATATAATCAAAGACCTGATAAAACTCCAACAATGTTTGCTGGATGAACACAAACCTTTTTATGAAGAAATTTTGAAGTGGCCTGGAAAGAACAATGGTGAGGAGGAAGAGTGAATGGACTGTCAGACACTAATTGTTTTAGCACTTTTCATTACTATTGTGGGATGTAGAACTGTGTTATATTGTGTGCAATCAACATAACAGTATGAAACTTACTGGCAGATTCAAACTGTGTGGCTGACAGATACTCGAACTTGGGACCTTTGCCTTTTGCGGATCTGCAAGGTTCGCAGGAGAGCTTCTGTAAAGTTTGGAAGGTAGGGGACGAGGTACTGGCAGAAGTAAAGCTGTAAGGATGGGGCGTGAGTCATGCTTGGGTAGCTCAGATGGTAGAGCACTTGCCCGCGAAAGGCAAAGGTTTCAAGTTTGAGTCTCGGTCCGGCACACAGGTTTAATCTGCCAGGAAGTTTCATATCAGCGCACACTCTGCTGTAGAGTGAAAATTTCATTCTAGAAACATAATAGTAACTTGAATAAAAGAGTGCACGATTTCACTATCCGTACATGTGGGTTTTTTTAAAAAAAAAAAAAAAAAAAAAATCATCAGTTTCCAACTTTCAATGATTACTTACATTGCTAAAATATATTAGAAATTTTCACTTTGCCAAACATACACGTCCAGTAACTTGAGCCCCTTTCAAATATAATAGTTGTTAGCTTGAATGTATCTACATGATAACTCAGCAATTCACATTTAAGTGCTTGGCAGAGGGTTCATCGAACCACAATCATACTATCTCTCTACCATTCCACTCCCGAACAGCGCGGGAAAAACGAACACCTAAACCTTTTTGTTCGAGCTCTGATTTCTCTTATTTTATTTTGATGATCATTCCTACCTATGTAGGTTGGGCTCAACAAAATATTTTCGCATTCGGAAGAGAAAGTTGATGACCGAAATTTCGTAAATAGATCTCGCCGCGACGAAAAACGTCTTTGCTTTAATGACTTCCATCCCAACTCGCGTATCATATCTGCCACACTCTCTCCCCTATTACGTGATAATACAGAACGAGCCGTCCTTTTTTGCACCCTTTCGATGTCATCCGTCAATCCCACCTGGTAAGGATCCCACACCGCGCAGCAATAGTCTAACAGAGGACGAACGAGTGTAGTGCAAGCTGTCTCTTTAGTGGACTTGATGCATCTTCTAAGTGTGCCGCCAATGAAACGCAACCTTTGGCTCGCCTTCCCCACGATATTATCTATGTGGTCTTTCCAACTGAAGTTGTTCGTAATTTTAACACCCAGGTACTTAGTTGAATTGACAGCCTTGAGAATTGTACTATTTATGGAGTAATCTAATTCCAACGGATTTCTTTTAGAACTCATGTGGATCACCTCACACTTTTAGTTATTTAGCGTCAACTGCCACGTGCCACACCATACAGCAATCTTTTCTAAATCGCTTTGCAACTGATACTGGTCTTCGGATGACCTTACTAGACGGTAAATTACAGCATCATATGCGAACAACCTAAGGGAACTGCTCAGATTGTCACCCAGGTCATTTATATAGATCAGGAACAGCAGAGGTCCCAGGACGCTTCCCTGGGGAACACCTGATATCACTTCAGTTTTACGCGATGATTTACCGTCTATTACTACGAACTGCGACCTTCCTGACAGGAAATCACGAATCCAGTCGCACAACTGAGACGATACCCCATAGGCCCGCTGCTTGATTAGAAGTCGCTTGTGAGGAACAGTGTCACAATCTTTCCGGAAATCTAGAAATACGGAATCATGAGATCCCCTGTCGATAGCGGCCATTACTTCTTGCGAATAGAGAGCCAGCTGCGTTGCACAAGAACGTTGTTTTCTGAAACCATGCTGATTACGTATCAATAGATCATTCCCTTCGAGGTGATTCATAATGTTTGAATACAGTATATGCTCCAAAACCCTACTGCAAACCGACGTCAATGATATAGGTCTGTAGTTCGATGGATTACTCCTACTACCCTGTGTAGTGTAAAAGTCTCACATTCAGTCACTGGATTGAAACTCGCCACTTGTTTTTTACTTTATTTAAATTCCATATTTATTAACAAATAGGAGTTTTAATTATCAAAATTCATTTACTGATCACATGGAAGTGACATTATTCAAAATAAATTAAAATTTGGTTAAAAAATGCAGCTCATCAAATGGAATATAAAATACTTTGTCTAGAGACTGAGCAATATTACTGATGCCCATAATTGTTTCATTTAAAAATAAGGGTCCCACATTCGATCAGATTTCAGTTTCATACAACCGGTAATCAAGTCTAACAATAGGTTCTTTGTGTTTAAAAATTGAGATTAAATTTGTAACAATATAAGGAAGACAGACTGCTACTCTGTAAAGATGACTGAGATGCAGGCACGCACAACAAAGATACACAATAGCTTTCAGCCAAAGCTTATTTCAGAAAACACAAACACACACACGAAGCAAGAACATATCACACACACATGACCGCCAACTCTGGCATCTGAGACAGGAATCCACGAGTTATGTAGAACAGAAGCAGCAATTTGGAAGGGGCAGGCATGGAGAAGGTACGAGGATTGTCTCGTAAGTACCCGACCCAACAAAGAAAAAACAAAAATTTTGGTAAACGATTTTTTTTCAACATCATCTCCTTTCAGCTCTATACACTTTCCCCAGCGATGATCAAAAAGTTCGCTACCTTTTTTATGATGAAAACTTAACTCTTCCAAATAGCCATGAACTGCCGACATCACGTCTTCGTTTGTTGAAAGTCTTTGACCACCGAGTTATTTTTTTCAAGTTTGGGAACAGAAAATAATCCGAGAGGGCTAAATCTGGCGAATAGGTTGCATGAGGTAGCAATTCAAACTTTAATTCATTAATTTTGGCCATTGCGATAACGGACTTATGAGATGATGCATTGTCCTAAAGAAACAACACTTTCTTCTTGGCCAAATGTGGCCGTTTTTGCTTGATTTCTTTGCCCAAACGCTGCAATAAGTTTGCCTAATACCTTTTTCAAGGTATTCAATGAAAATTATCCCATGCGATCCCAAAAATCCGACGCCCTGACCTTGCCTGCAGATGAAACGGTCTTCACCTTCTTGGGAGTCGGTTTTCCAATTTGTGTCAATTGTTTTGATTGTTCTTAAGTCTCGGGAGGGAACTGGTGGACCTATGTTTCATCCACGGCTATGGAATGGAGCAAAAATCAGCTTTGTTGCTGCGAAGCTTCGCTAAACACTCAATTGGAACATCTTCACGACACTGTTTTTGCTAGTGTGAACAAATGTGGCACAAATCTTAGCCACAGTAGTCTCATGTCCAAATTTTCAAATAATATGCAAAGTACCACACTATTTAAATGCCTACTATGTCTGCTAGCTCGCGCACGTTCAGGCGATCACATCGTGTACCATTTTGTAGATTTTCTTCTCCATTTCTGGAGTCGTCACCTCATTTGGTCAACCACTGCGATGCTGGTCTTGGCAGCTCGTACGGCCTCATTTAAACTCAGCTATCCATTATTTTACTGTTCTCAACGAAGGAGCACTTTCCTAAAGTAAAATCTAGTTCAGCTTTAATATTGGTTACGCTGACGCCTTTCAAAAAAAAAATATTGTATCACATAATGATGACCAATTTTCTCCATTTTCAAAGTTCACTCACAATGTGGCACCTTCGAACTTGAAACCTATGTTTCATAGATCGTATACTTTCTAATCCAGAGATATTTTCCAGCGATGATTGTCGTCTCTCAATAAGTCCGGGTACTTACAGGGACTACCTCGTATAGCAAGGTATGGGCAGAGGGGAGAGAAGAGCGGTCTCTAGTGGAATATGTAAGGAGGACTAAAAGCAGGTACAGTTTTGGAAGGCTGTGGGAAAGTCAGGGGAGGAGCGAAAAAGCAAGAAGTGGGGAGGGGGAAAGGCTGGTGGATGCTTTAGCAGAGGGTGGCACACAGAGAGGATGAGGGGACAGAAGGGGTGGAAACTGTTGGGTGGAGGGTGTGGTGAATTAGGTTACCATAGTTTGAGTCCAGGATGGACTGGAGGATGTGTTGTAAGGATAATTCCAATCCACACATGTCAAAGAAACTGCTGGTGGACGAGAGGATTGAAATTAAGCATGTTACATTCAGCTGCATATTGTGCCATAGGGTGATCTACATTGCCGTTGGTCTCCGTGTGGAAGTTGCCTTTCATCCTAGTGGAGAGCTGGTAGTCATACGAATATAAAAAGCTAGGCAGCAAAGCTGGTATATGACATGGCTCTTTTCACAGGTGGTCTGGTCTCTGATGGGATAGGATAAGCCTGTGACAGGACTGGAATTGAAAGTGGGGGGAGAGGGGGTTGTAGATTGGGCAGGTCTTGCACGTGTGTCTTCCACAGCAATATTATTCCTGTGGCAAGGAACTGGAATTGGGAGTGACAACATAGGGAATGGGTGGAAAGGATCTTGGATAGGATGTGTCTCAATTCAGGATATGATGATAGGTATTTAAAGCCCTGATGAAGAATGTGGTTTAGTTCTTCCTGTAAGCCCTGATAAAGAATGTGGTTTAGTTCTTCGTGTCTGGGATGGTACTGGGTGACAAAGAGGGCTCCTATTTGTGGCTAATTCTTGGGTGTTGTGGGAGGATTTGTAGTGCGTGGGAAGATACCATCAATGAACCGAGCCTGGCTTTTTTGGGAGGCTGGGAAGGTCTGCTGTAGATGGCCCATAAATGCATTGGTATACTAGGGTGTCATGCAGGTCCAAATGGTTGTGATACACATTTGTGTGTATATCTTCCCTTCAAATGAGAAGTAACGATACAGTTAGTATATCATTAAGAAGGGCGAGGCAGTGGGTTTTGAGTCTTCACAATAGTGGAAAGACCATGGGTGTGAAGGATGTTGATGTATAGGGAAGTGGCATCAACAATGATGAGTAGTGTAACACCCTAATGAGCCCCAAAACCCAATTAGGAAAGACCATCATGATGTAAAGTAGGGAAAAGTTATCCTGATAGATACAACAACTTTGCCGATGATATAACACCAGAATGTCTTGATAAACACCAACATTAAGCATTACAGAGTGTGTTTTGGTAGAAAGGAAGAAGAAAGAAACGTCATCTTAAGTTATTTGCCAAACATCTAAGTAATAATTGCAAATTAATACCATGAAAGTTAAGTCCAAAGAAATGTCGGTCAGAGATAACCTTTATCTTGAAGAGTTGTAAACACAACGAAGAAATGCAATGCGTCTACAATACTCATTCACGGAAAAAGTCGCTTGCTAGCTATCGTGCTATCAAGCATACGAGAGCAGCTCTTGCCATAGTTGAGTGAACAGAGCGCGATGAGATTGTTTTACTTTCAAGAGTCGTTGTTGCGTGACAGAGACATACGGATTTTGTGAACTGATATTCAGACTAGAGACTTGAACCGAGGTAGTATGCTAACTGTGTATACCGAGTTGTTGGACTTTATTAACGGAAATAGGCAAGACTGGACTCAACATTTATGTAAGTGAACTTATAGAAAGGAATGGACAAAGTTGAAAAAGACTTTAATACACGTTTAGTCTCGAGTAGGAGACATTGACACGAATACATGAAGAAGATGCAATTACGCCGAGGGTTAAAGCTGTCGTAATTGTCACGATACTTGAAACTAACAGAACTGTCAGTGCTAATTAACCGCGTGTGCGTGTGGAGTAATGTTTATAAAGTATTTAACGAAAAGGAACAATAAAATTGTTCAACAAAAGTGGAAATTCAACGTGTCACCTCCATCATTCTATGAATATTTAGCAAGTGCACATCAAAAGTTAATGAATAGTGAAGTAAATTCATGGTCTGTTAGTTGTGACAAGGAAGGTTTGTATATGCATAATATTACGACGCAAGATAATTAAGACATTGTTAGAGAGTATATGTGGATCTCAAGTCATATAGAGTTAACAATTTTACTTAGCAACGAACAAACAACGACCAATACTATCTGGAATTGAACTTTTTCCTCGCTTTTGGTGATGTGGACGATGCACATGAGAGAAGATTCATCAATTACTGCACTAAAGTGTTAACTGGGCAAATAATAATTCAACTTCAAACCATAAGAGACAATGAGAGTTCGCATTAATAAGGAAACTGTGCGGACTCGCAATCAAACTTTAATCATTACGCGAGGAACGATTTATGAAGAGCTTTTTCAGATCTCTCTCGTTAACTGACGGAGACATCCATCATCGCGTCTCGACTCCACCGACTGAGCTGTAGCAGTAACAGCTCCACGGCGTCGACAGCACGCGGCGGAGAGGGGACGTCACAGTAGGTATCCAGGAGGTAAAGGGGTGGGGATGGTGCATAGTCTGTGAAGGAAATGCTTCATGTCATTGACGTGGGAGGCGATATTACAAGCAACTGATTGGAGGTGTTGGTCAACGATAGCTGAAATTCTTTCAATGGGGGGACACAATAACCATCCACAGTTGGGGCATGCAGGGTTGTTGGTTTGTGGAATTTGGTGAGCATGTAGGTAGTGGATGTGTGGGGTGTCATAGAGGTTAAGGGGGGAAATGAGTTCAGAGGAGAGGTTCTGGGAAGGGCGTAAGACCTTAAGCAGGAATTGGAGGTTGTATTGGACTTAAGTATTGGATCCCTCTAGAAAAGTTTATAGGTTGAGGGGTCATGCAACTGGCAGAGTCCTTCCGCCAGGCAGTCGGCGTGATTCATAACAACAGTGGTGGAATCCTTGTCTGTAAGTAGGATTTTTGGCTCAGGATTTGTTTTGAGGTTGTGTATGCTGACTTTTCCTCTGCTGAAATGTTGGTGTTCTGAGTAAGGGAGGTGGGGAAAGATGGTTAGGCCAGCTTGGAAGTAAGGAATTTCTGGAAGGTGAACATGGAGTTTTTATATGGGAGGGGGGAGGAGAGGATCACTGTTGGATGGTAGTACGATCTGGAAGAGTCAGGGTTCAATGTTGGATTTAAGTTGGAGGGATTGGTGGCAAAGAAATGTTTCCACTGCGGTGATTGGGAGGAGGAGAGAAGATCATTGACAAGTCCAACTTGGTTAAATTTGGATGTAGGGATAAAGGTGAGGCCTTTGGATAGAACTGAAACTACTGTAGATCTGAGGGTTTTTATAGAAACGTTAATAACAGTGTTAAGGGAATGTTTTTGCTATGGATTTGGTGGAGAGATGGTAGGGAGTTTTGGGGGATGTGGCAAGCTGAAAAGGTCAGCTAGGCAGGATCTGGGTGCAATGAGGGGTTGAAAACGAGGAACACTGTGGGTAGTATAGGGTTTTGAATGTGGCGCCCCTAGGTGGCAGTAGGATATCAGCAGGTTGGATAACTTGTGGAAGTGGTGTCTCGAATGCACCTCCAGGTGATAGAGAACAAGGGATGAAATTTGAGAGATGTGATGTATCTAGCAGAGACTGTACAGTAACAGTATCTTTGGGAGGGAGCAGAGGTGATTCTGGGATGCCTGTGCCATGGAGATGTGTTTTTGCAGTACCACATTTGTGAGGTCCAGGGACTGGCTGAGTCCGAAAAGGTGGAGATCGTTGTGAAAGAAGGGTGGGGTCCAAAGAAACATATTTTTATGGTTAGGCCGTTGTGTAGGGGGATTCCATGGTTTAGGCAGCATTTAAGAAACAGGATATGGGCCTGGGTTTTAGCCTGGGAAATGGGTACTTTTCTGAACTGGTACAGGAAGATGGAACAAGGGTCCATTGTGGCAGGGATGATGTAGGGGAAACGGGAATGATGAATAAATAGGCAAATCAAGGTGTCACACGATTGGAAGGGAAGTTAGATAACAGAAAAGGCACTCAAACTCGTAAAACATGCAAAGATATGTAAAAATATGCACAAATATGTAAAAATATGCAAAACGCGTGGAACTATTTAAAAATAATGTATTGATGTATACCAATACATTAAAAACCTACAGTCACGTGGGAGAAAAGGAACACGTGGTATGGGAGTATGCATGTGTTGGGATAAGGGAAGAGAGGGAGAAGGGGGATCAGTTAGATCGAGGATCACAAGTTAAACCACCATCTCCAGCAACTCCGACCAAAATGCAACTGTCATGCACAGTGGAAGCATGCAGGGATTGGACTGCCAACTGACCACCTGTGAAAGAACCCATATCATATCCCAACTTTGCTCTATCATTGCATAGCTTTTTATATTGGTACGACTAACAGCTGTCAACCAGGATGGATGGCCACTGCCAACAGCAAAGTACACCACCCTGTGGCACAACATACAGCTGAATATAACATACTTGATTTCAATGGCTGCTTCATTATCTGGGGCATCTGGATCATCCTGCCTGCCACCAGTTTTTCTAAACTGTGCGGATGGGAGCTATCCTTGCAACACATTCTTCGCTCCCAAAATATCTCATCTCAACCTATGGTAACCTAATGTTTTCACACCCTCCACTCGACAGTTTCCGCTCCTTCTGACCTATCAACTCTTCCCTGTTCTTGTCCCCTCACCCCCTTCTTGTGCCTCACTCTGCAAATCCGTCCACCTGTCTTTCCCTTCCCCACTTCACACTTTTTTGCGCCCCCTCCACTTCTCCATCTCCCTGCCCCATCACTCTGTCCCACAATCTCCCAATGCTGTGCCTGTCCGCATTCTAAGCCAGACAGCGCTCTTCTCTCCCCCCTACCAATACCTTACTATACCCCCCCCCCCCACCCCGCCTCTTCCAGATTGCTGCTTCTGTTCTATGCAACAGTTGGGTTCAAATTTGACCTGCCGGAGATGGCTGTCATGTGTATGTGAGAAGTGCTTGCTCGTGTGAATGAATGTGTGTTTTTCCCTTTCTGAAGAAGGCTTTGGCCAAAAGCTAATGTGTAACTATCTTTCGTTGTGCCTTTCTGCAACTCGGCATTTCATCTTTACAGTGAGTAGCAATATATCTTTCCTTTATATTGTTGTCGTTCCAACCTGGAGTTTCCATTGTTAGATACAAATTTATTAAATAACATTTGTGTTTGTTAAACTACACATAATTACATACTCTGAACGCCACCATATGGTGCTTGTGGAGAGTGCCGTCTACAGTGCGTGTTGCAGACTACCGCATACTACTAGTCATTTCCTCTTCTGTTCCTCTCGCAAGTACAATCAGGGAAAAACAACTGATTGTCTATATGCCTTAGTATGAGCCCTAATTTCTCGTATCTCATACTCATGGTCGTTAAGTGCATTGTATGTTGAAGGCAACAGAATTGTTCTGCAGTCACCTTCAAATACCAGTTCTCTAAATTTTCTCAATAGAGTTTCTCAAAAATAATGTTGCCTTCCCACCAGACGTTCCTAAAGCATCTCTGTAACACTTGCATATTGTTCAAACATACCACTAACAAATGTAGCAACCTGCCTCTGAATTACTTCAGTGTCTTCTTTTATTGACCAGGTGCAGATCCCAAGTACTCAAGCAGTATTCAAGAATGGGTCACAGTAGTGTCCTATATGCAGTCTCTTTTACAGATGAACTACATTTTCGTAAAATTTCCCAATAAGCTATTGTCAACCATTTGACTCCTCTGCCACAATCCTTACATGCTTGTTCCATTGTATATCAGTGTCCAGTGTTATGCTCAGATATTTAAATGATGCGACTGTGATTAAGCAAAGCACTAATAATGCTGTCTCTGAACATTATGGGTTTGTTTTTTATACTCACCCACATTAACTAACATTTTTTCTGCATTTATTGTTAGCTGTCAGTCATCAAACCAACTAGAAATTTTGTCTAAGTCCTCTCGTATCCTCCTACAGTCACTCAATTTCAACACCTTCCTCTACACAATCAGTGCTTTATGCCAACCCTAAGAAAAGTTTTTAAAAATCCAAATTCATTAATTGGTGGTAACTGATATTAACAACATACTTTTTTAAAAAGTTGCTGGTGTATAAATAGGGTACAATCCTGAAAATATGCTTTAGCACACACTTCGCATACCAGTGCATTTTCAATAATGAGTACTATCTCATTGGGAGAACTTTATGACCATCACAAAAATAATGTTAAAACGCAGATTTCGTTAATTGTTGTTACCCTTTACACACAACATACTTTTGGATACTAATGTGTGAGCAAGGTCCTGAACCTGAAAATCTTGAATTTGACAGACATTGGGGACATCTACTACTAAGACCTAAATTTTTGGGTTATGTTCTACTGAAAAATATAAAACATTTACAGAATCTGGTAAGAGAACTGATTAAGTTAATAAATTTTTTCTCAAAATTTTAAAATACAGGGTGATTCAAAAAGAATACCACAACTTTAAAAATGTGTATTTAATGAAAGAAACATAATATAACCTTCTGTTATACATCATTACAAAGAGTATTTAAAAAGGTTTTTTTTCACTCAAAAACAAGTTCAGAGATGTTCAATATGGCCCCCTCCAGACACACGAGCAATATCAACCCGATACTCCAACTCGTTCCACACTCTCTGTAGCATATCAGGCGTAACAATTTGAATGGCTGCTGTTATTTCTCGTTTCAAATCATCAATGGTGGCTGGGAGAGGTGGCCGAAACACCATATCCTTAACATACCCCCATAAGAAAAAATCGCAGGGGGTAAGATCACAGAAATCGATTTTTTTAATCTTATCAGCTGCAGACAGTGCTTGAACCAATTTCAGACGATAAGGTTTCATAACTAACCTTTTTCGTAGGACTCTCCATACAGTTGATTGTGGAATTTGCAGCTCTCTGCTAGCTCTGCGAGTCGATTTTCCTGGACTGCGAACAAATGCTTGGCTGGATGCGTGCTACATTTTCATCACTCGTTCTCTGCCATCCAGAACTTTTCCTTTTGCACAAACACCCATTCTCTGTAAACTGTTTATACCAACGTTTAATACACCACCTATCAGGAGGTTTAACACCATACTTCGTTCGAAATGCACGCTGAACAACTGTCGTCGATTCACTTCTGCCGTACTCAATAACACAAAAAGCTTTCTGTTGAGCGGTCGCCATCTTAGCATCAACTGACGCTGACGCCTAGTCAACAGCGCCTCAAGCGAACAAATGTACAACTAAATGAAACTTTATAGCTCCCTTAATTCGCCGACAGATAGTGCTTAGCTCTGCCTTTTGTCGTTGCAGAGTTTTAAATTCCTAAAGTTGTGGTATTCTTTTTGAATCAGTCTGTATAAAGTATACCCCCTTAGTACTGTGAGGTTTAATAATGACAACATGCACTAGAAAATTATTCGCAGTTTTAAAAAGTCCTGTCATCTGTACCAAAACCGAGGCATATTAATGTGATTAATGCCGTGTGGCTAGGGCCTCCCGTCGGGTAGGCCGTCCGCCTGGTGCAGAGTTTTCCGATTTGACCCCACTTCGGCATCTTGCGTGTCGATGGGGATTAAATGATGATGAGAAGGACAACACAACACCCAGTCCCCGAGCAGAGAAAATCTCCGACCCAGCCGGGAATCGAACCCGGGCCGTTGGGTATGACATTACGTCGCGCTGACCACTCAGCTACCAGGGTCGGACAATGTGATTAATGAGGAAGCTGCTTTATGAGTAGACTAGTCAGTTTCATAACAACAATCAAAGAATGCTTTGAAGGACTCCCTCCTCAGCAATGTAAGTAAATCCTGATATGCTGCACATTTAGAACAAAAGATAAACTCTGTAAATAACGCAACTGAACTTAAGAAACCACAGGTTTTTCATCTTTTCAACAAATATGTGACACTTGACCACACGAAAAAAAATCCAATGTCATTCACATAGAATAAGATTATAAGCTCATGATGAAATCAAGTTATTTAAGAAGTTCTTACGAGAGGTTGCTGAAAAGTACGTAGCTTTTATGCCTTATAGTTGAAATTTAAAAAAAGGGGAGACTTAATTGAAAGTTTGAAATCTTAATATGTAACTGTGTAACTACCAGCAGTTCAGTATTTGTATAGTATTTTCTGTTGCAGGTGATAACTGAGATGGCAGAGTCACACGCAAGTTTCTCATCAGTGGAGTATCATGATACTTTTGTTTCTCCAGGGAAAGCTCACAAAGGACATTCACACTGAGGTGTCACAAACACTGAGAGACGAGAGTGCTTGCTACTTTGAAGTCTTGTTTCAAGATGGGCCATTCCACTGATGAAGACAAGGCCCCCCCCCCCCACCCCCCTCAGTGGTCGCCCTGACACTGCAATAGACCCTACAACATCTGATGCTGTCCATCAGCTAATTCTTTGGGACTAACAAATATCCGACAGATGCTGGTGTATAAATAGGGTTCAGATCTGGAAATATGTTTTAGCACACACTTCGCATACCAACGCATTTTCGATAATGTGTACTGGACACCTCCCAGGAGCCTGTTGGTTTCACTATCACCTCAATCCTGGACAAGTGCAAGTTTTCAGCAAAAAGGGCGGCAAAATATTAGAACTGTGATCAGTGTAAGGACACCTCCCAGGAGCCTGTTGGTTTCACTATCACCTCAATCCTGGACAAGTGCAAGTTTTCAGCAAACTGTGATCAGTGTAAGGAAAGTGTTGACATGTCGGGAGTCATTTTGTACCATTTTGAAGCTATCAAGACATTTTTGGCGAGGTTAGAGACTGAGGATGAAATTTGGCTTCACATTTAGAACCCAGAAACCAAGGAACAATAAAAAGAATGGTGCCACAGCAGGTCCCCGTGGCCAAAGAACTTCCACACCCTGAAGTCAGCCAAAAAAAGATGGCATCCATTTTCTTGGATGAAGGCAAATGCATGTACTCAATTCAGACACTCCAGTAGCCCACACATTATAAGAAAAACAGATACCATATGTGCAATAGTGTTCCTTTGAACAACATATTATTTTATTTCTATGAAACTGAGGCAAACCTTGTATGATTTTATGTAAACTGCACTACTGTAGGGAAACTATTAGTACTCGATAACAGATATTGTATGCTTCTAAATGTTTCAGTGGAAAAATCTTGTTCTTTTTGGCATCATTTCACACTTCGAGTTCTTGCATATACATGATGACAATACTATCTGATTAAGGGGTTTGTCACATTTTTGAGCATCAAAAATTTGTCCTGATTTTCTAAAAAACTAGCAATTTGTCAAAGGATTGTTTTGAAGCATTTCTAAACTGGTTAAGATATTCTCTGTCAGTTTTATAAACTCATAATCGAAACTGATATTCCTTATGTTGGTATTTGGGCTGTTGATGAAATATCGGTATACTGAGATACAAATATTTTTTCCAAAAAACATTGATATATATAAAGGCGATATTTCTTTACCCGATATATCAAAGTGGCTGTATCGAGTGCCGGTATTTTTATTTTGTATTATAATTTTTTCACAATTTTCGTTAAATATATGAGATTGTAGTAGAACATAATTTTACTTCCACTGTGTGAGGGAGTCTTACTAATTTTTGAGCTCCTATCATGTCCGCTCTTTCTCTTTGACTTCATAAAGCAAGTGTAGATGGCACGAAGGAGAAGTCCGGTTCCACTGGGGGAGGGGGTGAATGAAATAACAAGATTTCTGATGTGGAGAAATAGCACACCAGTTGCGTTAAAAAATAAAAACAATTTTTGACGCAACTAGCGTGCTATTTCTTCACATCAACGTTCCTCAAAAACTGTTGCTGAAAAAGATTACCGTAATCTAAATCATAAGATTGGTTTTTGCGACGGGCAGAGACGTGTAAGGGGTGTGCTGACGTAATGGGCGCTCGGCGCTACCAACAGATACTGCAACGTTTAATTTCACACTGAAACTGCTATGCCGCTGGCTTTTACAGGAACGGAAAAAGAGGGAAGCCGGCATGAAGTGTTCCAGACAAATCCGATATGTGACGAAACCGAAAGATGAACCCATCGGATCCCTTTTATTGTGCCATCTACATGCAGTTACATTTGTTAGCAAAGTGATTATCGCCAAGCCTGAACTTGCATCGTTCTTCTTTCAGTTCTTTTGTTAAAGAAGAAAAACAGGTAGCTAGCTAGCTTCTTGATGTACAAATTATTTAATAACAAATCAATGCTTAAATATACAGATCTAAAACCGACAGTATATTTCAATATACAGCCGATACTTTAATAGGCCATTAGGTCGATGTTCTTTTCTTTGATATATCTATACTTTTTTCGATATATCGAGGGTCGATAATGATACGTTTTTAAATATTAATGTATGGATTCCCAATATTTTTAGAAATATCAACAGTTCTAGTTGGTACCCCTAATATGTAAGTAGACTAAGTGCTATAATCATTGAATGCTCGTTTTTCTTTGCTTTTGTTTGACATTGGTGTCAGCATCAATTTCGTGTATCAGTATTTTATGATGGCTCAGTAGACTACTTATCCTTTTGGTTACATGGAGTATTGGTTTTCTATATTTTCTTGGACGCTGGTCACAGAAACCCAGAATGATCAGCAGTTGAAAATATTTCAATGTCATTAAACGAAAAGGGTATTCCAGTAATAGATACCGTCTTATTTGATAGAATAGTGCGTCATTTGTAAAACAAGAGGAAACAGACAGTGAACACACTAGGTTTTACAGCTCTTGCAGGTTAACATAGCACATTATTTCTTTTCACTCCCTGTTCACAATGCAAATGTTAAAAAAGTTTTCAGCTTACTATCATCGCAGTAGGTGGATGAGAAGAATAGGTTTATAGTGAGGAGTGTTTTATGTATTTTACTGAACTGTTTGAACTTCAGTAAATAGTATCGATTTCTATTCACAGCTATTGGGCACACATAAGTTGAATGAAATTTCATCTCCAAAGAAATATAATTGCAGTATGGACTCCACAAGAACACAAACTCCTTGTGATCATTCAAAACTTTTTCTGTCGTGATCATTACTGTATGTCTTTCCACATTCTGTACAATGAATGTTACATTTCTTAGTACAATGTAAGGCAAAAAGATTATATATAAAGTGTGTGTGTGTGTGTGTGTGTGTGTGTGTGTGTGTGTGTGTGTGTGTGTGTGTGTGTGTAAAATGAGTGAAGTGTTACGAAACAATGTTTGTAGTGCATGTGGAGTGACTGATAGTGAGATACGAGTGAACGGTGTGGAATTATATTATTTAATAAGTTATTTTAAGAAACGTATTGTATACTAGGAGTAAATCGAATCATTGTCTCTAACTAGAAATCTGTAAATATATGTATATACGAATTAGCTTATTGTAAATTGTTCTAAATTTGTAAGTACTTTGACATTTCCTATATCCTTACAAAAAGAGATCTATGGATGAATAAAGTTACTACTACTACTACTACTACTACTACCACCACCACCACCACCACCACCACCACCACCACACTACTACTGCTACCACGAAAGTGTTATCTGAATGGAATGGATATTGGTAGATCTGTTGTACATATACAGACAAAATGTGGTCACAATATCAGAAAAAGAGAAAGAGCTTCACAAACTGAGAATGTCAGTACTGCATTGGTCCACCTCTGGCCCTTACGCAGCCTGCTGTTATTTGGCTTGGCATTGACTGACAGAGTTTTTGGATAGCATTTTGAGAATATCATGCCAAATTCTGTCAAATTGGCATGTTACATTGTCAAAATCTTGAGATGATTGCAAGGCTCTTCCCACAATGCTCCAAACGTTCTCAGTTGGGGAGAGATCCAGTGACCTTGCTGGCCAAAGTAAGAGTCTGGCGAGCAAGAAGACAAACAGTAGAAAGTCTCGCCATGTGTGGAAGGGCATTATTTTGCTGAAATGTAAGGACAGGATAGCTTGTCATGAAGGATAACAAATGGGGAGTAGAATATTGTCAACATACCGCTGTTCTGTAATGGTACTGTGGATGACAACCAAAGGGACCCTGCCATGAAAAGAAATGGTGCTTCAGACCATCATTCCTGGATATTGGACCGCATGATGGGCAACAATTTTTTGGTGTGGCACTGCTATCAGGGATATCTCAAAACTCGTTTTCACTGGTCATCGGAGCTTAGTTTAAAGTGGAACTCGTCACTGAAGATAATTCTACTCCAGTCAATGAAATCTGCAGCTGAAGATTCATCTGGAGATGCCCCAGAAAACAGTGGGATACCAACCTGACTGTCGCCCACCATACGGCCTCACAGCCAGGAATGATGGGCTAGGGTGCCATTTCTTTTCATAGCAGGACCCCTTTTGTTGTCATCTGCAGCACCCTTACTGGACAGCGATACATTGATGATATTCTACGCTAGTTTTGTTGCTTTTCATGGCAAGCCGTCATGGCCATACAGTTCAACAGGATAATGCCCACTCACACACTGCGAGAGTTCCTATTGCTTATATTTGGGCTTGCCAAACAGTACCTTGGCCAGCCAGGTCGCTGCACCTCTCCCCAATTTAGAACGTTTGGAGCATTATGAACAGGTCCTCCCAACACCTCGCGATTTTGACCATCTACCTCACCAGATGGACAGAATTTGGTGCAATATCCCTCAGGGCATCCTACAACTCTGTCCATTAAAGCCAAGCCAAATAACTGTTGCATAAGAGCCATTGGTGGACCATCATGTTGCTGACTTGCTCAATTTTTGAAGCTCTTTCTCGTGAATAAATCACCCACTTTTCTGTAATTGTAATAGATCAGTAAAGGCTACATTTCCAGAGGAAGAGGAAATGTTGGAATTAAAAGTGGCATTTAATGAGAATGTCCCCCTTTTTGGACAAGAAAAGTTGTGAAATCCCACTTTTGTCCAAAGAAATTATGGTCACCTCGGCAAGCACCAAAGAAAAACCATTCATATGCAATGCTGAAAGACAGAAATAAAATCTCACATACAACACTATTCCATCAAATATCACAAAAACTCTTGGGGGACCTCACAATCGATGATCTGAAATGGTAAAAAGCAAGACTTTTGGTAGCGAGTTTTGTCTTCCGCAGGGAGAATACTTCGACTCATTCAGTTCATTTTGAACAATTGTATCATATGCACGTGTTTCTTTGTATGTCTGTGTTTAGTAACAAAGTGTGTGTTTATTGCATTTACTGACATCCTGATTCTTCCTGCAAGCATTTCTAGTTGGAATTCCCATAAACTGAATACATTTCATTCATACATGTGCCATAATGCTGTCATAAAGGAGATCCTCATTCACGTGGAATGAATCAGATCGTTTATTAACTACGGGCTAGTTCTATAGAGTATACTAAATGCCACTGCTCCTCCTCCTACACTGCTCAACTGCTGTCAGCTGACTTTATATACACAGCATCAACATGTGTTGTCATAAATGTCAGAGTTATGTGAAACTGTTCAATTTGCATTGCTAAATCCAACTATTCTGTTAAATTGTAGGAGTGGGTGATGAGGTACTGTTTTACTTCGTTTTTCGAACAACTGGGGATTTTCAACTTGCTGTGTGATGTCTGCTAATACTGTGTTCCAGGTTTTTACAACAGAATATAAAACCTCATTCAGTAACGTGAATGGGGATGCATAGCTTATTTGGAAGCTGTTCTTATTTGTAGATGACCACATCGTATTATTCCCCATTTTTTGGCTAAAAACCTATTTTTCAACATAATTTCCATTCAATGCAGTGACCTTACACTATCTTACTGGGAGGGCCTGTGTGTCCACATGGTACCACTCTATGGGTCGATGTCACAGTCAACCTCTTGCTGCATTAATAAACTCCCTATCATCTACTGCTTCCTACGCAATGCATCTTTCTTTGGGGCAAACAGGTGGAAGTTCGTAGATGTATGGTGGATGAGGGAGAATGGTCCAATGAAGTTTTGCGAGCTGCTCTCAGGTGTCTGAGGCTTGCAGGAGTCACAGCTGTGTGCGGCTGGCTGGTACGGGAGAAATCGGACAGGTTAGTGTAATCTTGTTGCGGTGATGAGATACGCTTTAACCAACGACTCACCGTGCTTTTGTACACTGCCAGGTCTCTGTAGAAATTTTCCAAGCGCTTATAAAAATCTGCAGTGCATGGTTTTCCGCCAAAAGAAACTCGGGGACAACTTCTGTTTTGAACACACCTCCATTACAGACGTATAGCCCACCACCTCTTGGCATTTCACGAAACTATAGGGACTGAAACGGGAATATTCCACGATGCCCCCTCAACAAATTACAATTTTTTGTCATCCGCAATTGGCAGAGAAAACCATATATGTTGTGTTACATTCAATATCTCCTCAAAGTCCTGTTTGATATAGGTACCGCACTCTCGAGAAAGATTCTACGATAGAAATGTACCTTCCAGTGGTATACAGGAAGTGTGGTTTGTCGACTGACTGAATTTTCCCAGCGTCCCACCAATTATCTGAAGTCTGTGCCCTGCCACTTAGACTGATCATTCCATTTCACATCCCTGCAGTTTGTCACAGCCAGGTCTTTTTTTTTGGGGGGGGGGGGTTGAGTTGACTGATTCCACCTGTGAGTCACTGATGATGTATTCATAGGATACTACACACACACCAAAAAAAGTTTTACATCACCCTGGTTCAGAACTCCTAAAGATAGACGTTGACTGTGGATATTGTATCACAGGCACAGTAGTCCCTTTGACTGTTCAGATATGTCACTAAACCCGCTCAAAGATGTAAATAATCATGCATGAGCAGCGCCTATCAGATGGAGGGGGTCCGACAGCCGATCAGTTCCAGTCATTTCACCAGGAAGGAGGTACACGGCTCGTGTTGTCTGTAGTTCAACCATGCCTAGACGGTCAACACCGCGGTTCGATCGCGTCCGCATTGTTACTTTGTTCCAGGAAGGGCTCTCAACAAGGGAAGTGTCCAGTCAGAGTGAACCTAAGCGATGTTGTTTGGACATGGAGGAGATGCAGAGAGATAGGAACTGTCGATGACATGCCTCGCACAAGCCGGCCTAGGGCTACTACTGCAGTGCATGACCGCTACCTACGGATTATGACTCGGAGGAACCCTGACAGCAACGCCACCATGTTGAATAATGCTTTTCGTGCAGCCACAGGACGTCGTGTTACGACTCAAACTGTGTGCAATATGCTCCATGCAGCGCAACTTCACTCCCAATGTCCATGGCGAGGTCCATCTTTGCAAGCACAATACCATGCAGCACAGTACAGATGGGCCCATCAACAAGCCAAATGGACCACTCAGGACTGGCATCACATTCTCTTCACTGATGAGTGTCGCATATGCTTTCAACCAGACAATCGTCGGAGACGTGTTTGAAAGCAACTCGGTCACGCTGAAAGCCTTAAACACACTGTCCAGCGAGTGCAACAAGGTGGAGGTTCCATGCTGTTTTGGCGTGGTATTATGTGAGGCGACGTACGCCGCTGGTGGTCATGGAAGGCGCCGTAACGGCTATACGATACCTGAATGCCATCCTCCGACTGATAGTGCAACCATATCGGCGGCATGTAGGCGAGGCATTCGTCTTCATTGACGACAATTCGCGCTCCCCATCGTGCACATATTGTGAATGGCATCCTTCAGGATAACGACATCGCTCGACTAGAGTGGCCACCATGTTCTCCAGACATGAACCCTATCAAACATGCCCGGAAAAATTGAAAAGGACTGTTTATGGACGACGAGACCCACCAACCACTCTGAGGGACCTACGCCGAATCGCAGTTGAGGAGTGGAACAATCTGGGGCAACAGTGCCTTGATGAAGTTGTGGATAGTATGCCACGACGAATACAGGCATGCGTCAATGCGAGAGGACGTGCTACTGGGTGTTATAGGTATCGGTGTGTGCAGCAATCTGGACCACCACCTCTGAAGGTCTCGCTGTATGGTGGTACAACATGCAATGTGTGGTTTTCATGAGCAATAAAAAGGGCAGTAATGGTGTTTACGTTTATCTCTATTCCAATTTTCTGTACAGGTTTCGGAACTCTCGGAACCGATGTGATGCAAAACTTTTTTTGATGTGTGTACTATTTTTGTGAATGGACCTTTTTACATTTCTGTACGTTTAAAGCAAGTTTTCAGTCTCTGCTACCTTTTGAAATTTTATCGAGATCTGCCTATATTTCCACAGATTATTTTCAGGTAATACCTCATCATGGATAACTACATCACCTGCAAAATGTCTGAGATTACTATTGTCATGCACGCCACTAATGTACATCATGAACAGCAGGGGTCCAAACTTCAGCAGATCTACACACTGTTATAGTGCATTACTAAATATTTGCAGACTACCACATTGTAATGAAAACTATTGTAGCGTACTTACCTCGTCTAAGCGATGACGTCCAGTCGTGGGATTTGAACGCAAATAAAAACATTTATGCCTCTTTGCTGTCTTTGTCTTTACTACAAAAAATAGTCAAACAGTAAATAAACTGTACTGAGCCAGAAATGCAGGCATGATATAGTTTACTACTGATACGACCGACTGACATTTACTGACGATTGATGAACTAATGCTGAACTGAGACTGAGACATATTTTTGTAGTTTGCCATCATGTTTATAATCTTTTAGCACACGTTTCACAAAATTCTTTGTTGGTTTTCTAGTTTACAGTTAAGCTTATTATACATAAACAACTGTTCAGCAAATAATAATATGTGAAAATTTTGCATAGTATGTCGTCTCGTGTAACTTTTTAGTTTCTTTTGTACAAATCCTCCCTTGTTCTATTTTCACATATTTTAGCATTCCTCTTTCTCATTTCTCCTAACACTTTCACTGCCGAGAGCGCCGTAACTATCCGAACATCTGTGTGCAGTTGGGACATTCCACATGGCAACGCCTGCCGTGGTGGAGTCATAATCGAAGGATCTTTTGTATTTATTCTCACCTGTAAGTTCTTAAAATAAATTGTATTTTGCTTGTTCCTTATTGTTGAACTTCCTAAAACTAGATAATATTACAAAGAAGCAAATATCACAATTTTTTCTTTGATATGTTTCGAAACAAGTCACAATACACAGTCCCACATACGTTATTTACAGTGGTAATGGGAGTCCTTTAGTATTTTTTTCTTTTGTTCTTACTGCATATGATGCACCTCCTTATACGAGGTGCATTCAAGTTCTAAGGCCTCCGATTTTTTTTTCTAATTAACTACTCACCCGAAATCGATGAAACTGGCGTTACTTCTCGACGTAATCGCCCTGAAGACGTACACATTTTTCACAACGCTGACGCCATGATTTCATGGCAGCGGCGAAGGCTTCTTTAGGAGTCTGTTTTGACCACTGGAAAATCGCTGAGGCAATAGCAGCACGGCTGGTGAATGTGTGGCCACGGAGAGTGTCTTTCATTGTTGGAAAAGGCCAAAAGTCACTAGGAGCCAGGTCAGGTGAGTAGGGAGCATGAGGAATCACTTCAAAGTTGTTATCACGAAGAAACTGTTGCGTAACGTTAGCTCGATGTGCGGGTGCGTTGTCTTAGTGAAACAGCACACGCACAGCCCTTCCCGGACGTTTTTGTTGCAGTGCAGGAAGGAATTTGTTCTCCAAAACATTTTCGTATGATGCACCTGTTACCGTAGTGCCCTTTGGAACGCAATGGGTAAGGATTACGCCCTCGCTGTCCCAGAACATGGACACCATCATTTTTTCAGCACTGGCGGTTACCTGAAATTTTTTTGGTGGCGGTGAATCTGTGTGCTTCCATTGAGCTGACTGGCGCTTTGATTCTGGATTGAAAAATGGCATCCACATTTCATCCATTGTCACAACCGACGATAAGAAAGTCCCATTCATGCTGTCGTTGCGCGTCAACATTGCTTGGCAACATGCCACACGGGCAGCCATGTGGTCGTCCGTCAGCATTCGTGGCACCCACCTGGATGACACTTTTCGCATTTTGTTAAGCTATTTAGCATGTCGTGTTTGTCCACTGGGCCCAAAGACCGCTGTCATCCTGTTTTCTGGTAGCAACATTAGTTTGATGGACCACTTTTATAGCTGATTTAATTGCAGCTGTAAGGCATGTCGTCAACACCCATTCACCACTCTTGTCACGCCACTTAAAAGCCACTGTAATGTCTGTTGACCTAAATTCCATCTTACCTCTGTGCAGTTTGCCTTCAAGTTTTGGCGTACTTTTCCTGTAGATGCGAATTCTACCTATGGCATACGTTCTTTTTTCATGCAAGTAGTGGAAAAGAGCTGGACTTGTGTGTCAGTTGTCCACATATACAATGTGTTTTACAGCGCGTGTTTACTAAAATGGCCTCGAAATGTATATATACGACGTTAGCACTTTCAGCATGCTCAGCTCCTGCCACATACTTACGTCGTTAGCGCTGGAGGCACTATTGTTGCCCACAGATAAATACATCAGCATTAGTTCAAAGGTTATTGTTTGTTATCTATCTTTATGTACATAACAATAAGCTGCCATATACAATAATGCCAGCTTTGTTTTATTTTGATTAATATGTTTTTATACGATAAAAAATATCTTCACTTGAAGAAAAACATTGAAGTACCAATCACTTTTATATTGTTGTTATCAATCTAAAGTTATGCATGAACTGACATGGTAAGTCAAGGCCAACAAAATACTCAAATTATTAATCACAAATGTTAATTCTTTAAACAAAATCGTAAGTTAGTGTCAAACTCCTAAATAACAAGTTATAGGTACGAGATATGGAGATGTATCAGCCTGTTCACTAATCTGCTTGATCGATAGAGACATAAAAAAAATCTGACACTGCACGCACCTCAAGGACTTGATGCATAAAATTTATTCATATTCTATCAGCATTGAAATGTAACAGCAAATGTCTAAACGAAAAGCAAGAAAAATGTGATCGTGAAAGTTAATGTAGATCCTTGCTGTACTGAATCAGTATGGGCCTGTATCTGTTATAAATGCCTCTCTAATAGTTTATGTCTGTGTTGTTATCAAAACCTTATTATAACTGTCAAAATAGTATATATGAAAAATGAATGATATTTAGAAATATTGTTTGCGATATTATTAATTGTGTCTTCATTCTTGTTTACTGTCTCCTGGAATTTGTATTCAAGTCTCATATAATTGGCAAAAATCTCGAACATTTCTCCATTTCAGTAAATCTTCGCAATACACTTTCCTGTGGCATACCTGAAGTTACCTCTACTTCTGTCGATGACTGTTCATCCAAAATAATATGCTGTCTCCTCCCTACTAATAAATCCTCTGTCCAACAACAAATTTAGTTACATACCTGGCAAGATGAACCATAGTCTGGGGCTTTAATGGGTGCTAGCTTGGTCATATGACTAGTCTAATGTTCCCACCCAATTATAAGTACAAGTAATCATACACAGTTTCTGAAATTTGAAAATGTTAAGATCGTGATTTTATTGGTACAGTATTCCAATGAGAGATAATAACATTGTAGTATAGAATAAAATGAAATTTATATAAATACTTGTCTTTGGGGTTTGAAGCAGTTGTGTCATGACTGTTTTGTGTAGATTATTAACCTGATAAGTATTTCCAGATGTTCTTCGGTTTATTAATGTTATTAGCACTACAATATAACAAAACTCTGTGCAGTCTTCATTTCACACATGAAATCGAAACAAAACTTTTCTCAAGTGCACATTTTAACAGTATACACACAATTTAACCTCAACTAAACTGATAGTGACTGCCACCATTACTTAAGTAGAAATGTACCTATGCAATTACTAAAAGCTTGTTCCCAACAGGTAAGTAGGATTCTCATCCACATAAGTAATAACTCACTGAAACAGGTCATTTTCCTGATAGATTTAAATATGCTATTGTTAAACCATTGCACAAAAAGGGAGATAGGTCTGTCGCCCATAACTACCACCCAATCTCACTTCTGATAGTTTTTTCCAAAATTCTTGGAAAAGCAATGTATTCAAGAGTAGCTTCACATATCTGTAAAACTAAAGTTCAAACAAAATGGTAATTTGGATTTCAGAAACGCTTTTCAACAGAACGTGCTGTATGTGCTTCCACTGATCAAATATTAAATGTTCTGAATAGCCAAATGTCACCAACTGGGATTTTATGTGCTCTCTCAGAAGCTTTTAATTGTGTAAATCATGGAATTCATCTAGATAAGCTTAAGTGTTGTGGAATGAGTGAGAGAGAGCACAAATGGTTTAATTCATATTTAACTGGAAGAGTACTGAAGGTTGAAGAAAACAGTTCATGTAATGTGCAAAGTTCAGCAGATTCCTCAAACTGGGGAGGTATCAACAATGAGGTTCTAAAAGGTTCAATCTTGTATCTCTTATTGTTCTTAATCTATATTAATGGCTTGCCACTCTGTATTAACGAAGATGCAAAGCTATTCTTTTTGCTGATGATATGAGCATAGTGATCATGTCCATTAGCTGAGGAAATTGTAAATTATGTCTTTCAGAAAATTATTAAGTCATTTTCTGCAAATGAACTCCCATTAAATTTTGATAAAACAGAGTAGATACAGTTCTGCACAGTAAATGGCACAATAACATTAAAAAATATAGAATTTGGGGTGTGCACTGATGAGAGATTGAGTTGAAGAAACTCACTGCTCAAACATTTCATTTCATCTACTTATGCTATTTGCATTATCATAAATTGTGGCGATGAATATGTAAGTAAATTAGCGTAATATGCCTATTTTCATTCACTGCTTTCGTATGGTATTATATTTTGAGGTAATTCATCATAAAAAGCATTCATTGCCCCAACGCCTGCAATCAGAATAAAAGCTGCAGCCCAGCCAAAATCATCTTGCAGACATTTATTTAAGAGACTAGGGAAATTCATAGTAGCTTCACAATATACAGGGTGGTCCATTGATCGTGACCAGGCCAAATATCTCACGAAATAAGCGTCAAACGAAAAAACTACGAAGAACGAAACTTGTCTAGCTTGAAGGGGGAAACCAGATGGCGCAATGGTTGGCCCGCTAGATGGCGCTGCCGTAGGTCAAACGGATATCAACTGCGGTTTTTTAAGTAGGAACCCCCATTTTTTTATTACATATTCGTGTAGTGCGTAAAGAAATATTAATGTTTTAGTTTGGCCACTTTTTTCACTTTGTGATAGATGGCGCTGTAATAGTCACAAACATATGGCTCACAAACAGTTGATAACAGGTAGGTTTTTTAAGTTAAAACACAGAACGTAGGTACGTTTGAACATTTTATTTCGGTTGTTCCAATGTGATTCATGTACCTTTGTGAACTTATCATTTCTGAGAACGCATGCCGTTACAGCGTGATTACCTGTAAATATCACGTTAATGCAATAAATGCTCAAAATGATGTCCGTCAACTTCAACCTCAATGCATTTGGCAATACGTATAACGACATTCCTCTCAACAGCGAGTAGTTCGCCTTCCGTAATGTTCGCACATGCGCTGACAATGCGCTGACGCACGTTGACAGGCGTTGTCGGTGGATCACGATAGCATATATCCTCCAACTTTCCCCACAGAAAGAAACCCGGAGACGTCAGATCCGGTGAACGTGCGGACCATGGCAGTATGGTGCTTCGACGACCAATCCAACTGTCATGAAATATGCTATTCAATATCGTTTCAACTGCACGGGGGCTATGTGCCGGACATCCATCATGTTGGAAGTACATCGCCATTCTGTCATGCAGTGAAACATCTTGTAGTAACATCGGTAGAACATTACGTAGGAAATCAGCATACATTGCACCATTTAGATTGCCATCGATAAAATGGGGGCCAATTATCCTTCCTCCCATAATGCCGCACCATGCATTAACCCGCCAAGGTTGCTGATGTTCCACTTGTCGCAGCCATCGTGGATTTTCCGTTGCCCAATAGTGCATATTATGCCGGTGTACGTTACCGCTGTTAGTGAATGACGCTTCGTCGGTAAATAGAACGCGTGCAAAAAATCTGTCATCGTCCCGTAATTTCTCTTGTGCCCACTGGCAGAACTGTACACGACGTTCAAAGTCGTCGCCATGCAATTCTTGGTGCATAGAAATATGGTACGAGTGCAATCGATGTTGATGTAGCATTTTCAACACCGACGTTTTTGAGATTCCCGATTCTCGCGCAATTTGTCTGCTACTGATGTGCGGATTAGCCGCGACGGCAGCTAAAGCACCTACTTGGGCATCATCATTTGTTGCAGGTCGTGGTTGACGTTTCACATGTGGCTGAACACTTCCTGTTTCCTTAATTAACGTAACTATCCGGCGAACGTTCCGGACACTTGGATGATGTCCAGGATACCGAGCAGCATACATAGTATACGCCCGTTGGGCATTTTGATCACAATAGCCTTACATCAACACGATATCGACCTTTTCCCCAATTGGTAAACGGTCTATTTTAACACGGGTAATGTATCACGAAGCAAATACCGTCCGCACTGGCGGAATGTTACCCTGATACCACGTGCTTATACGTTTGTGGCTATTACAGCGCCATCTGTCACAAAGTGAAAAAAGTGGTCCAACTAAAACATTCATATTTCTTTACGTACTACACGAATATGTAATAAAATGGGGGTTCCTATTTTAAAAAACGCAGTTGATATCCGTTTGACCTATGGCAGTGCCATCTAGCGGGCCAACTATAGCGCCATCTGGTTCCCCCTTCAAGCTAGACGAGTTTCGTTCTTGGGGGTTTTTTCGTTTGATGCTTATTTCGTGAGACATTTGGCCTGGTCACTATCAATGGACAACCCAGTATATGTTCATTTATGATATTTGTTATTAATAACCCATCCCAATTCAAAAGCGAGAGCACTGTGCATAGCTACAACACTAGGAAAAAGGCGATCTTCACTACTTTCGGTTAAACCTAACTTTGGCACAGAAAGAGGTGAATTATGTTGCCAAAAAAGTCTTTGATCTCTCAGCAAATAGCATCAAAAGTCTGACAGAGAGCCGACCAACATGTAAAAACAAATTAAAAGAATTTCTGAATGACAACTTCTTCTACTCAGTTGATTTATTTTTAGATATGAATTAGTAATTTTACAAGAAAAAACTTGAATTATGGCATACAAAGACACCTGCTGTTAAACTGACATGTTCCACATAATTACGAAATGTCGTATTCATGATCTATGGAAAAAGTATGGAATCTAATATAAATCTAATCTAACCGCAACATTATTTTTCGCCATGTTCAGAGGATGTAATGATTCTGCAACTGTTTATTTAATTTCTACTGCTACATCTACGTCTATACTCTGCGAACCACTGTGAAGTGTATGACAGAGAATGTGTCCCACTGGACCAGTTATTATGGCTTTTCCCGTTCCATTCATGCATGGAACGTGGGAAACATGATTATTTAAATCTCTCTTTGTGTGCCATAATTCATTTAATCTTACCCTCGTGATCCCTATGGGAGCGGATATTGTTAGAGTTATTATTTAAAAGCAGTTCTTGAAACTTTGTTAATAGATTTTCTTGGATAGTTTCCATCTATCTTCACGAGTCTCCTAGTTCACTTGTTTCAACACCACAGTGACACACTCCTGTGAGTGAAACAAATCTGTCACCATTCGTGCTGCCCTTCTTTGCGTATGTTCAATATCCCCTGCTAGCTCTATTTCCTATGAGATGAACATCCTTGAGTAATGCAAAATACTACCCAAAATATCCGAGAATTACATCGTAAAATTCAGAAAACTCCATACTTACGTCCTAACGTTCTCCATAAACTTCAAAGTAGTCACCCTCAGGCACGTATACAGTGATTCTAGTGTTGTTCCGGTTTTTGGAAGCGATCCTGGAAGTCCGCAGGCTGAATGGTGTTCGGGACCCGTTGCGATTCCACTTGGATGTCTTTAATCGAACCAAAACGTCGCCATTTCAACGCGATTTCCATCTTTGGGAACAGGTAGAAGTCGCTCGGGGCTAGGTCTGGCGAGTAGGGAGGGTGAGGGACCATTACCACAAGAACCAAACAACCTTTCTTTTTCCAGTCCGCAGCTCGTGGTCGTGCGGTAGCGTTCTCGCTTTCCACGCCCGGGTTCCCGGGTTCGATTCCCGGCGGGGTCAGGGATTTTCTCTGCCTCGTGATGACTGGGTGTTGTGTGCTGTCCTTAGGTTAGTTAGGTTTAAGTGTTTCTAAGTTCTAGGGGACTGACGACCATACATGTTAAGTCCCATAGTGCTCAGAGCCATTTCTTTTTCCCGGACTTTGACCGTTTGTTCTGAATATTTTCTCTTACTCATCTCGAAACCACACAGTAAAACTGTCTGTTGACAATGTGACGAAGTGGAACAAACTCCTAATACATTTGTCCCTGAATGTTGAAAAACTGATCAGCATTAACTTCATGTTGCTGCGAACTCGTCGAGCTCTTTTCGGCATTGGAAAAGATCGCGTTTTCTGTTGCGCTGACTGGTGCTTCGTTTCATTGTCATAACCCTAGACCCAAGGTTCATCACCTGTGATGACTCTAGATAAGAATTTGGACATCTTGAACTCTTTGTTGCAGTCCAGAGCATGTCTGAATCCTGAGGTTTTGTTGGTCGATGCTGAGAAGATGAGGGACAAACGCCGCTGCAATTTGTCTCATGTTCATCTCATTGTCTAGAATTCGTTGACATGTGCTGTACGGCAGCCCAAGTTTGTTACAAACATTGTGAAGTGTCTACCTTCAGTCTTCATGTGTCCTGGGTTCGATTCCCGGCGGGGTCAGGGATTTTCACCTGCCTCGAGATGACTAGGTGTTTGTGTTGTCCTCATTATTTCATCAACATTTATGAAAGTGGCGAGACTGGACTGAGCAAAGGTTGGGAATTTGTACGGGCGCTGATAACCGTGCATTTGAGCGCCCCACAAAACAAACGTCATCGTCAGTCTTCATGAATAGCATGATCATTTCTGGTGCTTTATATGTTGACGGTCGACCAGAATGTTTGTCATATGCCACAGATTCTGGGCCTTTCCTGAAGCGCTTGCACCACTTAAATGTTCTTCCTTGACGCAGTGCACTCTCATCAAATGCCTCTGTCAGCATACGGTGGGTTTCAGCTGCAGTTTTTTTCAGCTTCAAACAGAATTTGATGCAAATCTGTTGGTCATTCACGTTATCCATTTCCCAATTCGCAGAAGCACTGAAACACGTCCTGACATGCACCACTACAACTCACAACTGCGTGCGCCAAAGATGACACAACTTTGTGATGCAGTAGCTAAGACGTGTACTTCTAGACATCTAGCCGCGGAATGTGGTACTGCCACTGGTTTGACCGGTAAAACGAATTTCGGATGTTTTGGTAGCACTTCGTATTCTAGGATGAGTTACACGAGTGATTTGTGAGCAATCTCCTTTGTAGACTGATTGCATTTCCCTCGAATTCTGCCAATAAGTCTATCACTTTCTTCACTCACGAGCAGCCTATGTGATCATTCCAGTTCCAGTCACTACTAAGTGTTACACCCAAGTATTTGTATGAGTTTACAGATTTCAACTGTGACTCACTGGTATTATATTCAAAGGATACTATGTTTTGTTTTCGTTTTGTGAAGTGCACAGTTTTCCATTTTTGAACATTTAAAGCAAATTGCCAGTATTTGCACCACTTTGAAATCTTATGATGGTCTCAGTGAATATTTGTACAGCTTCGACCGGACTGTATTTCACTGTACATAACTATATCACCAATGAAAAGTCTGAGGTTATTATTACTGAGTAAACATCTTTCACCGACCATGACTGGTCAGATTGCGTCAGATCTTAGTGATTATCTACTAAAACCATTACTAAAACTACGATAACAGACAAGAAGCATTACACAACACTAATTTTATAAATAGTCGTTGTGAACAACACTTTATAGCTCTTAAATATTTCCAGTCTGTGGCTTCACGTGTGGTGGAATTATGTTGAACAGTCAACAGTTCCGCTTGTAGAGAAAAATTCATTTACAGAATATGGTGGCTGTTGCTTGAGCTCACGCGCGAGTCTAGTATGAATATCCTCGGTGGCAATGTTTGAACATCCGGTGGTAGGTGGTTGAATATCCTCAGGATTGCTGTGGGAAAGCTGTCCAGTGTCTTAGTTAGGTGTCAGCTTGGAATGTCGGCCTTATTTCGTGTGTTGCAGTTGTGGATCTCCTGTCTTTTACAGAAGGATGCTGTTCTTTCCTTCGTGTAGACAAGAAAGTTGAAAATATACTTGCTAAATATTGTCATTGTTCACAACTGCTTGAAAATGGGTCTACAGTGGTCAAATTTCTTGCTGCAAGACATTATTCTTACAACCTCTATTTGTAGAAGCAATATGGTTTTACTTTCAGTAGACTTTGCCCACAGCGGCAATCCATATGTTACGTGGCTGTGGAGCAGTGCATAATATGTTGTGATTAAATATAGATCTGTTATCACACATTTGAGCTATCTGAGGAGATAAATTGCTATTGAGAGCTTAGAACACATATGTGCAGTGTGTTTGGTCCACCTCAGCTTATTGTCAAATGTGATTCCCAGGAGTTTGACACTTTCAACATTTGCTATGGGTTCACAGGCACCAGGTCACATAATATTTTCTGGGCTTTGTCGTAATTTAATTTCGTTTTGCTTGCTTTGCACAACTTTTTGGTTAGTTTGAAATTTTTACTCTGCAGCAGAGTGTGCGCTGATATGAAACTTCCTGGCAGATAAACTGTTTGCTGGACTGAGGCTCGAACTTGGCACCTTTGCCTTCTGCAGACAAATGCTCCACCAAACTGCGCTATCCAAGCACGTTTCAAGACCTGTTCTCGCAGCTTCACTTCCACCAGTACCTTGTCTCCTACCTTCCAAACTTCACAGAAGTTTTCCTGCGAAAGTGCTGGGGTAGCCCAGTTGGTAGAGCAATCGCCCGTGAAAGGCAAAGGTCCCGAGTTCGAGCCTGGGTCTGCCACACAGTTTTAATCTGTGAAGTTTCACTTTCTGACTACTTCAAACTAAATTACAATATCCTTTAGTGCCTCAGTTGAATTTCTATCATTATTCATTAAGGTTGTGTCATCTGGAAAGCACATTGTATGACTATTCTAACATTCTGCGTTGTGTCTGTTTGTTCTAAGTCGTGTCTCCCTACCACTTTCGCGCAACGACGCTCTGAGCGTGTTTTTTAGGGAATTGACTAGTTTGAACCTAGGACCTGTTGCTGGTAAGGAGACGCCAGATCACACATGACATGTAGAGTTCAGAAGAGTTCAGTGAGACTAGCGATGATATAATCAAATACTTAATGATTTCAGCGTCAGCTCCACTGCACTCCCTGTAAAAGAATCTTAATACTAACTAAATTTAGTGGAAGGAGTTCAAGGCTTTCCTATTTTTAGTTAGCTGGTAAAATAACGTCGAAAAAGCAGTTAAATTTACCATTGGAATTTTTATTCTACTCACAAAACATTGTTTATAAATTTCACTATTGATAAAAGGAAATGTTTTAATACAGGATGATAAAAGCCAACTGCGTTCAACAAAAATGTGAACGAATATTCCCTGGATGGGTTTCCAAGTTCTATAATGGATCGAAGGATGACCTATGCCGTATCACATCTATAATCTAGGTTTAAATTAAGTTTCATAAAAGAGAAAACTATCAAAATGGTCTACAGTGACCCTCAATTATCTTTAATTACATATTTAACTTGTAAATTACAGTGGCTGATGTGGCTTCTCAATAATTATATAACAGAAAAATCATCGCGTTTCAGATTTAAACTTCTAGTAGCAAATGTGAATACCATGAGCTTTAATTGATGATCGACACTAGTATTACGCAAAAAGGGGATGTAACAGATGAGACTTCTGCAGTTCTGAGTGAAGCCTTATGACTCTTATGCGGCACTGCGTGCGTTCATTACCTTGTCGGTGGTTAGTCACCGTCAGGGGGCGGCGGGCGGCGCAGCTCCACACACCTCACCGTCTCGGAAGCAACCCTCTGTAACTTCTCTTTCCTACCATTTACCGAAGTTGGTTTAAGAAAAAGGTATCTGGCTGTGTTTTCAACTGACCAATCAGAGCCTCAGTGTTAACCTTAAGTTCCGCCTACAAAAATTCTGTCTATCCAATGAGAAACGTTATACTTTTCGTGGTGGGGCAATGTTTTTAATGTTTGCAACGTAACAGAGACGCGTATAGTCACACGCTAAAACTTGCAGCTGGTGTGCCCCTTTTAGTGTTATCGTAAGATCTATACTGTTCTTCTGGAGGACTCTATCTTTTAACATGGGCTGGGGGTGGTCTTGGCGGTCGGCGGGCAATGTTGGTGTCCATTATTGTAGGGCCTTCTAGCTTACACGACTCTGCTCTCGGCTTCTGTTCTCGTTTCTCCCCTCGGAACTGCGTCTGTTTCACGGTGGGAAGGTATGACATGCATTTAGGCGTTCTTGTGTTAGTCTGTGGTATTCCATTTGCTCACTCGTTGATCGTATTACTTTGGTTAATTTAATGTCAGGATTCACTCGGAGCTATGTGACATACTGCCGGATTTGCTATTATGTCAGCGTTTGCATGGAAGGTGTTGGATTTGCCTGACACCTTACACTATCACAACTTAACTCAGTGACAAATATTAAAAAGAGCAGAGGACCAAGTATGGAGCCCTCCAGTAACTGTGTTCATGTACCCTTTCACGAGATCATCGCTCCCTCGACACAAACACTCCGTCTCTTATCTCTTAGGTAAGACTACAGTGTCTCAAAAACGACACCCTTTATGCCATAAGATTTTAATTTTTCCAACAATATCTACTTCAGACTGCCAGTCCGTTCTGGCAAGCATATTTTTGAAGATGTTTATTCCTTCCTCCGTTAATTCCTTTTACTGAAGTACAGTCATAATACCACATACTATTTCTTTGACTATTTAGGTGGAGAAGCAATGCGTTATGATCTACTATCAGTGGATCCACCACACATATTTTGTAGTCACCGGTTTTTAGGTTGGCGACGACAGTGTCAAGGCAAGCCGCTCCACTTGTTGGCTCATGGCAAGCCACATATAACCCACAGCTACTCATCGAGTACTTGAGTGTTTTCCACTTAGTGCTGCCGTCTCCTAAATGGATGACGAAATCAGGTCACGCAGAGGGCTCCATTAATTTATCCTTTAGTTCATAGTCAACACCTAGTTTAAAACTGCAGTTAAATCCCTTCGTGCTTCGTTTCTCAACTAAAAAGTTCTTGTGGTCTTAAAAATTCAGTTGCATTTTCGGCTGTTGTACCATTTTTACTCCGCTCAAATGGAACCTTGCCTTCTTCTCTCCTCAAAACGTGTCCAGTTTTTTACTAGTACATATAAGACTTATTCTTCCTTTGTTATTATTATTTGTTGAGACGTTCTGGCAAGTCTTCGCGTTTTCATGTTGCTTACCTCTTGCCAATTTTCTTTTGAGAGGTCAGTTGATTCATAAGGCTTATTCCCAAGGAATTCGCCGAGAATGATGGACACATTGCACTGGTAATTGTGATTGTTTACTCCCGCACTATTAGTTGCTGTTTTCATATCTGGATTCACTGTTCACTTTCTTCCGCGCTATTTGTCGCTGTTTTGGTGTTTGAATTGCAATATTCACTTGTTTGTTGTGTGAGTGCACTTGCAACAGATTTTTGTTTGCATTGTTCTAATTTACTTTGTGTTCCTGATTGTTTAGTAAAATGTTTTGGTCTCACTTTTGAGTTATCGGTAACGATCAATTCGTCGATACTTGACTGTTCCACGTCGTCTAGTATGGTCTGTAGCGAACTTACTTCTCTCGTGTGACTTCCAGTTTCACTGACTACGTATTGAGCTAAAGAAGGTAGCTCAGATTTAAAATCACAAGTTTCAGTGTTCGCAGTTTTCGCTATTTGTTTTGCTGTTTACACTCCCAGTTACTCGTTGTGAAGCTGTTATACTTCGTGAATCAATACCACAACTTAACTTCTATGTATTGTTGCATATTGTGCACAATACGCCTTTCTTAACTATTTTCTCGCCCTTTTTACAGTTTTCACTGTTTCGCTAGCCTCTGCGAAATTCTCTCCACCTGCCGCCATATTACAAAGATTGTCTGCGAGACATGAATAGCTGGGGACACATCGCGTTTCCATTGAGTACATTCGGAGTTACTTGTACACCTGTCGATGACTCTCCATCCAATATAACATACTGCGTGCTGCTATCAAGAAATCCTCGATGCAGTCACATATTTCATCTCACACCCCATAAGATCATACTTTTGATAATAAGCATATATGTGGTGCTGAGCCAAAGGCTTTTCAGAAATCAAGAAATATTGCATCTATCTGACTGCCTTGATACAAAATTTTCAGTATGTTATGTGAGAAAAATGTGAGTTGGGTTTCACATGATCTATGTTTCCGTAATCCGAGCTGGTTGGCATGGAGGAGATCGTTTCGTTTGAGCTGAGAAGGTATTTTAACATTTTACAGCAAATCGTCAAGGGTAGGTAGTTTTGTGTATCGCTTCTGCTACTCTTCTTGTAGACAGGTACGGCCTTTCCTTTCTTCCAACTACTGGGCGTGGTTTGCTGTTCGAGGGATGTAAGATAGATTATAGTTGGAAGAGTAGCTAACTCACCTGCAAATTCAGTATAGAATCTGATAGGGATCCCATCGGGCCTTGAAACATTGTTCAGTTTTATGATTTCAGCTGTTTGTCAGCCAAACTGACTCTATTATCTATTTGACTCATCTTTTCCGTGGTACGAGACCCTGTATCTTTGTTTGCGCCAAGCAGCTAAGCCAGTCTCTCTCTCTCTGGTACTAGTCACATACACTTCTTGTACAGTGAGCCAAGTGTTGTGTGTGTATTTACCAGACTGTAAATAAATGTGGTTCTCATTGTGGCTGATGAACCACATAAACTGGTGACCCTGAAAAGAAAACTGGACACTAAAACAAAAAAATTCAAAGTGGCTCAATAATACCTACAACGACAGACAGCATTACGCCGATTCAGTGGTTCAGAGATTACCATGCACCCAAACACTGTGCAGATAGGGGCTTCATCTCCCAAGCAACTTCAGAAAGTAAAGGACAAATATTTCCGCAATGTTCGATATTTTCCAGACCAATGACAAACATTCCAAACATCGCATGTAGCCATGAAGCGACATGGAAATCCCGTCATATTTACCACAGCAACCAGCATTATAATTTTGTGTGTTGGAAATTACCTTTGCTGCACATGGTATTTTAATTGATGAAATGCAGTTTATACTGATAACTAATGCTTTGGTCCCTCATCCATTGGTTTTAGCAAAAAAAATTTTATGGCCTTGAGCCACAGTCATCCAATACTTTTTAAAAGAATACACCCTAATTTGGCTGTGTATTATTATATTTATCTTATGTACTATCCAGATTTCGGCTTTTATGGCATTATCAAGTACAATGCTAAAAGTTGTTAGACCATTATTAAGTCTTCACCGACTGCGACAGAGTCGCGTGTATAAAACAGTGATCCAATAATATCAAATGTTTTTAATTCCAGTCTCTGATCACAATATCAATTCAAGAATTGGTATTGTGATCAGAGACTGGAATAAGAAACATTATTAAGTCTAGTCAGTTAACGTTGGAATACAAAAGATAAATACACTGAACAACCAAAGAAACTGGTACACCTGCCTAATATTGTGTAGGGCCCCAACGAACACGCGGAAGTACCGCGACGCGACGTGGCATGGACTCGACTAATGTCTGAAGTAGTGCTGCAGGGAACTGACACCACGAATCTTGCAGGGTTATCCATAAATCGTTAAGAAGAGTACGGAGGGGGGATGCAGGTCTCTTCTGAGCACCACGTTGCAAGGCATCCCAGATATGCTCAATAATGTTCATGTCTGTGGAGTCTGGTGGCCAGCGGAAGTGTTTGAACTCAGAACAGTGTTCCTGGAGCCACTCTGCAGCAACTATGGACGTGTAGGGTGGCGCATTGTCCGGCTGGAATAGCCCAAGTCCGTTGGAATGCACAATGGACGTGAATGGATGCAGTGATCAGATGGGATGCTTACGTACGCGTCACCCACCAGAGTTGTATCTAGCCTTGTATCAAGGGTCCCATATCACTCCAACTGCACACGCCCCACACCATTACAGAGCCTCCACCAGCTTGAATAGTCCCATGCTGACATGCAGGGTCCATGGATTCATTGGGCTGTCCATACCCGTACACGTCCATCTGCTCGACACAATTCGAAACGAACCTCATCCGACCAGGCAACATGTTTGCAGTCATCAACAGTCCAATGTCGGTGTTGACAGGCCCAAGCAAGGCGTAAAGCTTTGCGTCGTGTAGTCATCAAGGGTACACGAATGAGCCTTCGGCTCCGAAAGCCCATATCGATGATGTTTCGTTGAATGGTTCGCACACTGACACTTGATGGGCCATCAGTGAAATCTACAGCAATTTGCGGAAGGGTTGCACTTCTGGCACTTTGAACGGTTCTTTTCAGCCGTTGTTAGTCCCGTTGTAGCAGGATCTCTTGCCGGCCGCAGCGAAGTCGGAGATTTCATGTTTTACCGGATTCCAGATATTCACGGTTCATTCGTGAAATGGTCGCACGGGAAAAATCCCCACTTCATCGCGAACTCGGAGATGTGTCCCATCGCTTGTGCGCCGACTATAACACCACTTCCACACTCACTTAAATCTCGATAACCTGCCATTGTAGCAATAGTGACCGATCTAAGAACTGCCTGCGCCAGACTCTTGTTGTCTTATATAGGCGTCGCCGACCGCAGCGCCGTATTCTGCCTGTTTACGTATCTCTGTATTCGAATACGCATGTCTATACCAGTTTCAATGTATAATAGTACACAGTCAAATGGCGGTTTACTCTTTTTAACAATATTGTTTTAGTGTTGGACATTAGTATAAACATACTAATACAAAACAAGTACCACATTCTAAAAAACACCATATTAAAAAGGGTGTACAGGTCACAGAATTGAGGCCCTCAACAAGAGTTGACTAGTGAACAAATTCTTGATACAGCATCGTCCGACGACTGGCAGCACTTACACGATATTCTTGACGAGTTTTAGATGACTGACTCAGCGTTATGTCATATCTCGCTCAACGAGATGCCACTAATTGTTAAAACACCACTTATAAGATGTGACCCAAAACGTCTAATTGGCGTTTACCTACACTTAAAAGGCATGGATGGTCGCAAAGAAAGATTGCAAGCTTCTGCTGGTCAAAGCACGCGACACTATCGGCGACGACGATGGTACCATCATAACCGTCGCCTCGCCAGCAGTTGAAACAAAGCAGCAACCGTGCTGCAGTTTCTTTACGAGCGGCTACTCTCAAAGAACAGCGAAAGTCGGCATTGTGGACGCGCACGGCCAGCTTTCGCTCACTAAACATGCCACTGTTTTTAATGGATCCCTGGAACCGTAAGTACATTATGTGATTAAAAGCATCCGGACACCTGGCTAAAAATGACTTACAAGTTCCAGGCGTTCTCCATCGGTAATAATAGAATTCAGTATGGTGTTGGCCCACCCTTAGCCTTGATGACAGCTTCCACTCTCGCAGCCAAACGTTCAATCAGGTGCTGAAAGGTCTCTTGGGCGATGGAAGCCCATTCTTCACGGAGTGCTGCACTCAGAAGAAGTATCGATGTCGATCGGTGAGGCCTGGTACGAAACTGGAGTTCCAAAACATCCCAAAGGTGTTCTAAAGGATTCACGTCAAGACTCTGTGCAGGCCAGTCCATTACAGAGATGTTATTTTAGTGTAAGCCTTTCCGCCACAGGCTGTGCATTATGAGCAGGTGCTCGATCTTGTTGAAAGATGCAATCGCCATCCCCGAATCGCTCTTCACCAGTGGGAAGCAATAAGGTGCTTAAAACATCAATATAGGCCTGTACTGTGACAATGCCATGCAAAACAACAAGCGGTGAAACCCCCTTCATGAAAAACACGACCACACCATAACACCACCGCTTCGGAATTTTACTGTTGGCAGTACACACGCTGGCAGATGACGTTCACCGGGCATTCACCCACACCCTGCCATCGGATCGCCAAATTATTTATCGTGATTCGTCACTCCACTGTTCAGTCGTCCAAAGTTTACCCTCCTTACACCAAGCGAGGCGTCGTTTGGCATTTACCGGCGTGATGTGTGGCTTATGAGCAACTGCTCAGCACGAAATCCAAATTTTCTCGCCTCCCGCCTGTCATAGTACTCACAGATGATCCTGAAGCAATTTGGAATTCGGGTGTGATTGTCTGGATATATGTCTGCCTATTACACATTACGACCCTTTTCAACTATCGGCGGTCACTATCAGTCAACAGACGAGGTCGGCCAGTACGCTTTTGTGCTGTACATGTCCCTTCAAGTTTCCACTTCACTATTACTTCGGAAACGGTGGAGCTAGGGATGTTTAGGAGTATGGAAATCTTGCGTACAGACATATAACACAAGTGACACCCGATCACCTGACCCCGTTCGAAGTCCGTAAGTTCTGCAGAGTACCTCATTCTGCTCTCTCACAATGTCTAATGACTACTGAGGTCGCTGATATGGAGTACCTGGCAGTAGGCGGCAGCACATTGCAGCTAATATGAAAAAAAAAACAATGTTTTTGGGGATGTCCGCATACTTTTGATCATATTGTATATATGGCCCTTCCAGAAAGTAAAGTTCCGTATTTTTTAAAGCAAAGACAACATAGTCACATGAAAACCTTTATTGGTTACAGGTACAGCAATGGTGAGTTATTTTTCGACATAGTCACCAAAAGAATTGACACACTTATCATATCACGGGATCAACGTTTCTACACCTGTGTGGTAGACGTCTGCCGCCTGTGAATAGGACCAGCGTGTGAGGGTCGTCGTCAAAACGCTGGCACACAGGACAGGAAATTCTTGAGATGCACGAGAAGATGGAAATCGCTGGGAGCAAGGCCAGGACTCTATACTGGATGATCGAGCAGCGCACGGTTGAATTTCTGCAAAACGGTTGCTGCGCACCGAACCGTGTCCGGACGAGCATTGTCACGGAGCAGCACAACACCTGTTGTAAGCATTCCACCCCTCTCGTTCTGAATGACACGTCGCAGTTTCCGCATTTTTTCGCAGTAACGGTCACCATACACTGTTTCACCTCTGGGCAGAAAGTCAATGAGCAGAATGCTCTTCCCGTCCCAGAACACATCCACATCACTTCCTGCATCGACACAGTCTGTTTGAATTTCGTCTTGACTGGAGATCTACTGTGAAGACAACGCATTGACTGCTGCTCGGTTTCTGTGGCCAAGTGTGAGAAATCCACATCTCGTCGCCTGTGACGATCCTCAACGTTGTCATCGTGATACTGCTGCAGAAATGTCAGTGCTGGGGTTGTCGCCCAATGATATCCCATATGTGCTCGATTGGAGACAGACCTTGGTGATGCACTATGTGATCAAAAGTATCCGGACACACCCAAAAACATACGTTTTTCATATTAGCTGCTTTGTGCTGCCGCCTACTGCCAGGTATTCCATATCAGCGACCTCAGTAGTCATTAGACATTGTGAGAGAGCAGAACTCTGCAGAACTCACGAACTTCGAACGTGGTCGGGTGATTGGGTGTCACTTGTGTCTGTAGCGAGATTTCCACACTCTAAACATCCCTAGCTCCACTGTTTCCGAAGTAACAGTGAAGTGGAAACTTGAAGGGCCATGTACAGCACAAAAACGTACAGGCCGACCTCGTCTGTTGACTGATAGTGACCGCCGATAGTTGAAAAGAGTAATAATGTGTAATAGGCAGACATCTATCCAGACCATCACACACGAATTCCAAATTGCTTCAGGATCCACTGTAAGTAATATGACAGGCGGAAGGCGAGAAAACTTGGATTTCGTGTCGAATAGCCGCTCATAAGCCACAAATCACGCCGGTAAATGCCTAACGACACCTCGCTTCGTGTAAGAAGCGTGAAAATTGGACGATTGAACAGTGGAAAAACGTTGTGTGGAGTGACGATCACGGTACACAATGTGTCGATCCGAGTGCAGGGTGTGGATGTGACGAATGCCCGGTTAACGTCATCTGCCAGCGTGTGTTGTGCCAACAGCAAAATTCGGAAGCGGTGGTGTTATGGTGTCGTCGTATTTTTCGTGGAGAGGGCTTGCACCGCTTGTTGTTTTGCTTGGCACTGTCAGAGCACCGGCTTACATTGATGTTTTAAGCACCTTATTGCTTCCCACTGTTGAAGAGCAATTCGAGAATGGCGATTGCATCTTTCAACGCGATCGAGCAGAGTGGTCACACGACAATAACATCCCTGTAATAGTCTGGCGTGCCCAGAGTCCTGACCTCAATCCTATGGAACACCTTTGGGATGTTTTGGAACTCGAATTTCGTGCCAGGCCTCACCGAACGACGACATCGATACCTCTCCTGAGTGCAGCACTCTGTGAAACATGGGCTGCCATTCCCCAAGAAACCTTCCAACACTTGATTGGAAGTATTCCTGCAAGAGTGGAAGCTGTCATCAAGGCTAAGGGTGGACCAACGCCATTCCGAAATACAGTATTACCAATGGGCGGGAGGGGGGGGGGGGGGGGACACGAACTTGTAAGTGTCCGGATTCTTTTGATCACATAGTGTAGATGAGGCCAAGACAATGTGTCGGCAGTCTGTAGAGCATGTTGCGTTACAACGGCGGTACATGGGCGAGCGTTATCTTGTTGGAAAAGACGTCATGGATTGTTGTCCATGAATGGCAGCACAGCAGGTCGAGTCACCAGACCGACCTACAGATTTGTAGTCAGGGTGCGTGGGATAGCCACGAGAGTGCTCATGCTCTCATACGAAATCGCAACCCAGACAATTACTTGAGGTGTGGTTCCAGTGTGTCTAAGACACAGATAGGTTGGCTAAAGGCCCTCATCTGGCCTCCTCCTAACCAACACACAGCCATCACTGGCACCGAGGCAAAACCGGCTTTCATAAAAAAAACACAACAGACCCTGCTCTTAAATGAGCTCTCGCTCGACACCACTGTAGTTGCAAATGGCGATGGTCTGGGGTCACTTTAATGCACGCTAAAGGGCATCTGGCTCGGAGCTGAAATAACCGATGTGTAACAGTTCGTTGTGTCACTTTGTTACCAATTGCTGCTCACACTGCTGCTGCAGATGCAGTACGATGCGCCAGAATCATACGCCGAACGCAATGATCTTCTTTCTCGGTAGTGGCGCGTGGCCGTCCGGAGCCCGGTCTTCTCGTTACCGTACCTGTCCGTGACCACCGCTGCAATCAGTCATGCACAGTGGCTACGTTCCTGCCAAGTGTTTCTGCGCTATCGGAGAAGGAACATCCATCTCCTCGTAGTCTATTACACGATTTAGTTCAAACTTACTGATTGTTGCTAAAGGCTTCTTTGTCGCCTTCAAGGTATCCTTGGCTAACATCAGCGCACATCTGCACATCTACATCTACATTTATACTCCGCAAGCCACCCAACGGTGTGTGGAGGAGGGCACTTTACGTGCCACTGTCATTACCTCCCTTTCTTGTTCCAGTCGCGTATGGTTCGCGGGAAGAACGACTGCCGGAAAGTCTCGGTGCGCGCTCGAATCTCTCTAATTTTACACTCGTGATCTCCTCAGGAGCTGTAAGTAGGGGGAAGCAATATATTCGATCCCTCATCCAGAAACGCACACTCTCGAAACCTGGACAGCAGGCTACACCGCGATGCAGAGCGCCTCTCTTGCAGAGTCTGCCACTTGAGTTTGCTAAACATCTCCGTAACGCTATCACGCTTACCAAATAACCCTGTGACGAAACGCGCCGCTCTTCTTTGGATCTTCTCTATCTCCTCTGTCAACCCGATCTGGTATGGATCCCACACTGATGAGCAATACTCAATTATAGGTCGAACGAGTGTTCTGTAAGCCACCTCCTTTGTTGATGGACTACATTTGCTAAGGACTCTCCCAATGAATCTCAAACTGGCACCCGCCTTACCAGCAATTAATTTTATATGATCATTCCACTTCAAATCGTTCCGTACCCATACTCCCAGATATCAGAAGTAACAGCTACCAGTGTTTGTTCCGCTATCATATAATCATACAATAAAGGATCCTTCTTTCTATGTATTCGCAGTATATTACATTTGTCTATGTTAAGAGTCAGTTGCCACTCCCTGCACCAAGTGCCTATCCGCTGCAGATCTTCCTGCATTTCGCTGCAATTTTCTAATGCTGCAACTTCTCTGTATACTACAGCATCATCCGCGAAAAGCTGCATGGAACTTCCGACACTATCTACTAGGTCATTTATATATATTGTGAAAAGCAATGGTCCCATAACATTCCCCTGTGGCACGTCAGAGGTTACTCTAACGCGTGTAGACGTCTCTCCATTGAGAACAACACGCTGTTTTCTGTTTGCTAAAAACTCTTCAATCCAGCCACACAGCTGGTCTGATATTCCGTAGGCTCTTACTTTGTTTATCAGGCGACAGTGCGGAACTGTATCGAACGCCTTCCGGAAGTCAAGGAAAATGGCATATACCTGGGAGCCTGTATCTAATATTTTCTGGGTCTCATGAACAAATAAAGCGAGTTGGTTCTCAAACGATCGCTGTTTCCGGAATCCATGTTGATTCCTACAGAGTAGGTTCTGGGTTTCCAGAAATGACGTGACACGCGAGCAAAAAACATGTTCTAAAATTCTACAACAGATCGATGTCAGAGATATAGGTCTATAGTTTTGCGCATCTGCTCGACGACCCTTCTTGAAGACTGGGACTACCTGTGCCCTTTTCCAATCATTTGGAACCTTCCGTTCCTCTGGAGACTTGCGGTACACGGCTGTTAGAAGGGAGGCAAGTTCTTTCGCGAATTCTGTGTAGAATCGAATTGGTATCCCGTCAGGTCCAGTGGACTTTCCTCTGTTGAGTGATTTCAGTTGCTTTTCTATTCCTTGAACACTTATTTCGATGTCAACCATTTTTTCGTTTGTGCGAGGATTTAGAGAAGGAACTGCAGTGCGGTCTTCCTCTGCGAAACAGCTTTGGAAAAAGGTGTTTAGTATTTCAGATTTCTGCGTGTCATCCTCTGTTTCAGTGCCATCATCATCCCAGAGTGTCTGGATATGCTGTTTCGAGCCACTTACTGATTTAACGTAAGACCAGAACTTCCTAGGATTTTCTGTCAAGTCGGTACATAGAATTTTACTTTCGAATTCACTGAACGCTTCACGCATAGCCCTCCTTACGCTAACTTTGACATCGTTTAGCTTCTGTTTGTCTGAGAGGTTTTGGCTGCGTTTACACTTGCAGTGGAGCTCTCTTCGCTTTCGCAGTAGTTTCCTAACTTTGTTGTTGAACCACGGTGGGTTTTTCCCGTCCCTCACAACGTCCAGTCTTAAAGAAAGCTAGTGCTCACGACTGTTACAGCGTGCATTCATAGAAAATCTGATTTACGTCCTCATAGTGGCCCTACCAGCCCCACTCTTATGCGACTGGCCCGAAATTGGAGCAGACATCATCTTTCAGGTGTAGAAACACGCCTGCCAACTTTCATTTATTTCGCACAACTCCTTTTTGGTCTTGCGAATTTTTTCTGTCAGTGTACTTTCAACAATATGGTAGCTTTCGTCGAACAAATGGTTCAAATGGCTCTGAGCACTATGGGACTCAACTGCTGAGGTCATTAGTCCCCTAGAACTTAGAACTAGTTAAACCTAACTAACCTAAGGACATCACAAACAACCATGCCCGAGGCAGGATTCGAACCTGCGACCGTAGCGGTCTTGCGGTTCCAGACTGCAGCGCCTTTAACCGCACGGCCACTTCGGCCGGCTTTCGTCGAACACTCATACAGGCTTCCGTCCAGTGCTCGGTCCAACGCCTTCTCCCCAAAAACCAGAATTCACATTTTCTTATAACCTCGGTTCAATGATGAGAAACTATTATTTCTACGAGATATATTTCTGTCAGTACCTATGGCGATGCATAATGTTAATTCCTGCAACTTATCTCTGTTTTAGCCATCCGACCCAAAAAAGAGCACTTGTGAGGTCTAAGAAAGCTTCGCACTAGTTTGTGTCTTCTCTCGGCTGGAAAACGGTCAGGCAGGGATGTCTTCACAGGTATTCTACGTCGCAACTTTCGGAACTGGCGGTCGTATTCCTACGCCACCGCATCCGAAAGCCAAGTAACCCTTTCCGGCGAGAAACTTGTCCTAAAATTGACCATGTTGGCTCCCAGTGCTTTCGCTCCTACTTTTTTATGCATAAGTAACTCAGTATATTATCTCAGGAAATTAATTACGTGTAAGTACCTACCACATTCTCTATTTTAACCTGATTAAATCGAGTTTACATTCGCTCATGAAAGCAATTATTCAGTAAATTGATGAATGGGGTAGATTGGAGGTGGACGCTATCTCAGCGCCACGTCGCACTAACTTTCGTGCCACTTGCGATCTTAACATACAACATGAATGTCTTTCAGTTTTGTAAAAGACCTTTCGACAAGGTTCTGTACCGAGCGAGGTGGCGCAGTGGTTAGTACACTGGACTCGCATTGGGGAGGACGACGGTTTAAACCCGCGTCCAGGCATCCTGATTTAGGTTTCCCGTGATATCCTCTAATCGCTTCAGGCAAATGCCGGCATGGTTCCTTTGAAAGGGCACGGCCAGCTGCCTCCTCATCCTTCGCTAACCCGCTGGTACCGATAATCTCGCTGTTTGGTCCCCTCCCCCAAAATCAACCAGCCAACCAATATTCTGTTACAATAGTCATTTTAGGCTTCACGCATTTCCTCTCTTGACAGCCAAATGTGTTTCATTGGGCACCTCTCTATCTATAGCCCTATACATTGTTTTAGATCTGTAATGTAGTGGTCTCTGTTTCCTTAGAAGTGTTTTTACAGTGTCTGTATACTGTGGATGGTTCCTCCCTTCACAAACTCTTGTACTGGCTACATATGTGTAGTGCATGGTCAACTATTCTTTTTAACTTGCGCCATAGTTGCCCCCAGATGCTCCTGTCCTGAGATAAAAGTTTCAGCTTCCTCGATAGCACTACTGCATTTTTATCTAGTTTATTGAACAATTTTAATCTTTCTACTTGTTTTAGTTGTCCTTTGTACGTTCGAAATCATTTTTGCTACAACTGAGTCAGAGATACCATTTTCGATATGGAGACTGTCAAAGAGGTCACGTCTATTTGTTGCCATTAAATCAAATTTATTTGTATCGTGAGTTAGGTCCTAAATTATCTGCTCTATGCAGTTTTCAGAGAAGTTATTTAGCAATGTTTCACGAGTTGTCTTGTTACACCCAGCACTAAAAATACTGTATTACCCCAGTTGATTGTTGGTATGCCTATCTCTGATAGTGAGTCTCGTCCAAACAATCACACATGCTGGTTCAGTTACTATCTCGATGGGTTTGAGTTTCTTGTCTACTGTGGCAAATACGCCATCCTTTCTTCCCATTAGCCTATCAGTTCAAAATACATTTTACTTTTTCCAACAGATCTCGCCTATGTTTGCTTCAGGTTTTAACCAATTTTCTGTGCGTAGTACTGCGTGAGCTTCATTGCTTTTTGGGAGCACTTCAAACTCTGGCACTTCGTTGTGAGTGCTTCGACAGTTAACAACTGATATATTATCATTCTCGCCTATATGTGGCATTAGTTTGGATCTTACACTGATACTTCTGGAACTCCTACAGCTGTTATTGTCTGAACTGGATGGAAAGTTGTCCAATCTAAAAAAAGCCTTGTGTGCATCCTACACACTCAGCTACCTGGGCAACAGCCTCAGATGTGCAGTGCACACTTGACCCTTTTAGTGGGACCTGAGTGCTCTCAACCACATGGCACAAGTCTAGGAAATCACGATCTACCTTTTCACGGAAACTCCATAGTCTTCCACTCGACTGAGAACCAGCGGGGCGATAATCTATGCTGGAGACAATGCTGCTGATTGTGAGCTCCTCTGAAATTCTATGAGAAAGGTTGGTACTCTCAATCTTCTCTTCAAGTCACTGCAACGGTCCAAGTACGACCTCAGAGCCTGGTGACAGGCATCGTTGGTTTAGTGTCTGCCACAATCTGCGGTATTTTACACCCTGTTCCTCAATGGCTTTCAGAACAGCCTGCTCAATATGCTGAATGAGATCCCCAGGCTCACACACTGAGTGCCCTTTACATGGGACTCATCACTTTTCCCAACAAGTGAAGTGAATCTCAATGGTTCAGTTTCAGGTTCAGTAGAAGACAGCAACTTGAACTTGTTGGTCAGGCAGATGGCTGTAACATCTGAGGCTCTCCCTCGTTCCTGTCTCCCCGCTGGCCGCAGTGGCCGAGCAGTTCTAGCCGCTTCAGTCTGGAACCGCGTGACTGCTACGGTTGCAGGTTCGAATCCTGCCTCGGGCATGGATGTGTGTGATGTCCTTGGGTTAGTTAGGTTTAAGTACACGGTGATCAAAAAGTCAGTATAAATTTGAAAACTTAATAAACCACGTAATAATGTAGATAGAGAGGTAAAAATTGACACACATGCTTGGAATGACATGGGGTTTTATTAGAACAAAAAAAAAAACTAAGTTCACAAAATGTCCGACAGATGGCGCTGGACAGCGAAACTGCTACCGTGGCGGGCGAGAGGTACGGCGATATGTTACAGAATCGCATCATCCCCAGCCTGGATGATAAACACCTGCTGGAAAGTACGATGTTTATGCAGGATGGCGCTCCACCCCATATTGCTAGACGCGTGAAAGATCTCTTGCGCGCGTCGTTTGGTGATGATCGTGTGCTAAGCCGCCACTTTCGTCATGCTTGGCCTCCCAGGTCCCCAGACCTCAGTCCGTGCGATTATTGGCTTTGGGGTTACCTGAAGTCGCAAGTGTATCGTGATCGACCGACATCTCTAGGGATGCTGAAAGACAACATCCGACGCCAATGCCGCACCATAACTCCGGACATGCTTTACAGTGCTGTTCACAACATTATTCCTCGACTACAGCTATTGTTGAGGAATGATGGTGGACATATTGAGCATTTCCTGTAAATAACATCATCTTTGCTTTGTCTTACGTTGTTATGCTAATTATTGCCATTCCGATCAGATGAAGCGCCATCTGTCGGACATTTTTTGAACGTTTGTATTTTTTTGGTTCTAATAAAACCCCATGTCATTCCAAGCAAATGTGTCAATTTGTACCTCTCTATCTACGTTATTCCGTGATTTATTCAGTTTTCAAATTTATACTGACTTTTAGATCACCCGGTAGTTCTAAGTTTTAGGGGACTGGTGACCTCAGAAGTTAAGTCCCATAGTGCTCAGAGCCATTTGAAACTGTCTCCCTTGTACAGGAAGAGCCAGAGATACCACTGACACACCACACACAGACAACTGGACGAATTCTCTGGTAGATTCTGAATTTCCCACGTAAGAGACAGTATCTACAGAAAAGGATAGTACTTGACTCAAGTACTTCAAGTAACGTGCGATACCTTTGGTATTTTTGGTACATGAGTCTCAGTAGCCCCCCCCCCCCCCTCAATATACCAATTCACAGCAGCTTCCAATTGACTGACAGTAGCTGGGGCGATCTCCAGCAACTAACTCATCCCGTTACTGGAACAGCATACGCGGAAGTCTGCATTGTGCCCAGTGCAATGTTTTACAGAACCGTAAACAAACTGATTTAAACTAAGCTTGCTGACTCTATTTTAAGTTATGGGTCTGATATGCTACAAGTATTACCACTAATCTTCTAGAACAGAAGAGAGCCAAAACGGGATATCTATGAGGACAGAAAAAATTGATACAAAATTTACATCTTCTTTGAAATGTTTTTCAGGTTACGTTCACTAACAAATTCGACAATGGCGTTAATTAACGATAACTGCAGACAATATATACTTATATTACAGGAGGAAACTAATTTGACACTATGTATTGGATACGTATGGCAACCGTAATTCACAAAAGCGCATTTACTGCGAAATAGGTTACGCACAACACAGTTTGACGGTAGCGTTGATTTACGATGGATACAGACAAATACACTCTTACAAAATTGTTAAGGCTTTCGTGGCCATTTGTTGACAAACTGCCTATTGGATTCTGTCTTGGGTTCTTCGACCGACGTTCATCTAATGATTTTACTGACGTTTCGCCAGCACAAGTGGCTGGCATTGTCAAAGCTTCACCCTCCATTCCCGGTGGTGAACTGGAGCCGAGCTCGCGGCCGCAGACTATATGTACCTGGCGCGCCAACGTCCGAGGGCTTCTCCGCGGTCATTTCTGGTGCTGTTCTCCTCTTGCTACCTGCGAAAGTCGTTCACTGCAGTACGGGAAGCCAGGATCCGCTTACCTTGAGGCTTTCCTCTTTCTTGTTGAAACTGTTCGCGTGTTTTTGTATTTCTACAGCTTCTCTGAACAAGCGCGTGTGGTAGTGCTTCTCTACAGCCAGAACTTCCGTGTCGGCGAATTTTATTACGTGGTCGGTCTCACTCAGTGCGTGCTCTGCCACGGCCGTATTCTCCACCTGCCCCAGCCTGCAATGTCGCTTATGTTCTTTGATCCTGGTGTTGATTTATCTTCCAGTCATTCCGACATAAACTTTTCCGCATGCGCATGGTATACGGTATATTCCCGACGTTGCAGGTGGGTCCCTTTTCTCCTTTGCCGATCTAATACACTCTTTGATCTTCTTTGTCGGTTTGAAAATAGTCTTTACGCCATGTTTGCGCAATATACGGGCGATTCTGTCCGTCACTCTGGGAATGTATGGCAGAAAGGCCGTACCCGACATTTATTTTTCTGATTCCTCACTTCGCTGAGTGTTTGGCTCTGTTACACTTCCGTATAATTTGTGGAGTACCCATTGCTCCTCAGAACATTTTCCAGGTGTTGCATTTCGCGTCTGAGGTGTTGCGGCTCACATATTCGTCGTGCTCGCGTTACGAGCGTATTAATCATGCCTCTTTTCTGGCTCGGGTGGTGGTTTGATAGTTTGTGCAGGTATCGGTCTGTGTGTGTCGGTTTTCGATACACGCTGTGTCCCAGATCTTCGCCGTTCCTTGTGACCAGCACACCTAAAAATGGCAGTTTTTTGTCCTTTTCTACTTCCATGGTAAATTTTATGTTTGTATGGACGCTGTTCAATTTACCATAAGCGACATTGCAGGCTGGGGTAGGTGGAGAATACGGCCGTGGCAGAGCACGCACTGAGTGAGACCGACCACGTAATAAAATTCGCCGACACGGAAGTTCTGGCTGTAGAGAAGCACTATCACATGCGCTTGTTCAGAGAAGCTGTAGAAATACAAAAACACGCGAACAGTTTCAACAAGAAAGAGGAAAGCCTCAAGGTAAGCGGATCCTGGCTTCCCGTACTGCAGTGAACGACTTTCGCAGGTAGCAAGAGGAGAACAGCACCGGAAATTACCGCGGAGAAGCCCTCGGACGTTGGCACGCCAGGTACATATAGTCTGCGGCCGCGAGCTCGGCTCCAGTTCACCACCGGCAATGGAGTGTGAAGCTTTGACAATGCCAGCCACTCGAGATGACGAAACGTCAGTAAAATCATTAGATGAACGTCGGCCGAAGAACCCGAGACAGAAGCCAATAGGCAGTTTGTCAAATACACTCTTGTTACGAGAGAAAACTAATGTGAGATGATACGTTCGTTACCTAAGGTGGGTATACACTTAGGTGACAAAAATTATGGGGCACCTCCTAATATCGTATCGTACGTCCTTATTCCCGGCGTGGTGCAGCAACCCGACTTGGCATGGACTCGAACAAGTCGCTGTAAGTCCCCTGCAGAAATATTGAGCCACGCTGCCTCTATAGCCGTCCATAACTGCGAGCGTGTTGCCAGTGTACGATTTTGTGCACGAAGTTTTCTCTCGATAATATCGCATAAATGTTCTACGGGATTCATCTCAGATAATCTCGGTAACCAAATCATTCGCTCTAACTGTGCAGAGTATTCTTCAAACCTGCGAACATCTGTGGCCCAGTAACATGGCGCATTGTCATCCATAAAAAGTCTGTCGTTCTCTGGAAACGTGAAGTCCATGAATGGTTGCAAATGGTCTCCAAGTAGCCGAATGTAACCATTTCCAGTCAACGACCCGTTCAGTTCCACCAGAGGACACATTCGTTCCAAGTAAACACAGCCCACACCATTATGGAGCCACCATCAGCTTGCACAGTGCCTTGTTGACATCTTGGATCTAGGCCTTCATGGGAACTGCGCCACACTCGAACCCTACTGTCAGCTCTTACCGACCGAAATCGGGTCCCATTTAAGCAGGCCACGGTTTTCCAGTCGTCTAGGGTCCAACCGGTATGGTCGCGAGCCCAGGACAGGCACTGAAGGCGGTGTCGCACTGTTAGCAATGGCACTCGCATCAGTCGTCTGCTGCCAGAGCCAATTAACGTCAAATGCCCTAACAGATACGTTCGTCGTACGTCTCACACTGATTTCTGCGAAAATTTCACGCAGTATTACTTGTCTGTTAGCACTGACAACTCTACGCAAATGTCGCTGCTCTCGATCGTTTAAGTATCGGCTGACATCCACTCCGTTGTCAGTGGCGAGAGGTAATGCTTGAAATCTGTTATTCTCGGCACGTATTTCACACTGTGGATATCGGTAAACAGATTTCTCCAATGATTTCCGAAATGGAATGCCCCATGTGTCCAGCTCTAACTACCCTTGTCAGTTCCCTTCGTGCAGCCACAATCACGTCAGAAACCAGTTCACATGAGTCAACTGAGTACAAATGACATGTCTCATATGTCTAGCTCTAACTACCATTTCGCATTCAAAGTCTCTCAATTCCCATCGTGCAGCCATAATCAGGTCTGAAACTCTTTCATATGAATCGACTAAGTACAAATGACACCTCCGCCAACGAACTGCCCTTTTATACCTTGTGTACGCGATACTACAGGCATTTGTATGTGTGCGTATCGCTACCCTACGATTTTTGTCACCTTAGTGTGAATTGCAATCACCAGTTTATTACGAAACAGTTTGTCCACGACACTCGCACGTACGAAAATTCTCGAAAGTACGTTTGCAAGCCAACAGCCTTGCCTCAGTGGTCACATCGATCCCTGCCACACCACTGAAGTTAAGCGCTGTTGGGCTCGGCTAACACTTGGACGGCTGACCGGGCAAGTCTTCTGCCACTGTTGGCAAGTGGGGTGCACTGAGCCCTTGTGAACCCCCTTGGGGAGCTACTTGATTGAGAAATAGCGACACATGTCGCAACAGCTGATAGCGACTGGGACTGCGGCGCGCTTGCCGCATGACCCTACATATCCACATCCAGTGACGCCTACGGACTCAGGATGACACGGCGGTCTGTTGGTACCTTTCGGCCTTCAAGGCCTGTTCGGACGGAGCGGCATACGATTGTAAACTTCCGGAAGTTCTTAATACTATACATTTTTCATGTATATGTATGATGAAAATAGAAAACGATCGATTGTGAACATGGATGCCTTGGGCGAATTCCACTGAAAAGCACAAATAAAGTTTACAGTTACAGAATTAGGTCTTTTAAAAAAAAAAAAAAAAACATCACAAACAGGCACTCTTTCAAGGGGAGGCTTTAACAAATAAAGTTCAGCCAGTATCGACGCAATTCCGACACTTAAAAAGTTTTCTTTTTTCTTATACATGTACTGCCAGAAACCCGTCTATAATTCTTTTGCATGACATTCTGAGAGGTGCATAAAGTAACAGATCAACATTCACATATTGTACAATATGATACACGTGACTTGTATCGAACATGGTACACATTTGTATTTCATTTTATGTATTCAGTCCTTCAGTTTTTGTATTTCTTATAGCACTGCATTAGTACTATCAATTGCGATCATTTATCAGTGAATTTTCTTTTGATTATACTCAAACTTCCATAAGTTAAATATTCATGTAAGTCAAAATAATAATGGGAGTGCTTAAAACACTGTATTGTTAATGTCACATTATTCCTGCAATTTCTATACAAAGACATAAAATTTTCAAGAGATATATTTACGGGAAAAATTATTATCACTTATTGAAATTCTTTCATTCATGTGGACAAATGTTGAAGTCAAGAATAAATAAGAAACACTGTTAAAATGAAACAAATGTGGGAAGTATGGTAACTCTATCAAGAAAGGAAAATACCGATAATTATTGTAATTGTGTTAGTCTAAATTGTCAAGAAAAATAATAACATGCATCTTATAGACAAATCATTTGCGTTACAAAACTGCAGTTATGTCATCAGTTTTAACAAAGAAGTAAATACTACTCTTGTTGTTAAAAGGTTATATACTTATAAATCATTGTATAGAAAAGTCTTGATCACACGCTTCTTTATTAAGCATTATCCATTTAAAAATTTCATTAGCAGACTGATGTGGTGGAAAAAAAGTATACATGAAAATTAACAATAGCAAATATATACTTAATAACATAAGTATGGACTTTAGTATTCAATGAACAGAAATTTCAATTAGTATCATACATTAAAATCAGACTTTATTACAAAGCTCACAGAAGTGAGGACATAGACTGAATACAATACAGATCTCATGTCATGTGGGCATATTTGACAGAACCTTTGTCTATTCAAATAGAACCAGTGCCAGACTGAGTGTGGCGATTAAGCTATCGAAAAAGTAAATGAAGGCTAGTAGGTGGCGCCCACATTAACCATAGAAAGTAAGTCAAAGGGTAACTATACAAACAACTGTGTGCTGCAATTAAGTACATATCGCATCCTCACCAACAAATTGACAAAGAGGCATTTATGCTACTTTTATGTAGGATAAACTCATATACTGACAGAATGAAAAGTGCCGGCCACGGTGGTCTAGCGGTTCTAGGCGCTCAGTCCGGAACCGCGCGACTGCTACGGTTGCAGGTTCGAATCCTGCCTTGGGCATGGATGTGTGTGATGTCCTTAGGTTGGTTAGGTTTAAGTAGTTCTAAGTTCTAGGAGACTGATGACCACAGATGTTAAGTCCCATAGTGCTCAGAGCCATTTGAACTATTTGAATGAAAAGTGCCTCATTGGATAGCATCATGAACAATATTATAGAGGTAGTCGTTACTCTATAATCAGAAAATAGGGCATATTTGGAACCAATAACTGGCGAGGTCAATAAAGAAATGAAACAGGTATACATTAGAAATAAACTATAAGATGTGAAAGAATAAGTTTACAACCATCCTAAAGAAAATGTTTGATAAGCATCATCAAGCATTACAACAGACAAACATATAATAAATGACATATAGGATTATCACTTATGTCAGCCCAGACTAGTGGCAACAGCTTGAAAGAAAAGATCTATTATACAAAAAAGGAATTTTTGAAATTTTTTAAACATATTAGAATGGTATTAGATCATATAACTATCCTGCTGTTATCAGTTAACAATCACCAAAAAATGAAATGTAGGTAGTCAAAAAAGAGGACAAAAATCGTTTTGTTAGTCTAAGCTACAATGGTCCCCACTGTGATAAAACTGCTAAAGTTTTGAAACAGGCTAATATCAATGTTTCTTTCAAAAGAAGAGGCAATTTACATATAGAATTCAGGCATGATGTAGGACAGAAACCAAGAAGTACTTTTAGTAAACCAGTTCTATATGAGATACAATGTGGAGATTGTGATAATTTCTATATTGGTAAGACAGGGATAGATTTCAGTACTAGAAACGCAGAGCACTCATACCCCAGCAACGCCAGTGCTCTGGGACAGCATCTGAAAACGAAGAAGCATTGCTTGCTGCAAAAAGCCGAAGGACTTGAGGTTTTGCACATCGCCCCTCATAGTCGTCTGTGAGATGTTTTGGAAGAGTTTGAAATATATATGCATGGAATCTTTCCATTGCATCAGTTGCTTAATGAGCAGGAGTTTTACAGTAAGAACTGGTTCTTAGAGTTATCTGAAGCCACTATATGAAATGTATATTGGATTTGACTCAACTAATCTAAGGTTGCTTAGATTAGCCGTAATTATCTAGAATTCAAGAGCTATATACGTTGGAACCATTACAGCTGACTGTACGGTAGTATCTCCTGGCCTGCCAGCTGGTTCCGCCATTTTCATGGACCGATCTTATGTAGCTATCATGCCAGGCTTCCTCTATAGATTCACTCCACGCCAAGAGATGGAGCCAGTGCTCTTGCAGGCCATCACCACAATGTTCCTGCCTCGCTGTGTAGCTCCTTTCAATACAGACAACGCATAGTGCATCGGTACTTTGCATTTCGCCAACATTAGTACTTCGTGCTATTCATTTGACTCACTTTGCAGTTTTATCGCAACACACGCATGCTTCCTCGCCATGCATCCACGTTATGGGTACAGTAAATTTAACTTCTCACATCGAATATAATTACATTACATGCACAGTTCATTGTGGTTAACCTTATGAAAGGTGAACATTTGGGTTTCGCTACGAATTCAAAGAGCTTATGTTGTTATATATAGTTCTACATTTCCACACTGGTATACACGTTCACATTGCATTCCTTATAACTATATGCCCAAACGGAATCCATTAATTCCGAAACAGTATGACCACTATTTCAGCATTGGGACTGCCTATGCACCAGTTTTTGGCTGTGCTCAAGCATCTACTTCAACCTAGGCTGTTGAACATTTCTGATGTTATACTTTTACGTTTTTTAGAGTAAAATAAAGAAAAATTGTTATATTAGCTTCTGTTTTATTTCAGATTGTTGCCAGTCATCTAGTCTTAACTAAATGTTTATGTTGTATGTCATCCATTATTGTTTTGGCTATTGTAATGATTGCAGTTGGTCATACTCATGAAACATTTCGTACTTCGTTTTGTGATGGTTGTAAACTGATAACTGCTGGACAGTTATACGATCTAATACCATTCAATTAAACAAGTATAAAAACGCTTTTATTGCATGACAGTTCTTTTTTATTTCCAGTTGTTGGAACTAATCTGGGCTGACCTGAATGATTCTGTAATGTGTCATTTATTATATGTTCCTCTATTGAAATATGACTGCCTTTGGCGATACTTACATAACGTTTTATTTAATGATGGTTGTAAACTTATTCCTTCACAACTTATAATTTATTTCTTATCTTTGTTGTTTTTATGTTTATATTGTACCACACCAGTTATTGGTTGCAAATATGTCTTCTGTTCTGATTATTGACTAACGACTATCTTTATAACGTTGTTCACGATGCTACTTAAGGACACACATTTCATGCTGTCAGTATATGAGTTTCCCCCTATAAAAATAGAATAGATGTAGCTTTGTCAAGTTGTTATAGTTACTCTTTGACTTACTTTCTATGCTGGCGCCACCTACTCCTTTGATAGCTTAATCGCCACACTCAGTCTGGCACTGGTTCTATATGAATAGACAACGTCACTGTCAAACATGCCTACATGAGATGAGATATGTATTGTATCCAGTCTATGTGCTCGCTTTCGTGAGCCTTCTCCTTTAGTTTGATTTTAACGTAATTACGATATTAATTGAAATTTCTGTATATGGAATACTAAGATGCATACTTATGTTATTACGAAAATATTTGTTATCGTAATTTTCATGTACGCTTTAATCCACAGTTTCAGTCTGATGATGAAATTTTTAAAAGCAAATGGTTAATGAGGAACTCTGCAATCAAGGCCTTCCTCTAGTTCAAAGTTGTGCCAAATTTGAATGGTCATCTGCCTCTAAACCATGTATGTATTTCTCCATCAGGTAATGGAAGTGACTGCAGGCTCAGTTCTTGGTTCAGGAACAGTTACGCCTCAGTCTTCGTGCAGTCTTCGCTCGATGTATGTTCATTCTAATTGTTAATGAAAGGTTTTGCAATTGAGAAGCGAAAATTAAAGAAATTATAAATAAATTAGGCAGATTTCGAAAAATGTTGGTCGTGAGAAAATTATTTCAAATTACATAAGAATGCAGCATATTGCAAAACAATCACCCAAATACTTTCTCCAGTTACTGAAAAGGGTGTTCTAATTTGACCAATAATCATCACCTCATTTTCATCAGGTTAACTATTTCAATGTTGCCGTGTGGTTTAGCCGCGTGGTCTAGGGCGTCTTGTCACGGTCTGTGCGGATCCCCCCGTCGGAGGTTCGAGTCCTCCCTCGGGCATGGGTGTGTGTGCCGTCCTTAGCATAAGTTAGTTTAAGTTAGATTAAGTAGTGTTAAGTAGGAACCGATGACCTCAGTAGTTTGGTCCCTAAGACCTTACCACAAATTCCCAAACATCAATGTTAACTAATTGCTTCACGCCTCAAAAATTTTTAATTTTGTTGAGGAATATCTGTAAAACAATGAACCGATTACAATTTTTGGACTTCAGCTTTTGACCAGTTGACATCATTACTATAAGCTTGAATGTTCCAACCTCTCATTATATTAGAGCTGAATACAACTAACGATTTTAAAAATGGACTAGTGTACTACTGGCAATTTTTTGTTCTCTCTAAGAAAGGTTTTGAACAGACTCTATCTATCTATCTATCTATCTCGTACCAGGTGGATATAATTAAAGAGCAGCTACTCGTAGAGGTCCATTGTAAACTGTAATTACTGTATGGAGCGAAACTTGGTAGATATGTTAATACGTTGATGCAGAACCTATTTATGCGGAAAAAATTAGTTCCAGTTTCCGTCACCAGGTGAAAAACTCATCTACGTCCCTGGTTCTGAAATTGAACAAACGTGTAAGCGGTGGTTCATTATAAAACCAACATTATACCTTTCTCACTTGCTTGGCCTTTTCTGTCCATACCCTGTTTCGTTTTTATACGTCCTTCTCTCATTCACAGCGCCAGATCTGCGCCAGGCGAACAAAATTGAACCACATTTTTTCCAGCATAAATTGGTTCCACATTAATGCATTAAATAGCCTACCGAGTTTCACTGACATGCGATAATTACCGCCCATACTAGACCTCTGTCAGTAACAGCATTTTAATTATAACCACCTTGTATAAAGGATCAGCGTAGCAGGGTGGGGATTTGGGTACACGGCAATAGAAATCTTTTCACATTTCCGTATCAAACTGTAGGAAGTTGTTCATTACACTCAAAGGTCCCTCAACATCTCACCACCATTGCAGGCAACAGCAGAGCAATAGATAAACATTAACATCACAGATTTACATAACTCGCTTTCATACTTACTGGATGTTGATTAGTAAGCAAATCACTTAATTTTCTGTGTTTTCGTATTAGTGCCTTTCTCAAGTGGGAATCAGCATACTGGTTTTGGAGACGTCAAACCTCAGAGCCTGATGTAAAGCTAATTTTCTTACAAGATACTTTTGTATATTGCATAAAAGACAAATGAGACGAAAGAAACATCATTAAAAAGACAATTTTTTATTGTTATTGACATCTTAATGTAAGATGATAGTCTTCAAGTTAGAAGATATTTATTGTCTTCTGTTGTACTGTCTGTATGGAGTTACAAGTAAGCAAATGGTGAGAGTTGATTTAGCTGCTAGTCTTTGGTGTGCCCATTGCTGCCACTGACTGGGTGTGGATTGATAGTGATTCTCCACTGCAAGACTTTGCGATATTCACCAGTGTTAGCCGTGGTTGCGTGAGGATGCTGCTTCTGTTGTGATGTGGTTTCAAAGTCTGAGGCTTGTAAGCATTCATGTTTAGATAACGATGGGTCTTCCACTACTGTGCTTACGTGATGATCTGCCCCTGTGCACTTTTGTCTACGGTCAGGTGTTATGCCTTCCGTGTTGCAACTTGCCTGTTGCTTGGATGCTAGTGCATCATATCCTCTGTAACTTAAGGAAGCGGAATGCTCATCGTGTTGTTTGAGCCCACTGTGAGGTTTCGAAACAGTGGTCCGTTTAGACCTGGTGCCCTCTCTCAGCATCTGAACAGTGTCGGTATGGAATGGAAAGCTGTGGAGAAGGTCCCACGAAGTGTGAAGTTCTGGTTTCTCTCCAGCAGCTGCGTTCTTCCCGGAACTTTCAACACTCTGCCCCTTTTTAGCTATCTCACTGAAGAATGTATTCTTACCAGTTATTACTGAAGCTGGTGCTACTTTATATTCAGTTTGTTGCCAATCCTGAAGATGATGTACAGAATTCTCTTTCTCAGGATGTAAAGAATTATACCTGTTACTCTTGGAATTGTTATGTTTGTTGAATTGCAAACAGTCTTGCTGTGAAACTGGCGCAACGCTATGCAAGAAACACGTTGAACTGCGTGCGCTGGTGTTATCAGTGTCCTCTGTTTCTTCCTTATGCAATGTTTGTCTAGGGAGTTTTGGTGCATCTTTATCAAGGACAGAAATGTATACACTGGGAGATTGTGTTATTGTGTTGACAATCGCAGGAGGTACCTCTTTCTGTGGTGGCGAAGATTCTGGATCGTCAGTTGAAGTAGAGACGTAACTAAAAGTTTTAAACTCTCTGTCGAACGCTGAGTTATCGATGAGCATGGTGTCAAATTCCTGAGACTGTTTATGGGATGGCAAGTAGGTATGGAAATCCTCGTTGGAACCAGATATCTCAAGCAGCACATCTGAATCACTGGTTTGTTCTAGATCCGTTGCACTTCGCACTTTGGGCAGTGGTGATGAATCACTTTTGGCTTGCGCGCCTTCAAGGCAAATAGTAGGCTCGGCGTTTTTGCCCGGTTCTCTGTGTATATCAACATAGCTTTTTGTTTTGCCAATGCTCTTAAAAGGCGTGACATGATCACTGCTTTGAATGATTTCTTCTGTGACGGTGATAGGTGACTGGTTGTCATCCCTTCCTCCAGCATCAGTTGTTTCACTTGGGCTGGTTGTTTCGTCCACTATGCTCTGTTTGTCCAAGTTTTTTACGTCAGGTGCAAAGTTAGTGTAGCTAATTTGATCATGGTTCTGTGTACCATCTCCTGTGATGACGACAGGATCTGTAGGTAGGTCCTCAGGGGGTGGTTCGTTGACCGCACCTTCTCCAAGACACTCTGCGCTAGATGTTACGTCTTCTGTCGAGTTGCTCCAGCTGACACGCTGCTCGCTGGGCTCTGCAGGCTTTACTATGCCAGGCTGAGATTGGCCAGTGAACTCTACAGCCTCCACTAAGCCAAGTTGAACTATGAGGCTACTGCTCACCGAGCTAATCTGTCTTATGGGGCTACCACTCAATGATGCACGTTGAAAGCCATAACTCGACCTTCGAACCGTGTCACCACGGCTTCTCTTCTCACGCATGTCCTCCTCCTCTGCCTGTTCCTGTAGTTCCTGTGCAAACAGAAAGAAAGTGATAATGAACAGAACAATCAAGCTACAGTAGCCTATTACAAACAGTATTGTAAGGTGCTTAAAAATGTTACTAGAAAGGCAAAGAGTATGTGGTATGCAAATAGAATAGCTAATTCACAGGATAAAATTAAAACCATATGGTCAGTTTTGAAGGAAGTGTCTGGTCAGCAGCACAAGGTCGACGATATAAAGACAGTTCGCAGTGAAAAAAATTTTGCTACTGATAAACCAGATATATGTACATTATTTAAGAATCGTTTTCTGAGCATTGCTGGTGAATAAAATAAAAATCTAGTTTCTACAGGAAATCATATAACTCTCTTGGCAAATGCCTCTCCGAGATTGTTGTCTGAAATACTCCTCTGTGATACAGACAGGGAGGAGATTGAGTCAATAACTAAATCACTAAAGACTTAGGATTCTCGTAGTTATGATAGAGTGTCTAGCAGAATATTAAACTACTGTGCTGCACATGTTAGCCCTGTATTTAGCCATGTTTGTAATTTTTCCTTTAGGAATGGTCAGTTTTCAGAGCGATTAAAGTACTCAGTAGTAAAGCCGCTTTATAAAAAGGGAGAAAGGGATAATGTAGATAATTTTAGACCTATTTCTATGCCATCAGTGTTTGCAAAAGTTATTGAAAAGGCTGTGTATGTAAGGATAATTGATCATTTTATATCACACGATTTGATATCAAATGTTCAGTTCGCCTTTAGAAGTCGTTTAACAACTGAAAATGCTATATTCTCTTTTCTCTGTCAGGTACTGGATGGGCTAAACAAAAGGTTTCGAACGCTTGGCATATTTTTTGATTTGACTGAGGCATTTGATTATGTTGATCACAAAATATTGCTCCAGAAGTTGGACCATTACAGAATACGGGGAGTATCTCAGAATTGGTTCACCTCTTACTTAAGCAACAGGCAGCAAAAGGTCATTATTCACAGTGTTGATAATGGCTGTGATGTGGGGTCTGAGTAGGGTACTGTCAAGTGGGGGGTGCCCCAGGGATCAGCGTTGGGGCCACTCCTGTTCCATATTTATATAAATGATATGCCCTCTAGTATTACAGGTAACTCTAAAATATTTCTGTTTGCTGATGACACTAGCTTGGAAGTAAAGGATGGTGTGTGCAACATTGACTGGGTTTCAAATAGTGCAGTACATGACCTAAGTTCATGGCTTGTAGAAAGTCAACTGACGCTAAATCACAGTAAGACTCGGTTTTTACAGTTCCTAACACACAATTCAACAAAACCTGACGTTTCAATTTCACAGGATGGGCGTACGGTTAGTGAAACTGAACAGTTGAAATTTCTAGGTGCTCAGATAGATAGTAATCTGTCGTGGAAAGCCCACGTCCAGCATCTTATTCTAAGACTTAATACTGCCATTTTTACTATTCGAACGGTATCAGAAGTGAGTGATCTTTTGACACGAAAATTAGTCTACTTTGTTTATTTTCATTCGCTTATGTCGTATGGTATTATATTTTGGGGTAATTCTTCCCATTTTAAAAGGATATTTTTGGCTCAGAAACAGGCTGTTCGGGCAATAAGTGGTGTAAGCTCACGAACCTCTTGTCGGCCTCTGTTCACGAGTCTGGGTATTTTGACATTGGCCTCTCAATACGTAAATTCCTTATTGTCGTTTCTTGTTACCAATATTAGTTTATTCCCAAGAATAAGCAGCTTTCACTCGGTTAATACTCGGCAGAAATCAAACCTGCATTTGGATCGGACTTCCTTAACTCTTGTGCAAAAAGATGTGCAGTATACTGCTGAATCCATTTTCAATAAGCTGCCACTCGAATTAAAAAATCCTAGCAGTAATCCACGCGCTTTCCAATCGAAACTCAAGAGTTTCCTCATGGGCACTCCTTCTATTCTGTCGAGGAGATCCTTGAAAAATTAAGCTGATTCTTATTGTATTGCTGATAGCGTTTACTTAAACTTACGGACTGACTTTTTTCATGTTCATGAACATTTATTTTTATATGTTATTACTTCTATGTTGTAATTTCATCTACTGACACGTTCCATGACCTTGAAGATTTGCTCCTCAATTTGGTCCTACGGATCTTGACGTGTAAATAAAAGTAAAAAATAAGTGATGCTGGTGATGATAATGATAGAATTTCACAAACAAGTGACACACTTACTTGCATCTCATGTATGGGCTTGCAGATGGAAGAGTACAAATTGCAAATACAAGTGTGTCAAACAAAATTTACCAATAGGAGCCTACCATCAGAAGCAATGTTTCAGTCTTTGAACGGATACCCGAGGGAGCATAGTGCATTTGTGTCAACTCTGTGATTTAGTAGTCGGAGGTAGTTATCGACCTTCAGTGCGGATGACGAGCAGAATTTGTTGCAAACTGTTGTAGAAAATTGAAGAGTAAGCACTCTAATAGCACTGCATCAGGAATGGCACAAAGCACTATTGAGGAAAAGCATTTTTATGCCTTTTACACCCAGAAGGTGTTGGCATTGCTGTTGGGAAACCGCCATCCATTATAAACCAGCGGAAAAATGCTCCTCTCGGAGAGCAAAAAAGGCGAATGCGTTCATCTTAAAAGACTCTGGCAGAAATGTGGGGAACCAGTTGCCTCAATCCTCATTTCGTCTTTCTCACCAAAAGTTTTGGCGTGCAAAGATATCCGCAATTTTTTGTGCTGAAAGACAATAGCCGAGAGACAGTCCGGGAGAGGAAGAAAGAGGATACAGTAATGTTGGGAGAGAGAAACTGGCTGTAAAACAGAAAGAGAGGTGTATGAAGACAATAGCAGTGGGAACTAAAGGGAGACGAGGTACTGATGGTTAGTGAGAGACAGTGACAGCAAAAAAGAAAGAGAGATGGATGGAGATAGTAGCAGAGGAAGCAAAAGAGAGAGAAGGCAGTGGAAATGAAAAAACAAAACTACAGATGGGTGAAGGCCATACGTAGGCTTTGGGGTTCTGTACCCTCCCAGACCAGTGAATTAAACATGTGAGGTAGGAGAGGGGCATTTTGGACTGAAATGTTAAATACATGGCTATGTACTTCGGTGGCAGGAGGAAGAGGATTTCTGGTCCGATGAACACGGGTTTATAAATAAAAAATCAAATTGGGTGATGCAGGAGTAGGTATAATAATCAAAAAGAAAATAGCAATGCGAGTAAGCTACTATGAACATCTTAGTGACCACGTTATTGTAGCCAAGACAGACACAAAGCGCACACCCACCACAGTAGTACAAGTTTATATGCCAACTAACTCCGCAGATGATGAACAGATTGAAGAAATGTATGAAGAGGTAGAAGAAATTAGTCTGATAGTTAAGTAAGACGGAAGTTTAATGTAATGGGGACTGGAATTCGTTAGTAAGAAAAGAAAGAGAAGGAAAAATTGTAGGTGAACATGGACTGGAGGAAAGTCCACTGGACCTGACGGGATACCAATTCGATTCTACACAGAGTACGCGAAAGAACTTGCCCCCCTTCTAACAGCCGTGTACCGCAGGTCTCTAGAGGAACGGAAGGTTCCAAATGATTGGAAAAGAGCACAGGTAGTCCCAGTCTTCAAGAAGGGTCGTCGAGCAGACGCGCAAAACTATAGACCTATATCTGTGACGTCGATCTGTTGTAGAATTTTAGAATATGTTTTTTGCTCGAGTATCATGTCGTTTTTGGAAACCCAGAATCTACTCTGTAGGAATCAACATGGATTCCGGAAACAGCGATCGTGTGAGACCCAACTCGCTTTATTTGTTCATGAGACTCAGAAAATATTAGATACAGGCTCCCAGGTAGATGCTATTTTCCTTGACTTCCGGAAGGCGTTCGATACAGTTCCGCACTGTCGCCTGATAAACAAAGTAAGAGCCTACGGAATATCAGACCAGCTGTGTGGCTGGATTGAAGAGTTCTTAGCAAACAGAAAACAGCATGTTGTTATCAATGGAGAGACGTCTACAGACGTTAAAGTATCCTCTGGCGTGCCATAGGGGAGTGTTATGGGACCATTGCTTTTCACAATATATGTGAATGACCTAGTAGATAGTGTCGGAAGTTCCATGTGGCTTTTCGCGGATGATGCTGTAGTATACAGAGAAGTTGCAGCATTAGAAAATTGTAGCGAAATGCAGGAAGATCTGCATCGGATAGGCACTTGGTGCAGGGAGTGGCAACTGACCCTTAACATAGACAAATGTAATGTATTGCGAATACATAGAAAGAAGGATCCTTTATTGTATGATTATATGATAGCGGAACAAACACTGGTAGCAGTTTCTTCTGTAAAATATCTTGTTGTATGCGTGCGGAACGATTTGAAGTGGAATGATCATATAAAATTAATTGTTGGTAAGGCGGGTACCAGGTTGAGATTCATTGGGAGAGTCCTTAGAAAATGCAGTCCATCAACAAAGGAGGTGGCTTACAAAACACTCGTTCGACCTATACTTGAGTATTGCTCATCAGTGTGGGATCCGTACCAGATCGGGTTGACGGAGGAGATAGAGAAGATCCAAAGAAGAGCGGCGCGTTTCGTCACAGGGTTATTTGGTAACTGTGATAGCGTTACGGAGATGTTTAGCAAACTCAAGTGGCAGAGTCTGCAAGAGAGGCGCTCTGCATCGCGGTGTAGCTTGCTGTCCAGGTTTCGAGAGGGTGCGTTTCTGGATGAGGTATCGAATATTTTGCTTCCCCCTACTTATACCTCCCGAGGAGATCACGAATGTAAAATTAGAGAGATTCGAGTGCGCACGGAGGCTTTCCGGCAGTCGTTCTTCCCACGAACCATACGCGACTGGAACAGAAAAGGGAGGTAGTGACAGTGGCACGTAATGTGCCCTCCGCCACACACCGTTGGGTGGCTTGCGGAGTATAAATGTAGATGTAGATGTAGAATAATATGACAGAGACTTTAGAACGATGTTTTAATTGTAAGTCATTTCCAGGGCCAGATGTTGACTCCGAGCACAATCTAATGGTTATGAACTGTAGATTAAAGCGGAAGAAACTGTAGGAAATTAAAGAAATGCGACCTGGATAAGTTGAAAGCACTAGAGGTTGTTGAAAATTTAAGAGGGAGCATTAGGCAACGGATGACTAGACCACGGGAAAGGATTACAGCAAAAGACGAATGGGTGGCCGCGCGGGATTAGCCGAGCGGTCTCAGGCGCTGCAGTCATGGACTGTGCGGCTGGTCCCGGCGGAGGTTCGAGTCTTCCTTCGGGAATGGGTGTGTGTGTTTGTCCTTAGGATAATTTAGGTGTAAGCTCAGGGACTGATGACCTTAGCAGTTAAGTCCCATAAGATTTCACACACATTTGAACATTTTTGAACGAATGGGTGGGACAACATTCCGTCAGAACTACTGACAGCCTTCGGAGAACCATCCATTAAAAAATTACTCCATCTGATGAGCAAGGCGTATGAGACAAGACAAACACCCTCAGACTTCAAGAAGAATGTAATAAGTACAGTTCCAAAGAAAACGGGTGCTGACAGGTGTAACTATTACCGAACTACCAGTTTAATAAGTCATTGTCGCAAAATAAGAATTCTTTGCAGAAGAATGGAAGAACTGGCAGAGGCCGACCTCATGGAAGATCAGTTTCGATTTCGGAGAAATGTAGGGGCACTCGAAGCGATACTTATCCACGACTTCATTTAGAGGATATGTTAAAGAAAGGCAAACTTAAGTTTATAGCATTTATAGACTTGGAGAAAGGTTTTGACAGTGTTGACTGAAATACTCTCTTTGAAATTCTGAAGATAGTAGGAGTAAAATACAGGGAGGAAAGTCTATCTACACCTTGTACAGAGATCAGATAGTAGTTATAAGTGTCGAGGATCATGAAAGGTAAGCAGTGGTTGAGAAGGGAATGAGACAGGGTTGTAGCCCATCCCAGATATTATTGAGTCTGTACATTGAGCAACCAGTAAAGGAAGCACAAGAAATATTTGTGGTAGAAATTAAAGTTCAGAGAGAAGACCAAGAGCTGTTGCAGGACGATTTGATTCACGGATTCAGTTATATGGATCCTTCCGTGTGTAGCGATTTTACGACTATGACGAGTGGGGCCTGAAGATGGCATCAATGTAATGGCGTAACTGGTAGCACATAAATAAAAAAATAAAATAAATTTCTACAATACTTTCGGCTGTTGGTAAATTATTGCATCAAGAAGTTCATGCCAGCCGTCGTCCCACGATCCATAACGGATCAACGAAGAATAACATTGGGGATGGGCTTCACCCCTGTCTCATACTGAACAAAAGAAATTGTTAACATCGAGTATAGATTTAAGTATTAGGAGGTCTTTTCTGAAGGTATTTGTCCGGAGTGTAGCCATATATGGAAGTGAAACATGGACGATAAACCGTTTAGAGAAGAAGAGAATAGTAGTTCGGGAAATGTAATGCTACAGAAGAATGCTGAAGATTATATGGGTAGATCACATAACTAATGAGGAAGCACTGAATAGAACTGATGAGAAAAGAAATTTGTGGCACAAGCTGACCACAAGAAGAGGACACATTCGGTTGACTGGACACATTCTGAGACATTCTGAGTATTGGAGGGAAGTGTGGGGGGTATAAAACGTAGAGAGTGAGCGAAAGACGAATACAGTAAGCAGATTAAGAAAGAAGTAGGTTGCAGTAGTTATTCGGAGATGAAGAGGCTTGTACAGGGTAGAGTAGCACGGAGAGCTGCATCGAACGAGTATTCAGACTAAACACCGCAACAAAAATGGCTGTAGGAGAATAAGCAAGTTGGACTCCCCAGAATTTTTGAGCTGTCGAGGTGTGGTGGAGACAGCGGCAGTGAGAATGAAAGACAAAGGGAGACAGTGGAAGTAAGAGAGGAGATAGTAGCAGTAGCTAAAAAGCTCCAATAAACATGGGTCCACAAATCAACCGTTGTCGAGATACAACACATTTTCTGTAGCAGTTCTTCAGTGTCTAGGTACACATGGCATCTCTAAACGTTAAAATAGGTGTTCGTAATGTTGTTCATGCGTCTGAATGCAGCACTGAAATCGTCTCTGAAATAAGTTGCAAATCATCTCAGGGAGTACTGAAGAATTTTGTAAATGCTGGAAGGCTGCTTCAATCCCTAAGCGTAATTCCTCAAGAGAGTTGACCTCGGAAGCGTAGACCAGGCTTTTGACATAACCCCACACACAGAGATCCATGGGATTTAAACCTGGAGACCTCAGAGACCATGGCACAGGCCATCCTCTGCCTATCAATTTTTTACCATACGTCTGAGTTAGAAGCCACCGCATTCGTAAATTAAATTTGCTGGAGCACCGTCATGCATGAACCACATGTTCAGGCGTTGGTGTAGTGGGACATCATCATGTACATCTGGAAGTACAGTCCGCAGAAAGCGCATTTACTGGTGTCCGGTTAGTCTCTGTGGTAGGAAGTGTGGTCCAGTTATGCGGTGTCCGAGTAGTCCTGCCCAGACGTTCAACAAATAACGCTGCTGATGTCGTGATACGCGTGTTGTATTACGATTGACATCGATCCAAATGTGACAGTTATGGCCGTTGAAAATACCGTCATGGGTAAATCCAGCCTCATCCGTGAACAGGGGATTCAGAGTACACTGTTGTTGCACCCATCGGCAGAAATTCTCTCTAGGAGGGACGTCTGCACTGTTGCACTTGCTGCAGATGATATGGATTGAATACTGGCCGATATGAAATCGTGATGACTGGGTGTTGTGTGATGTCCTTAGGTTAGTTAGGTTTAAGTAGTTCTAAGTTCTAGGGGACTGATGAACATAGCTGTTAAGTCCCATAGTGCTCAGAGCCATTTTTTTATATGAAATCGTCACACACAGCAGGACACGCTGTTGGTTAGCAATCCTCCTTATTAAAGTACTCGGTTGTTCGTGTACAATGCACAACACCCTTTCCCCAACATCGGGTGTTATGGATATGGGTCGGCCTTCTCGTACATGGTGTGCGGAACTCCCGGTTTCCCTAAGGCGCTGATGTAACCGGCTAAATCAGGGCCGCACAAACACGGAAAACCGCACACGTGCAAAGCGAGGTGCAGCAGTGAGCGCCTGCGCAGTGCACCGGTTCAACTCGGCATACTTCGCCTCAACTCGGCTTGCTAGATGAGGCCGACGCTGTGCGCTGCCGAATGCGCTGCCAGACGGCTTAGTCAACAATGGAATACGTAAGCGCAAGATAATTACCGGAATCATGGAACCATCTGCTCCAAAAAAAGGGAAAATTGCCGAAAGTCAGTTTAAACCGGAATGGGAACTCGAAAAAAATGGTTCAAATGCCTCTGAGCACTATGGGACTTAACATCTGTGGTCATCAGTCCCCTAGAACTTAGAACTACTTAAACCTAACTAACCTAAGGACGTCACACAACACCCAGTCATCACGAGGCAGAGAAAATCCCTGACCCCGCCGGGAATCGAACCCGGGAACCCGAGCGCGGGAAGCGAGAACGCTACCACACGACCACGAGCTGCGGACAGGAATGGGAACTCTCCTACTTTTTTGTGCGTTATGACGATAAAGCCAAATGCCTAATCTGCGGTACACTAATTACGTGTGTCAGAAAACCCTCTATTGAAAGGCATTACAGCAAATTGCGATCAGAAAAGTATAGTGATATAACAGCGGATGCCAGAGAGGAAGAATTACGGAAGTTGATGCAAACTCTTGCAGAAGAGAATTCTGTATCTACAAACGAGGTTTGTTGCAAGTACTTTAGCATGCATGCATATGCGAAACGAAATAACATTTGTTTAGATTCCTTAGTTTTCGTTTTCGCATAAATTATTTCTAACATGTCGTTTTTTTCTCTACTTTAGGGTAAAGAAGATGAGGGGTGTTGCGAAAGGACTCTCAGAGCTAGTTACAAAGTTGCTCTACGTTTAGAAAGAACTGGGAGGCCATTTATGGAAGGGCCATTAATAAAAAACATTATGTTGGACGTAGTAGAGACAATGAATCCCACATTAGCTGACCCCGCCGGGAATCGAACCCGGGAACCCGAGAGCGGGAAGCGAGAACGCCACCGCACGACCACGAGCTGCGGACAGGAATGGGAACTCTCCTACTTTTTTGTGCGTTATGACGATAAAGCCAAATGCCTAATCTGCGGTACACTAATTACGTGTGTCAGAAAACCCTCTATTGAAAGGCATTACAGCAAATTGCGATCAGAAAAGTATAGTGATATAACAGGGGATGCCAGAGAGGAAGAATTACGGAAGTTGATGCAAACTCTTGCAGAAGAGAATTCTGTATCTACAAACGAGGTTTGTTGCAAGTACTTTAGCATGCATGCATATGCGAAACGAAATAACATTTGTTTAGATTCCTTAGTTTTCGTTTTCGCATAAATTATTTCTAACATGTTTTTTTCTCTACTTTAGGGTAAAGAAGATGAAGGGTGTTGCGAAAGGACTCTCAGAGCTAGTTACAAAGTTGCTCTACGTTTAGCAAGAACTGGGAGGCTATTTATGGAAGGGCCTTTAATAAAAAACATTATGTTGGACGTAGTAGAGACAATGAATCCCACATTAGCTCCCGCGTACAGCAGAATACCACTTTCCAGAATGACAATACATCGGAGAATCAACGACATTGCTGAGAATTTGCATGAACAACTGGCAGCCAAAATTGAAAACTTCCTAGCGTACTCCATCGCACTTGATGAGTCCACGGATATTATCGAAACGGCTCAGTTAGCAATATTTTTGCTTGGCGTGGACGACGACCTACATGTAACGGAAGAGCTCCTGGATATGATTTCGTTGAGGGACACTGTTACAGGGGCGGATATTTTAGCATCTGTTGAAATGGCAGCTGAAGGAATAGGAAAAGCTGTTTTCCGTAACCACAGCAATGTGCGGTAAAGCAAAAGGGTTTATTGGCCTACTGCGGAAAAAACTTAACATGCCGAATTTACCTTCCGTTCATTGTTTTGCGCACCAAGAGGCTCTTTGTGCGAAAGTTATCGGTCTTCAAGATGTGATGAAGGTAGTGGTGCGTGTCGTGAACTACATTCGTTCTCATGGACTCACTCATCGTCAATTCAAAGAATTTTTGATTTCCTTTGAAGAGGAGTATCCAGACATTCCCTACCACGCTGAGGTGCGCTGGCTGAGCAAAGGGAAAGTGATTTCCCGAATTTTTCGACTACGCCACACTGTGGCTCAGTTTTTGGAGAGCAAAGGAAGTCCGGAGCCACTTTTTCATGACCCTGAATGGGTAGCTGATTTAGGATTTTTAGCAGACATTATGGCTCTTCTAAATGATGTAAGTCTGAAACTCCAAAAAGAAAACAATCTCATCAACGATATGATCAGCAAAATAAACGCTTTCCAGTATAAACTGAAGCTCCTCAAAAACAACCTTTCAGAGAAAAATACACGACACTTTCCTGAACTACGTAAGCAAGATATAAATTGTACCTTTATTAAAATAGCCTGATTTTTATAACCGCTCTAATCAAAACGGTACTATGTTTTTATTTGACAGCATCTGCGCAGGAAGAAACGCGCTTTGAAAAATACGTCGAGGTGCTACAATCCCTAGAAAATGCGTTTAACAACCGATTCCAGGTAATGTGCCGGTATATGACATACAGCTAAATATAGGAGATTGCGTTACAAATGCAAGTGTAGCATTACATTAAAACCAATAGTACACATGACATGTTTATTAAAATCTATCGCATTTTAGTACTTCGAAACAACGGCTTACATTACTTTCATTTATTAACATTGGTTTTGTTTTTGTTTCGGGAAATTACCTACCTGCAGCCAATTCTCGATGTTTTTGTGAAACCTTTTTCGATAGATATTGAAAGTGCGACTTCAGATTTACATTTCGAACTAATTGATTTGCAAAGCGATGTTCACCGAAAGGATGTGTTTTACAGTACAAAAGGTTTGCTCCAATTCTACCAGAATTTGCCGAAGGAAGAATTTCCCAAGTTACACAGAGAAGCAGCGAAGTTATTTCTATGTTTGGTTCCACTTGTGTATGTGAAAGGTTTTTTTTCTGTTTTGTCTTGTACAAAAACTAGATTGGGTGCGAGTATTTCTAATTGTAATTTAAAAAATTCTCTCAGAATTGCTGTCAGCCAATCTCTTGTTCCAGATCTTAGTAGCATAATTGCAAATAAATTAAAGAGCACATAGGAAGATACATTTGAGTTGAAACCAAATTTAAAATTGTTATCATTACAGTTATTATATAAATCTCTTTTGTACTGGTACACCAAACTAAGCTCTCCACGTAGTGTACATTAGTATTCGGCAATGGCGAAGACAACAGGGTAAAAGCTTTGAAACAGGTCGAGACAGGCGGCGCGGGCGACACAAGCTAAGGAGGTGAGAGGCAGCGCTGTTGCGCAAAGCCGAGGAGTGGGGGGTCTGCACCGTCGTCAACATAGCGCAGCCGTCTTCTGCACTGTGCGATGCACCGGTGCATGCACCTTGTGCAGCCCTGGGCTAAATGTACGTCTGTCGGGCTGCCTGCGGAGAGGAAAAGCTTCTTCATCTAATCGTGCAGACTCAAGGGCACTGCCTTTCGCTTTACCATACATAAAGTGCTTGTCAAGCTACTCTTCACTGGTGTAACCTCTGTCCATGGTGCCTTCACGTTCGTAGCTGTGAGACCGGTAGGGTACTCTGCACGGAGGGGAAGGGAAGTAGTTGCGCATGCGTAAAGAAACAGAGAGTCGATACCAAGCCTTGAGATGCCAACGTAAACACCGCGGCATCCAGGTGCATTTACAGTTGGTCCCAACTCGAATTAATGCGATACCTCGACAACGGTTGATTTGAGGACGCTGTTTGTTGGAGCTTTTTAGATACTTTTGGCCTGTACTGACCTCATTGATCGCAGTTAATCGAGAATGCTCGGCTTATGATTTGTATCTTGAGAGAGTATTAATGGTATTAGAAATTTTTTACTGAATTTGCAGTCTTTTCATTTTTACATAATTTTTGGGTGTTATTTTAAGTTCTTTTCATGCATGTTAACACACTTTTTAGGCCATTTTTTGCCACTGCAGTACCACTCTAGGCATATTTGTATAGGCATGAAGTACGCATTATGCAGAGACAGCACGTCATAAAAATTTGTTGGTGAAAAATGCTGAATAAAAACATAGTTTTGTGTCCTCAGAACCCGTGCGATGGCCGTAGAAGCCTTGCAATGTGTTCAGTTAAAACTTCATTTACACCTCAGACTGGATATAACAAAAAAGTTTCAAGGGTCCCAGATAACTTCATCTTAAGAACACATGGAACAAATTTGGACGATTTGCCATGAATAATGATTATAACAGGTGGGTATCTTCGCACTATCCCCACATTTTGTCCTTTTGGTGCCCAAAGTTCGTGGTTTACGGATACAGATTTTCGAAAACGGGAAAATGGTGTTTCTAGATGAAAAGAACGCACAGTTAAATTTTGAGCCATTTGCTATGTTCGGTTATTTAGATAACTGTGGCCCATGGTGCAAAACCGGCAAAAAACCGGTTTTGGCAGTTATCGGCATAAGAATGGTAACTTTGAACCACCATAGCTCGGTGACGGGTAGTGACATGGAAAAAGTTTCGAAGTTCCCCGAGAACATCATCTTAAGGACATATGGTAAAAATTTCGACGATCTGACTTTAGTAGAAATTATAGAAGTGGTCACCCCCCAACACTGCTTCATTCGTTTTTCGGGTTTTTGTCATGACTCGTCCATGAACAACTGGTGCTTTCATAAGCCGCCTATGGTCCACCCTACGCCACACCCAATGCAAAAGAACCAACCGATTCGCTCAATTTGCCTGGACTGAAGGAAGTGTGTAAGGTTTAAATTTTGACCTTTTACTGTAGGATTGCTACATTGTGCACAGTCTTCCCATACTTATACAAATGGCCAAGGGCTATCCAAAATAGTTGGCCCCTTATATCTGCGGTCAGTACAATCCGAGATATGGCCACCTGACAAACTGCATTTTCGCCCGCGGCTTTTTGGAATATACTGGCACCACGCACTGTCATGCACGTACCGATTATCAAATGAAACAGCAGCTCTTCGCTGACGGAGCCTATTTCATGAGGGAGGATATAATATGTCCTCATAACAACCTTTGTGTACAAAAACAGAAAGTCACACGTCGTTGGAAATTCTTCTTTTGGTACAGGTGCTCCATAAACCAGATGGGCAGTGTTAGTTGGTTTTCACACCTCATTCGCCACTGGTGGTAACATGGTAACTTCTTTTCTTCTCTCTGTTTTCTAAGTCAGTCAGCATCCTACGTGTACAAACCTTCCAGTAACCTACAGGGGATAGGCAAAATAATGTGAACAGTGGTAGTAATAAGATGGTTGTGTTTGACGGTCAACAACGCAGGTAAGGCACGCTGGACTGTGCATGTTCAGTACGGACTAAGCATCAGTGCAGGTTGTTTACAGGTAGCGCACACTTCGTATTTGCATTCAGACGGCGAGGTCGACGTGTAATGAAAGATGTAACAGGGTTCCAAAGAGGGTAGATTGTGGGGGCCCGATTAGCTGGAGCATCAATAACCAAGACAGGCAACTTATTGACTGTCTCAAGAGCAACTGTCTCAACAATCATGATAGCCTACCCAAAACGTGGAAACACGCCATCGTGTAAACGTAACAGTGGGTGCAAATCAAAACTAAACGACAGAGATCGTCGTACTCTAACACGAGCTATGACAAAACAACACAATACTACGGCGGCTAAGGTGACTGCAGAGCTCAATAGCTATCTTCGAGAGCCCGTGTCTAACGACACTGTCCGCCGAGAATTCCATGAAGCAAATATTCATGGACAAGCTGCTATACCGAAACCACTAGTAACGGCAACCGCCGCAAAGAAGCGTAAAACACGGTGTCAGGAGCATAAATCCTAGATGGCTGATCAGTGGAAACATGTCATTAGGTCCGACGAGTCCACGTTTTCGTTATTTCCAACATCGGGCCGGGTTTATATCTACTATCCTGATTGCTTTATTCCAACAGCTAAGCATGGAGGTGGAAGTGTGATGAGCCGACCGTTGCGAACGATCGGTTCTAGGCGCTTCAGTCCGGTACCGCGCTGCTCCTATGGTCGCAGGTTCGAATCCTGCCTCGGGCATGGATGTGTGTGATGTCCTTAGGTTAGTTAGGTTTAAGTAGCTCTAAGTTCTAGGGACTGATGACCTCAGATGTTAAGTCCCATAGTGCTCGGAGCCATTTGAACCATTTTTTTTGGAAGTGTGATGGTGTGGTCAGCCATATCATGGTATTCTGCTGGTCCCATCATTACTCTCAAAGGCCGTGTTGCAGCAAACGATTATGTGAACATTTTAGGTGATCAGGTGCACCCCATGATCCAAATGTTGTTCCCCAACAATGCTGCCATATTTCAGGATGATAATGCACCCATTCAAATAGCCAGGACAGTACAGTCGTGGTATGAGGCGCATGCAACTGAACTGCAGCGTCTTTCCTAGCCAGCACAGTCCCCGAACTTGAACATTGTCGAACCCTTGAGGGCGGTATTGGAGCGCAGACTCAGAAGCAGATCTGCGCCTGCGTTATCACTACAGGAGTTAGAAGAGGTTCTGATCGAAGAGTGACATAACATTCCACTTGGAGACTATGCAGTTATTATATGCCAGTATTCCAAGAAGAATCGCTGCTGTATTACCGACAAATGGGGGTACAACCCCTTCTTAATAAACCATTCCCAAGTAAGTACAGGTGTTCACACTTTTTTGCCTATCCCCTGTACTTCCCCAATAATGATAATTATACCACCCTTAGATGCTACGCAGTGACTGGCAAAAATGATCTTACTGAAATGTTTGATATTTTATATACATTGTCTGCTACAAAACCAGAAGAGAAGGAGTAAACGAAATGAAACTTCACGGTTGGACGGGTGATGTTATTTCAGTGACTACAAAATAGTGTCAAACTTACAAAGAAATTGGCAGTATGAGCGTGCTTGTCCGTATGAAGTTGTACCTCCCTCTGGCCAGAATTCATGCTCTGATTCAATTGGCAGGGTGTCATAATGCTATTGTATGCTCTCCTGTGACAAGTAGGCCTACAACTGAAATCCTGGATAGTGGCACTGAGATAGAATTGACATATCAGCTGGTTCCACATATATTCTGTAGGTGACAGACATGGGGATATTGCTAGTCAGAAGAGTGTTTTCTGTTGAAAACTGGCACCATGGCACTGTCGCTTGAGAGAGCGTAGGATGTCTGTGGCATACTATTGTGTCACCAGAGGTCCCTCAGTCACAACTAACCGTGTCATGAAGTTATACCTGGTGGCTCCCTGCACCATGACGCCGGTAGTTACACCACTGGGACGCACACAACACATTGGAAGAATCGGGCTTCTTCCCATGTCGCCGCCATACTCACTGAAGATGGTCATCCACGGTAAGGTGGGAGAGCGATTCACAATGTGACGCCATTCATCAGCAGTCCACGTTTCTGGTCACAGCACCAATCCGAATACAAATGTGGCGTTAACAGCAGCCTACGTATGGGACAGTCTGGCCACTGGTAGTCTCTGATGAATGGTGCAGGGTGCCACAGAATGTTGCGGGAGTAAGTGGAGATTTGAAAAGGTTACAGTGTGCTAGGCACATAATATGGCGTTCCTCCGTTTAGGTGGTCAGACAAAACCTTGATACTGAGTATGCCCGACCTCAGGCTCCGACGCAGCCCCTCGCTGAGCCACTGTCACATCCGAATGCTCCAAAAATCTGGATGTTACACAATTTGACCAGCCAGCCAAATTGTGACACACAGTGAAGCCCCTTTCAAACTCTGTCAGATGGTGATAACACTGTCTCTCCTGAGTGTGTAGTATCCCCATATCCTTCAAAGTGATTCCTTGACATCTGACCCTCTTCACGCCCATTATACGTCCTAACACACTTAATAACAATGTTAAAGAAGAGCAACACTAGTGCATTCTAGTGGTCGTGCTGCATGTCAGCCAACGGCCTTGCTGCAGTACTAACACCAATTCCCATCAGATCACCAAATTTAAGTGTTGTCAGCCTTGGCTGGCACTCCAATGGGTGACTGTCCGAGTCTGTCGAGTGCTGTTAGAAAGTGGGCTGCACTCAGCCCTTCTGAGGCTAACTGAGGAGCTTCTTGACTGAGAATTAGCGGCTCCAGTCACGAAAACTGACAATTGTTGGGAGAGCAGTGTGCTGACTACATGCCCCTACATATCCACATCCGGTGGTGCTTATTCCATGAGGTTGACGTGGCGGCCAGTCGGTGTCGTCAGTACTGTTGGGCTTCACAAGGCCTGTTCAGATGGAGTTTACTACATGTCAAGGAGAACTGCAACTCTAATGTACATACCCACCAATGATGTGCACATGTACAAAGTTACATTCGCATCCAACCATGTCTTCCAAGTGCCTCACTTTGTCAGGCAGTATACATTCCTGGAACCGCTTAAGATAGCGTAATTGTGTTTTCCCCCAGATGAATTGTGAGAAAATCCTCACTAAAAGATGTATAATCTATTTTCAGAGCTAAAGTAATTACAGAGATACTGCAATCAACTTCACTTTTTCAAATGAAACTACAGTTATTTCTGCTGTTAGTATCATAATTCTGTTGTTGTTGCTGTGGTCTTCAGTCCTGAGACTGGTTTGATACAGCTCTCCATGCTACTCTATCCTGTGCAAGCTTCTTCATCTCTCAGTACTTACTGCAACCTACATCCTTCTGAATCTGCTTAGTGTATTCATCTCTTGGCCTTCCTCTACGATTTTTACCCTCCACGCTGCCCTCCAATACTAAATTTGTGATCCCTTTATGCCTCAGAACATGTCCTACCAACCGGTCCCTTCTTCTTGTCAAGTTGTGCCACAAACTCCTCTTCTCCCCAGTTCTATTCAGTACCTCCTTATTAGTTATGTGATCTACCCATCTAATCTTCAGCATTCTTCTGTAGCACCACATTTCGAAAGCTTCTATTCTCTTCTTGTCCAGACTATTTATCGTCCATGTTTCACTTCCATACGTGGCTACGCTCCATACAAATACTTTCAGAAACGACTTCCTGACACTTAAATCTATACTCGATGTTAACAAATTTCTCTTCCTCAGAAACGCTTTCTTTGCCATTGCCAGTCTACATTTTATATCCTCTCTACGTCGACCATCATCAGTTTTTTGCTCCCCAAATAGCAAAACTCATTTACTACTTTAAGTGTCTCATTTCCTAATCTAATTTCCTCAACATCACCCAACTTAATTCGACTACATTCCATTATCCTTGTATTGCTTTTGTTGATGTTCATCTTATATCCTCCTTTCAAGACACTGTCCATTCCGTTCAACTGCTCTTCCAAGTCCTTTGCTGTCTCTGACAGAATTTCAATGTCATCGGCGAACCTCAAAGTTTTTATTTCTTCTCCATGGATTTTAATACCTACTCCGAATTTTTCTTTTGTTTCCTTTTCTGCTTGCTCAATATACAGATTGAATAACGTCAGGGAGAGGCTACAACCCTTGTCTCTCCCTTCCCAACCACTGCTTCCCTTTCCTGCCCCCGGGGTCTTATAACTGCCATCTGGTTTCTGTGCAAATTGTAAATAGCCTTACGCTCCCTGTATTTTACCCTCGCCACCTTTAGAATTTCTAGATACGAATTCGACGGCAATCCAGTTTCAAAAATCCGATTCTTAGTATCGGAAAAATTACAATATTTAGGACTTAGGGTTTATCCGTTTTGAATATAAAACCGATTGCTGTCTTATGCGCAAGTTCGTGATTTCATACCCAGATCACATAGTACATCTTGTCGGGTAAGGTGGAAACAATGTATTTTCCACTGCCGTGATACCGGTATATAAAGGAGCATAGAGGTTACCAAGGTTACCTATAGCAAGGGCTGAGGACAACGTGATCCAGCCAATCATAGAGGAAGCGGCTTCAGTGCCTCAACCCGAAAAATGCAGAAGGCTGTAAAGAGGTCAACAGCGTGCTACTGAAGAAACTCCCTCCTGAAGTTCACCTAATACTGGTAGCCATTTTTAACAGTGACTTGCATCCGTGCAATTTCCCTCCCATGAGGAAACACGCAGAAGTGGTAGCCATCCTGAAGAGTGGCAAGAAACCTCGGTTCGTGCAGAATTACCAGCCACTTAGACTGCATCCTTCTCTCTCTCGAAAGTTTTCGAGAGACTGTATGGCAGGGTCCTTCATGAAGACTTTGCTGCAGAAGGTCTCACACAGGGCGAAGAGTTTAGCTTTCAGAGCGGGCATTCCCATATCAAGTCATAGTATGGCAGGTGGATTAGGCACTCTGAGAGGTCGTTTTCGGGGCATTTGATTCCATGTGGCACAACAGACTCACGTACAAATTTTTGAGCACAGGTTCACATCACATCATAGTATGCTGGTGGAGTATGCACCGAGAAGTCGTTTCCAGGTCTCTGATTCCATGTGGCACATCAGACTTATGTACAAATTTTTGAGCGCAGGTTACCAATGCCAAACCGTCACCTGTTTACCTTCTATCACTCAGGAGAAACATTCCATGTCCATTATGACGACAGGAAGTCAACAGGGCTGATACGTGCAGCTGGCCGGTATGGCCGAGTGGTTCTAGGCGCTTCAGTCTGGAACCGCACCACCGCTTCGGTAGCAGGTTCGAATCCTGCCTCAGGCATGGATGTGTGTGATGTCCTTAGGTTAGTTAGGTTTAAGTAGTTCTAAGTTCTAGGGGACTGATGACCTCAGATGTTAAGTCCCATAGTGCTCAGAGCCATTTGAACCATTTGATACACGCATCACAGGTGACGTAGCTCGAGCCCTGAAGCTCGCCTTGCACTTTCCATGATACCCAACGAAGCTACCACAAAGGACCTCTTGTGCCAGTGTGCCTTTTCTATTGGTATCCATTCACAGCTCAACTGGTCGGGTGAACTATGTGCACCAACTACTTCATCAACAGCTGTGGCCCTTTCGACTGTCCACTCTCTCCACAGCTACAACCTTTTCGTTTGTGTGTGGTGACTGGCGACCACCTGGTGGACTCTACCTGCCATTCTCCCAGCGAACAACACAGAATCAGAGATTGTAGTGATGGAGTGTTGGCTGGCAGATAGCGATCTGAGTAAGCAGGCAGCGGCTCACTGGTGGAACTGATGCTCCCAGACCACAAACCCAGCCACAAGCTCAATGCCCACACGCAGTTGACCCACTCGGCGACTGCTCAGCGGACTGGTTCGCCTATGTATGGGGCCTTATTAGAAATAATAGCAGTCGCCAAAACTGCTCATCCGGCATCTGGGACAGCAGGTGCATCTCCAGCGGACCACAGCCAGACGTGCTGTGAGCGTAAAAGACTCTCACGTCGTCAGATGAAGAAGAAATGATTTGCGCAATCCATATGGCAAATGACAAACAAATTACTACTGTCTGGCGCAAAATTTGCGGGAACCGCGCTAGATTGGCTGGCCTGCACCCAATCGAGTCCACGCGGGGTTATCATTTCGAGTGCAAATGTACCTTCACTCTGTATGTGTTGCTCACATGTCGAGTGCTGGTTAGTTTGAAAAAATAAATGTCTATCAGATATAGGTTACTTCTTTATGGAGAATGCAGGAGGAACACAACTACAACAATTGATCTGGACAACAAAGGTATCCTCACAGATATCAAAAAGAATGACAATTCAGTTGGTGCGGAAAAAAATTGTTATTGGAAGGGCATTGAAATAATATACAGAGTTTAAGGAGCATACCTGCAATAAGCGAAGCGTACGAAATATACAGGGTGGTCCCGAATTCATGGTACAAACTTTAATGGTAGGTACAGGACATTGTAACAAGGATTTATTGTATAGGAATGTATAGTCGCAGGTGACGCGGTGAGGCGTAAACAGGGGAAAGAGAAATGGAGTGATCGGTTGGTGTCACTGCCGGTAGAGGGCAGTAGATGAACATGATGTATCGCAGTAGGGACAAGCGCCATTCACAATTGTGCTGCCGTAGACGATGGGTGACTTTACGTATGCAGAAAAAGCAGACATGCATTACATGTACGGCCGTGCAAATGGTAACGCCAGAGCTGCGTTACGAATGTATCGCGCGGAGTATCCTAATCGACGAATGCCGGATCATAGAATTTTTCAACGGTTACATCGTCAACTTTGTGAAACAGGTACGTTCGACGTCAACAGACATGACGCTGGTCGATTAAGAGCTGTACGCACTCCAAGACTGGAAGAACGCATCTTGAACATAGTGGCTGATAGACCCGAGTCAAGCACAAGAACTGTTGCGCGTGACGTACATGTGAGTCATCAGACTGTATGCAGAGTGTTAAATGAAAATCGCTTACACCCCTTCCATTTTCAAAAAGTACAAGCATTGAATCCGGCAGATTATCCTCTTCGCGTGAACTTCTGCCAGTGGTTGTTGCAGCAATGTGCGTTGCAGCCGGATTTCGTAGGTCATGTGCTATTTACAGATGAAGCGACATTTTCACGCGAGGGTGTCTTTAATGCGCACAATTCCCATGTGTGGGCAACAGATAATCCACATGCAACGCGTCCACATGCGTATCAACAACGTTTCGGTATTAATGTGTGGGCTGGTATTGTGAACGACTTTTTGATTGGGCCATACTTACTACCCACGCGACTCTGTGGCGAAAGCTATCTTATTTTTCTGCAAGAAGTGTTACCAGAACTGCTGCAAGATGTTCCGCTCGCCATTCGTAACCGCATGTGGTTTCAGCACGATGGAGCGCCAGCACACTTCAGCACTGCTGTACGGAATTACCTGAATGCCACGTTTGGTGCTAGATGGATTGGGCGTGGTGGACCAGTCCCTTGGCCACCCCGATCTCCTGATTTCTCTTGCCTCGATTACTTTTTATGGGGACATCTTAAGAGTCTTGTTTATGAGACTCCAGTTGACTCAGATGAGGATCTCGTTGCTCGCATATCTGTAGCTGCTGCAGGTGTGCGTGAAATACCAGGCATCTTTGAACGTGTACGCCAATCGCTGCACCGACGCTGTCAAGCATGTATCGCTCATGGTGGACGCAATTTTGAACACTTACTGTAAACATGACACTTGTCTACAACGATTTCAATAAAATCTTTCGTTTTCCTTTCGGCCGTTATTTCCCCTGTTTACGCCTCACCGCGTCACCTGGGACTATACATTCCTATACAATATATCCTTGTTACAATGTCCTGCACCTACCATTAAAGTTTGTACCATGAATTCGGGACCACCCTGTATATTCTGGCAGCTATTGCGCACGGTTAACATGTTAGCTCCAGTGCATAGGCGAGTGCTTCCAGAATAAGTCAGCGCAGGATTGTTCGTATTTTGTACGCAGACAGCGTCCACCTGTGTCAGGTATCACTTCACCATCATATTAACCAGTGGAACTGCAAAAGACTTACCGCATCCTCTCGATCAGCACCGATGTGACATCAAGGCAACTTGTTTTTTATTCAGAGAATTCTCTTTGCCAATGAAGCTGTCTTTACAAATCATCAAAATTTGAATGTAAGGAACAAGCATTACTGGGCCACTGAGAATCCTCAATGGCTGAAGCCAGCTGAACAACAGAGGCAAGGAAGTGTGAACGTTTGGTGTCGGATTATTGGAGACTCGATGGCTGGTCTTTACCTGTTTGAAGAAACCGTAAGGAGTAATAGGTATGGACAGTTTCTTAGTGAACTGATAGCGGCTCTCGTGGAGAAACTACCACTCGAAATGCGTAGACATAGATGTGGTACCGGCACGATGGACGCCTGGCTCACTACTCGCCTGTGGCTAGGAAAGTGCTCACCCAGCTCTTTCTCTGTCACTGAGTAGGACGTGAAGGCCTTTCAACTGGCCTGCAATTTAGGGCGTTCTTCTCTAGGGCAACGTAAACTCAAAGTTGCACAAGTCTATGTACAGTTTCAACCGATACAGAATGTGCTATCCAAAACTCATTGCACCAGCGACCGCAAACGTATGTTATAGTAGACGGTGGCTATTGATGTCTCTTGATGACGTAAATGGAATTTTAGTCAATTGTTTATGACTGCATTATTATGTGATTTACATTTTTTCGCTGTCTCTGATGTGATTTTGCAATGAAAGTGTGCATTTTGACAGTGCATGACGCAAAATATAACAATCGTTTACCTCAGTTCTTTGCTTTACAAATCGAAATTTTGACGTGCTCCTCTCTTTCAACGCTCAGGCAGAGAGGAGCAGAGTCGTTACCATAGTTAACTGATCAATCATCCTTCGATGTTAAGTCCTTTGACTTGGGGTTTGTGTGTAACCAAGTGTGACCAGTTTCATTCATAAATTAAACTTTTCTCCTGTATTCCACTTTTGTATGGAGACTCTCTTAGCAGAGTCGAGCTGGAGTGCCCTATCGGTCTGATGTAACAATTCAGTTAACAATATCGATAATCATAATGGACAACAATCGATTCCCTCTTCAAAACCGGTAAATTGTAAATTCTGAAAGTTGTAATTTTTCTGACATTACTTACAGGATTTTGAAAAACAAAAACGCCTTTGAATTCTTCTCCTGTAGAACTAAGACGTTTGCAGCATATATTAATACTAATCCATTTGATTAAGTGAGGTTGATACCGTTGTGTACGTAATTCACTTCACGAAATTAAGAGATTTACTTGCGACTTCGGCCACGCATGTTGCGTCACATATAATGACGGAAAAAATTTCGGGGATGTACTTGTCTAGGTAATACACTGCTGGCCACCGTAAATGCAACACCCTGAAGGAAGCACCCAATTCAAGTGAAATTTGCACCATGGGTTTGCAGCGATGAGATATGCAACTGATTAGAATTTCAGCGCAGACGCACATCACGCGCGCCTGTGGCGCCACCTCATAGCGCCATTTAAGGCATGGCGATTTCGACGAGTGTACGTTCGGCACGTGTGTTTACCTTGTGGTTGTTTCACAAGACGATCAGTTACGCCTCGTAGACAACAGCGAACATCGTTTGATTAAGTATCCGAGTTCGACAGAGGAAGGATAGTGGCTTACCGAGATTGTGGATTATCATACAGAGAAATCGCTAGTCGTGTTGGACGAAACCAAACAACTGTAATGCGGATATGTGACCGTTGGATGCAGGAGGGTACGACGGACCGACGTGGTCGATCGCATTCACCTCGGTGCACCACTGCACGTGCTGATAGGCAAATTGTGCGCATGGCAGTGACGGATCGCTCAGTGACATCCCGAACCATAGCACAGCACATTGCGTCTGTAACGCATCATTCAGTGTCTGCGCGTACCATTCGACGCCGTTTACAGCAGAGTGGTCTGTCCGCAAGACGTCCATTGCTTCGTCTACCATTGACGCAGAACCACAGACGTCTCCGTCGCCAATGGTGTGATGACAGACGGACGTGTACGGCAGAATGGAATGACTTTGTCTTTACTGACGAGGCACGCTTCTGTCTGCAGCACCACGATGGTCGGATTCGAGTGTGGAGACACCGTGGAGAGAGGATGCTGGACAGCTGCATTATGCACCGCCACACTGGTCTTGCACCGGCTATTATGGTATGGAGCGGTACTGGATATTACTCTCGCACGCCTCTAGTACGCATTGCCGGTACTTTAAATAGCCGGCGCTACATATCCGAGGTGCTGGAGCCAGTTGTCCTTCCTTACCTTCAGGGCCCGGCCACAGCCATATTTCAACAGGATAATGCGCGACTACACGTGGCACGCATTGTCCAAAGGTTCTTCGTCAATAACCAGATTAAAGTGCTTCCCTGGCCGGCTCACTCTCCAGATCTTTCGCCGATAGAAAACATGTGGTCCATGGTTGCTCAACGAGTGACCCAGATTACATCCCCAGCTGCCACACCAGACGATCTTTGGCAACGTGTGGAAGCTGCTTGGGCTGCTGTACCCCAGGAACACATCCAACGTCTCTTTGACTCAATGCCGAGACGTGTGGCAGCGGTGATCTCCAACAATGGCGGCTACTCTGGCTACTGATTTTGGCAGGAACCACATGTCACAGACGTCTGTAAACGTAATCATTTGTACTTGGTCAAATTGTTATCTACAAAATAAATTTTGTTGTGCTACCTCTTGTCTTTCTTGGTGTTGCATTTACGGTGACCAGCAGTGTACATTTAAGTGATTAACATCACACGACTTAGGTTAATGTAAGAGCGAGATATGTCGCTGCAGATGAGAAATGCTGGTACATTACCGGTGTAACCACCAAAATGTTGCACGCAAGCATGCAAACGTGCATGCGTTGTGTTCTACATGTGCCGAATGTCAGCTTGTAGGATGGAGTTCCATGCCTGTTGGTCGGCCAATACACGTACGGTTAATGTTGTTTGTGCATGACGCTGCATTTGTCGTCCGATGATGTCCCATATGTGCTCGACGGGAGGCGGATCAGGTGATGGGGCACGCTAAGGCAAAATGCTGACACTCTGCACAGCACTCTGGGTTACAACAGTGGTATGTGGGCGAACGTTAACATGCTAGAAAACACCCTGTGGAATCTGTTCATGAATGGCAACACAACAGGTCAAATCACCAGACTGACGAACAAATCTGTAGTCAAGGCGCATGGGATAACCACGAGAGTGCTGCTGTCATACGAAATTGCACCACAGCCAGGTGTCTAGCAGGCAGACACTTTGGTTGCAGGCCTTCAATTAGTATCCTTCTAACCAACACCTGGCCTTCGCTGGCACCGTGGCAGACCCAGCTTCCATCAGAAGCCCTCCAATGAACGCTCGCTTGACGCCACTGTCATCGCAAATGCTGTGGTTTGGGGTCAGTGGAATGCACGCTGAAGGGCGTCTGGCTCGCAGCTCTCCTTGAAGTAACTGGTTTGTAACACTTCGTTATGTCACTGTGCTACCATCTGCTGCCAATACTGCTGATTCAGATGAAATGCGATGCGCCAGAGCCATACATTGAACACGATTGTCTTCCCTCTCGATACTGCCATTTGACCGTCTGGAGCGTGGTACTCTTGCGACTGTACATTCTCGTAGCCACCGCTGCCAGCAATCATGTTCAGCGGCTACATTCCTGCCAAGTCTTTCTGCAGTATCACAAAAGGAACATCCAGCTTCTGATAGCCCCATTTCACGACCTCGTTCAAACTCACTGGTGTGTTAGTAATTGTGTCTTTGTTGCCTTAAAGGCATTCTTGACTAGCATCGACTCATAACGTCCAGTCTCAAAAGTGACCACTACAGCGTGTACTTCAGGCTAACCTGATGTGCATTCTCGTTGTGGCGCTACTAGTGCCACTCTTATGCGACTGGAGCGAAATTGGAACAGACATCATCTTTTAGATATAGAAACATGCCTACCAACTGTCATTTATGTCACACAGCTCCTTCCTGGTGTGGCGCTTTTTTTCCGCCATTTTTATTGCACAGTTCTCCTCCTCCCACGTCTCATTGTCCGTCTTCTTCTCCCCCGTCTCTCTATCCTCTCCTCCTCCTTCCCCTCTCTGTCCATCTCCTTCCCCCCTCTCTCTGACATGACACTGATTAGACCTCTAATGACGTACACAGCTCCCGTCTGGGGATATACAGCTCCTAGAATCGTGCGCCGCCTGCAGATCATACAGAACAAATTGGTAAAAATCGTTAGCTACACACGCACCGTGGATCTTCACAATGAATACCGCCCTTAAACCCTCAGGGAAGCATTCATAAAACACGCCACACGACTATACAGGAACTCGAGACACTCGAACAATCCTTTCATCCTTACTCTGGGAAACTATGTTCACAACCATAGGTGGAAGCATAAGCGGCCAAGGACACTATTAACTAGGGCATAACCACCTATGGCAAGCTAAAATACATCAACAAGCGGCAAACGTCGACAAGCCCCTGCATATCAGCAACGTTGACTGGATATACCAGCTGCTATTAGAGCCCACCAACAGGCTACAGCAGGGAAACCGACGAGCTCTCCCACTGACGCACAAACAAATCGCCAACATCACCCTATACTGTGCATCTGATATATAACCTATAGGACACAAAACAATGATGAACCTGTTACAGGTATGTTGACGCTGACCGAGAGATCAACACTGGCACCCAGAGGCAGCCACCGAGTAACAGCACCACACAACGTCAAAGGTACTGACATGCATGATGCCCATTACTAACAAAGACTACCCTTGCATGACCTGTCGTAGGCAGCAAGACATCCACTACTGCTCTTACTACCCGACCTAACTATCGCAAAGATTTTTTCCCCTTTGCTCTTGACTTGCACCCTTTTTCCTCTGCCCTTCAAACCGCTACACTTCGTTTGACTTTCGACCAAAACTATCTCTAGATGAGCGCGTATTAATGGTTAACCTTAACCAGACGTACGCAAACATCGCAGTACCCACATCCTGCGACACCTCACTTTAGTGAAAACTAACCCTTATGCAGAGATGGCAGTAGACCTTTTGAGTTGGCCATCGTGCTGGTGTGGGCGTGGAGTGGCTCCACCTCTTGTAAAAAAAAATTCATCTGCTTCTCGCTCCTTTCTCTGTCCACCTGTTCCTGCCCCTTCTCTTTATCCGTCTCCTCCTCCTCCCAAACTCTGTCACCTCCTTTCCCCCTAGCTCTGCTTGTCATCTCCACCCCTCTCTCTCTTTACATCTCTGACTCTCCCATCTCACATCTCCTCCTCCCTATCCCTATGTCCATCTTGTCGTCCCCCCCTCTCTGTCCAGCTTCTCCTCTCCCTCTATCTGTCCATTTCTTCCCTCCTCCATCTATCTCTTCCTTCCCTCTATTCGGTCAATCACCTCCTTCTCCATCCCTCCCTTTGTCCATTTCTTCTTCCTCCTCTCTCTAGCCACTCTCTCGACACCCTCTCTCTGACCATTTTCTCCTCCCTCCCCCTGTCCATCTCCTCTTCCCCCTTTCCTGTCCATCACCTCCCAACTCTCTCTCTGTTCATCTTCTCCTACCCCCTCTCTGTATCCATCTTTGCCTCACCCTTTCTCTGTCGATATTTTCCCCACTACTCCCTATGTCCACTGCCTCCTTCCACCTCATTGTGTGTCTTGTCCTCTCCCACCTCTCTATCGCTTCGTCCCCCTCCCTCTGTTGATCCCCTCCCCCCTCTCTCTGTCTATCTCCTCCTACCCCTCTGTCTGTCCATCTCCTCACCCTTCTCTCTGTCCATCTGTCTTCTCCCACTATCTGTCCATTTCGTCCTTCCCCTCTCTGTCCATCTCCTCCCTTTCCATTCTGTTTTTATATTCTTCTCCCCCCTATTTCTATGTATCTCCTCCTTCTCCTCTCTGTCAACATCCCATTTCACCCCCACCACAATGGGAGCTAGGTGGTTTTTATGCCCATAGTTCTTCTTTACAGAGAATAAGTATTATGTGTTTTGTGCACAGTTTCAACATGTGTATTGCAGTATTTCCTCCACCTCCTTCTGTGCGGCCTCATCTTCCTCCTTCACTCTCTGTCTTCTCCCTCTCTCCACTGCTCAGCCATGCCTGTTCACACTTGGTAGCCCCTGCAGGAAATGCTGGTACTAGCTATAGAACACACCTCCTCCCCTCTCTCTCTTTTTGTCTCCTCCTCTCTGCCCATTTCATCCCTCTCCTCTCTGCCCATCCCCTCTTCCCTCTCTCTCTGTGTATTACCTCCTCCCCCCTTTCTGTCTGTCTATATCTCTCTCCCCATTTTCGCTTCCTATTCACTATCCCTCTTCTCTCCATATTACTCTGCTTAGCCATACCCATTCATATGTATAGTCCCTGCAAGACATGCTGATGCTACCTTCACATCAAACCTGTCATGCAGGGCAGCCTACATGTCAGGGGGTAGAAAAAACCAAATTTTACCTATATCTCCAGTATTATTGGAACTAGGAGGTTTTAACTCCCACAGAGCTTATTGTAATACAGAAATCAGTATGTGTTCCAAATTTGGTTGAAATCGGTCTCAGAAATGCTGCATAAAAATTAGGTGATAATTGTGACTTTGTAACTGTACAAAGGTGGCGATTTGAGAAATCTGTAAAACTGTCAGGCATTATTGCATGACAGTTTATACTACAAATGATTCTGCTGATGCTGCTATGACATTACTTTGGTACCAGCATGCCAAATGAAAACGATCATGTTCATAAACGGGATGAAATGATGTTTGCTGTTACAGGAGCCTTTGTCTACACCAGGTAGCACTGCTGTGTGCATCCCTGCCAACAGAGTGCTTGACGTCTTGGAAGATAGGAGTGTCTGCAGGATGCTTACCATGAGGATACTGAAGGAAGGGCAACAGCTGCTCATCGAGAAAGTTGAAATAAAGGGAAACCCAGGAGTACTGCCCAGATTTAATCCCTACACCACTGAGAAAATAAGTGAAATAGATATTAGTTTAGTCATGTTGACAAACAGTTGAAATTATTAAAACTTGACACAGCCCCAGGGTCCAAAATAATCTCTATCAGATTATATACCCAATTTGTGGCTGACGCAGCCCCTATGTTAACTATAATCTATCCCAGAGCCGGCCCACATGTTGCCAATGTTATGTCGAATACACTGCACAACTTTCGCTGGGAAGCCCTTACATATTCTCCATTAAATTCCGATCTCTCTCCATACGATTTCCATATCTTTGGAGCCCTGAAAAAAGGTATTCTTGGCCATTGATCTGCTTTGGACGAAAAGTTTGAGACCTGGGTACAATGAAGATATCCTAGGCAACTACAAACAATTTTCGATGAACGTATTGAATCCTGTTTCACAGTTGGACAAATGCATAAAAGGTTATGGAGACTACTTTTGAAATAATAAACAATTAACTTACTTTTATCCCAACTGTCTCGTTTTCATTTGACTGTACCTCACTTATTATCAAACTCGCAGTTTATATTTAGGAAGAATGCATCTCTTGTGTAAGAGACACTTGCAAGGCTACTTGACAAATAAAGGACAACTAGTATCCATTATTTGGATTTGCAGTTCCTTGTGGTTTTCGTGTTTGCAGTAAAATTGTTGGATGTAAGGTCCGTCATTTATGCAAAACACCGTTTTTTGCAAGTTCCCAAACATGCTTCAGCACATCTGTGCCATCATCAGTGGGTTTCTCTTTTATTTAATCTGTACTGTGAACTTTCTTTAACTAAATGATTACAAACTTATGGGAATATTTAGTTCAAACAACAATTTGTTCCTTTTAGTTAACACCTTTCAACTCGGTTTGCTTGGTTTTTCTCGATCACGTGTATATTATTTATTACAGGTAGCTTGTCATTTGCAACCAAACGGTGTTGATGAGAAATTTTCTTGGGAGTTAACCTAGGCTTTAAACGTAATATTCGTTTTTACTTACGTTTTTGTGTGGGGCTCCCTTTTTCTCACTATCCTGATGAGATGTTGGGAAGCACACATAACGAAAACACTTATCTTCAGAAATATGGTCGTAACAGCACTTTGCGCTTGACCAAAACACACTGTAATAGTGGTTGTTGTGTGTCCCAGCCCAATCAATGTTTATTTGTTCACCAGTGAGTTTGGCGCCAAATATGAATTTTGTTTACATTTTATCTTTTATGTGTGTGTGTGTGTGTGTGTGTGTGTGTGTGTGTGTGTGTGTGCGTGTGTGTGTGTGTGTGTATGTGTCTGTGTGTGTGTGTGTGTGTGTGTGTGTGTGTGTGTGTGTGTGTGTTCCGAACGCCTCTTAGCTGTTTGTGTTGTCTTTTACCTGGTGACTTCTGAAGATAAGTGGTATAGTTACTTGTGCTTCACAATACTTCATCAGGATGGTGAGAAAAAACTCTCAGCAAGGAGTTCTCTTGTTTTCTCAATGACTATAATATTGCTGTCATTAGCGAAGAAAGTTTTTCACCATGAGTAACACTACTGGGAAAGTCATTCACGTATATCAGGAACAGTATTGGTCCTAATATGCTACCTTGCAGAGCCCCTATATTAATGTATTTTGGTTCTGTTAAGTGTTTTACTAAATTTTTAGATCTATTTGAAGTATGTGTTATCTCTACTCTTTGTATCCTATCTGCTAGGTATGATCTAAAACAGTCATTAATTACCCCTCTTATTCCAAATGCTTCTAATTTATTTAATAGAATCTTGTGGTCGATGGTATCAGATCCCTTGGAAAGAAAAAAAAGCCTGTGACACACTGATCTTTATCAAGAGCATCAAGTAGAACTTTTGTGCATTCTAATATGGCTGACTCCATATTTTTGTCACTTCAGAACCCAAACTGTGATTTACTTAAAAGATTGTATTTATTCATATAATTCAGTAATCTGTCTTTCATAATTGCTTCTATTATCTTTGAGAATGCTGACAACAGGGAAATGGGAAAAGGTACAACTCTTGCCTGTTTTAACTGCTCTTGCAATGTCCCTGATGTGAAAGATTCATTTATTACATTTGTTAGGGGGCCTTGTATAATCCCTATGCATTGTTTCAGTGCACACACTGGTACTTCATCTAAGCCTACTGACTTTTTATTTTTTAGTTTTTGAACAGTTTTATTGAATTCATTCTCTGTAGTTGGAAGTAACATTGTATTTAGTGCAAAATTATTTACAGGTGTTATATTTGTTTCAGGGAATTTCTGCTGTAACTTCTCTGTAATACTTGAAAAATGCTCGTTTACATAGTTTGCTAAGTGTTGTGGATTATTTATTACCTTATCCCCCTCCCTTAGCAGTGTGTTATTCTGTGTTTGTTTGCCTCTCCCTGTTTCCTTTGTTATAACATCCCAGATTGCTTTGCTTTTATGCTCTTCATTATGTACTATTTTGTCATTAAATGACTTATTGCAGCAATCAGCACCTTCCCATAGGACTTTTTGTATGTATGATAGAAATTTAAGAATTCTGGATCATTGTGAATCTTTTTCATGGAACTGAGGTGTTTAAGTGTTTGGGAGGACCTCTTAACATCTGCTGTTATCCATCTGTTTTTGTGAGATGTTGATGCAGACATACATACTTTTGAAAATGCCTTTTTGAAGTTCAATTTCAACAATGTGGAGAATTTAGAGAATTTCATATTTGCATTGGTATCCTTATACACTTCATCCCAGCTTTGTTTTTCTAGTCCTTTTGAAAAACCTTTTATTTTATTTTCTGATAGATGTCATTTCTAGGATTGTAGTTTGGGAATGATTCAATGCCTGATTTTACTGTTATTTGACAGAGATGGTCTGATAGTCTGAGATCTTTTATAGATGCATCACATTTTTCCCTGTCCATATTTGTGGCCACATGGTCAATTACTGATGTAGTCATCGTAGTAACCCTTCTTGCACTATTGACCATTAGGGACATGCCAAAGCTTTGAAGGGTATTTATGAGGATGCTGCTGGATTCATTTATGATATTAGTGTTGATGTTAATGTCTCCACAAAGAATTATGTTGACCTTTGTACTTGAGACCTATCTAGAACTTCTGTTAGTTTATTGAAAAAAGTGTCCACGCTACCACTGGGTGATCTACACACACACAAAATCATAAATTTCTTGGTGATATCAGACCCTGTTAAGTCAATAGCTGATATTTCAAAGTGTTTGTCTTATCTTACTGTACTGAGATCACGTCTAAAGGCATGATCCTCCACCCCCTGAAGTAGTTCTGCAGCAAGAGTTTGTCCTTTCATATAATGATAATACTACATGTTGTATTTCTGTGTCTCTACACCAGTGCTCAGTGATACAAACTACTGTGCAGTTCAAAGATTGGAGCTCAACTTCTAATAGTTGTATTTTATTTTTTATTGATTGCATGTTTTGATGAAGGGTTGTTAAGTCTGTGAAATGCCCCATGTTACTCTTTCCAATGGTTTATTTTTCTTTGTGACATCTGGTATGTGTGATATTTGAAGTGTTAAAATCTGTCTTGTGAGTGATTGTTTCAGTATTTTTTAAACTGCTGGGGATACTATTTAGGCAAGGGAACCTGCTGTCTGGATTTATTTTAAAAAAGACCTACTTTTCCTACCTATGACGACAGGTGTTCGACAACGTGTGGCCCGAGATCCAGGCCCTATACTTTCACGAATCAGCTGTACCAATCTTCCCTTCCCAGTCCTGTTTAGGTGTAAGCCATGCCTAGTGAAACCCATCTGTTGATAGTTCTGGCAGGCACCAAAGAAACATGAGCAAAGTTGGCTGTCCTCAGAACCATCCCTAACCCCACACTGATTCACCTCACACCTCCATCAAGGTGTGGTCTACCACGACGCCGAACACCTCAACAAAGTGTACGTTGGTTTCATGAGTGAGGGAAGCTATCTTGTGCAGGTCACCACGCATGTCATATGCCCCTCCCTCCCAAACTGTTTCCCTGCCAAAACTGCCGTTGAAGGCTTCAACTGTTGTTCTTTTGGCACTGCAAAGCATTTAATTCAGTACCTCTCTGTCTATAGCTCCAAGGTTTTTCGTTCACCTACTGTGCAGTGGTGGCTGCTTCTTTAGAACTTTCTTTACATGGACTTCATACCATAGACGTTCCATCTCATAACAAATTGTTTTACTGGGTATATCCACTCCTTGGCCAATTATTCTTTTAAATTAGAGCCATAGTTACTCTACATGCTCCTACCCAAAGCTTAATATTTTGAATCCTTCCATGAGATTTGACGCTGGAGCCTCTTTATCCAGTTTACTTAACATAGGTATTTTGAACTTGTTACAGTTGCACTTTGTACTTAGATAACATATGTCTGCGACACAAAAATAGTTTCAAATTTATTAGATGATGTTTATAGAGTTTTCAACGCTGATTTCGGGTAAAATAGTGAAAAAATTCCATTATGTACAGTTATTTCCCAAACTGCTTGTCTAGTTTTAGCTTTTTTCGATGTTTGAACACTCTAGTGAGTTTGAATTTTGGTGTTTAAGATCTCCACAAACCGTTATTTAGCTGTTCTTATAGTAGATATTCGTAAAATAAAGAATAATTAGGAGAAACCAGCAGTATTTTCATGTCAGTGCCTGCCCCTTCCCCTCCCATAACCAAGCAGTGAACTTCTGCTATTGTCCTTCATTTCACAGTACCTCTTCACTCTGTGCTGTTCACATGGTGTTGTTACTAGTGCTTTAGAGTAATGACTGTGTTGTGAAGTTGTTTTATGGACAATGGACAGTGGCTACCAGAGGATGTATAAACTCGCCAGATTGCTTCTGCAACATTTGTGGTAACTATACCGTTAAAAAGCAACAAAGAAACATTTCCGATTTTGTTGAAACAGTATATTTCGCCTATTTTGGTATAAAGTTAGGCGATTAGGATAAGCCTTAGGCCCCACACAAAGTTTGTTCAGTGTGTGTTGAAGAACTGAAACAATGATTTCAACATAAAAAGCAGCCCTTACGCTTTGGAATACCAATGGTTTCGAGGGAGCCCAAAAATCATAGTGATGGCTGTTATTTTTGTTCTTGCAACGTACAACGTTTGAATTTGAAAAACAAAAAGGATATTTCTTACCCTAACTTTCAATCAGCCATTCACCCTGTTCCTCATGGATCTGTAATACCCTCTCCTCCAGATTCTTTGGATGATATAGATGATCACAAGCCATTGGCTCAGCAAGGTGATAGTGAAGAAGACAGAGATTGCTACGATCCTGACACAACCAATCCTGTTCCATTCTCACAATCTGAACTGAATGATTTATCCTTTCTAAAGAATCAGCAGAGGTTTTAGGATATAGATTGAAAGATAAACATATGTTGGCTCCGGCTACATCCTTTTCTTGGTATCGATTGAGGGAAAAAGAGTTTGTATCTTTCTTCTCTCAAGAAGGTGACCTGATGTTTTGCAGTGAGGTTCCTGGACTTATGGCACGTTTCAAAATAGAATATGCTCCTGATGAGTGGAGACTTTTTATCGATTCTTCAGAAGCTTTAAAGTAGTACTTCTACACAATGGCAATAAGTATGTTTCTATATCTGTTGGACACTCGGTTCACTTAAAAGAATGTTACAAAAACCTTGAACTGGTTTTAAGCAAACTCCGCTATTCAGATCACAAATGGACACTGTGTGGTGATTTAAAAGTGATTTCAATGCTGCTTGGTCAACAATGTGGCTATGCAAAGTTCCCTTGCTTTCTCTGTGAATGGGACAGTAGAGACACAAAGAAACACTACATAAAAAATGTTTGGCTCATGAGAAAAACCTTACAGGTAGGGGTAAAAAATGTTGAGAGGAAAAGCCTTGTGGATCCCAAAAAGTTGTTACTTACACCACTTCACATTAAGTCGGGGCAGATGAAACAATTAGTTAAGGCATTGCCAAAAGAATGGGAGTGTTTCAGATATCTTTGTGGACAGTTTCCTGATTTATCCGAGGCAAAGCTAAAGGAAGGAATCTTTGCTAGACCAGACATTAGACAGATCCCAACTTTGTGGACAAATGGAAACAAAAGAAAAGGCAACATGGACATCTTCTAAAATTAGTTGTTACCGGTTTCCTAGGAAACAAAAGAGATCCAAACTACGAGACAATCGCCAAGACATGCTCGACAACTTTAAGAAGCTGGGCTGTAATGTGAGCATTTAAGTAGAGTTTCTCCACTCACGTCTTGACTACTTCCCTGCAAACCTTGGTGATGTAAGTGAAGAGCAGGACGAAAGATTCTATCAACAGATCAAAGAAATGGAAAGAAGATATCAAGGAAGATGGAATGTCAATATGATAGCGGAATACTGATGTATGATAAAAAGAGATGATCCTGAACGAGACCACAGCTGGAAAAGCTACAAAAGAAGCTTCGACAGAAAGCGAAAGTATTACTATAAGGACTTACGAGCTTAAAGAGAAATGGAAGTGCACTGGAAATGTAGTTTAAAACATGATTTATAATGTTGGAAAAAATGTGATAAATTGCTTACGTTTTGTTATTATAGATAAAAATACTACATTTTATGAGAAAACTTGACGTGATAGGAAAAAAATGGATTGCATTTTTGAAATCAGCGCTGAAAAGTACACAAAAGTCAGTTATCAAATTTCAAACAACTTTCAAAAAACATTTTTTTGCAGATCTGTGTAATCTTTGCTGCTACAATTACGTAAAGAATCCTGATACCAGTTTCAAATTTATACATCCACAAAGAGTTCAGAGGCACTTGTTTCTATCAGATTTGCTATCTTTCCTCCTTGTGCAAGCTTCTGAACAATATGTTCTAGGTAATTCTTTGAGAAAACATTTAGTACTAGTATTGTTTCACAGAATGTTTTGTCATGCGCCCCCACTTACAGAACAATCCCGTTCCAACCGATTGTTGGCTTATTAAAGTCTTCTCAAAGTATAATTGGGAAATATACGTTCTAAGGAGCTGAGATTTTCTCTAAGGTTTTCGGTTGCATTTGCCGAACATTCTCGCAAGCTGCTTCCGCTTCTGTGTCAATGAATTTGAATTTCTTGCATACTGCGATGGATACACTACCCCCTCTTCCCATTTGCCTACCTTCCGATATAGATATACTTTAATATATACTGTATAACAAAAATATCACTGCTGTCAATTTCGGGTTCAGAATTTTATGCCTTTTTGCAAATACTTCGGCAGTTGATCTATTTGATTTTAGTAGTCTCATCTCTGGAAGGATCTTTCCTTTCACCAGTTTCTTTGGGTCTCCTACAGCTATTATTACCTGTGAAAGATTGAAACTTAGCTGCACCAAAATACAGCACAGAGCATACAATTTCCGACCCACAACTCTACGAAACCTGAAGTGGTGATTAGCATAGTGTCAACAACTAAGTACCATGTTTTAAATTCGTTTGAATAAAGACTGAAAAGTTTTCATGGATTGTTACACATAGAATTTTGTTCAGAAATTGAATGCTCGTATCACCATCCAACGACAAATTTTCTCCGTGACTGAAATTGAAATACCAAAGCAAGTTTGCTTCTCTTACTTCCATTGCATTATCTCGTGTTGTTTACAATTTTGGGGCAAACATGTACATTCGCAGTGCTGAGAAAGAGCCGTGTGAACGATCTGCGATGTGAGTTTACGAACTTCGTGCAAATAATTGTTCAAATCTCTCGGAATTCTATTGTGCCAATGAGTACTCTTCCCTCATGAGATTTGTAGGTACCAAAATAAACTAATTTAAAATCAGCTGTACAAGTGGGCAGAGGACAGAAAAATGATCTGCGCAGCGACAACAATTTCTCAACTATCGTATGGAGAGGTGCATGTTCAATGTTCAATAGACATCCTGCATACTGAAAAATTCGAGAGACAGACCTCAGATTTTCAGATCTCTGTTGAAATGTTTCCTTGTGGCACTCCTCTTGTCTGTATGGTCAGTAGTTCTTCACAGTAGTGCAGAGAATTTCTGTATAATGTGTTATCCGCATGCATATACTAAGGGAAATTTTCTGTTTCTTGTTTTATAATTTTTAAATTTTTATCAACACTCTATGTAGCGAGTAGTGACTTTTTTCAGGACTCATCAGCTGTGGCACAAATTCCCCCCAAAACCTTGTAATGGCACATCTCTCCCAGTTTCGACTTTGAGACATTTATAGTCATTACTTTTGCTGGTGTACTTTTCCCCTTACCCAGTCGATGAGGGAATTCGTCTGATTCAAAATCTTTGCTGCCAAACCCAATTCCAAAGCTGAAAGCTGAGAGGGAGGTGAAGACAGTGGAACGTTAATGATGCTTCTGTTTCCACGGGGACTGCATACAGATGCACTCACATTTGATTAGTAACTAAATTATGAACATCATCTTCTTAAAGACGGAGGTTGTATGAGGAAGATATTGACGAAACATATAGTTATAATAAGCATGGTGTGTGCAAAATATTGGGTTTGGGCTAAGTCATGTGTATTGTTAGATTGCAATCCTTTCGCTATAACAGAACATAGAGGGACGAAATGAAAGCAGTCGTCTAATTTCAGCTGTGATGATCATTTTGGTTTATCACAGTGCTGGGGTGTCCTGTTGTCTTCTTATGAACTTCAAATTAAAAGTGTCATGTTAAGCCTGACACACCACAAGTCTGCCAATGTTCAAGCCCTTTTTTCAGGAGAGATAATTATCTCACACAGAGAACTGTCCAGCTGTCAACTGTGTTAACTTTTTACTACTTGAATGACTGACATGATTTCACAGGCCAGACAGCTGGTTTATGACACAGCTTGCTATCTCTTTTATCCAGCCACTCAGTTTCCAATTCAATTAGTAAAAGACTGTGGTGTTTAAACCAAACTTCAGATTGATGATAGCTTTACCACAACTTCACTTGTCCACTCAGCAGTGTGATAATTGAATTATGAGTAAGGGACAGTTAGCCATAATGTACCACATACATATGTCAAATGTCAATGTGCCGTCTTCCACATTGTCCTAGAAGTCTATGCAGCCCTTGTACAGTGATTCTTTCTATTCTTATCATAAAAAGAGGAGTATGTCCCATATCTACTGGACAATGTCATCCATTGCGCACATCTTTTTGGTAATCTCAAAGTCCGCATCCTTAAATGCATTGGCGTAACCAAACATCCATAGCACATCATAAGACGATATTTCTCTAATTTTATCACCAAAACTATTACTTGAGATGAATGTGGACAGGAATGATATATTTCATGGTCCATCTTGGAAGGCATATTCTCGAAATTTCAATTTCAGCATCTCTTCATGCAAAACACATTTCCTATAACTTTTCCCAGTGCAGTTTGTGAAGAATTTCTAAGAGATCTTGACTCTGGCTAAATAATATCATTATGGATCATGTAGCTCTTTTTTGAATCATTTCTCCTCTATTAATCCAACATCATAAAGACCCCTTGCAGATGAGTAATAATCGAGAACTTGTGATAAAAGCGTTTTGTGAGCTACCATCTTATTAAAGTTAAACTTTCCTAGTGTTCTCCAAATGAATCTGTCTGCCATTTACCTTCTACATTACATTTATTTTATTGTTGCACTCTACATTTTTCTGGAAAGCTGATGGGTGTGAACATTTCTGATGATTCCTTTATCGTGTTGGAGACACAAAATATCAGTCCCTTTGCATATTACCTTAGATTAATCGTATCTACATTAGATGAGAAATATCTTTAACCTTTGTAGGTATAAAAATTGAACACCAGTGCAGTCCTGATTTCCACATTCATTCATATACAATTTAAATTATGCTTTTGCCTTATATCTATTCCAAAAAGAATTTCAAGCATTTAAGAAAACATAAATAAAATATATAAACTGTTCTCAACGATTGTCCTATGTTTCTCAAAATCGATAAACTGCCAGGTTTTACAAACACTGTAACTTATTTAGCATGTTTCATTCATAATACATTGAAAAATTCAGTAGCAATGAGTGTAACAAATCACAACCACTTTAGTGCTATAAATTGTGATTAGTATATTTTCCAGTGTGTTTCTGTAAAATGGAGGCAATGACATATCCCTACTAACAGGAAAAGTAAATTTCTTGTGTACAAGTAAAAGTTCATATGCATTGTCTTGAACACACATGACCTTAGTGGCATGCAAAACAGAAAAATTCACTGTAAAGCCTAAGGTTTCTTTGTAATTCTTTGCTTTAATATTCTTCACCTTCAGCATTCCTTTATGTATAATACTAATTAGATTTTTGTTCAGCAAACACAGTTCTTAATTTCAATACCGTTCTAGGAAATTTATTTTTTACTTAAATGTAAAATAGATTTAATTTTCTTTCTAAATTTGATATTAACACTCTGAAAATCAATAATTTCATATGCTTTACTTTCAGTGAAATTAAATGAGGCAATAATAATAATAATAATAATACTTTATTCAAGATTGAATGATTCACTGCATATGTACAAAGACAGTAAAGGTTACAATTCTTGATACACACCACAATAATACATTCTTCCGAATATGTCATTAATTAATATGTGATAAGATTACAAATAAATGGCTTCCTAAACACTATTTACATATATTTTCAAAGCTCTTCTTATTCTGCATTCAAGTGTGATATTCTTATAATGGTCACAAAGGGTTTTGTAAAAGAAATTTCTTAAGCTGAAACTTACGCTTCACTATAGGAAGAGTCTTGACTATACTGGGCAGTGCATTGGATAATTTTAAACTTATAATGTGGAGCCTTTTCATAGGGTGCCACTCTGTGGCTGCTGATTAAAATGTTTCTGTATTTCTGTTATTGTACTGATGCAGATCAGAAAATATATTGGGGTACAATCTCTTAACAAACAATATGGCTTTTAGAATGTGCATGTGTTCCATGGTCAGCACACCAGTTTTTGGAAACAAACCCTGTTATGATTCCTTATATTTGGCTCCACAGATGATTCTTATAGTCCTTATATGAAGAAGCAGTGGCTTGTTTAGATTTGCTTTGGTTATTGCTCCCCAATTTCTATTCTGTAGTTAGTGAGTGATGAAAGTAAATCATGGTGTGCAGTCTTTATGACAACAGACTCTTTGGAAAACTTGCTAATCATACTGAGTACAGAAAAATCTTAGATAACTTACTTGTAACAGAGTCAATGTGCATGTGCCAATTCAGATTTCTCTCAATGGTTAAAACAAGGAATTTTGCACTGAACTTTTTTTACCATTTCATTGGTTAAATATAGTTGAATTTCAGCCTTAAATCTACTGTTGTTGAATTCCACAAGACAGGTGTTACTAGTGGTTACAATTAAGTGGCTTTCATTAAAGTACTAAACAATTTCATTTCTCACATTAAGGCAATGTTTCTCCACTTCACTTCTTTTTATACACAATGGACGTCTCATCTCCATACAGAACTTAGAACTTAAGAGAGCAATATTTAATGTTCTTCACTTAAATCAAAAACAAGAGAGGGCCCAGTACTGAGCCCTATGGCACTTCATATTTTAAATTAGTATTTTAAGATTTGTGTAGTTGTATGAATTGTTTTTGGTCACTCATGTAGGAATTTATTAGGTCATAATCAGCACCCCTTATGCCAACATTCCATAACCTATCTAAAAGCACAGTAACAGTCAAAATCTTTCTCAAGGTCTAGGTATGTACCTGGAACATGTTATTTGTTCCCAATGTAACCTAATACCTCATCAGTTAACTGAGCAATTGATATGATAGTTGATTTACACTTTGGAAATCCATTTTCATTTTCGAACATTAGATTACATATGCTGAGAAATTTTATAGTTCTATTACATATGAATTTTTCAACTATTGTGGAAAGGACACTGAATATCGACACTGAACTATAGTTTTCAGGTTTGCACTTGTCACCTTTTTTGCAGATCGGTGTTACCTGAAAAGTTTTAATACGTCTGGGAACTGTGCATGTGAGTGAAACCAGTAATAGACATCAGCAACAAAGCTATCATAGGAAAAGCTATCATTATTGAATCTTGATGCAGGTGCCAAGATGCAGTTTAGTCTGTTGATGTTATCATTATACATATTTTTTTGCTTGTATATTGTTTCTTTTTCATGACAAAGGGAGTCTCATAGGTCTTCAATTTGAGCTGTACAGCATGGTGGTCATAGATGACTAGTTTATTTATATCCCACTTTACAATAATTTTTACAATATCATTTAACCCAGAAAATACACTGCCTATGCATGTCAGCAAGTGAAACAGATTTTTGATAAAGGTATTCCACAGGTAGCCTGTAGGCACTAATAATTGCAATGTTTTTTCTACCCCACTATAGTTTTATTGCAATAAATTCTGAGACTCTCTCTAAGCAGAGAGCATTTGCACCAATAACACTGAAATACAATTTGCTTGAAAAGTTTATGCATTTGTATAAGTATGACTTGTTGTATTGTTTCTAATTCGAATTAACATCATGTAAATTTCATAAATCTTAAAAAAATGATGATGATCAGAAATGGGCATCATTATATTATTAATGCAAGTATTTTCTTCTTGTTGTGTAATAAGTTCAGTATACATTATAGGACATTTACCTCTCTTCTCATTTGCAACAAATATTTTCTGTAATGTGTCTTATAGCACAATGAAAGTATTAACGATCTCTCTAACCTGTAATCCTGTTGTCGCTTTGAAGACTCATGATAATGTTGAATATTCTAAGTAAAACGACTTTCTTAACATTATAAAATAAAATAATGTCTGTAGAAATGTTAATGGTAGTCATATGGCTTTTCTATCAAGCTTCTTAACTTCTTTCAATGAAGTACTTATGTATTGCCTGTTATTCATGAAGACATTCGTTTCCTTACTTTTATCTTTCTCGTGGGTTAAGTTTCCATCATGTAATATGCTATAAATAGCCTTTACTAGTATGTAGTAGTACGTAGGTCATCACACATGTCGAATAAACCGTTTATATTGGAGTTAGAATGTCAAAACATTCACATATTCTCTATCCTTCGTGGTTTCCAAGTTAGCTGAGGTGCTCCATCTATTTGAATCAGTTTAAAAAATGGGTACGAGTTTAGAAATATTTTGTTGCATGACAAATAGGTTTATACTGGGGTTACAATGGCGAATCATTCACAGCTTTTCTATTGCTCATTCATTGCAATTCATGAAGTCTCTGCTGTCCAAATTAACTGAGTTGCAACATCTATTTCAGTGCCAAAGAAACAAGTGTATTTTGGAAAAAATTTTTGTATGTCTTTTCTGAATATGTAAGAGCTGTGGAGCACTATATTCAGAAAGTGTATCTATTAAAATTTGTTGTTCTTGTATATTCTCAGAGCTTTCATGTGTACTTCACACTGGTGTTGAGGAATGTAAAAGGAAACTAGAGACTCAAATGAAGACCAATCATAAAACAAGAACTCTGAATAAAACAACAAAATGGAATATGAATAACAAAAATGAATTCTCAGAACTGTGACATACAGCTTCCTGTAGCATTGTTAACAAATGCCTTCCTTGTTCACTTCAATCAGCAGTGTGCCTTAGTTAGTTCAGCTCTGACCAGAAACAACATCAGTAATTTAATGTGACGGTCTTTGAGTGCATATTCAATGATTCCTTTGATGCTTATGACATTGCACTCTAGTGCCAGTCACACTTCACAAATCATCTGTTCGCTTTCAGTGTAAAGATAAAAGCCTCAATGTCTTCTCAGTTCTCCCCTACCCATGCCAATATCAACATATCCACCTTCCCTTTGCTATTATAAATTCATATGTGATCCAAACAGAATTAACATACACCTCCTTCCTGATTCAAAACTCTATGCTGACAGTCAACCATCCTGTCAGCTAGAATCCCTCTTAAAATGTGTATTCCATAGATCTAGACTCCAATATATCACTCCAACACCTATTTCTGTAGATTAATCCTTAATCCAAACCTAGATCATGCTTTCCTCTCATACACTTTCCTCTGTTTGAGAAAAAATACTTCCAGACGTGGTGGTTCTTTTATACGATGTCGGTGGTCCTTACGTCTTCCATCCCACCCTTATTGGGAGCTAGTCATACCAATGTGCATCAATTGTCCCACTTCATAATCAATGAGACTGCAACAGTATTGACTTGGTAATTACCTTTGTTTTAAGGAAATCCTGTAAATATTTATCATATTTCAGTTATTTTGAATTTCAATATGTTAATAGTTTCATATTTTACATAAAATTTAAAGGATATGTGACCCATCTGGCGGAAAGAAAGATTATATTATCCAGTACTATGTGTATTAAAAATACAAATCACATCTGACTACAGTGAAAAACTCCTGAAACATTTACCACATTATTTTTAAAAAATGTATATTTTAAACAACTTTTGTGCTCCAAAACCTCAGTAACAGACCTACCCATGCCAGTGTCAATATACCTCACCTATCCTATACTTCCATTAATCCACATACCATCCCATGACACAATCCTATACTTCCATTAATCCACATACCATCCCATGACACAAACATGTTATCCTTGGAATTATCAAATGAAAAACTATGGAAAAATATTCTAATATCAATTACAACTAAATCTAAATGAGTGTTGTACACTTTTGACTGAGTTGTAGGAGTAGGAACTCCATTTTTTTAAAAATAATCATATCTGAAAAAATATTTAAACCACTAAAACATCAGAAACAATCAATAACATATATATACCTGAAATCTCATATGCTGTATTCAGTCCTACACAATAGTCACTATAAAGCTGGAGGAGAGGTGTGCCACCAGGAAATGACAGTAAATAAGCAATACTTTAACAAGTGTGTATGATGATACACCAAGGATGGCCTTCCCACCCCCAGGAAATTTGAAATATACTGCATAATTTTAACATTTACGTCTGGCTTAATAAATTTCTTTATGTAATGGTACTGTAATGAAAGTTATCCTCTACTTAATGTAAACAACTATTTCTATTAAGTTATTTAATATTTTCAAAGCAATAAAATATTTTTTTGTTTACATTCTCTCAGTAACTTTCATATTTGTATTATATATTTTAGTTATGACATTCCGTTACTGTAAATAGATGGGAAAAAGGAGCTCTGTTTCAGTAATTTAACTGAATAGACCATATGCGTCAAAGAATAGGAGTGCAAAGTGAATAAAATATTTTAGCTTATTTTGATTAGTATAAACTATATAATGAGAGAGACAGAGAGAAGAGAGGGAGAGAGGCGAAAGATCATACCTGCCCACTTGTGCAACTGAATTTGTAAAATCTTAACTGCTATCAAGAACAAATCATTAATGGATTTCAGAGTTGATGCAGCACTCAAAGACAAAGCTGTCAATACTGTAGTTATTTTTCAAAATGCTTCATATTATACAGTACATTACTGAACTAAAAAGAGTTATATTTTACTTTAAGGTTAGAAGTACATATTACTTCATAAAGAGCATTTCTTTTATTCCAAAACTTGTACAGACTTTAGACAATCCGATATTAATTTGGAAACTAGTAATTTCCATGATGTACAGTGATGACTAATACAATATCTCACAACATCTTTGTGTTAACTCATTTAGTATGGTGTTAGTAAGTAACTGGAGTTCTTATTCCTTAATTAGTGGCCTAACTATTCTCTTCAATTTACTAGAGGCATAATCAGAACCTATTTGAGATACTAAATGCGAAATACTTTATTAATTATTGGAAAAAGCTCAACAACTCACCATTTGTCTTAGAGATCAGAAGTTCAGTGTCACCATCATTACCATTATTATGGTGATTCATTGGAAATCTCTGAATGCATTCTTCTAATAATGCTGAGATTGTCACTTATCCATAAAACTCCTATATTGTAATTTAATACTCAAAGTGTTGTGACTGGGTAAGTTATTAAATCTACTATCGACAACTTAGAAGTTCCTAAAGTATGCCCAATCTCATGAATAAAGATTGCTTAAATGTTTGTCTGTTCTTCTGGAATCTTCGTATCAGCAGCAAAATACTGTCACTCATCTTGTCAGTATGAGTTTCTTCATTAGTATATGTAAGATTAAGTGCAAGATTTAATAAATTTTCATTCCCACCAAATTGTCTTTGATAAAAATATTGATTACGAGTGTAATTACTTTGAATATATGTCTCATTTGTTCTAAAATTATCAGACTGTATTATCCAGTTGAAAACACAGGCTGAAATGTTTTGTCATTAATTTAACTACCTTCCACTTACTTACTGCCTTACAATAATCAGATCATATTAAAACATGTGACAAAAAGTTGAAACATGATTTTCAAGGTTTCACGTCTTTTTGATCATCTTATCCAGATTTTCTTTGTTGTTTATCCAGCAAGCTTCAGGTTAAATTCATGCTAGGAAAAACCAACTTCTCCATTTTAAAACACTTTAATATGATGTTGCTTCATCCAAATGTCCATTATCACGTTATTTGTTGTGACCTTTGCTTCATCATACCTATTACTTGCTTTGACTCCTATAACTTTTTTATGAGCATTAAACTTCATTGCAAAGAGGAAAAATAAAACCTTTTCCTGAAAAAAATGAATATGCTGCCTACAAACATCTTTCAATACTAAATAGTTATGGTATTTCAAGTTGTACAGCATGGAATTTGAAAAAAATGGAATTATATTTAATCTGTCATTGTAAACATTGTAAAAAGAGGTAGAAAAAAATACATAGAAATAAGACATGATAGTCCTCACACTCCCAGTTGATAATGTCTGAAAGTAAATAAAGTCATTAAAACAATATTGTCCAATACAGGAAACTTGAATTTTATTTCTGTATTTTATTCCCATGATCTTATAATGAGAGTTATAACAAAAACTACAAGTGAAATTTGATAATGTTTTATAATGTTAGAAAAAGTATTTAATCATTCAATCAGCTACATTGAAAACTCTGAAGCCACATTATTACACAATATTCGTTATTCAAGGTATTTTATGGAATTTCCATTTTCGTTCAGGTTTTTAATAATTCATGAATAACATTTTATACAACAGTTTATACAACAGTTTTGCCAGATACGCATTAAACTTTGACAGGTCATAAAAAGTGTCCTAAGAAACAAATTGAGAATGGAAAACTGTGTCTGGAAACGTTATCCATTTATATATAAAGCGACAAAGGAGGGAACAGTAAGTTGTAATCATACTGAATTACACAACTTTCATAAAGTTCCTAAGCTAACAACAAGTTAAATACAATTACGAACAACCTAAATTGGAAGGAACACATACAAAATGTTGTGGGGAAGGCTAACCAAAGACTGTGTTTTACTGGCAGGACACTTAGGAAATGTAATAGATCGACTAAGGCGACCGCCTACACCATGCTTGTTCGTCCTCTGCTGCACAGTGGGGATCCTTACCAGATAGGATTGACGAAGTTCAAAGAAGAGCAGCACGTTTTGTATTATCACGATGGACATCGTTAAAGCAAAGGCGTTTTTGGTTGCAGAGGGATCTTCTCACAAAATTCCAATCACCAACTTTCTCCTCCGCATGCAAAAATAATTTTTTGACGCTGAGCTACATAGGGAGAAACTATTACCATGATAAAATAAGGAAAATGATAGCTCACACAGAAAGCTATACGTGTTTGTGGTTTCCACTCGCTACACGAGATTGGAATAATATAGAATTGTGGACCCTTTGCCAGGCTCTTAAATGTGATTTGCAGAGTATCCATGTAGATATAGATGTCGATGTAGATGTACAAATAAAATCAGACACCACTGTTGGTATTATGCAAAAGTGGTATGTGTTTTAATTTAACTGTTTGTTTCAACAAAATCTCCAAATTTCATTAGAAATTGTGTAACAATTTTAAAGGTACTCGTGTATACTCCTTTAATAGCTTTATCTGTAAATCGTGAAACATTGTTTCAGTTTGATTTATTGTTCTATTCAAAGAGCAAACAATGCAGACACAATAGATTTCTGACATTTTTAACTATATATTTCCTTAGTATTATTCTTGATTAAGAACATAAACTATCCCTTAGTAGTCAAATAATAAACATACTGAACTACAGAAACTTTGATAATGGCTCCTATATTAACGTTGAGATATGTACAACCTAATATATACATCCACATCCATATTCACACTCTGAAACCACTGCGAAGTGAATAGCAGAAGGTATGTTTTGTTGTAGCAGTCACAGTTTCTACCCATTCTGCTATGGAGCGCAGGAATAATGATTCTTTAAATGTTTCTGTACATGCTGTAATTAGTCTCATCATGTCACTGCAATCCCTGTGTCAGCAGTACACAAGAGGTTGTAGTACATTCCTAGATCCGACATTTAAAGCTTATGCCTGAAACTTTGCAAGTAAACTTTCTATGGATAGTTCGCGTTTATCTTCAGGCACATGCTAGTTCAATTTCTGTAGCACTTTCGTGATACTCTCTAATGGGACAAACAAGCCTGTGATCATTTTCACAGCTCTTCTCTGTATACATTCAATATCCCTTGTCTGTCTGGTACAGGTCTCACAAACTTCGACAATATCTAGGCGGGGTCGCACTATTTCTTTGTAAACAATCTTTTTTGTAGAAAGATTGCATTTCCTTAGTATTCTACGAATAAACAAAGACTGTCCCCTACTTCACCTATGACTGGTCCTACGCAAATGTTCCATCTCATATCCCTACAAATTGTTCACCCAATTATTTGTATAAGTTGACTGATTCCAGTTGTGATCCTCTGATGTCATAGTCATAAGATACTACATTTTTTCGTTTTCTTACGTGCAGAAATTTTTATTTCTTGACATTTAAAGCACGTTGCAAATCTCTGCAGCACTTTGTAATCGTATCAAGATCCAAATGAATATCTGTGCAGCTTTTATTAGACAGTACTTCACAGTATGTGAATGCATCATCTAAAAAAATCTGAGGTCACTATTAATACTGTCTGCAAGGTCATTATTATACAGGGTGTTTCAAAAAGAATATACAGATTACAAAGTATTATTTTATCCAAACTATCGATCGCTGCACCTCGTCTCGGCTATTGGAGAAACGAATACATAATCTAGTTTATATTAATAGCCGCTAGATGTCAGTTGTCTTCTGTTTTGTTTGTTAACCGTCATTTGTTTAAAATGGCAACTCTGCAGCAGAAATGACTTTGTGTTCTCGAGTTTTCGAAGTGCAATTCCGTGACTACAGGGCAAAGACGTTTCAGGTTGAGGTACCAGATCGATCTTTTGAATGGGTTGAACATTCGCAGATGGTATCGACAGTTTCTAGATATAGGATGTGTATGTAAAGGAAAGTGTCCTGTCCGCCCTCGTGTTCCTGAAGAAAATGTTGCGCGAATTTAAACTGATTTCCAACGTAGTCCTTCCAGATCAACTCATCGCGCCAGTCGGGAGATACAACTGCCTATAATAATAATTTGACGTGTTTTGAGACGTCGTTTGGTTATGAAGCCGTACAAGTTACAGCTGTTACAAGCTCTGCATTCTGACGACAAACACAAACGTTTGGCATTTTGTAACGAGATTCATGATGCTACTGACAATGATTACACTTTCGCACAACGCATCGTGTTCGGTGGTGAAGCTACTTTCCATTTTAGTGCTCAGGTACAGAAACACAATGTTCAAATTTGGGGCCTACAGAACCCACATGCAGTCGTTGAACATGTACGAGATTTGCCCAAAGTGAATGTTTTTTGTGCGATATCGTGATCATCTGTTTACGGCCCATTCTTCTCTGATGGAAACACGGTTAACAGTCAGCAGTATCTCGCTATGTTACAAAATTCGTTGTTTCCGAAGCTGCACGAAGACAACTTAATTTTTCAACAAGATGGGGCATCCCTCACTGGATTCACGAAGTGCATGAATATATGAATAAACTCTACCGAACCAATGGATTGGCCGTCAAGGAGCCGGCGACTTAGCATGCCTCAGCTGGGCTCCACGGTCACCGTATTTGACACCCTCTGACTTCTTCCCGTGGGGTTTCGTTAAAGACAACGTTTATGTACCACCACTCCCAGAGAACCTGGAAGATTTTAAGAACCGGATCCAAACTGTTGTAACATCAGTGACGAAGGACATGCTTGCCCGAGTATGGGAGGAATCTGAGTATCAATGTGATATTGTTCGTGTCGCTGATGGTGCACACATTGAACATCTGTAATCTCAACTTGAGAGGTTCGTAAATATGTGTAAAGTTTCATATTCGTGTGTCTTAAAGTTTAATGCATACATACTTTCGAAATACGTATATTTTCTTTGAAACACCCTGCACAACACGAACAGCAAGGCTTACAACACACATCCCTGGAGTACACCTGAAGTCACTTTTACATCTGTCGATGACTTTCCGCCCAAATAACATGCTGCGTCATGCCTACCTAGAAATTACGTATGAAGGGGCAGTCATGATCCACTTCACAAAGATCGCAAAATATCGTTTACTTAAAATGAACGGTTTCGGCCCATACAGTAGGCAATCTTCAGGTCGACAGCACAGTAAAGATTATAAAAGTGCATGGTGATTAGGGGAGTCACTCTTGCACAAAATGTACAACGCGCAAACTCAAAACGTGTAATGTTTCAACCATTTGCTGGAGCTGGCGACATGCTGAGATGCTGTGTGTTGTCGAGACGATAACTGGTACTAGTGGCTGCACTGCCATGTTAAATAGTCCTGACATCTTCACCCAATTTGCAAAACCGTACAAGTGACCCATCTGCCATGACCAACCAGTTTTCTTCCTTCCGTTGATCACTAAGCTTTATGTTGCGCAGCAAAAGTAGATTTGAATTATTTAGATCTTTTGACAATGTAGTTTTCAGCGATTACGTTGTTAAATAAATGCTTCACGGGGTTCTTGCTGCATTAGATTTGTATTTACACTACTGGCCATTACAATTGCTACACCACGAAGATCACGTGCTACATACGCGAAATTTAACCGACAGGAAGAAGATGCTGTGATATGCAAATGATTAGCTTTTCAGAGCATTCACACAAGGTTGGCCGGTGGCGACACCTACAGCGTGCTGACATGAGGAAAGTTTCCAGCCGATTTATCATACAGAAACAGCAGTTGACCGGCGTTGCCTGGTGAAACGTTTTTGTAATGCCTCGAGTAAGGAGGAGAAATGCGTACCATTACGTTTCCGGTTTTGATAAAGGTCGGATTGTAGCCTATCGCGATTGCGGTTTATCGTATCGTGACATTGCTGCTCGAGTTGGTTGAGATACAATGACTGTTAGCAGAATATGGAATCGGTGGGTTCAGGAGCGTAATACGGAACGCCGTGCTGGATCCGGATCCCAATGGCCTCGTATCACTAGCAGTCGCGATGACAGCCATCTTATCCGCATGGCTGTAACGGATCGTGCAGCCACGTCTCGATCCCTGAGTCAACAGATGGGGACGTTTGCAAGACAACAACCATCTGCACGAACAGTTCGACGACGTTTGCAGCAGCATGGACTATCAGCTCTGAGACCATGGTTGCGGTTACCCTTGACGCTACATCACAGACAGGAGCGCCTGCGATGGTGTACTCAACGACGAACCTGGGTGCACGAATGGTACAACGTCATTTTTTCGGATGAATCCAGGTTCTGTTTACAGCAACATGATGGTCGCATCCGTGTTTGGCGACATCGCGGTGAACGCACATTGGACGCTTGTATTCGTCATCGCCGTACTGGCGTATCACCTGGCTTGATGGTATGGGGCGCCATTGGTTACACGTCTCGGTCACCTCTTGTTCGCATTGACGGCATTTTGAACAGTGGACGTTACGTTTCAGATGTGTTACGACCCGTTTCTCTATCCTTCATTCGATCCCTGCGAAACCCTACATTTCAGTAGGATAATGCACGACCGCATGTTGCAATTACTGTACGGGCCTTTCTGGATACAGAAAATGTTTGACTGCTGCCCTGGTCAGCACATTCTCCAGATCTCTCACCAATTGAAAACGTTTGGTCAATGGTGGCCGAGCAACTGACTTGTCTCAATACGCCAGTCACTACTCTTGATGAACTGTGGTATCGTGTTGAAGCTGCATGGGCAGCTGTACCTGTACACGCCATCCAAGCTCTGTTTGACTCAGTGCCCAGGCGTATCAAGGCCGTTATTACGGCCAGCGGTGGTTGTTCTGGGTTCTGATTTCTCAGGATCTATGCACCCAAGTTGTGTGAAAATGTAATCACATGTCAGTTATAGTATAACATCTAGTATAATATATTTGTCCAATGAATACCCGTTTATCATCTGCATTTCTTCTTGGTGTAGCAATTTTAATGGACAGTAGTGTAATATTTAGTCGTCAGAAAATTTCAGTAGAGCGTTTGGTACTTTGTTTAGTTGGCCGAATTGTGTCTCAGAGACATCACAAAGTCATTGGAGTGAGATAATGTCAATGTCAATCACTGAAGAACATTGGTAGAATCAGCGCATGATGCTGTGGCCGATGCGCAGTGACCAGTTTTCGTCCAAAGCGCTGGGCGAGTTCATTCATTTGTTCAGAAGCGGAGGCCGACAAATGTGTTCCACTTTTCAGCTGGTCAGCGATGACAGAATTGAGTCGCACGCCCTGAAACCTTTCTCAAACGATTTTACAGAAACTATTCGGTAAAAATATATCATTTTGCTCTACTTATAGCTTTATACGGCAGATTCATGATGACGTACCCATTATTTAGTTAATTGTCATAGTTACTGTGATACGTACGTCGAAGTAAGACACTGCACGAAATTTGGAAAAGTTTGCATTGAAAAACAGTGGTCACTATGATTTGCGTTTGGTGCATATTACATAATATGTTGTTGTGTGTGAAATTTAGCTAGTATAATGAATTTTTCTTTAGACTTGGGTAGAGGCATCTACCTGTCACCAGTCTCGAGAAAATTGATCTGGTATAGCACACTCATTTGCGATCGTGCCGCGCCAGCGATAGAGCCAGGGTGAAATTTCCACTAATATTCCTCACACTTCCTAAACGGTTTCACATATAGAAATGAGATTTTGGCAAATTTTAGCAACAAAGACGAGAGTATTTTTCCATATCGTTATTATGTAAAACCTAATTATCAACCGTGTGGCAACCAGAGAAATATGTAGGTTTTACTCAAAATTCGCCACTCTTGACACTTCTCTGAAAGTTATAAATGGTCTACAAGCCAGGCGAAAATAAATCGCTACATTTGGGGCGGAATTCTTTTTAGATCCCAACCAAAGCAGAGGCAACAGTAAATCTTTTTGAATGGTCACCATGCAAATGTGGGCATGGAGGAGCCCCACTTAATATTTACAGAAAATGTGAGCAAAGGCTTACGTTTAGAATGGCACTTCCCCTCCAGCGCTCAGCATTTCCCCTACAATGCCTCCCCAATAAACCCCACACTACCATTCTCCCCTCGAGTGTCCTGTCATCTGCACATTTACTGGCCACTGCATTTTGCGTGGACTATAGCGACACTGATATTGTTCGATGGTGTGTGCGTCAGCTGATGTCCCTGTTGCATCAAGTACCCATTTCTATGCAGCACTAGGGGTGTAGCTGTTGTCCTGGTTATAGCTGCTGTTACACATTCTGATATCAACTGCTTCTTTGATGACAGAATTAAAGTAGGTAGACGCACAGGATAATATTTCGATTTCATCAAACATAAGCAAACGTTTGCTAGTGAGGCTGTCTTCAGCAACAGCAGATCTGTCGAAATTGTGATATTTTATGTGGCATCAGTGCTTCGTGCAGCGTCCTGAATTCGTTCGTACTGACTGTCCAATATAACTGCTACTGCATTCTCAAGGTATTTCCGGAATGTATAAAATACCTTGAAAAGAGTCTTGACAAAGTGTTGGCAGATGACAGACGTGTGTATCTTCACAACATGGTGCTGCATTGTTTTTGCCTGTGGGCAAGGTGGCAAAATGACGTAAATTCAGGACGTACAACGGCGTGCAACTGGCGTTTGGCTTAAGTCGCAAATTAGTCTCGTGACGTCCCTTACTCACTACTTTTAAGGCGTCGTAATGTATTCATCCAGCTTCGTTGTTCCCGCATTATAATTTGCGTGTTATTACAGTATGCTTCTTCAAAGCAGCAGCGCATCAAAGACTTGCCACGAACACGTTGCTCATGGTACGATCTGTTATAATTAAATATTAGTTAGTTACACATTGGCGGTGAAAGTCCTTACGAGATCAAAACATGGAAAATAACAATGCTCCATGTTGTCTGCAATAGGCATGCTCATTTGGGTGGAGACAAACGCTTATGGAGTTTATGGAAGTAGCATTTCGTCCAGGTACATGCTAATATTTTTTCATCTTCACATTGGTAAAACGTTCTGGGACTTTCTTATTCATTTAATAGGAGTATGTTCCGCAATTCTATGTTATTTACACATAAGAGCCTGCTGAGTTTCTTCGATTTTTTGGTTTCAGTCTGTTTAAAAACCGAAAGATGAAATTGCTATGCGTGAAACAACCAACAATAGAATTTATATTAATTTTTTCATAAATATTTAGCCGGTTTTTTCCGAAGATGCCACGATTTCCGAGGGTATGATTAGCGGATCCTAAGAGCTTAAATCGCTGAGAGTAAAACAAGCAACAGTAACGGTAATATTTGCTTGTCACAAAATTTAGCTGCGACTGAATGTTTAACAACACTTTCGTAAATTTGGTGGTCAAAATAACAAAGATCGAACCACTCAGTGAGCGATGGACGTCTCATGGCCAAAATGTCAGCCGAACGTGGTTATGGCATTCTCATATATACACTCCTGGAAATTGAAATAAGAACACCGTGAATTCATTGTCCCAGGAAGGGGAAACTTTATTGACACATTCCTGGGGTCAGATACATCACATGATCACACTGACAGAACCACAGGCACATAGACACAGGCCACAGAGCATGCACAATGTCGGCACTAGTACAGTGTATATCCACCTTTCGCAGCAATGCAGGCTGCTATTCTCCCATGGAGACGATCGTAGAGATGCTGGATGTAGTCCTGTGGAACGGCTTGCCATGCCATTTCCACCTGGCGCCTCAGTTGGACCAGCGTTCGTGCTGGACGTGCAGACCGCGTGAGACGACGCTTCATCCAGTCCCAAACATGCTCAATGGGGGACAGATCCGGAGATCTTGCTGGCCAGGGTAGTTGACTTACACCTTCTAGAGCACGTTGGGTGGCACGGGATACATGCGGACGTGCATTGTCCTGTTGGAACAGTAAGTTCCCTTGCCGGTCTAGGAATGGTAGAACGATGGGTTCGATGACGGTTTGGATGTACCATGCACTATTCAGTGTCCCCTCGACGATCACCAGTGGTGTACGGCCAGTGTAGGAGATCGCTCCCCACACCATGATGCCGGGTGTTGGCCCTGTGTGCCTCGGTCGTATGCAGTCCTGATTGTGGCCTTCACCTGCACGGCGCCAAACACACATACGACTATCATTGGCACCAAGGCAGAGGCGACTCTCATCGCTGAAGACGACACGTCTCCATTCGTCCCTCCATTCACGCCTGTCGCGACACCACTGGAGGCGGGCTGCACGATGTTGGGGCGTGAACGGAAGACGGCCTAACGATGTGCGGGACCGTAGCCCAGCTTCATGGAGACGGGTGCGAATGGTCCTCGCCGATACCCCAGGAGCAACAGTGCCCCTAATTTGCTGGGAAGTGGCGGTGCGGTCCCCTACGGCACTGCGTAGGATCCTACGATCTTGGCTTGCATCCGTGCGTCGCTGCGGTCCGGTCCCAGGTCGACGGGCACATGCACCTTCCGCCGACCACTGGCGACAACATCGATGTACTGTGGAGACCTCACGCCCCACGTGTTGAGCAATTCGGCGGTACGTCCACCCGGCCTCCCGCATGCCCACTATACGCCCTCGCTCAAAGTCCGTCAACTGCACATACGGTTCACGTCTACGCTGTCGCGGCATGCTACCAGTGTTAAAGACTGCGATGGAGCTCCGTATGCCACGGCAAACTGGCTGACACTGACGGCGGCGGTGCACAAATGCTGCGCAGCTAGCGCCATTCAACGGCCAACACCGCGGTTCCTGGTGTGTCCGCTGTGCCGTGCGTGTGATCATTGCTTGTACAGCCCTCTCGCAGTGTCCGGAGCAAGTATGGTGGGTCTGACACACCGGTGTCAATTATATATATATATATATATATATATATATATATATATATATATATATATATATATATATGTGTGTGTGTGTGTGTATACACGCTGTGAACTGCGCTGCACAACAAATCTCATATATATATATATATATATATATATATATATATATATACGCTGTGAACTGCGCTGCACAACAAATGACTACAAGCGAAATACATCCACAGAAGTTATGAGTTTGGGAGTCTACATTATTAGTGGGAGCTCGAGTTAATGCCAATTAAAATAAACAATAAGTAGAGCTCAGTGTGCAAGGAAGTTAGAAAAACAGAAAAATAATGCATATAGCCTATTGCGCTTGTTGCTGATCTGCAGGGTTTTTACAGTGCATAGTGTCCATACCAGATCCCTCATAAAGGCCACAAACGTAGGAACTCGATGAACCACCAAGAGTGAAGATTCTCGAAGAGATGGTATCAAACTAACTATTAAATCTGAATCCTTCCAGAATGAACTTCGGTTACTATGTGTTATCGTTATGATTAAACAGAGCATTACACAAGAGAAATGGAAAATTCTTAAATTTTAAAACTATGGCAGCACAGCTAAACTAGTGATACATAATTGATCGACCAATTCACACAGTATTAGATTGGGTTAGATTAATACTTATTTCATAGATCATGAATAATGATGGGGAATGAGTCAGTTTAACGAAACGTTTTCTTTACGTGCCGTAATTCAAGTATTCTTTTCTTAGTTGTAGGGTTATCCATTCATATCTAAACATCCGTCTGCTGAGTAGAAGGAGTTGTCACTCAGAAATTCTTCTAATTTGTTTTTGAATGTTGGTTGGCTATCTGTCAGACTTTTGATGCTATTTGGTAAGTGACCAAAGATTTTAGTGGCAGCGTAATAGACCTTTTCCTGTACCAAAGATAGATTTAACCCAAAGTAGTGAAAATGAGCCTTTTCTCTAGCGTTGTAGCTATGCTCATTGCTGTTGTTTTTGAATTGGGGTGGGTTATTAACAAGAAATTTCAGAGAGAATATATATATATATATATATATATATATATATATATATATATATAGCAAAGCTACTGTGAATATCCCTAGTTCCTTAAATAAATGTCTGTTAGATGATCTTGCCTGGGCTCCAGCTATTATTCTGCCTACGAGCTTTTGGAAAATGAATACTCGTCTCCTTAATGATTAATTACCCCAAAATATGACGCCATACGAAAGCAATGAATGACAATGGGCGTTGAACGCCCTTATAAATATCCTTTGCTTTACATAGGCCCACAGGAACATATTTTAATTTTTAAAGTCGTGATAGTTGGTGACTTTAAGACAGACCGGACATTCATCATTGATGAGGTTTTTACAACTGAAAGAGGCTGAGGACTTAACCTAAGCAAGCCTACTGTTACTCTGTGGCATTCTGGAATGGCTCCCTACGCCATATGACACAGTATTCTATCCACCAGAAGATGCAACTTAAAAGTTGCCAAACCGGTTGTGTTAGTCTCTGACTGACTTCAGTAAAAAAATCTACTGTGGACTACTGTATTTCTCACTCATTTTTATGTTTTAATAATTTAACACCTGTATATAAAAATATGTTATACTGTGTGAAGTGGAAGTTACTGAAGAAAAATTCAATGTGTGGGACTTATACAATACAAGCAGGCGAATGAAAGCGAAACACATGCTTATGACGAATTTCTGCAGAAGGCCAGTGAGAAATAGAGGTTTAGAAAGACTCTGTCTGTGAAAAGGTTTATTGCTGTGCCTGGTACGAAACTTCTGAAAATTCTACTTGGGTATTAATAACGGCTCCAGCTGTATTTTGGTCCTTTATTGCTATACCTCTACCGTTTTCGTGGCGTTAAAGCCACATCTTCAGGTGACATATGATTAAAACATTAGAGCGGAAAAGCTCGGGACCTTTTTTCCCAACATTCGTTATCCGTCAATACGAAATCACACTAAAAGACGGTATGTCATGGATTAAAAACTTCCAAATTCCAATATAGCGGCATCTGGCAGTTTTTGATCCATGACATACAGTCTTTTAGGGTTTTTTTGTATTGATGGACAACGAATGTTGGGAAAAAAAGATTCCGTGCTTTACTGCATAATGTTATTTGAAGATGTGGTTGCAGATAAAATTTTCACTGAGACTGTAGTGAAGAGTGGCTCCTGCAATGTCCATTTCTTGTGCACAATGTCTCTGGGTTCTTGGCCACAATCTCCCGAACCATCGCGATGTTTGTTTCTGAAAGACCACTACGAGCTCAGGTTTTTTACATCAACAACAGAACCAGTAAGGTGAAACACATCAAAAACATTGTTCAGACCGCCAAACCCAAAATGCTACATTTGACATATTACCCCATGAGACACGGTATACTAACTCAAATGTAGTTTTGTGCCTGTGGCGATCTCAAGAGTGCTGTCTGCAACACATTTGACCAACACACAACACGTTGGAGAGACACAGTGGTAAACAGGGCGTAAATACAACGAAATGATTAAATAATGAATAAAAAAGTAATGTTTGCGGCAGTCTGCAGCTATTCGTCATTTAGTCTGTGTGTTGTAATATACCTAATCCGAAATAATAAGAGTTTGTTTCAGTCTTATACATCGTTGATGGCCTAGTCATTTTCAATAATGACAAGCTTTTTCCGAAGTTAAGTTTCTCGGGGAAAATGAAAGACTTATCAGCTAAATATAATTATTACTGTTTTATCATGTTAAAACTTTATGCTAACAATGTTTCTTAGCACTGTGGATTATCAGTCTTTTTTTTGCGTATGACTAGTTTTGGATTTCCAAACAATCCGTCCTCAGAACTATCTATGATGCCAATAATGATGCATCAATTTAGGGGCTAAACAGCTTCCACATGTCAAAGGCCTAATTGTAGCGCCTGAGTCAATGAGTTCTGCCTTGTCAGTATGATCGTAAGATGTTTGTTTACGTTAGCAAACACGAGGACTTTGTCGTAGAAATGATTATATCAGCAGCATATCAGTAGTTGAGTTTTTTAGTCATCATCTACATAATTTATTCCTTGTCATTCAATCTATTTTAGCTTCCAGAAACCCTTTTTTATACACTTCAATTGACTGTCATTTAAACTTGCCGATTATTTTTATAACGATGAATGTACCAGCGACCCTAACTAAAATATTCGCTGTCTGCTGACCTAAAGCAGTATGATTTATTTTCGTGTTAGGAAGCCTAAATTCTCAATCTTGTAGAAGATATTTCACACAGAGTTTACATTATATGTCCTATATGGCACAGACATATTGCTTAATTTCAAAGCCTTCGCAGAATGGAGATTCGTCTCTTGTTAAGTGATCACGATGGTGTACTTTATTATTGACTCTATTTCGGTTTTTGGAGAAACTAGCGCCGTATCATTGTGAGAGATACAGAGGCGAGCGAGTGTGCCGGTACTTAACCCAGTTCACTACTACTATGGCCAAGTCATCATAACGCGCCTGTGCATAGTATATAAAGTATTTCGCCATAATCAAAGAATAAAATTAAAAATTAAAATAACATTGTGAAGTCTCAGGATGATCTAACGAATAGGACTATGTTGACCTATTATCCCCCCCACGAACCATGGACCTTGCCCTTGGTGGGAAGGCTTGCGTGCCTCAGCGATACAGATAGCCGTACCATAGGTGCAGCCACAATGGAGGGGTATTTGTTGAGAGGCCAGACAAACATGTGGATCCTGAAGAGGGGCAGCAGCCTTTTCAGTAGTTGCAGGGGCAACAAACAGTCTGGATGATTGACTGATCTGGCCTTGTAACATTAACCAAAACAGCCTTGCAGCACTGGTACTGTGAACGGCTGAAAACCAGCAAGGGGAAACTACAGCCGTAATTTTTTTCCAAAGGCATGCAGCTTTACTGTATGGTTAAATGATGATGGCGTCCTCTTGGGTGAAATATTCCGGAGGTAAAATAGTCCCCCATTTGGATCTCCGGGCGGGGACTACTCAGGAGGAGATCATTATCAGGAGAGAGAAAACTGGCGTTCTATGGATCAAAGCGTGGAATGTCAGATCCTTTAATTGGGCAGGTAGGTTAGAAGTTTTAAAAAGGGAAATTGAGAGGTTAAAGCTAGATATAGAGGGAATTAGTGAAGTTCGGAGGCAGGAGGAGCAAGGCTTCTGGTCAGGTGAATACAGAGTTATAAATACCAAATCAAATAGGGGTAATGCAGGTGTAGGCTTAATAAGGAAATCAAAATAGGAGCAGAAGTAAGCTACTACAAACAGCATAGTGTATGCATTATTGTAGCCAAGATAGACACGAAGCCCACGCCTACCACTGTAGTACAGGTTTATATGCCAGCTAGCTCCGCAGATGACGAAGAGATTGAAGAAATGTGTGATGCGATTAAAGACATACTTCAGATAATTAAGGGAGATGAAAAGTAAATTGTGATGAGGGACTGGAATTCGATAGTAGGGAACGGAAGAGAAGGAAAAGTAGTAGGTGAATATGGACTGGGATAAGGAATGAAAAAGGAAGCCGCCTGGTAGAATTTTGCGCAGAGCTTAACTTAATCATAGCCAACACTTGGCTTAAGAATCATGCAAGAAGGTTGTATACATAGAAGAGGCCTGGAGACACTAGAAGATTTCAGATAGATTACATAGTGGTAAGGCAGAAATTTAGAAACCAGGTTCTAATTGTAAGACACTTCCAGGGGCAGATGTGGACTCTGACCACAACCTATTGGTTATGTACTGTAAATTGAAACTGAAGAAACTGCAAAAAGGTGGGAATTTGAGGAGTGGGACCTGGATAAACTGAAAGAACCATAGGTTGTAGAGAGTTTCAGGGAGAGCATTAGGGACCAATTGACAAGAACAGCGGAAATAAATACAGTAGAAGAAGAAGGGTAGCTTTGAGAGATGAAATAGTGACGGCCGCAGAGAGTCAAGTAGGTAAAAAGACGAGGGCTAGAAGAAATCCTTGGGTAACAGAAGAGGTATTAAATTTAACAGATGAAAGGAGAAAATATAAAAAGGCAGTAAATGAAGCAGGCGAAAAGAAATACAAGCGTCTTAAAAATGATATAAACAGGAAGTGCAAAATGGCTAAGCAGTGATTCATAGGGACAAATGTAAGGAGGTAGAGGCATATAATACTAGAGGTAAGATAGATACTGCTACAGAAAAATTAAAGAGACCTTTGGAGAAAAGAAAACCACCTGTATGAATATCAAGAGCTCAGATGGAAACCCAGTTTCAAGCAAAGAAGGAAAAGCAGAAAGGTAGGGGTAGTATGTAGAGGGTCTACATATGGGAGATGCAGTTGAGGGCAATATTACGGAAATGGAACAGAACGTAGATGAAGATGAAATGGGAGATATCACACTGCGTGAAGAATTTGACAGAGCCCTGAAAGACCTAAGTCAAAAAAAAGACCCTGGGAGTAGCCAACATTCCATTATAGCTACTGATGTCCTTGAGAGAGCCAGCCATGACAAAACTATACCATGTGGTGAGCAAGATGTGTGAGACAGGCGAAATATCCTCGGACTTTAAGAACAATATAATAATTCCAATCCCAAAGAAATCAGGTGAAACAGGTGTGAAAATTAGCGAATTATCAGTTTAATAAGTCATGGCTGCAAAATACTAACACGAATTCTTTACAGACGAATGGAAAAACTGATAGAAGCCGACCTCGGGGAAGATCAATTTGGATTCTGTAGAAATGTTGGAACACGTGAGGCAATACTGACCCTACGACTTATCTTAGAAGATAGATTAAGGAAAGGCAAACCTACGTTTCTACCATCTGTAGACTTGGAGAAAGCTTTTCACAACGTTGACTGGAATACTCTCTTTAAAATTCTGAAGGTGGCAGAGGTAAAATACAGGGAGCGAAAGGCTATTTACAATTTATACAGAAAGCAGAGTGTAGTAGAGTAGAGTAACATGAAAGGGAAGCAGTGGTGAGAAGGTCGTGAGACAGAGTTGTAGCATATCCCCAATGTTATTAAATCTGTATATTAAGAAAGCAGTAAAAAATAATAATAAAATAAAATAAAATAAATTTGGAGCAGGAATTACAATCCATGGTGAAGAAATAAAAACTTTGTGGTTCAAATGAATTTTATCCATAGTGGATGCTGTGACTGGTAGCGGATAATTTTCTACACCCTACTTTGTGGTTCGCCAATGACTGTAATTCTGTCAGAGACAGCAAAGGTCCTCGAAGAGCAGTTGAACGGAATGGACAGTGTCTTGAAAGGAGGATATAAGATGAACATCAACAAAAGCAAAAGTAGAATAATGGAATGTAGTCGAATGCAGTCAGTTAATGCTGAGGGGATTAGATTAGGAAATGAGACACTTAAAGTAGTAAATGAGTTTTGCTATTTGGGGAGCAAAATAACTGATGATGGTCGAAGCGGAGCGGATACGAAATGTAGACTGAAGAAGAGAAATTTGTTAACATCGAGTATAGATTTAAAGGTCAGGAAGATGTTTCTAAAAAAAGTAATTGTATGGAGTCCAGCCACGTATGGAAGTGAAACATGGACGATAAATAGTTTACACAAGAAGAGAATAGAAGCTTTCGAAATGCAGTGCTACAGAAGAATGCTGAAGATTAGATGGGTAGACCAATTAAGTAATGACGAGGTACTGAATAGAATTGGGGAGAAGAGGAAAATGTAGCACACATGACTAAAAGAAGGAACCGGTTGGTAGGACACATTCTGAGGCATCAAGGGATCGCCAGCTTAGTATTGGAGGGTATCGTGGATGGTAAAAGTAGTAGACGAAGAGATGAATACACTAAGCAGATTCGGAAGGATGTAGGATGCAGTAGTTACTCAGAGATGAAGAAGCTTGCACAGAATAGAGTAGCATGGAGAGCTGCATCAAACTAGTCTCTGGACTGAAGACCACAACAACAACAATAACGACATCATGTTGCTCTAGCGGCATCATGATCGGTAATCCCCGTTTCTATACTGACACTGTCGATAAGGTCTGGCCTATTTGTAGCTACAAGATCTAAGATATTTCCATTACGTGTGGACAGCCGAGGTAGCTGCTCAAGACAGTTTTCAGAAAACTCAGCGTGTGCTGTTTCCTGCAACAACCGAATTGGCCCAACCACACCCAACTGCTGTCGACTGTGACATCACTGCCTCCACCTGGGACGAGGATCTTCGTGCAGATGAGTCAACAAAACAAACTAAGGGCAACTGCACCCCACAAACAGTCACCCCATGTCTACAGGTACCACGCACAGTTTGGTGATGCCACGCGCAACTGCCATTCACCCTAGCACTACCTAAAACGCTGCATGGCCCATGACAGGCGCACCAGACCATAATTGTCATTCAAACCACCTCATCTCACACAGTGAAGGACTGCCGCAAATTTCAATCATGCGGGACAACGGCGGGATCTATATACTGGACCATCTTGATCTGCAATACTATATAGTCGATTCCCACTTTGACATCAGTGCAGCACCTCTGATCTTCCCCACCACAACACACCATTATGTAGCTCCATGCAGCGAACAACTCAGTAACCATCGTTTACAGTTCCAAAGCTCTCACAATGGATCTGGTGTTCAGAACGACGGTCACATGGAACTTTCTAATCGAGGACATCAGCGAACTGATACTCATTGCTGATTTCCTCTGTCGTTCTTGGTTTCTACTAGATTTGTCCAACAGCAAACTGATTCAATCCGATGCAGGTAGTTAAGTCACCAGCATCATTGGCCACACCTTCCTAGAGACACAACGCATCCTTATTACACCTTCTCAAACCAACAAACAGCAGTGCACCCCAACCAATAACCACCATCGTCATCTACTTGACTGCATCAGTTCACTCACTAAAACTGAACAAAAGCAGTTTCTTTACTTTGAAACACACATCAAGTCTCTGCACCTGAAAAAGGCAAATGAAACAATATGACTGACAATTCAAGATACGTCTCACTGCAAAACTCCCGACCGATTTCACCTGTCAGTGACTGTTACATCATACCAGCACAACTCACTTTGGTTGCCTCTACCCCAACCCCTGAGGAATCACCTATGTTTGCATAGCCCGACCGATTTCACCTGTCAGTGACTGTTACATCATACCAGCACAACTCACTTTGGTTGCCTCTACCCCAACCCCTGAGGAATCACCTATGTTTGCATAGCCCTCATGGGCCAATAATGTTAGTAATACACCACCTCCATAAGTGTTCCCTACAGTTACCCTGTGGAGGCATCTGCCCATATACAAGGTGTGATTCAGAAGTTTCAAGACTGATTCATTTCTGAGTAGGGGAGCTCGCACGGACCAGTTCTGCCAGGTGGGGGATGTAGTGGGGGTTCTCAGGGAATGAACTGACACTGCGGCAGTTGTCTCCGGAACCCTGGAGAGTGCGCATCGTTTGTAGCGTGGGTGCGTGTCATTGACCTCGGTCGATAAGTGGGAGAGGCGGAAATGGAGCAGCACTTGGAGCAGTGTTATGCAGTTAAGTTTTGCAAGCAGCTGAACAAAACCGCCACAGAGACTCTCGGTATGACTCAAGAGGCCTTTAAGGAAGAACAGCTCAAGCCGAACAGCTCAAAATGTGGAGAGAGTACGGGGACGTTTACACAATAACCGTCGTCTTAGAGTGAGTGCTCCGTCGTTTGAGGGATCGAGTTCGCCGCATCCGCCTGGCGATCAAGGGCGATTGGATTCTCCACCACGACAACGCGCCCGCTCACACGTCGCGCGCCGCCGCCGAGGTTTTGGTCAAGTTCAACGTGACAACATTGCCGCAGCCACCCTACAGCCCCGACTTGGTTCCAAGTGACTTTTTCCTCTTCCCCGAATCAAGACAGGCCTAAAAGGGAAGCGATTCGGCTCCATCGACGCCATCCAGCAGGCTTCGACGAGAGCCCTTGACATCATGACGCCCAAGGCCTTCCAGAATGGTTACAAACAGTGGAAGACGCGCTGGCAGCGCTGTTTTGATGCTGGAGGATCATATTTTGAAGAGTTTTAGTTCACTGTACTTAAATGTCTAAGAAATTTCTGGTTCTGAGTTAAGTCTTGAAACTTTTGAATCACACCCTGTATACTCCTCGAGTGTTATTTAACCAGTGCGCCATAGGAAACAGAATGCTAGGCCCCCTGGTTCGACATAGGCCGCGCTGGCCCCCACCAGACGAACTTTGCGTGGCCAAGTCAGAATAGTCAGAGCTTTGGACAGTTTAAGGGCTTCACCCACTAAAATAGCGCTAAAGTAAGACAGCACTTCATGTGTTGACTGCAGAACTCTTAATGCACGTACCGTAATTGGCAGTTACTCAACACTGAGTATCCACGACTTCAGCCACTACCTTTCACGAGTAGCACCCTGAACTGCAAACAAGTCTACCACCAGATGCCGATGAACACAGGGAATGCGCTGAAGACAGCAAACATCACACATTTTGGACTATTTGAGTACCTCTGCATGCCATATGGTCTCAAAAACGAATCCCGAACATGGCAACGGTTTTTAGACGGTGTCTATTTAAGTTACCCTTCTGACATGCTTATCGCGATGACATCCTTATTTTTCCCAGATAATGACACACGCAACTCTCACAACAATAAAGTTTTCGGTGTACTTACTGCAAAGACGAAAGGGCAACTTGAGGTTACTTGTCTTGGTCATGTTGTCAATGCCATGAACACCTGCACTACACCACAACTAATGGAACTCATCCGCCAAGTACTGCCTCCACAAGAATACAACCAATTACGTCGATTTCTAGGGGTGATCAACTTCTACTGCTGCCACCTCCTGCAGGCAGGTACTATTCAGACCCCACTCACACAGACCAACAATGGAAAAAACACTGGTAGTAAACAGAAGCTGATGTGGACCACTGACATGCAGAAAGCCTTCAACCAGCTCAAAGCGTGTCTCACTCAGGCTACGACTTTGAGACACCAGCTTCCTCATGCACAGTTAACCATAATGTCAGACATGAGTGATTTTGCGATTGATTCTCGAGCAGAAGAGGCAGATATACAGCAACCACTCGCATTTTTTTCGTGAATACTGACTCCTTCTCAAAGCAAATAGTCTGCCAAAGACTGCAGGCTCCTCATGGCCTATGAGGCAATCCGTCAGTTCAATGACGATTTGGAAGGCAGGCTACCGATCATCTACACAGGTAACCAACCTCTAGAGAATCAAACTGTAACCCATCAAAAGATTTGTGCCCCAGACGTCTCTACCACATAGATCACATCACACAATTTACAAAGGTCATACGTCACCTGTAATTCGCATACAATGTTGTCGCCAATTATGTCTCGCGGATCAATGTCACACCTGCAAAAATGGACAACGAAAAGTCAGCAGACGCTCAACAGTGAGACAAACTGCTTCAAGATCTCTCAAGTGATACAGCTACATTCTTAAACTTGAACATTTGTCTGATACCGAGCACAACGAGGCAGATCAGTAAACAGACAGAGACTCCATTGACACTAGGATTTCCAGTATGAGTGTCCAGTATCCATAACCAATGACCATGGCCAACAATTTGAATCTGTTCAGTGAACTATGTAACCTCTGTGACACTAATCGTAGTTGAACTGCTGCTTATTGTCCTCAGAGCAACGGCCTTGTGGAATGATGGTTTCGCACACTAAAAGCCACCTTGATGGCTCACGACAGTCACTGTACACTGTACTCCTATTAGACACACACATTACGCACAAAAACGATCTACATCCCTTCCTTACTGAAGTTCTGTATGACGAGCCATTTGTCATTTCCACTGACTTTGTGCTACAGGTGCAGCCGGCAGACACTTCGAGCCCTCGTCACCAGGGTAAAAGAACACATTGCACAACTTAAGATACCACCTCAACAGCCTCATAAAGTCCCTAATTTTTTCATCCATAAGTTCCTCACAGACTGCACCTGTGACAACCTTCGTGATGATATAATTCAGCCTGTTTTACAGCTTCCTTATACAGGTTCGCACAAGATTCTAAAATGTGGTGAAGATCCAGCACAGTATCTGTAAACTGTCTGAAATCAGCATGGACGCTTCATGACGCTATGTCCACCAACAACATATCAGCTTCCACCATTCAACGTGGCGACTCAACCAGACACATTGTGGCCATTTACGATTTTGTAGTACAGCTCGACGTCAAAGATGTTCGACCTGCCGACATTGATGTCATACCGCTCGATAAGTTCTTGGTCGACGAAGGGCAACATCTCAAATGCGATGCAGGGAATGGTGTCATCAAACAGCATTTCACACATTCCTACTAACTGCCGATCGAAGTGTACATGGCAGCCACCACACTGTGGCTGTTACTTGATGGTTTCCTCACAATCACCGGCCCCAGAGCATCACACCCCTCCACCACTGCAACTGAGAACCATGAGGACAACTCCTCATAAGCTGACTCTGTCGGAATGCCCTCGACAGCCGATGTTCCAAAACAGTCCACTATGACTGGACTCGGCGCCCACTCTCATACCTGCAAGATTAACACCTTGATCCTACATAATGGGAGCCAGATCACTGTACCTCTGCCACATCTAGTTTGGATGCTGTCCTGGATGGTGCCCTAAACACATCGCTTCAGTTACCACCAACCATTTCTCAAATTCATACCCATTAATTTTCCACACCATGAAACCAAGAGTAACACAGCTATGCCCGTTCAAAGCACTGGAAGAATGGGATCTTTCCCCAGATCACCGCCAAACTCACTGACGAAGTTCGTCCAAGATAGAACGGAACTGCAATTCATCACTGAACACAATGTGATGCTATTTATCAGCAGTTGATGCTTCCCATTCATAGTATCACTCCGAATAATTGAACCGTTTGTGATTATGGTTCTGGTGATAATGGCAACCTCTGCATGCTGCCAGTCTCTGCCCAATGGTGTGGAATGACAGAATGTTCCAGGGATTCCTTTACTTGATCTTGGATAGCAAGCACGCATTTGAAGAGTTTATGATGTACTTGGTGCATAATAAGGCCAAACAATAGTCTGGCCTCTGTGGTCAAAGACATTGATCATGTATGTGTGAGTTGTGCTTGCATGAACATGTGTGCTTTTTTTTTTCTACGGTAGGAGGAGGCCTTCTGGACGAAAGCTCCTTGTATAGCAGTCTGTCTACGTGCCTGTCTGCGACTCAGCGTCCCCTCTATATGATGAGAAGCAATGTATCCTTTTCATGATGTAGTCGTTATATTTGGATGGTGGGACGTAATTATCCAGAATCGTAATGATGAGCATGCCTGCCCTCACATTCCCATACTTGCCAACATGGGGCCACTGTCACATACCAATGCCCCACAAATCTCGATACCGCACAATTCGAGCAGCTGGCCTGTTGGAACCCACAATGAGGCCCTTTTCAAACTCTTCCAGGTGATGATGTAAGTACGTGACATCTCCATGCCATTCACATTGATCTTTCGACAGCTGACACCGATCATGTCATACACTGTGAGCCAAAACATTATGACCACCCGTTTATTACCGTGTTATTACACTTTTCTAACACGGTACAAGAGAGATTTTGCTTTGCATGGATTTTACAAGTCCTTGACAGGATTCCAGAAGTATGAGGATTGATTCTTGGCGATAATATATTAGACCTTCTGGTGACAAACAGACCCGAACTATTTGAAACAGTTAACACAGAACAGGAAATCAGCGATCATAAAGCGGTTACTGCATCGATGATATCAGCCGTAAATAGAAATATTAAAAAAGGTAGGAAGATGTTTCTATTTAGCAAATGTGACAAAAATCAGATTTCAGAGTACCTGACGGTTCAACACAAAAGTTTTGTCTCATGTACAGATAGTGTTGAGGATCAGTGGACAAAGTTCAAAACCATCGTACAATATGCGTTAGATGAGTATGTTCCAAGCAAGATCGTAAGAGATGGAAAACAGCCACCGTGGTACAACAACAGAGTTAGAAAACTGCTGCGGAAGCAAAGGGAACTTCACAGCAAACATAAACATAGCCAAAGCCTTGCAGACAAACAAAAATTACGCGAAGCGAAATGTAGTGTGAGGAGGGCTATGCGAGAGGCGTTCAATGAATTCGAAAGTAAAGTACTATGTACTGACTTGGCAGAAAATCCTAAGAAATTTTGGTCTTATGTCAAAGCGGTAGGTGGATTAAAACAAAATGTCCAGACACTCTGTGACCAAAATGGTACTGAAACAGAGGATGACAGACTAAAGGCCGAAATACTAAATGTCTTTTTCCAAAGCTGTTTCAGAGAGGAAGACTGCACTGTAGTTCCTTCTCTAGATTGTCGCACAGATGACAAAATGGTAGACATCGAAGTAGACGACAGAGGGATAGAGAAACAATTAAAACCGCTCAAAAGAGGAAAGCCGCTGGACCTGATGGGCTACTAGTTCGATTTTACACAGAGTACGCGAAGGAACTTGGCCCCCTTCTTGCAGCGGACTACCGTAGGTCTCTAGAAGAGCGTAGCGTTCCAAAGGATTGGAAAAGGGCACAGGTCATCCCCGTTTTCAAGAAGGGACGTCGAACAGATGTGCAGAACTATAGACCTATATCTCTAACGTCGATCAGTTGTAGAATTTTGGAACACGTATTATGTTCGAGTATAATGACTTTTCTGGAGACTAGAAATTTATTCTGTAGGAATCAGCATGGGTTTCGAAAAAGAAGGTCGTGTGAAACCCAGCTCGCGCTATTCGTCCACGAGACTCAGAGGGCCATAGACACGGGTTCACAGGTAGATGCCGTGTTTCTTGACTTCCGCAAGGCGTTCGATACAGTTCCCCATAGTCGTTCAATGAACAAAGTAAGGGCATATGGACTATCAGACCAATTGTGTGATTGGATTGAAGAGTTCCTAGATAACAGAACGCAGCATGTCATTCTCAATGGAGAGAAGTCTTTCGAAGTAAGAGTGGTTTCAGGTGTGCCGCAGGGGAGTGTCGTAGGACCGTTGCTATTCACAATATACATAAATGACCTTGTGGATGGCATTGGAAGTTCACTGAGGCTTTTTGCGGATGATGCCGTGGTATATCGAGAGGTTGTAACAATGGAAAATTGTACTGAAATGCAGGAGGATCTGCAGCGAATTGACGCATGGTGCAGGGAATGGCAATTGAATCTCAATGTAGACAAGTGTAAAGTGCTGCGAATACATAGAAAGAAAGATCTCTTATCATTTAGCTACAATATAGCATGTCAGCAACTGGAAGCAGTTAATGCCATAAATTATCTGGGAGTACGCATTAGGAGTGATTTAAAATGGAATGATCATATAAAGTTGATCGTCGGTAAAGCAGATGCCAGACTGAGATTCATTGGAAGAATCCTAAGGAAATGCAATCCGAAAACAAAGGAAGTAGGTTACAGTAAGCTTGTTCGCCCGCTGCTTGAATACTGCTCAGCAGTGTGGGATCCGTACCAGATAGGGTTGATAGAAGAGATTTAGTAATCGCGAAAGCGTTACGGAGATGATAAACTCCAGTGGAAGACTGCAGGAGAGACGCTCAGTAGCTTGGTACGGGCTTTTGTTGAAGGTTCAAGAACATACCTTCACCGAAGAGTCAAACAGTATATTGTTCCCTCCTACGTATATCTCGCGAAGAGACCCTGAGGATGAAATCAGAGAGATTAGAGCCCACACAGAGGCATACCGACAATCCTTCTTTCCACGAACAATACGAGACTGCAATAGAAGGGAGAACCGATAGAGGTACTCAAGGTACCCTCCGCCACACACCGTCAGGTGGCTTGCAGAGTATGGATGTAGATGTAGATGTAGATGAGGCACAGGTCAAGCAATTCCCACAAATTAAAGGATGGTGGTTTACGGATATGCAGCTGACGCCCAATTTGTGTTCCAGCAGGTACAGATCAGGCATATCTGCTGGCCAAGACATCAACGTGAGTTCACTACAATGCCCCTCAACCCCTGTAGCACGATTCTGATCTTACAGCACGTACATTTATCCTGTTGGAAGATGTCATCGCCTTAGGGGGATATTTCAAGTAGGTTTCTTTGGAATTCTCCGTAAATGAGAAGCATATCGAGTTGTTATTCGAAGGACTACATCATTCGCATGCGCTTGATTCGACGATACTAGTCTTACCGTTCCTATCAGTGTTGTATTGCGAAACCGTCGACTGGTGGTTACATGTCAATGGCATGTTAGATGGATACGCCTTATTCGGCGAATATTTATTATTTGCATGATATACGAGAGAGAATTGTCAGAGTATGTGCTTCGATAAGTGCCGATGTGATAAGAAATATCACTCAATCCATGGTAAGAAGATTGCAGAACTGCATTGATACCAATGGTCATCACTTCGAACACTTTCTGTAAATGGACATTCATGCCACTTTTGAGACCTTTCTAGGCCTTCAAGGACCTTACTGTTACACATCATTGGATTCGTCTCGATAGCTGCGATCAGAAAATAAGTACCAAACTATAGCATTCCATTTAAAAAACCAATGTTGACCTTCATATCTCTGACGCGACCCCATCCAGCAACAAAGAACCAACGTCATATTGTGGCCCCCGTTGTCCCATGCAACATATGTCCCACAAATTTTTCAACTATCATACGTTCGGAGTTATTCTAGGTTAGTTAATGACTCGCCCTGTATAATTACAACAGAGTTATTATTTTCTAATGTACATAACACTTTATTTGACTGTTTCTTCTATTTGTTTTTTATGAAGTACACACATTCTGTATATACCTTCGCCTTGTTCAAAAAGTGCCATTTTCAAGAAGTTTTTTCTGTTTTTCTCATAGTATGCCTCACAAGGCTTTTGAAGCAATTTCAGAAATCCTTTAATTGTTTTTCTCATAGTTCCACTACTCATGTTTCTCAGTTGCGGCTTTCGTCATAATAATAATTATTTCACTACACATTGTTTACATACACCTTTTTCCCCAATTTCACGAGAATACTAATCTTCTAAGGCTTTTATTTTATCACAATCAGTATATGTCTTTATTATTTTAATAAGTACTATTTATACAGGGTGTTTCGCAAAGAATGTTAAACACGTCTAGAGATTGTAGAGGGGACCTAGTAGATCAAGTTTTACGTAGGAACCTATGTCCGGAAACATCATCCGACGACGCTACAGAACGCCAAAGTTATAGGCGCCGGCTTCTGTAAACGTGTGTATGTACAGGATGACTCGGTAATGATGTTATAAATTTTCTTGGATAATGTAGAGGGATAAATGTATCAATTTGAGGTAAGGGTCCCTGCACCGGAAACGAACGAGTCGAAAGTCATAAGCGAAAACGGTTCTGATACTTCTGAAAGTGGAATACATGAACTGGTACTGTTCTTATTAAGATTGTAGGGTAGGCAACTTTCAGGGGTGATAGTATGGCCCAAAACAAGAAAAAATGACTAGTAAGTATTGACTCTAAAACGTATACCTTAAGAGCTATGGGCACATGTTCAGCTTCGCTACTGCGAAACACATCTCCTCTGTTGAAAAGGAGTTCACATCTACACATAAATTTACATGCACTGGCGCCTATAACATTGACGCTCTGTAACGTCGTTGGATGACGTTTCTGGACATGGGTTCCTGTGTTAAACTTGATCTACTAAGTCCTCTCTACAATCTCTAGAAGCGTGTAACATGAACTGTGAAACGCACTGTGTATAACACAAACTAAAAGTTGCTGAAGATGAAATTAAAATATCTTCGCATGATTAAAAATATCTGACTGCTTCTCAAGGTACATTTAAACACTAATTTTCATTGAGTTACGTCACAGACAATTGATTTTTATTTACACTCAAAGAATATTCATCCATGACAATATTTTTTTAAACTTTTCTGGAGATAGCAATGAAAGCACAAGTGACAGCTTTCAAGTAGGTGAAAAATATTGTCTTTACCTGGCTCTGGACAAGTTTGAGAATGATTGGAAATGTTTATGGGAAATTCAGTTTTAATGTTTTTGTAATTTTTCCCTTATATGCTTGAAATTCTCTTTAGAACAGACATGAAGTATAAATGTATTAGAGTCTACATGTACGTTTGAGTAATTGATACGAAAATTGAGATCGCATGTGTACTATCACTTCATAATAATAGCATTTTCTTAAAAAGTAGCAGCAAATTGACTTTTTCTTAAATACAATTATGTCACTTCTTAACACAATCAACTTTTTTCAATACGTTTGTCTAATCACTGACTTAGATAAAACCTGGTATTTCAGGTTCTTCATCAGAAGACAAGCAATAGAGGAGGTGTAGGGACAAGAAAGGGATCACATGTAAATAGAAATCCTCTGTCACTGATTTATAGTGCTGGCTTTAGCTTTTTCTCAGACATTAGGCTTTACAATACATTGTTGACTATTCAGCCCTCTCTTGGCAGAGTTCGTCAATTAGTCCATTCATATACAAGAAAAGGGACAAATGATTAACTATCACTTATTTATTGAGTCATAAATATGCATCTAGGTCTTAAGCCCTGTGGCAGTACATGTGGTGATGCCATTTCTAGCACTGTTATACCACCCCCCGTAAGAGGCTATGATTAACTGCTCATATATAATGCCGTTTTCTTCACTGAGCTACCAAGACAACTATGGCACGCACGATTTGCTGTACTTTGGGAATGTCTACAAAAATGCTATGAGCAGATCTGACCCTTCCATTCAGTTTTCTGCCAAAAAGACAGAGATTTACGTCAGTTCTCAAAATTCTATACCAGTTCTCAGGCACCTTTGTGTCAGATCATTTCTAACAATGGGCTACTTCAACAATGATTCTACTGTAAGGGCTACACGGATGTCACACAGCAATTTTGGCCTCCACGGTTGACTGATACCATGCTATATGATGTTTTTGTGGGGATTTGTGAATATTTCTGTGTATGTGTCTCCCCTTTCTACAATGTTTAATGAACTACTGCATAGCAAAGCAACAGCAGTGAAAGCAGTAGAGTAGCTCCAGACATGGTCGCTAAAGTATGGGACAAGTTTGACTATCGTCTGGATATTTGTTGTGCGTCGAGTGAACTTTGTTGCTAAATATAATGGTAAAAAAGACATTATGGCTGTATGTGCATACATGTAAAAGGCATACCATTGTAAAATCGAATTTTTTTAAACGTAAATCGTCGTGATTCTATGAATAAGTTAAAGTTCACTCCAAGTTTTTACCTTCATTAACATACACGTTGTTTCAAAATGAATATGCGGGTTTTATGGTTTTGTAGCATTTATTACATTCAACTTACAATTATAAATAACATACTAAATGAAAGAGAGACTCAGACGGGTTTGCTTGTATTCCTGTACACGCGCCCGCATCTCGTGGTCGTGCGGTAGCGTTCTCGCTTCCCACGCCCGGGTTCCCGGGTTCGATTCCCGGCGGGGTCAGGGATTTTCTCTGCCTCGTGATGGCTGGGTGTTGTGTGCTGTCCTTAGGTTAGTTAGGTTTAAGTAGTTCTAAGTTCTAGGGGACTGATGACCATAGATGTTAAGTCCCATAGTGCTCAGAGCCAGAGCCTGTACACGCGTGTACAAGCGTGGCTCAAGAACTTGAACGAGTGAGAGAACCTTTGACGCGTAGCCCCAGAAATAACTTCAAAAGCCTAATCCTGAATTAGCGATTCGAGTGATGACTTTGAGCAGACTTTTAGGGGGACGCCTACATCTACGCCTTTACCGTTTGCAGTTGCTACAAGCGCTAAAACCTACAGTTCGCGTGCCAACTTTTGCAAAGAAAATGCTGCTGCTTCGTGATAAAGTTTCTGGATCATTTTGTCATCACTGACATCTACATCTACATGGATACTCTGCAAATCACATTCAAGGGTGTGGCAGAGGGTTCATCGAACCACCTTCGCAATTCTCTATTATTCCATTCTCGTACAGCGCGCGGAAAGAATGAACATCTATATCTTTCCGTACGAGTTCAGATTTGCCTTATTTTATCGTGGTGATCGTTCCTCCCTATATAGGTCGGTGTCAACAAAATATTTTCGCATTCGGAGGAGAAAGTTGGTGAGTGGAATTTCGTGAGAAGATTCTGTCGCAACGAAAAACGCCTTTCTTTTAATGATTTTCAGCCCAAATCCTGTATCATTTCTGTGACACTCTCTCCCATATTTCGCTATAATACAAAACGTGCTGCCTTTCTTTGAACTTTTTCGATGTACTCCGTCAGTCCTATCTGGTAAGGATCCCACACCGCTCAGTAGTATTCTAAACGAGGACGGACAAGCATAGTGTAGGCAGATTCCCTAGTAGGGCTGTTACATTTTCTAAGTGTCCTGCCAATAAAACGCAGTCTTTGGTTAGCCTTCCCCACAACATTTTCTGTGTGTTCCTTCCAGTTGTTCGTAATTTTAATACCTAGGTATTTAGTTGAATTTGCGGCTTTTCGATTAGACTGATTTATCGCGTAACCGAAGTTTAACGAGTTCCTTTTAGCACTCATGTGGATGACCTCACAGTTTTCGTTATTTAGGGTCAACTGGCATTTTTCGCACCATTCCGATATTTCTTCTAAATCGTTTTGCAGTTTGTTTTGATCTTCTGATGGCTTTATTAGTCGATAAACGACAGCGTCATCTGCAAACAACCTAAGACGGCTGCTCAGGTTGTCTCCCAAATCGTTTACATAGATAAGGGCCTATAACACTACCTTGGGGAACGCCAGAAATCATTTCTGTTTTACTCGACGACTTTCCGTCAATTACTACGAACTGTGACCTATATGACAGGAAATCACAAATCCAGTCACATAACTGAGACGATATTGCATAAGCACGCAATTTCACTGCAAGCTGCTTGTGTGGTACAGTGTCAAAAGCCTTCCGGAAATCTAGAAATACAGAATCGATGTGAAATCCCTTGTCAATAGCACTCAACACTTCATGTGAGTAAAGAGCATGTTGTGTTTCACAGGAAAGATGTTTTCTAAACCCATGTTGACTGTGTGTCAACAGACCGTTCATAATGTTCGAACCCAATATATGTTCTAGAATCCTGCTGAATACCGACGTTAACGATATGGGCCTGTAATTTAGTGGATTACTCCTACTACTTTGCTTGAATATTGGTGGAACTTTCCAGCCTTTGGGTACGGATCATTCGTCGAGCGAACGGTTGTATATGATTGTTAAGTATGGAGCTAACACATTAGCATACTCCGAAAGGAATCTAATTGGTATACAGTCTGCATCAGAAGACCTGCTTTTATTGAGTGATTTAAGCTGCTTCACTACTCTGAGGATATTTACTTCTACGTTAATGATGTTGGCAGCTGTTCTCGATTCGAATTCTGGAATATTTACTTCGTCTTCTTTTGTGAAGGCATTTCGGAAGGCTGTGTTTAGTAACTCTGCCTTGGCAGCACTGTCTTCGATAGTATCCCCAATGCTATAGCGCAGAGAAGGCATTGATTGTTTCTTGCCGCTACTATACTTCACATACGACCAGAATCTCTTTGGATTTTCTGTCAGGTTTCGAGTCAAAGTTTCGTTGTGGAAACAGTTGTAGGCACCTCACATTGAAGTCCGCGCTAAATTTCGAGCTTCTGTAAAAGATTGCCAATCTTGAGGTTTTTGCGACTGTTTAAATTTGACACGTTTGTTTCGTTGTTTCTGAAACAGTTTTCTAGCTCGTTTTGTGTACCAAGGAGGATCAGCTCCGTCGTTTGTTAATTTATTTGATACAAATCTCTCAATTGCTGCCGATACTATTTCTTTGAATTAAAGCCACATCTGGTCCACACTTATATTATTAATTTGGAATGAGTGGAGACTGTCTCTCAGGAAGGTCTCAAGTGAATTTTTATCTTCTTTTTTGAATAGGTATATTTTTCGCTTATTTTTCGAGGATTTGGGGATTAAAATATTCAGTCTCGCTACGACAACCCTGTGTTCACTAATCCCTGAATCGGATTTGATGCTCGTTATTAACTCAGGATTATTTGTTGCTAAAAGGTCAAGTATGTTTTCACAACCGTTCACTATTCGTGTGGGCTCATGAACTAACTGCTCGAAATAATTTTCAGAGAATGCGTTTAGCACAATTTCGGATGATATTTTATGCGTACCTCCGGAGTTAAACATGTATTTTCGCCAACATATCGAGGGAAAATTAAAGTCACCAACCAACTATTATCGTATGAGTAGTTTCCTCTGAAACAGGACAGGCGACACCATCTGGCTCAGCGACAGTGTCAGCAACAGACAGCACCTGGAACCTGTTTGTTAGACAAACCGGGGAGGCCTTCCGTGCGGCCGCCTAGGAAGTCTTTCGCCGCCTTCTTCGCCCCGGGGCGACCTCCCACTCGACCACAGGTGAGGGGTCAGCCTCAGTGGGAGCAGTAACTGGGTTGACCACCGGTGAGGACCGATCGGAGGACTCTGACGTGCTGGACGTCCGTTGGGTCCCCATGGCCAGCGCACAACAGTTGTGCCCACCCACTGCAGCCTCAAGCTGTGTAACCGGAGACATCACAGCCTGATGCTCAGAGCGAAGTGTCACCAACTCGGCTCGCATCCGCTCACAACAATCGCAGTCCCTGTCCGTATTAAAGACAGTGGAAAATTAAACTATGCAGATAAGCGGACTATCGGTACGTGCTGCGCAACTCTACTGTAGACCCTGACGAAAACGCACGAAATGTGTCTATTAATACGCAAATATTCAAAAACCTAACCACCGAAGCACGCAGGTGAAACTAAATAGCCGCGCGGGATTAGCCGAGCGGTCTAGAGCGCTGCAGTCAGGGACTGTGCGGCTGGTCCCGGCGGAGGTTCGAGTCCTCCCTCGGGTGTGTGTGTGTGTGTGTGTGTGTGTGTGTGTGTGTGTGTGTGTGTGTGTGTGTGTGTGTGTTTGTCCTTGGGATAGTTTAGTTTAAGTAGTATGAAAGCTTAGGGACTGATGACCTTAGCAGTTAAGTCCCATAAGATTTCACACACATTTGAACATTTTTTTGAAACTAAATAATTTGCCACTGATTAGGAACTTGTAATATGTCACAAAATCGGTTTACTTTCCGACGCAAATGAAAATGCGACAACTGTGGCTATTAGATATTAAATTTACACGCAGAAACTCAAGAAGCTAAACTATTAAAGCACACAAATGATACATAAAATTCTCTCCTGGTTAGGAACTCGTAAATGACACAGAAGTGGTTACTTCCCTGTTCCCTGAAGAATCGAGATTTTTAACTGGAAATGTGAACACACATAATGTGTGCATCTGGGATGTAACCAAATCTACACGAGGTGGTAGAATTGCAGCGACAATCACATTGAATGTTTTTTGTGTCTTAACCTGACAGAAAGTTTAGAAGTTTTTCTTTTTCAGTGAAGGAACTGTAACTGGTGTTTCTTGTCCTGGTGCGCTAGAATTATAGTTCTTTCCTCAATTGGAAGAGGCTGAACCACGTAAGTTAATTTGGCAGCAAAATGGAGAGCCACCTCACTTTAGTCCGATCCACGAAAGAAGGCGGTCCGCGCATGTCGAGGCACGGAGAGCGACTGCATTGTTGCAGATTCCAAGTGACAGTTGCGGTACGTACAGGCGCTGCTTTGCGCCTGAAGAAAGCGTATATCCAGTAAATTATGTCTCTCACTTCCTTACGCAGGATTTGTCACTTACCACCACCGTCAGTGGTGGCAACTACCAACGAATGGAATAGATATTCACTAAATAACCCGCTGTGATCACATGCTCGCATTAGCTACAGAATTCGCAGTAGAGAGCTCAGAAACACTACAGGGCCCTTATTGTCTGTCGGAGAATGCGTGACGTAGGTGCGCAGAACAAGCCTAAACCCAACCGCCGTCGTTCGTGATTCCAACTATAGCATAACTCAGTACGCGGTTGGTCAAACAGCGTTCTACCCGACCGCTGGATTGGCCGCAAGGGACCGGATGACGTCCAAGTTCACAAACACAGTCTGACGCCATCCGATTTTTACCTTTGGGGGATCATAAAGGATCATGTTCGTGTGCCACCGCTACCAGCTGATCTACCAGACTTTAGAAACAGTACTGTTGCAACAATTACTCCAAAAACGCTGATCATGGTTTGAGAAGAACTCGCATTTTTATACGATCTGTGACGAATGGTGCTTACATTGACCACTTGTAAGAAAAACTGTTAGACTTGCCCTTTCAACTGATGTAGTATTCATGATTGTAAGACGAATGTAATAAATGCTGCAAAACCTTAAAATCCGTACATTCAATTTGAAACACCCTATGCAACACAGATTCTTAAGAAACTTGATTTTTTTTAAGCTGCTGTATATTTCCCACATGCTTCTTCAAAAACTTGTAACTGGTTGTTGTTCCTCTCAGACCACGAAGTTAAAGGCACCAACATCTTGTTGCAACTGTCCTCACCAGCACTGTCAACTGTTGATATGAATGATTATATAAACGTTTGTTACTACCCTGTCGTGATTTTGAAGTGACTGAGTGCAAACATTGATATTAATGTAAATTTGCTGCTACTTTTTGAAAGACTATCGCGCATGTGCAGTCAGTGACTGCAGCTGCCTAAAATCCTCACTTGTATACATTCTAGTAAATTTTGAAATGTTCTCGAGTATTCGGATGGGTGGCGTCGTCCAAATGGTGCGACACTTGGCATACGTAGGGCTATAGAAAGAGAGATGCTGAATGAAACAGTGTTTGGCCGTCAAGAGAGTAAATGCGTGATGTCTTCCATGACTACCGTAGCAGAATACTGTCAAGTGATCTTTCACAGAACCCAAAGAAATTCTGGTCGTATGTAAAGGTTGTTGGTGGCACCAATGTTAGTGTTCAGTCCCTAGTGAACGAGACAGGAACTGAAATTGAGGGTAGCAAAGCAAAAGCTGAAATGCTTAACTCCGTTTTCAAATGTTCCTTTACAAAGCAAACCAGAGAATTGCCTCAATTTAGTCCTCGTACCACTGAAAAGATGAATGAAATAAATATTAGTGCCAGTGGTGCTGAGAAATAGCTGAAATCGTTAAAACTGGACAAGGCTCCAGGGCCCAATGCAATCCCTGTCAGATTCTATACTGAATTTGCAGTTGAGTTAGCCCCTCTTCTAATTATAATCTATCGTAGATCTCTCGAACAAAAAATTCGTGTCCAGATCTCGGAGAAAATGCGCAGGTCCGACCCGTCTGTAAGAAGGCTAGTAGAAGTGATCCACAAAACTACCCTCCAATATCCTTGACATCGATTTATTGTTGAATCTTACAACATATTCTGAGCTCAAATATAGTGAGGTATCTTGAACAGAAGGACCTCCTCAATGCCAACGACCATGGCTTTCGAAAACATCGATCTTGTGAAACATTTATTGATTTCTCACAAGGGACACTCCCCATCGAACCCCCTCAGATTTAATGGTATGAGGGCCCAGTGGATAGCCTGTCAAAAACTGAACACATATCAAGCATGAAAACAGGACGAAGGTGTACTGAACTGTGAAAAAAGCAAATAGAAAGTGAACGTGAGGCGTCGCAGCTAGGGCGCGATCGCCAATTTGCCTATTAAAGCTTTCTTGTATGAATGTATGTGGGCTCCAGTGTAAGCAGTCAGAATCATACACGATCTGCAACGGGCGAGCTGTGTCCTGCAGTTCGTGCGTCATGATCATAGGGCGTGACTGCAACGTGTGAAAGTAGCGGAGAGGTGCTTACAGAGTAGTTACATTCTCTGGAACTATAAAAAAAAATAACTAGCAATAGCCTGAGGAACTTCATATTAGGTACATAACCTTCTGTTGTGTAAAAGAACAATCTGTCAAAATCTGAAGTCAATAACTGTCATAATTTGGAAGTTACAAAAAAAAAAAAAAAAAAAAAGTCAGGAAAAAACCTAATTATCTTATACTTATATATATATATATATATATATATATATATATATATATATATATATATATATATATGTTAATAGTTCACCAACTGTGGCTATCTGAAAAGATATGATAACACCTTCAGTGTTTAGATTCAAATTTGGAAAGTTCTCATTTTAGAAAACCTTTCGTAATTTTGTTGTAGTAATAAGTTTAAGAATTCCCAGTAGATATTTGTGTTTTGCGTTAGGGTGAGTGTGAAAGAAAATACTGGTGTGAGTGTATGTGGGACATTCGCCAATATTAAATTTTCAGTTTGTAATTCTCTACAGGAACTTGCAAGTGTTCCAGCCTTGTATCGTGGGAACGAATCCACCAGTGGTTCCCCTACTAGTGGATGACGGATGTCCAATCATGTTTGAATATGTAAGACACAGCCAGAACGTTCGCGACTATATAGTTAAATTCCAGACGTAAAGTACAGCTTAAAGTTTATTTCATTTTATTTGTTTAACAAGAGAGTTTTGAGTTACTTATTTTAGTGACGCCAATGAGCTGAGAGCAGTGGTTGGCTCTTGCTAGATTTTGGCGCAAACCGCGCCCTGACAGTCAGTTCAGATTGGCCGTAATTCTGTACAGCCAATAAGAAGTGAGACGGTTTGCCACCTAACGCATGAGATAGAGGTGCTTGGAGAGGCAGAGAGAAGAAGAAGGTGGTGGACTAGCTTTCGAAGGAGCCGGTCATGCTGAAAGTGTCCGAACGCATTATGTGTAAAATGAAGTGATATTCTGACTTCCGCGTTTCGGTACAGTGATAAAGGTAGCTGGTGTTTACCATTAACTATTTGTGAAATTTTAAGAGTCGAGAGATATTGTACTGGAGAAAATCTCGTGTGTAAACTTTGAACTAAAAGCGTGGCGATACTAAGTAATTTTTTTTACTGAGTATTTATGGCGAGCACAAACTTTATTTAAAGTCAACCACCGAATGCCGAGTGCAAAAGTAAATAGCAGTTTATTGACTGTGTTACTCTCGTAAATGATTTCAGAATTGGATAGGAAAAGTTGTGGCTGTTTGAGTGTGACGAGGACTGTGAACAGGAACTTTAATGATTTGAACATATGTGGGCTGATGATCTTGCTTAATAGCAATTTAAAAAAATCTTAATGCAAGTTTAAAAGGATCTTTGAACTTATAAATTTGAACAGCAACACATTTCCGATTTATTCTTTAGAGTTCACAAGACTATTTTCAGCTTTTTGTACTTATAGCGGCCTCCGACGTGTGGTTATGAAATCTCAGTTTCTTCGACACTGCTTTTCTGAGATATCCTAAGTAGCTGCAGTCAGGAGTTACGTGTGCAGATCTGCACCAGTATCGAGGTAGATGGACAATTTATGTTGCAGAAACGCCGTCGAAGAGCGAAAGGGCGCGTTACGTCACAAACAGTCCAAACTTAAACAAGTGTAACATTGAGCAAGGACAACAGACAAAAAAGTGTTCAAATGTGTGTGAATTCCTAAGGGACCAAACTGCTAAGGTCATCGGTTCCTAGACTTACCACTACTTAAACTAACTTACGCTAAGGACAACACATACACCCATACCCGAAGGGGGGACTCGAACCTCCGGCGGGAGGGGCCGCGCGATTCGCGACACGGTGCCTGTAACTGCGCGGGCACAGAAGAGATGGCGTCTTGGTTAGGTGGTCACGGTGTTAGACTGCAAAGCGGGTGAGCCGTGTTCAGAGCTTTATTTTATCTTTTTTCGCTGATCGATGTTTTCAAATTTGTGTCTTTGTCGTGGAGTAACGTCCGTTTGCAACAGCGAGGTGTAAGGAAGGGACCTATAAGGAAAGTCGATTCTGCACAACTACCCTATTAGCAGCCGGAAGGGAGCGGCTTCCGAATGGGAACCGCAAACCCTTAATGACAAGGTGACCAGTCAACCAGATCCTCCACCGGGAAACACGTCTGGAGTGTCATACACGGCATTAGCGACAGTACATGTGTGATATAATACGACCTGATATGCAGGTGAACGAGTGAGATATGCCTCCTTGCCCGATATAGGTGTTCGTATGAATGTGATCACTCTCAAGGAAATGATGAAAACCTAACAGTTTGTCACATAAGCTGCAACAAAAGAACGCAACGATTTCGCAGTCACACATTTTCACTGTGCTCTGTCAAAACATATGTTTTTAACGTTTTTGAAGTTGAGTTCCGTTTTGACTCTTGAATTCCTTCGTTGTAACATAGTTCACATCTGTTTATTTGTTGTTGTCATTTCTCTGAGATGTCAATGTGGTACCTCGCCTGCTCTCACAATTCATCACATTTACTTGCAACGGTAATGTATTCTTACAATGTGACTTTTATTCTATAACCACTGTATACTATGACACTATGACAAATGCCAAGACTACATAAAGAGAACGAACATTTCAATCACCGGACGGAGAGTTCATAAAGTTCTGAAAAAAAAATGGCATGAGACGGGTTTAGATCCCAGCTTGCCCGCTTCATAGACCACTGCCATGATCACTAAACCACGAGGCCATGGCTGTTAGACTCTACACAATACTGCACTTGTTGAGCTTCGACCGTTCACTGTTTCTATTCAGCTTTTTTTTTCATAGTTCAGTACGCCATCTTCCTGTTTTCATGCTTGATCTGTGTTTAGTTTTTGACGGGCTATCCACTGGGGCATTTTATCATTAAATCCAGGGGTGTGCAATTGGGAAGCTCCCTTGTCAGTACCAGACCTACGCTTATTCTCAAAATTACAATCATATGGCGTATCAAGTGAAGTTTGTGACTAGATTGAGGACTTTTGGTAGGGTTTCCACGGCATGTTATCTTGGATGGAGAGTCGTCGTCAGATGTAGAAGCAATTTCTGGTGTGCCCTAGGTTCAAATGGCTCTGAGCACTATGGGACTTAACATCTGAGGTCATGAGTCCCCTAGAACTTAGAACTACTTAAACCTAACTAACCTAAGGTTCCGGACTGAAGCGCCTACAACCGCTCGGCCACCGCGGCCGGCTGTGCCCTAGGGAAGTGTGTTGGGACCATTGCTTTTCACGTCGTATGTCTATGACCTTACAGACAATATTAGTAGTAAAATCAGACTTTTTGCAGATGATGCAGTTATCATGAAGTACTATCAGAAAGAAGCTGCATAAATATTCTGTCAGATCTTGATAAGATTTCGAAGTAGTGCAGAGATTGACAACTTACTTTAAATGTTCTGAAATGTAAAATTTTGCCCTTCAAAAAACGAAAAAAACGTATTATCTATGACTATAGTATCAATGAGCCGCTGTTGAAATGGGCCAACTCATATAAATACCTAGGTATAAGTCTTTGTAGGAATATGAAATGGAATGATCACACTGGTTCAGTCGTGGGTAACGCAAGTGGTAGAAATCGTTTTACTGGTAGAACACTGCAACGAGTTCTAGAATATTTCTCAAGTGTGTGGGACTCATACCAGATAGAACTAACAGGAATATTGAACGTATACAGAGAAGGACAGTACGAATGGTCACAGGTTTGTTTAATCCGTTGGAGAGTGTCACAGAGATGCTGAAGGAACTGAAATGGAAGACTCTTGAAGATAGATGTAAATTATCTCGAGTAAGTCTATTAATAAAGTTTCAAGAACCGTCTTTGAATGATTACTCTAGGGATATACTACAACCCCCTCCGTACCGCTCACAAAGGGATCGTGAGGATAAGATTAGAATAATTACTGCACTCACAGAGGCATTCTCTCCACGCTCCATACCTGAATGAAACAGGGAGAAACCCTAGTAACTGGTACAATTTGCCTCATGGTGGTTTGCCGAGTATAGACGTAGATGTAGAAGCTGATTTATTGACGTTCTCAGGCCGTCCAGATGACTGACAGCCTTTCGCTGGGCGCCATACTACGTGTGTGGTTTGGTAAGTCTGGTAAAATTCTATGAAAGAATGGAACATTATAGTAGCACCTTCATGGCCGATAAGCTTGATTGTTCTAAGGATAGTATAAAAAATTTCGACAATGTACAGCACACAGTTCACCGTTGACAGCCGTCTCAATTGGTCTTTGCGCTGACTGCGATTGAAAATGGAGAAAACCGCATTGTGCTGCCACACAAATCAAAACAGAACTGGATGCAGTTCACGCGGACACTGCACCATCATTGAAAACCATTTACTTTTAAATTAATGAACTTAAATGTGGTGAAACAAGTACACAAGACGAAGCGCGCTCCGGCCGTCCAGTTGAGATCACCACAAACGAAATCACTTATAAAATCCATGACATGGTGATGCAAGACCCCCAAGCAAAAATTCATGAGACTGATGCGAAAATAGGTGTCTCAACTGAGAGAGTGCATAATATCCTGCACAAGGAATTGACTATAAAGAAGCTTTGTGCGGGGTGGGTGCCGCAATTGTTCGGAATCGACAAAAACCACTACCGGCACAACATTTCAGCACAATGTCTGGCAATGTTTAATCGTAATCTGCAAGACTTTTTGCACCGATTTGTGACTTTTGACGAAACTTCGATGCACCTTCACACACCAAAGTCAAAACGGAAGTCAAAACAATGGACAAAAGCTGGTGAAACTGCACTGGAAAAGGCAAAGACCACTTTGTGTTCTGGTAAGGTGATGGCCACTGTTTTTTGCGGTTCCCAGGGAATAATCCTCATAGATTACTTGAGTAAAAGCAGAACCATTACTAACCATACTACACTGCATTGCACAATCGTTCCACATTTGTGTTGCATGAAAAAAGATCAAAGTTGGTACAAAAAAATGTTGCATGGTCTGACGAATCCCTGTACCTTCTTCATCACGCCGATGGGAGGGCGCGAATCTGTCGTCTTCCAGAGGAACAGCTCTTTGACACTTGTAATGCGAGAGGAGACAAGCTAGCATCAGCTCTCTTATAGTCTGGGGAACATTCACGTGCGGATCCATGGGTCCAGCGGAGCTAGTGCAAGGCACCATGAGGGCCAAGGAGTGTCATGCACTGGTTGCAGACCACGTTCACCCCTTCATGACAATCGTGTTTTCCTAGGGCAGTTGTACTTTTCAACAAGAAAATGCGCCAAGTCACAAGGACAGGAGTGTGTCGGAGTGGTTCAAGTAAGACATTGGCGAGTTCCAGTTGATGAGCTGGTCCCCCAAGTCACCAGATCTGAACCTGGTCGAATACATTTGGGATGTGGTTGAAATTGTAATGCGAGAGGAGACAAGCTAGCATCAGCTCTCTTATACTCTGGGGAACATTCACGTGCGGATCCATGGGTCCAGCGGAGCTAGTGCAAGGCACCATGAGGGCCAAGGAGTATCATACACTGGTTGCAGACCACCTTCACCCCTTCATGACAATCGTGTTTTCCTAGGGCAGTGGGACTTTTCAACAAGAAAATGCGCCAAGTCACAAGGACAGGAGTGTGACGGAGTGGTTCAAGTAAGACATTGGCGAGTCCCAGTTGATGTGCTGGTCCCCCAAGTCACCAGATCTGAACCTGATCGAACACATTTGGGATGTGGTTGAATGTGGTGTCAGAGTTCATCACCCCCTCCTCATAATTTACAGGAATAAGGTGACTTGTGTGTGCAGATGTGGTGCCAACTCCCTACAGCGACCTGCCGAGGCCTCACTGCTACCGTGCCATGACGTGTTATCCGTACCAAAGGTGGACGTAGCGGCTACTAGGTAGGTGGTCATAGTGTTCTGGCTGATCAAATTGCAGTCTAGCATCTAGTGCCGTTCTCGTTCCCACCTCCAAAAAAGTAGCAGCTTTCAGACTGAGCACCGCACCTTGAGGTCCGTCCTGAGAACGCAGAGGGCGCCGCGCACGAGATGCACGTGGCGCTTCTCGAGCAGCTGGTAGCGCAGCAGCGGCTGCGTGGAGCGCGCCAGCCCCTTTCTCATGCGGCCCAGCTGGGGGCTCCGCGGCGGTGCCGGCGCCCACCGCCAGCGGCGGGAGAGCCACTCGCACAGACCCGCCGGCTGCTCGCCGTGCAGCACGCCGCGCTCCACCAGGTCCGTGCCCAGCGGGGCTTTGCTGTCTGCGCGCTGTCTGCGACGTGTGACACACATCGCCACCAGTAGCAGCAGCAGTGCCGCACTTAGGCACGGAACGAACCACGTGACTGGCCGCCTCTCCAGAGCTGCTCAATCAAAATACGTGAGAGTGTGACAAGCAGGGGATGCGAATATACTCACAATAGATCAATAGCCGAGTAAAAATACTGCCCATTTAGTGTGCTCTCTTGGTCATCAGCACAGGTGCTATCCTAGAGGGTGGAATGGTCTCGGAAGTCTTGACCCCTCAAAAAAAAAAAAAAAAAAAATGTTTTTATGTTTACATACAGGGTGAAAATTATTGAACTATATGAAACAAACAGTTCACGTTAGGATATTCAAATTGCACTGTTGGCCGCAGGGCATGATGGGATTTAGTATGCACATGCACAGTTTGGTTTAGTGACAAAGCTCACTTTCATTTGGATGATTTCCTCAATATGCAAAATTGGCGCAATTGAGGGACTGAGAAACCGCATTTTGCGATCGAGAAGTCTCTTCACCATCAACAGGTGACTGTGTGGTGTGCAGTCTCCAGTCATGGAATAATCGGTTCGATATTCCTTGATGAAACGGTGACTGTAGAACGATACCTGAAGGTTTTGGAAGATTTCATCCCCATTATCGAAAGTGACCCCGATTTCGACAAGATGTGGTTCATGCAAGATGGAGCAGGAGAGTGATGTGGAGGAGCACTTTGGGGACCGCATTCTGGCTCTGTGGCACCCACACACTGGCATGGGCCTCGATTGGGAGCCATATTCTCCGAATATGAACACTTGCGACTCCTTTTTGTAGGGCTATATAAAAGACATGGTGTACAGCAATAACCCCAAAACCACCGCTGAGCTGAAAACAGCGATTCAGGTCATCAACAGCATCGAATTTCGCTATTCATGGACGCCACATCATCGCCAATGTTGGCAGACATATTGAACATGTCATAACCTAAATCCGAATATCTGTAGTGACAGTCACATCTTGAATAAAGTGTGTACACGACGTAGTTTGTTAACTAATTTACGCTTTTTCTCATAGTTCAATAATTGTCACCCTGTACATCCATTTCTAAGTTTCTCATATAACATTCAGAAACTAAATGACAGAGGATGTTACACAAAAGTAACCTTTAATTGTGAATTTACAGGCTGTCAAACCCCAATTTTTCTTCCTTCCTTTTTTCTTAATCGTGAAAAAGGCAAACAACTTACATAAATGTATGATACAACGCTTAATGCAGTATATCTTCAGCTCTGTATACAAACGTTCACTTTGGCTACCGTTTGTAACACGACAAATGCCCCATCTGCGGACAGTTTCCTCCCAAATCCTATGAAGCAAGTATTGATGTATGGTGGCAACTGCTTGTATTATCCACTGTTGCAGCTCATCGTCATTTCCCAGAAGCGGAGGAACGAACACCCTGTCTTTAATACAAAAAATGGTTCAAATGGCTCTGAGCACTATGGGACTCAACTGCTGAGGTCATTAGTCCCCTAGAACTTAGAACTAGTTAAACCTAACTAACCTAAGGACATCACAAACATCCATGCTCGAGGCAGGATTCGAACCTGCGACCGTAGCGGTCTTGCGGTTCCAGACTGCAGCGCCTTTAACCGCACGGCCACTTCGGCCGGCTGTCTTTAATACAGACCCATAAACAGAAGCCCATTGGGATTAAATTGTGTAATCGTGGTGGCCAGTATATTGTTTCACCACGTCCAATACAAGCCAGCAGATTCCTACAGAGATACGAAACAACTTCATAATGATAATGTGGTGGTGCACCATCTACTGGAAAATAAATTCCGTGCCCATATTCTGTTGTACTGACACTTTAGATAATGTTCAGGAGGAGGAGGAGGAGGTTAGTGTTTAACGTCCCGTCGACAACGAGGTCATTAGAGACGGAGCGCAAGCTCGGGTTAGGGAAGGATGGGGAAGGAAATCGGCCGTGCCCTTTCAAAGGAGCCTGAAACGATTTAGGGAAGTCACGGAAAACCTAAATCAGGATGACTGGAGACGGGTATTGAACCGTCGTCCTTCCGAATGCGAGTCCAGTGTGCTAACCTCTGCGCCACCTCGCTCGGTAGATAATGTTCAAGCATGTCCAAGTACTGTATTCCAGCTATAGATGACTCGGCAAAAGCGAAAGGAATACCAATCTTCTTACAGCTTGCACACCCAGTTTCAGTGAAACGATTGTACCATACCAGTTAATAACAGTTTTACTTTAAGGTGGTGCCTTAGGACATTTCGTCCTAAATTGTCTCTAAATTGCAATAGCGAAACTGGATTCATGAAACCATAAACAATACCGTGCAGGCTTTGCACCATTATATGGCTCCAAGACGACTGCTGGCATAACTAATTCGCGCATGCCATCTAGCGGGAACATCGGGAACTAACAGTATTAGGCGATGATAAAACTTGACGATATACTGCATTCAGTGCTGTATCAAACATTTCTGTAAGTTAGTTATCCTTTTAACAATTAAAGATTATTTTCATATAACTAACTTATAAACACCCTGTACTATCAAAACTAAATGTCATAAAAGTGACAAAAATTCTAGGAAAGTACAAATAGTATCTAACACAGGATGCTTTTCATTTTCTCTCATGTGGACTGTGGATGTGCTTGTGGTCTGCCTCCCATCCTGCTCACCCATCCACTAAATATCTCACAATCACATTTAACATAAGCTTTTACAGTGATCTCGAAAACAGACTGCTCGGACACTAAGTAAACTCTCCGTGTTCGTTGGAACATTTGTCGCATCCAGGTCACAGAACAGTCCTAAACTCGTCCACATTCGATAATAAATACTATTCAGACCCTTTCAGAACGGTAATGTGTGGGAGTTGCCATTCAGTTCATGTCAGTGTCAGTAGATACAAAATTTTAGGACCCTCCGCGAAAATTAGCTGAACAATTAGCTGAATAGTCTAGATAGTAAAATGATCACAATGAACAACTATACTTAGGCCAGTATTACATTATCGAATTTCTTTGTCAAAGAAATTTGATGGAGTAATAGGGAACTTTGTCAATCTCGTCTGTCGTCAAATAAATTTGATCACATCTAGGGCCTCGCTGTAGATTTGATCAAAGAAGTCGCTTGTCTTCTGTTCACTGCAATGCGATATTTTACCACGAGGAGCGCTAGCATCGTTGCAGTGTTCTGTCAGTTGTAGTGTTTTTATAAACATTGCCGGTTAATACAATTGGTGTGTACCGACAACTACAAAATTAATAGAGATGTATGAAGCTGATGAGGCGCTTTACAACGTGAGGCACCCTGAATACAAAAATAGATTAAGAAGACTGGAGACCTGACCTGACCTGACTTAACCTCTCTCTCTCCTGTAGCAAGGAGTCGGAGTGTTACAGTGAGCCTGTTTTCTGCAGATATAGCAGTTCTTAAGTGAGTACTGTGCTTTGTGATATGAGGATACACTTCACTGAGCACATATTGAAATGTATACTCCTCCACTATAAGCTCACGTAACAAGCTTTGTTGAATGCTTTTATCGTGTCATTGTAAAACACACGGCTTCACCCAGGTACGATTCCTTTTTTTCCCCCGCTCCTCTTCCGCATGTGCACACAGTGCAATTGTGGTACATGCAACTGCTGCGGTTAGTAACAAGTTGTTGTTGACAGTCATCTTGAACTTTGACGAAAAATATGAAGACAATGTAATACCCCTTTTTAGCGCCACATCAAAGTTCTTTGTCAAATATGTTTGACGAATATTTGATCAAATCTTTGACAAAGAAATTTGATAGTGTAATACCGGCCTTAGTACAAGGAACTATGCTTAGTACAACATCTGAGACAGCCTGAAGTAAAAGAAACTGTTCAATAAATAAGGAAATATGTTTCAGTAATTGACCATAAGTGATTAAAACTCTATCGTGAAAGGTATACTTTAAACAGTCAGCTGTGATTGGTAGGCTATATTCGAAAAGTTATGTTTCATTCAAACTGAAAGTGCCTATGTTACATGAATTTACCTGCCTCAGGACAGCTTTTCTCATACGATGCTACAGCAGCCAAAATCGTGAAAGAAAATGCTACTAGCAATGTCGACATCTTCTTTCATATTCTGTCCTCAACTTCTAATTCTCACACGGTATCCAGGAGGCCACGTCTTCTTTGGAACTGCATATTTTAAACGTTTAGTTTTTTCGACACGGAAGTTTAGTAATGCGCATATCTCAAACAGCACATTGTAAAACGTAATTATATGCTGTACCTGTTAATGTTTCTAGACGATCTTGACATATTAAGTCACAGATTCAGCTTGTACTACCATATAAAAATAGACATGATACAAAGTCAAACACACTGGATATCTTTAGAAATACAACGCACACTCAAAATTTAATCCCTTTATTAACAGACAATGTGGCAGAACGGTAAAACGTAACTGCCACGTACGAAAACTTTATCACACCATCTTCCTGTTAAAATGCAAAGACAGTACTGATTTCTCTGTTAGAAGCATGGAGGTTAATCTTACCATGGAGGTATTCTTACCTCCATGATTCTTACCTCGATGGTTGGAAGATGGGTTCACGTAGTAACTCTGATCTCTGATGATATGCATTTACTGCAACTCAAAATATTTTAAATGTGTTTATTTTGTAACTTAAGCAGTTTGATACTTCTTTTGACATGAAACAACTTTTGAAGTATTTGCACCAAGAATTAGAAAAAAAATACCATTTCCGCTTCAAAACGGCACTTAGTTGCTCTGTTTATTAAAACGTGATCGACAGTAATTAAATCCAATCTGGACAGTTGTGTATGTAATAACTGACAATTTTAACTGCAAGGAGTTCGCTAACACATCAAGAAGCGTAATTAAACTCATTACAACACTCCATTACTTAGAGGAAAAAAGAGCTTTGGTGTCAACGGCGAAACAGTAATGTTCCTGAAATTTCTTATAGCTTCTGGCTGTTACAGCTATGTATCACTTCGTCCCTCTTTTCCACAGACATCCTAGTCATCATCGTCTTGCTTGTTTTAATTCGCCCTATCTCACGAGTTATGATTATTTGTAGTTATAAGGGCATTATAATATGAAGAAAATATAAGACGAGATGCCTTAGACTTTGGCAATGGAATAATTTTCAGTGGGACTGTAAGGTTTATCGATGGATTGCATTTTTTAAAACAATCATTCTTCCATGAAGCAACCTTCCATCATTATTAAGTGCTATCGAAGACACAAGTAAAAGTATCAGGCAGCGACCTTTTGTCGCTGAAAACCGTTTACAAATGCTGCGCCACTTTTCTGGCCGGCAGAGACACGCAGCCATTAATTAGGTAGCTCTAAGTACAGGTGAATACCAGCCTCACCGTTGACTTGGTTAGTTAAAAGAGATGAACCCTCTGCGAGGCACTTAAATGTGATTTGCAGAGTATCCATGTAGATGTAGATACACTACTGGCCATTAAAATTGCTACACTACGAAGATGACGTGCTACAGACGCGAAATTTAACCGACAGGAAGAAGATGCTGTGATATGCAAATGATTAGCTTTTCAGAGCATTCACACAAGGTTGGCGCCGGTGGCGACAACTGCAACGTGCTCACATGAGGAAAGTTTCCAACCGATTTCTCATACGCAAACAGCAGTTGACCGGCGTTGCCTGGTGTAACGTTGTTGTGATGCCTCGTGTAAGGAGGAGAAATGCGTGCCATCACGTTTCCGACTTTGATAAAGGTCGGATTGTGGCCTATGGCGATTGCGGTTTTTCGTATCGCGACATTGCTGTTGGCGTTGGTCGAGATCCAATGACTGTTGGCAGAATATGGAATCGGTGGGTTCAGGAGGGTAATACGGAACGCCGTGCTGGAACCCAACGGCCGCGTACCACTAGCAGTCGAGGTGACAGGCATCTTATCCGCATGGCTGTAACGGATCGTGCAGCCACGTCTCGATCCCTGAGTCAACAGATGGGGACGTTTGCAAGACAACAACCATCTGCACGAACAGCAGCATGGACTCTCAGCTCGGAGGCCATGGCTGCGGTTACCCGTATCACCCGGCGTGATGGTATTGGGTGCCATTGGTTGCACGTCTCGGTCACCTCTTGTTCGCATTGACGGCACTTTGAACAGTGGACGTTACATTTCAGATGTGTTACGACCCGTGGCTCTACGCTTCATTCAATCCCTGCGAAACCCTACATTTCAGCAGGATAATGCACGACCGCATGTTGCAGGTCCTGTACGGGCCTTTCTGGATACAGAAAATGTTCGACTGCTGCCCTGGCCAGCACTTTCTCCAGATCTCTCACCAATTGAAAACGTCTAGTCAATGGTGGCCGAGCAACTGGCACGTCACAATGCGCCAGTCACTACTCTTGATGAACTGTCGTATCGTGTTGAAGCTGCATGGGCAGCTGTACCTGTACACGCCATCCAAGCTCTGTTTGACTCAATGCCCAGGCGTATCAAGGCCGTTATTACGGCCAGAGGTGGTTGTCCTGGGTACTGATTTCTCAGGATCTATGCACCCAAATTGCGTGAAAATGTAATCACACGTCAGTTCTAGTGTAATATATTTGTCCAATGAATACCCGTTTATCATCTGCATTTCTTCTTGGTGTAGCAATTTTAATGGCCGGTAGTGTACCTGAACCATCAAAATTATCATGTTCGACACCGGTCCAGGAGGCATTGAATGTTCCTACCTCACACCGTACGAGGGTACGTCCAGAATCATTACTCAGACTGACTCTGGTCTCATCCAAGAAGAGCACGCCACCCCACTCCTCGTTGATCCTGTCCCTATATCCTTGGCACCATCCAGATCGTGCCGCTGAAGTGCGGGTGTCAATAGAACACAATGTACTCTTCGTCAGGCAAAGATACGATACCCATGCACATGCAGTCACCTGTGGAGCATGTGATTCCATGCCTTACAGTACTGCTAAATGTGGTTGTAATTCAAACCCACCGTTTGGCATGGGTCCCTCCCTGCCTGTTGCACAATGTAGCCGTTCTGCTACTGTAGTAGCCCTTGGTCAACCATTTCCTCTTCTTCAGGCGTCAGTGTGTGTGGTTCGGAACGCTCCCCAGAGGTGTGAAACAATGCTGTGAGCAATACCAAACTCCTGGATTATACTCGTCACACTATGTCCTTCTTCCTGTTTCTTGATGATGCTTCCCCGTGTGAAGTCATCCAGATATTGTCTCCGGGCAGTGTTGTAATGATGAACAAACCAGTCTACGGTAGCTGCTCCATGGTTGACACAAGCTGTCTTTTCCCGTCTATCCCATTTAGAGCTATAGTCATGCTGACCTACGCCATGTGTTGCCCAGATTTTTCTACATGACTGGTATACTGTCTTGTGTATTTGCAAGCAGGGATAAACGCTGTTACATCTCCTTGTCCTATGTGGTGGCTTGGCATGAAGCAAAATAATTTTTGTTGCGATCTGTTACGTAATTTACTCTCTGGAAAAGGTCGCCAAAATAAATGTGAGCGGAAGCTGTCTCTATCAGTAACTCTTCCAGATAAAAACGTGATTACATTACACATTACAAATCCTAACACTGATAATTGATGACCTTTAAAAGAAAAATTATTTAAAGTTCTTAACAGCAGTTTCGTTCGGTGAAATGATCTTCATAAATAGCATGCAAAAATCTCAGAAAGTTACATTTATTATCACAATACAACACAGGTACCTTAAATTTGAACCGCGCAGGTCAGGGACAAGAACAGAAAGGAGATTAAAAATGGTCAACATAGTCTTCTGTTATTTAAATTATCCAGCGGCTAGAACAATAGTCTAACATATACAGTCACAGTCACGACATTCCTCATTTTTGTTATACACGGCGACAGCAGCATGAATAGTATAGTTTATATTGATCTGTAATGTAATTTTTACAAAAGAGCGTATATTTAGAGCAATAAACAGGGACAATAATAAAAAAAGACACCATCTTTGTCTCTCTTTAGTTTTCTAAGGACCCAGGGCGGCATGTAACAGTACATTACAGGACAGTATATGTACGTTTCTCTTGTAACCTATATAAGTTTACTAAAGAACGCCATTTCCTTTTGAGAACAAAAATGGCTAGTAAACAGCAGAGGGCGTGTTCTTTTGCGGAATGATGCCGTTCATCTACGGAACATTGTGAAGTTTTGTTCACCACAGTCGCATTCAAACCAATGAATGTGGAACGTAGGAAACTTGTATGGAATGCAATACATGCATTATTTAACGTACCAGAGAAGGCACCACGACTGCAGCCGGTGGAAAAACTACACAGGAGTCATAATAAAACGTATAAAGCAATAAAACTACACACATAAAAAAAAGTTTTCCATCACCCCGGTTCGCAGAACTCCTGAAGATAGACGTTGACTGTGGATATTGTATCACAAAATCCCTTTGACTGTTCACAGATGTCACTAAACCCGCCAAAAGATGTAAACAATCATGCATGAGCAGCGTCTATTAGACGGAGGGGATCCGACAGCCGATCATTTCCCGTCATTTAACCATGAAGGAGGTACACAGCTCGTGTTGTCTGTAGTTCAACCATGCCTAGACGGTCAATACTGCGTTTCGATCGCGTTCGCATTGTTACTTTGTGCCAGCAAGGGCTGTCAACAAGAGAAGTGTACAGGCGTCTGGGAGTGAACCGATGTTGTTCGGACATGGAGGCAATACAGAGAGACGGAAACTGTCGATGACATGCCTCGCTTAGCCCCCCCCCCCCCCCCCCCCCCCAAGGACCGCTACCGAAGAATTATGGCTCGGAGGAACCCTGACATCAACATCACCATGTTGAATAATGCTTTTCGCGAAGCCACAGGACGTCGTGTTACGACTCAAACTGTGCGCAATAGGCTGCCATGATGCGCAACTTCACTTCCGACGTCCATGGCGAGGTCCATCTTTGCAAATAAGACACAGCCACATGCCGAATGGACCGCTCAGGGTTGGCATCACGTTCCCTTCACCGATGAGTGTCGCATATGCCTTCAACCAGACAATCGTTGGAGACGTGTTTGGAGTAACCCGGTCGGCCTTAGACACACTGTCCAGCGAGTGCAGCAAGGTGAAGGTTCCATGATGTTTTGGGGTGACATTACGTGGGGGTCGACGTACCCCGCTGGTGGTCATGGAAGGCGTCGTAACGGCTATACGATACGTGAATACCCTACCCCGACCGATAGGTCAACTATATCAGCGGCGTATTGGCGAGGCATTCGTCTTCATTGCCAACAATTCCCGCCCCCATCGTGCATATCTTATGAATGACTTCCTTCAGGATAACGACATCGCTCGACTAGAGTGGCCAGCATGTTCTCGAGGCATGAACCGTATCGAACACGCCCGGGATACATTGAAAAGGACTGTTTATGGACGACGTGGCCCACCAACCACTCTGAGGATCTACGCCGAATCGCCGTTGAGAAGAGGGGGCAATCTGGATCAACAGTGTCTTGATGAAGTTGTGGATAATATGCCACGACGAATACAGGCATGCATCAATGCAAGAGGACGTGGTGCTGGGTATTAGAGGTACCGGTGTGTACAGCAATCTGGACAACCAGTTCTGAAGGTCTCACTGGATGGTGATACAACATGCAATGTTTGGTTTTCATGAGCAATAAAAAGGGCGGAAATGATGTTTATGTTGATCTCTATTCCAATTTTCTGTACAGGTTCCGGAACTCTCGGATCCGAGTTGATGCAAAACTTTTTTTGATCTGTGTATTTTCGAACATAGAAGAAATCAATTCCGCAATTGTTGACACAGCTGAGCCACAAATGGAAAGAATCTTCAACACATTATTCGCGTTTGAAGCAACAGAAATTACAATCAAAAGTTTACCTTCTGATATACAGCGATGTTCATGTGCTGGCGTTACATTGTACTCGTATAGTGCCGAGCTGACACATTTTGTGACCCGTAATGCACGTCTGGCTTTAACGCAAGACTGACGTACAGGGCTGAGTTGATGACGGACTAACCATCCAAAACTGGTCTTCAGTGAATAAATAAAACTTCGTACGCAACTTAAGACGGTTCCTTTCACAACTGTAAAAGTAACTGCATTTACAAAAATATTCATGTAATAGAAAGACGAGTGAAGTATAAGAATGTGTGAATCATTAGACTCTATACAAAATTTATACATGTCAAGGAAAGTTCTTGTCATAATAAGAACAGAAAACAACTGAAATATACGCTTAAATGCATCAAATATGTGTTTATATTCTCTTGCTTTCAGTGTGGCAGGCAGCAATTGTACACATATTCGGAAGTATTTCTTCATGAATAAGTTGTAGCTAATATCACTGAATCAGTAAGATTCGGCTTTTTCTGCACTTATTTCAAGATCATTCTTGTCTCATGGTAATTTAATAATGTTTGGGACGCAAGAAAATAATAACTATTTCCTTCAGTACAAAATGATTAAAACAAACATTAATCTTACGATTGGCTTTGTCTCCGGTAGGATCACTAGGGTCGTTCCACCTGTCACAAGGCAACAATTTTCACAACAGTGAGAGTCGCGACTACATACAGTCACGACACACTATGCTGCGAAAGTTTTTACCATTTTACAGCTGGAACGACAGTAGCGCTCCAAGCGGTGAGAAGGCGCTGTCACATGATCCTAAGGGTTTTCTTTCCTTTTCTACGTGATTTACGAAATATGTATTTAATTTTTTTGCCCCTAAGAGTTTGTTTCATATCAGGAATCATAAATGGCTGCGAAATAGATAAAAAATAGCCGAATCTCACTGATTCAGTAACATAAGTTACAACTTTCTCATGAAAAAATACTTATGAATATGTGTATAATTGCAAATTATGCTGTTGACAGCAAGAGATTATTGACAGATATGTCATGTGCGAGAAGCAGATATTTCAGTTGTTGTCTGTTCTTAGCCGGCCGGTGTGGCCGTGCGGTTATAGGCGCTTCAGTCTGGAACCGCGTGACCGCTACAGTCACAGGTTCGAATCCTGCCTCGGGCATGGATGTGTGTGATGTCCTTAGGTTAGTTATGTTTAAGTAGTTCTAAGTTCTAGGGGACTGATGGCCTCAGATGTTAAGTCCCATAGTGCTCAGAGCCATTTTTCTGTTCTTATTCACTACGTTTCCATGTGACACATCTTCCGAAAGACGAAAACCGAATTTCGGAAACCATTCTTAGCTGTCTTGTTTACATGGTAAGGTCTGAATCGGATTTATTAGCCCAGTTAAATATGACGCCTGGAAAACAGCTGATACAGTTTATAATTTAGTCAGCACAGTCGCTAGTTTTCTTCAATTAGACGAGGTGCAAATAGATTTGTCTAATAATTCTACTTATTCTTCACTGTACAAAAAGCCACTCCGTCCATATTACCTGAAAATTTTTAATAACAAGATGAAACTCGACAGTCCAAGCACATTTCAAAACCGGCTGCATTTACATTAAAGCGAAAATCGGTTGCGGCATTGGAAAACCGGCAGCCAGAAGAGGTTTTCAGGAACCGATTTTGAAGTGTTTGTAGACCAACCAGAACCAGTATTGGGAAATCGGTTTACGAAATCCAGTTTTGGGAGCACCATGTAAGTGGGGTGACTATGATGGGCACATCCCATGAGACGAAAAAATTTTTGTAGAGTCTAATGATTCATCCGTTCTTACCATTCACTCGATTTTATAACCGACAAATATTTTAGTAGATATAATTACTTATGCTTCAAATGCGAGCGTGTTGAAAATTCTTGCCTTTAGTGTGTGAAATGCAGCAACAACTGTGGAACGTGTTTTTTTTTTTGTTTTGGGTGATAGTTTCATTGCTTTTTAGGTTTTATCATGATGTCTGCGTGGTTTACCCTCCGCTACAGCTGTTGTAGCTTATTTGATACGCTAACTAACGTAGATATTACATTCCATACATGTTTTCTACATTCTAAATTCACTGATTTGGTTGAAAGCATAGCGAACAAATCTTCGCATTGTTGAGTGGACATGTGACGTTTTTCTGCACAATGTCAGGTCCTCTGATATTTACTACTGTTTTTTTGTTATTAAGGAAAAACCGCATTCCTCAGTAAATATATACACATTACAAGATAATCGTAAATAAATTGTCCTCTGATGTACAGCTTCGTACCTCCCAGGGTCTTTAGGAAACTAAAGAATGAAAAATGTGTTGTCATTTTTTAGTTATTGCACATTTTTATGACACTAAACAAGTTCCCTATCATACAAACTATGTCACAAATCAATATAAACGGTAGTGATCGCACTCATCCGACATCATACGCGGTATTTCCGCTTGCTGGCCACTAGGTGTGCTGCTGTCGCAATGAGTAACACAAGAGCGACGGAGTATCATGACTTATGTTAGACTGTGCTCTATATGTTAGAACGTGGAAGAACTGCAAGACGGCAACGATTTTATAATCGCGTGCCTATTAGCACCTTGGAATATTTTAAGGACACTGACAGAGATAGGGAACTTCGTGAATCGAGTTATAATGATAGTACATATATTACGCTGGGAGACCAACAGGGAATATGCTCTCGCACTTTCATTCATTTTCACCGAATATTTTATACGTTGTGGTAACCAACTATATGTCCACCTTCTCCAGTTTGCCGATGACACCGCCTTCCTTGCCCTTGCCCCCACCCTGCGACGCTCCCAACACCTTCTCCAATCCCATCTTGACCGGTTCACCGCTTGGTGCGACCAGTGGTTGCTCAAGGTCAATCCTTCCAAAACCCAGGCGATCATTGTAGGCAAAACCACTCCCTCCTTCCGCCTCCTTGATTTCTATCTCACCGTTTATGGCCGTCCCATCGCTCTCACCCCCACCCTTAAGTACCTTGGCGTCACCCTCGACCGTCGCCTCTCCTGGACTCCCCATCTCCAGACAATCCAAGCCAAGGCACGTTCCCGACTCCGTCTCCTCAAGCTCCTTTCCGGCCGAACGTGGGGTCTGGACCCCTCCACCATCCTCCACACCTATAAGTCCCTCATCCGCCCTATCCTCTGTTACGCCCATCCCGCCTGGATCTCCGCCCCCCTTCCTTTTATAAATTCCTCCAAATCCTTGAACGCCATGCTCTCCGCCTTGCCTATCGCATCCGTCTCCCTTCCCCCACGCGGATCCTGTATGACCTTATCCCCTTCCCCCACCTCCTCCTCTTCCTCGAAAGGATACGAATCCTATACACCTCCCGTAAACTCGATCCTCCTCACCCGCTCGTCTCCCCGATCCTCTCCCACCCCCCGCCCGCTGCCGCGCCTGTACTCCCACGTCCCACCTGGTCTCCATCTCTCCACCCTCCTTACCCTCTCCCAAGGTGGTTTCCGCCAGCTCCCTCTCCCTGATGATGTCCTCGTCCCCTCCATCTACCCCTCCTATCAACTTTGACCCTGCCCCCCCTCCCTCCTGGTGTCCTTTCCCTTCGGCACCCTCCCTCCTTTCTCTTCCCTTCCCTTCTCTTTCCTTTTCCCCCATCCCCTCCCTCCCCCTCTTCTTCCGGGCTTCCCCTCCCCCTTCCTCTCTCCCCCCTCTTTCCCCTGCCCGTGGCGTCACCTGCTCTGCCCTCTCGCTTTCCCACTCCCCCCTCCTCCTCCTCCTCCTCTCTTGGCAGGTCCCCGGACTCGCACACGCCTCGTGAACTTTCGCGCGCCGGAGATCATCGCCCTCGTTTTAGTGTCTGTGCCGTCGTGTCTGTGCCTCAGTGTTTTTCGCCGTCCACGCTCCTTCGTTCACGTGTGTCATCTACCTCGTCAGTGTTTGTGCCCAGTGCCGACGGTTTTTCTTGTTTGTTTCGTCAAGTGTGAACGGCTTCATGTTTTTTAACTATTGTATCTCCTGTTTTTTAAACCGCCATTCTGTTACTTGTCTGTCTCCCTTTCTTTTTTATTGTAATGCTTATGGCTGAAGAGCGGAGTACACTGTTCCGCTGCCAGCCCACCTTGTATGGGGTGTCCAAATTACAATAAAGAAAAAAAAAAAAAAAAAAAAAAAAAAACAACTATATGGACCGGTTCACCGCTTGGTGCAACCAGTGGTTGCTCAAGGTCAATCCTTCCAAAACCCAGGCGATCATTGTAGGCAAAACCACCCCTTCCTTCCGCCTCCTTGATTTCTATCTCACCGTCTATGGCCGTCCCATCGCCCTCACTCCCACCCTTAAGTACCTTGGCGTCACCCTCGATCGTCGCCTCTCCTGGACTCCCCATCTCCAGACAATCCAAGCCAAGGCACGTTCCCGCCTCCGTCTCCTCAAGCTCCTTTCCGGCCGTACGTGGGGTCTGGACCCCTCCACCATCCTCCACACCTATAAATCCCTCATCCGCCCTATCCTTTGTTATGCCCATCCAGCATGGATCTCCGCTCCCCCTACCTTTTATAAATCCCTCCAAATCCTTGAACGCCATGCTCTCCGCCTCGCCTATCGCATCCGTCTCCCCTCCCCCACGCGGATCCTCTACGATCTCATCCCCTTCCCCCACCTCCTCCTTTTCCTTGAAAGGATACGGATCCTGTACACCTCCCACAAACTCGATCCTCCTCACCCGCTCGTCCCCCCGATCCTCTCCCACCCCCCCCCCCCCCGCTGCCGCGCCTGTATTCGCACGTCCCACCCGGTCTCCACCTCTCCACCCTCCTTACCCTCTCCCAAGGTGGCTTCCGCCAGCTCCCCCTCCCTGATGATGCCCTCCTCCCTTCCATCTACCCCTCCTACCAACTTTGATCCTCCCGCCCTCCTCCTGTACTTACTCCTCCGTGCACCTTCCCTCCCTCCTCTCTCTTTTCCCTCCTTCCTCCTTTTCTCCCCCCCCCCTCCTCCCCTGGGCCTCCCCTCCCCTGTTCCTCTCCTCCTGCCCCCGACTCCTCAGCCATTGGCATCCTTTTTCTCCCCTCTCCCCCACCTCCCCCTTCTACCCCTCTTGGCAGGTCCCCGGACTCGCACACGTTACGTGGACATTCGCGCGCCGGAGGTCGCCGCCATCAGTGTTTTGTGTGTTTAGTGTTTAGTGTTTAGTGTTCACCGTCCCCTCCATCGTTCACCAGTGCCATCATCATCTTCAGTGGTTGTGCGTCGTCTCATCAGCTAGCAGTGTGGCTTATCGCCGAGTGTGAACGGCTCCGTGATTGTCTCTATGTGTCTCCTGTTTTATTGCCCACCGCTCTGTGCCTTATGTGTCCTCTCACTGTTTTTGCTGCTTGTGTCTTCTATGGCTGAAGAGCAGCGTAGTGTGCTGCTGACAGCCTGCCTGTTGTACAGGTTTTAAAATAACAATAAAGTAAAAAAAAAAAAAAAACCAACTATATGACAAGGGTGGGAGTCCCATTACTCACAGTGACTGAAACACTAAAAGATATTGTTCTAGATTTGGAATTCATTAGTTAAAAATCGCTCTGTTATCGCATCGGATTGTCGCCGCCATTACACCCATCGCCAGAACTGTTGGCAAAAGCGATACCGAAAGGTCAGCTTCTCCTGCCATAGACAAACGCTACCTTCATCTCCAGACTGTCATATGAAAACCAAGCCATCACAACATCGCCTGGAACTGCTACCACAATATCTACAGCTGCAATCTATGCAACGCCGAACGTCCACAGGATGTTTCAACAACACTCCAGCACTCCCAACGACGCCACTGGCCGCCCAGGGCACAGCACTGTCACCATCACCGCCAGCTCTGCCAGCACCAGCCACTTCATTGCCAGCAGCGTCATCAGCCATTAGCTGTCAGCAACAGCAGCAGCCACACCATAACCAAGAGCAGCCCCAACGCTGCCAGCCACACCAACAGCTATGATGTGTACACCAATATCAACAGGTAAACATTCCCTGCCCCAAGTTCCCACAATCTTCTATCCACACTCAACCAATAACTACCACTAAAACTAGCAAAAGGCTTAGTACCTGTGATCATCAGGGTGAACCTGAAACGACTGAGCTTACTCTTCCAGTCATTCCAGAACAGCAAAACCAAGTACACTCCTCTTCCTTCCTACTCAGCAAATGCGACCCCAAATTTCTAAATCCAAAGACACTCCTAACTTACATTCAGCGGTACATACCAGCAATGCAAATCCAGCAACTCATTCATAGGAGGGATTCCATTACTATGAAAACTAACAATTCTCATTCCCATTCGTCCCTCCTCCAAATTAGCCCCTCTTTCACAAGAAATGCCACCATTATGACCCTTAAAAACCTCCCACTAAACAATCCGAACCTCCATGTTGACCCCCAACATTCACAGCAGTGATCAAAAAGGTTAACGTAGTTCGAGTATGTAGGCAAAGCGATCGAGTGGACTCAACTTTGAAACAGGAATCAGTGTCCACAAGGCACTCTCCATTCAATCTGATAATGGATCTTGCTTCTTAGTATGAGTATTCTCAGAATTATCCGACACCACTGACACACCCATAAACATGGGGCCTTGATTTACTGCAGGAAGCATCTTGTTGAAACATCTCGATCAACTGCATAAGCATATAGACATCAGTGGTGCTTCCAGTGCAATTACCACCTGACAGAAAATTGCATGAAGTCACACACCTGTCCTCACTGCAAGCAAAACCACCTTCACAAACAATGCCCAAACATAAACTCTCCACCTCCCTGCATCGCCTATGACCAACCTCACTCCACCTACTCCCACAAACGTAAATCCGAAGCCTCTCACCAAAAGTGTGAACTCTCCTACATGCTAAGTTCACACACCACTCAACAAAGCACCTCGCTCCATCTCCCACCTACTATCAAAGATACAATCCGTTTCATAACCTTAATCCTGCAAAATATACATCCTTTTGAAAGACCATACATCCTACAACAAATAACCATCGTCACTCTCACCATCTTTTATCTCAATATCTATGTCATTTATTCCACAAAATCAAGACCATTTCATTTTTTGACCATCTCGAGACACTATTCTAAACCTATCCCTGGAACAGCTCCTCGTTTTACTGAAAATGGCGCAGCAGACATACAACTTCCTATCCTATACTAAAATATCCGTTCCTTCCACCCCAATAAACATCTTCTTATCTATGACCTGCAACAACGTGGAATCCATGCTGTCCCCCCTCAACGAAACTTTTCTCCAACCCCACCATTCCATATGTGTGCCTCCTTAGATCCTACAACGAACTGATAATCCCAATCCTATCGCCTGTGGTGGAGTAGCCATCGCCCATCCCCAAAATATCCCTTCTTCTCCCCAACCGCTCCTAATGATCCAACTGAACGCCTCGTCCACGCCATCTTGCTCCCAAAACTATCATTAACTCTTGCCACTATCTACATCTGCCCTAACCATCCCATTCCTTATGAATTCCTAACCCATGTAGACCAAACCTTAACCATATACATAATGACAGCCACCCTTAACCTTCACTTATGCACATCCGCCAAAAAACGACATGGTGTCAGTTTATCAACATCATCAACAGTCACAATATCCACATCCCTGTACACACCTATCCTGACACAGGTACCACCCCCCAGTACCATTATTCTCTCTCCTAACCTCTTGAGACACACCACAGTAGAAGTCCTGGATCCGAGTGGAAGTGATCACCTATCTGTCCTTCTACCTAACCCATCTCACTCCTAACTATCCACCCTGACATAGCTGGAATTGTTATCATGCAGACTACAATGCATAGCATGACTAAATTCATACCATAATCAAAAGCCATCGTTCCAACCACCAAAAGCCTGCCGACATTCAAAGTGAGGCTGCTTCCTACGATACACTGTCTCGAATTCAGCTGCCAACCATATCCTATTCAGAACTCTCTACTACAACTATCCTATTTTGCTCTACTCTGAGATTCCCATCATGCATACAGGGTATTCCTTCATGCTCATGACCGGGACATGCTCACACAATACCGACAACTCCGGCGACATGTTCGCAGTTACTTATAAGCCAAACAACGTTGGGAGTGGCACATGACGCGCAAAAAACTAAGCAAAAAACCTATAAACTCTACCAAGTATTGGAAAGTATTCCATAGGCCCTCCAGAAACAACCCCACTCCCACCTGTCCCATCCTACACAACAACAGACCGCTTCCAGACAATCTCACCAAAGCCAACTGTTTTGTGTCCCATCTGGAAGACACATTCACCTTCCACATGAACCCAACTTTAATTGCTTAATAGATCACTGCATGTATGAACACAACTACTGCACCTCTCACACCAATCAGCCAGTACGTACACAGCACTCTACAAAAGGGACTAAACATGCCAATAATAGCTGATGACATTACACAAACACTCGCTGAAAAGTGAAACATTGCACTTGGTCACAATAGAATTACCTGTTGCCACCTCAAGGAATGTCCCAGATCCTATCACAAAACCACTGCCATCCTTTACAATATCGTCCTTTACACAGGTTATTACTTAGAACAGTGGAAAACGTCCAAAATTCTCCTCTTACTGAAACCTGATAAACCACACTTGCAAACCTTATCATATCGACCTATCAGCATCACGTCAGTTTTCAGTAAAACCTTTGAAATCATTTCTACCCAATGAATCCATCAGCACCCTGAAACCCACCTACTCATTCCCAATAGCAAATATGGCTTTCATCCCAACTATCCATCGATGACCAACTTCTTTACCTTACCCACCTTATCTTCTATCAGTTGAAGAAACGGAAGTCCACCATATGTCCATATTTGTCTCTCTTGATATCCAAAAATCCATCGAGCAGGTTTGTCATTCTGGACTGCTCTTCAAGCTACAAACCTATGCATTCCAAGTTAACTATGTCTGTATTATATCATCCTTCCCTCACCACCATTCTACATATGTCACAATCAACCACACCTGCTCCTGTATCTGTCACCCCACGGAAAGGTGAGCCTCAAGGCTCTCCCTAACTGAAACTGTTGGTTGAATGGTGCAATATGTGGAAACTTCAAGATGGTTCAAATGGCTCTGAGCACTATGGGACTTAACATCTGAGACCATCAGTCCCCTAGAACTTACAACTACTTAAACCTAACTAACCTAAGGACATGACACACATCCATGCCCGAGGCAGGATTCGAACCTGCGACTATAGCGGTCACGCGGTTCCAGACTGAAGCGCCTAGAACCGATCAGCCACATCGGACGGCTGTGGAAACTTCAAGTAAATCCTTATAAAAGCCAAGCCCATCGTTTTTCACACAATTTGACACTTCCACCATCCAGATTTCCATCTCTCCATCTACAACCATCCCAGTCCCCTGACTAACACACTCAAGTATTTAGGACCAACTGTTTATTACAAACTCTTGACAAAAAACTAACATGGAAGGCACATCTACTTGCCAACCAACACATAGCCTGAACCCATTAAAACTACTAAAACTACTAACAGGCTATACCTGGCATCCACATCTTTCTACCATTATCCTTGCCTATAACTCCCTCGTCTGATCCATCCTAACCTTCGCCAACATTGCATGGATCTCTGCTTAGCCTAAATTCTGTAAGTCCCTTGAAATACTGGAAAATATGCACTCAGCCTTGCCTTCTATATCCACCTCCCTTCTACAATGTGCATCTTGTACCAACTAATCCACTTTCTATTCCTTCTTTTCTTCCTAGAGCACCTTCAAATATGGTACATTAAACACTAAACCCAGTTCCAGCACCCAATTTCCAATTTGCCACCTACTAACAACCAGTCTAGGTAGTCTGCTGGACCTCTACATCCATTCAACCTTCTATGTGGCTTCATGCCTTGTCCCTCCTCTCCCACCAGAATTTTAACCAACTCTCTCTTCCCATCAATGAAATATGTCCCGAGGTATATTTCTCTTTCCATCCCTAGTTGCAACGTTCCATGTCAAAATGTTCATCCATTTTCTCCTTCCCCCTTCATCCATCTTGCTGACTTCTAGTCATTAGCTACAGTCCTACAAAATGCCACAATCATGTTCAACATCACATCCCCATCATGACAGTTATTTTCATGTATCACTTACCATCAGCATTGCACCATGATATCATTTACCTTCATCAGTGATTGTATTTTAACTATAATATAAAAGCATCAAACAAGTTTTGAAAACCCTCAATATTTTCCATCTATGCATGTTGTACAAAAACCTTGTTTATTGTCATTTGTCTTATGTAAAAATCTTAATTACCGTCCACCAATGTGTCTTTACTAAATCATCTATTAATCTCATCTTTTTACAAATTTTAACCGTCTTTTAAATACAGTTTATGTAAACTTTGGTTGAAGAGTGCTTTTTAGCCACTGCCAGCCCAGCCCCATTGTGAGAAACTGAAATAACAATGGAGGATAAAAGCTATAACTATATTTACAATCTGAAAACCATCGTGAATTGCATGACAAAGGATATGCCCTACTGTAATAGTTATTTGACTTTCTTTTCCCTGCTCCAATCACATGAGGAGTGTGAGAACTATGGCTTCTTAAATGCCTCTGTGTTTGCTGTAATTAATCTAATCTTGTTCACACGATCCCTATGGGATTGATACGTAAGAGGTTGTAGTACAGTGGTCAAAATAAATGTTGCATATTGCTTTATTATCAGTACTGGACATAATAGGAAACAAAACTAATTTTGTTCTGTCATCTACTGTCATAAAGAAACAAAAACAAAGAAAATAAACTCTATTCCATTTGCTAAACCATTGACTGACTAATGCTAAACATATACTTCCCCATCTTAATTCTATCAATAAACATTAACTGAGCACACATTACATCATTAACTTCTTCTTACTACAAAATATCGTTTATTATTTTCAGCACATAGCTGTCCTTTAAATTTTCTGTAGCCTTGTTTATCAACAGTAAAAATCGGCACCTTGGCCACTGAGTCTCCTATAAATACTCATTACTCTTATTGATGTTTATATATGATAGACACTAAACAATATATGTTGTCAGCACAATACCATCCATCTTTACACAAAACACGTTTTTCATCTAATATCACTGCAGTGCCGTCTGCTTTTACCTAATAACACTCAATTTTTTTCATCTAACATCGGCACAGTGCCGTCCACTTATACCTAATAACACTCACAATTTTTTTAGTTATGCCAGCACTAAGCCGTCCATATGCAGGGTGTACACAAAGTCCGGGAACACTTTGAATTATTTATTGCACAAGAACCAAACACTGTACAGATATCATACATACCTCATTTTGAAGAGAAACCCTGAAAGTTTTTATTTATGTAAATTGCCACAGTGTAGTTTAGTAATTTGCCGATAATCAGCACTAGTCGCAAACATGGCGAGTTCAGATGCAGAGCGAGCTTGGAGTTCAACAAAATCAAGTGTGCTACAGCTGTTTAGAACCAAGTGCGGTAAGAAGCCACCAACAAGACAGGCCATTTACCACTGGCACAGCAAATTCGTTACGACTGGTTGCTTGTGCCTGGTAAGGAGAAGCGGAAATTCCAGTGTGAGTGAAGTGAATATGGAGTGTGTACAAGAGACATTCATAATGAGCCCAAAGAAATCGGTGGGCTGTGCATCCCATGAACTCGAAATGGCTCCAATGACAGTGTGGAAAGTCCTGCAACAGAAGCTGTCTATTAAACCATTGAAATTGGAGCTAGTGCAGAAGTTCAATGACGATGACAAAGAGAAGCATTTTGATATTTGTTCACAGTTGCAACAGTTGAAAGAGGATGAAGATGGCATTGTTGATCACTTAATTTTTAGTGACGAAGCCACATTTCACACTAATGGGAAAGTGAATCGGCATAATTGTCTAATCTGGGGTACAAAGCTTCTACATGTATGCATTGAATTTGAGCGTGATTCCGCAAAGGTAAATGTATTTTATGCCTTGTAACATAAAAAACTGTTCTTTGTCGAGAGCACTGTCGCTAGATATTCCTACTTGGACATTTTTCAGTAATGGCTGATGTCTCAAATGCAGTCGGACTCTCCGTTCATCTTTCAGCACGATGGGACTCCACCCCATTTTCATTGTGACGTTCTTGGGTACCTGAACATGGAGCTGCCGCATCGATGGATCAGCCGTGCTACAGAAGGGGAAAACTGTTTAATGAAATGGCCTCCCCGATCACCAGATCTCCCTCCATGTGACTTTTTCTGTTGGGACACATTGAAGATCTTGTGTATGTACCACGTGATGTAGCAGAGCTCCAGGAGAGAACACGGGAAGTGACTGCCACAGTCGACGATGCCATGATTGGATGGGTATGGAAAGAATTCGATTACCGTATTGATGTCTGCTGGGTCACTCACAGTTCGCATATCGAATGTTTGTAAAAAAACTAGAGTTTCTCTTCGAAATGCAATATGTACGACACGTTATACACAATGTTTAGTTCTTGTGCAATAAATAATTGAAAGTGTTCCTGGACTTTATGTACACCCTGTATATATTGTTGACTGTCACTTAATTCATAAATAATCTCAATTATATCAGCATTTAGGAGTCCTTATATAAAATTCATACAGAGATGGTACATACTTTTACAATATACAAAATGTTGCATAGAGCATAATACAATAATATTTACAACGTCTTTGTTACTGCTGTGGTGACTACAGGGCTTTCATTTGAATTGTCTCCTCACGTGGCTAGTGTTCCTAACCTTGACTCATCAGTCAGTGCACTCTTGCCCCACCTGTTAATGTTTCGCCATTACACATCAGGCGTGACTCATCCCGGTTACTGCTTACTTTCAGTCAAGTTAATAATGGCGCTCCACGCACTGCTATCTTACATCTAAGTGTGGAAAATGGAAATGATATGAAAATAGCTCTCATTTTATACTGAAGGTTTTATTTTCATATCATTCGATAACTTAACAAGGCATTCATACAAGATCCACAGGTCTTTTGAGAGAACTGAAGATACCCTACATCGTGATAACAGAGAAAAATAGCGAAACAAGTCCTGTTGCTTTAATTCACTTGTAGCTTATTATGGATTTTGCTGCTCAAACATGCAAACACTATGAATATAACAAACGTTTCTCATGTGATTTATGCATTTGTATCTCAGCACTTATTATTGTCTGTGTCCTATGTGAGATTCATGTTCTGTTGTCATTAGCTGAGTGGGTAACATTTCTGCATTGTGATACAATTAATAATAATGTTTCGGCGGAAATACCTCGCCTAATAATCCCTAAATGTGTGGCCAACTTTCGTGTTGCCTATTACCTTCCTATTCGCTACCATCATATATGAGTTTTCGACTTCCCTGGTCGACTCAAAATTCTTTCATCATCATTTTAATAGTGGCTGGACTCATCCTAGCCTAAATATTGCAGTGAAAATGTCATCACTGCTTTTAACCACTCGTAGGCCATCTATCAATTGTTGCTAATAAAGTTTAATCTAATCATCTCAGGACCATTGCGTACTTTTCGTTCTAATTGTGTCCACTTGCTTCGTTCGGCACTGTCCTCTTCCTCTGCATCAGCTGTAAGCTAGCAAAATAAAGAAGATTGTTTCTCTGTGTATATGCTTATGTAATTTCTTTGTGTTTCATTACATGTATAAAAAGTTTTTGTATGTAGTTTATAGGGTGTTCTGCTGCATGTATGGATGACGATTTTAAGTCTTATAGCCTAGGTTCTGTACTTGCTTTGCAAACTTTATGCTGCATGTTATCTTTTGTGATACGTAAGTATAGTCTACGATTGGTTGCTTAACTATTCAATTAGTACTTATTTTGTTTCAATTGATCTCTTTTTGGCTCTTTTTCTTTTATTGTCTTGAATAGAGAAGAAGGATATATGACAGATTTTAGTCCAGAATGATCAAAAGGGAAGAACTAACAGTGTGAAAAGAAAGGAAATAAACTCTTAGTTAACTCGGGTACCTGATAGGCGTCAGCTACCTAGCAATGCAAAGAGTGCTATTGCTCCCTGAGGTTTCTTGACATGCTGTTCCTGTATGAGTCATGGTGGATGCAGCGGACTGTACACCACCTGTTTTCACGTTAGCCTTCAGGCACTTGTCTGTTGCCTGAAAGTGCGTCCAGCTATTCTAATATATGCAGGAGGTTGTTAACTTCACTCTTGTTGACAAGTATTAGTTTCTCCTGTACAGTCACTGGAAACTTAAGAACTGTTATTTCTACTAAGTCAGATTCACGTAAAGGATCAGTTAAATACTGGTTCTTTTCCTAGTAGTACTGAAAGAACTCCTTATAACTATTGCAGCCTCTGTTTTCAAATATCCTTGCTTCAAATATTTCTGTTTTTATACTGTTTTGTGAACTTGTGGACCAGTATTGGTTTAAGAGTGCTCTAATAAATTCTTGGTATGTTTTACATGTGTTACTGGCTCCTGCTCTCCATGCTATTGTGTCCCATTCAAAACGACTGGCTGCAAATTTGATTTTCTGCTGTTCTGTCATGTTGTCAGGTATGGTGCCCTGAAACTGAAAGTTATGAAATTTGTAAGCATTAGAATTACTGACTACTTCGTTAATATGGACATCACCCTTACATTTATCCCATCCAATCCACGTTTCGAGTTTCTGTTTTAACGCAACTTCCACATCATGTATGTTTTTACTCATCTCACTTAGTTGAGTACGTTTTCTACCTTGTGTTCTATTTCTCTCAATCGACCCTGAGTTGTATTTGTATAACGATTACAAACAGGTTCTACTCGTGATACTTAAAACTAAGGACTGCATTTTCGTACTTTAAGTCTACAACCTGTTTGTTTTGCCTTTCATGGGTATCTTTGCAAGTTTTGTTTATTTTACACTGATCATTACTTAATTTATGAATTCATCCATACCTGACAATACAAAAGTATCTTTAGCTTGTATGAGATCATTTATTTTCGCTAATTCATCATCAATCTTATGATTAACGTCTTCCTTATACTGATCTAATTTTTGCCCTCATTCTTTACTGTCATGCTCAATTCTTTTTTCACAATTCCCTATTCTAGTTTCGTGAGAATCAACTCTGGTCTCTAAATGTTTACACTTACGCTTAATTTTTGCTGTCTCCTAGTTTGTTGCTTCAATTTTATCAGCAAGTAATTTCTGCCCTTTCTTTAATTAATTTGAAATTTTTGTTATTCCTTTTTGCCCACATACTACCACCATTAACATTTCAACCACACTTTTCTTGTTATCTTGTATTGGCAATGTATCAGGTGATGCTGTTCCATGGCTTGACCTACTTGTTCTACTTGTTGATTCAGTAGCAATTACAGTGTCAGAGTCATTGCCTCTGACATCACCAGTCACCTTATTTAACTTATTATTAACATTCATGTCATCTACACCAGAATCCCCCTCTCTAATTTCACTATTGCTATTATCTGAAATTGTGTTTTCTTGCGAAACTTCAGTTTCTACATCAGAGGATTCTGGTAACTAGCTATCATCCATTTGATTCTGTACACCTTCCTCTTTACTTATATTTCATCTGGCATGCCCTGTAATTGGCTTGCCTCTTAGATTTCATTACCCTGAGGCCACTGCCTCTCTACTTCTAAGATTGTACCGTGTTTCGCATTCCCCTGACTTTTGTTATTAAGGAAATTATTACGAAACAATTAACAATATTCTTAAAAATCCCTAAGGTTGTTAGTACTAGCTTGCTCTCACTAGCTCTAAAGTGATAGCGCACACGCTAGTTTCTTATCCGGCACGATGTTGCTGCTCGCCGCATTGTCTTTTTCGTGTTGCCGTATTCGACCACAGACGCCTATCCCTGCCGTTCGCCGCTCTCTGACGCTGGACTGCAGCTGGTGGCGGCGACAAGTGTTGCTTCCAAGTCATTCGCCTCGCCTGCTGTACGCTGCTCTGCTAACTGCTCCCTCAAGCATTGTTTTTCGTAGCGGTGAAACAAAACGTAATCCGTTTGGATCGCGCACACACTTATAACTTTACACCCCGATTTGCGTTTTCATGTTTTCACTTTCAACTATGGGACACAGATTAATTAGCGGCATTTATAGATTTTGTTGCCTCACAATTCAGAGAACCTTACAAAAGTTAACACAGTGTTGCTTTTTATCTTCTTCACTGTTCATACACTATGGATTTGGGCGTTTTATGATAATCATCATAGTTCACTGTTCTCACTATAATTTTCACATCTCACCCAGTTCACAGTTCTCGTTAACAGATAGTAGCCTCTTCTTTAAATACATGTTCCCCACAAGGGATGCCATGTATAAAGCTATACATTGTCGTGTTGGAAGTCAGATCTGGAAGCTGGAGAAATCTGTAGAGACTGAATAAGAATCCCTACCGTTCTTTCCAGCAACGTTCTGAGGTTGTGTCCCCAGCACAGAGGACAGCTTGTTGGTCGTAGGATCTTCTTTGGCAGTGGCTGAATATTGTCATTTAGAACTTGAACCTGTGTTTATGCATTTTTTGTGGGATGCCACTTGCCCAGGATAGTCTCTGTATCTATAGAGGGCAAGATCTGTAGTACTGACAATTATGGTAGGCGACACCTCTCATTAATGTATCCTATTTGTTTATATTTTAAAATATCACTTTTTACACTGTCTACTACAACACTCGACATAGCTTTCTTAATAGTACGGTAACTTTTCTGACAATTCCCAATACAGAGTATGACATGTATGTCTGAAACAGAGATACATGTCCGGCTCTGAAGAACACCTGAAGTAGAGTGACTTGTGCAGCTGAAGAAGTTCATCTCTCTGGCGCACCATAGCGACCCGAAGGTGTCCAAAGCACTTCCACTGTAATTTCATTACTATTATGATTCTCAAAACTAGTGACATTTAATAAACAAAAACGGTAGACTCGTAGGGTAACCATGAGAGATTGTCATACTGAAAAATGGGTTAAATACAATGAAAAGTATATAAATAATTAATAAGAGAAGTTAGGTGTTTCTGTGCCTAACTCCCGAATGTGCTGACCAATCAGAAACAAGTTCAGTACAATTGGCAGACTCTCCCACAGGAATGGTACATACTGTACCATCTGCAGCTTGTACCTCACTCCACGTTTGTACCATATGCTATTTCATGTGTATCAAGCTGCATCAAGATGAGCTTCTAGCAAGATAAAAATCTGGCAGCCACAGCCAGGAATATCACAATCGTTTTTGGAAATCAAGAAATACTGCACCAACCTGACTGCCTAGATCCAAGGCTTTTAGTATGTCATGTGAGAAAAGTGTTGAGGTAACTCATTATGTTTGACCTTTATGTATCTCGTCCTTAGGTTTTGCAGAGCAGTATATACCGCGTATTTGTTACAAATTCGATGTTAATTTATCATGTGCATTGATCAATTCTGTATAGTGAGCAAATCGAATTATCACACAACGGAGTTCGATGATGTTTATATCGAACTCGGAGAGACAGAAAGAGAGAATTTTATTGAAAAGAGGAAAAAAGAAATTAAGAGTTTGTAACGATTAAAGTTTCAATAATAATGGCAATTTCTGAAATTCTTAGACTATAGTTTAGACTCTCCTAAGGTGAAATGTGTGTGATTCTTTTCAGGATCTTTGCGTTTTGCTACTTCACAAGAGAGTATCATTAGATATCTGTATCAGAATCTGAAGGAATAGTGTGTGTTCTTAAAAAGCAAAAATCTCTATAATTCTGATAGCAACCATTACAGAAGGAACGGGTATCGCTGAATTATTTTGGGAGGCTTGTAGATAAGATTTACACATGACTGTCTAAATCAGGAACTTCTGATTATAAAGAGCTCCCAAGTATCGTGCTTATTGTAAATTAATAGCAATTTGAAATTCCAGCTGTGGTAAATACAACGCAGAAAATGAGCCTATGTGCAAATTAATGTTTCAGCTTCCCAAAGCGTAAACGAAGATTAACTTTATGCCACCTGAAAGTCTAAACGGAAGAATTTTATTCTCTGAAGGATTTCATAGTCATTAATCACTAATTTGCTGCGTTCTGGTTCTACCAATTCTGTTTTTTTTATGGATAGTTTCAATTTCGAACACAAGCTATTTTGTAATGTCGCCATAGCATAATTTATTAGATCAGTGAATCAATAATAAGACAAGGGCAGTCAAAATCCTAAATAATAGCAGTGCCTATATCTTCTTTCCTTTTAATAAAAAGAAATAGCGACAGGCGGGCTGCGACATTTGTCTCATGTATGCGAAGTGCCTTTGTATTCATCCGCTGAAAGAATTAAGCCTAGATTTTTTCAGGTCCACAAATGAGATTTGTTAAGATGTCTATGAGTATTGACAACAAGAATTCCATTTTTTGGCATTTGAATGCTCACTCCATAGATGTTCCTACTGTTTAATTCAGACTGTGGATTGAGTTTACTGAATGCAAGGATTTGTAGGGACACTGTCTTCTACATACAGATTACATACACGGAATAACTGTGTAAAAATTCCACTTTATTGTGCGTAGATACAAAACAGAACAAGACTCAACACAGTACATGAGAAAACGAAAGATACATTCAGCGATCTCCAGAGATCACTGGATACACTGCACATATCACGTATCGATTAGTCGATTATGTGTCCCCCCCCCCCCCCCCCACAGATGCTCACTCCAGCGATTATCATGTCTTTGTGTTAGTGATCTTTGATACTGAATCACGAATCACCCTTCGAGAAACATCGTTGGGCGTTGTTTATGTTGATGGCGTTGTAGTGTGTAATTGTGAGTGCTGAGTTACAAGTAGTACAAGAATTACACAGGTGACGGATTTATTTCGAAATGCCGAAGTATTACTGCGACTACTGTGATACATATCTCACACATGATTCACCGTCTGTTAGAAAAACACATTGTCAAGGGCGCAAGCATAAAGACAATGTAAAATTTTACTATCAGAAGTGGATGGAGGAGCAAGCACAACATCTCATTGATGCGACAACGGCTGCATTTAAAGCTGGCAAAATTGCTTCTAATCCGTTCGCTGCTACGAAACCCGGAGCTGCTCTACCGCCACCGGCTGGCATGCCAGGACCGCCACGACCACCTGGACCGGTACATGGCCCACCTCAACCTGGACCAGGTATGATGGGTCCGCCAGGAATGCCTCCAAGCCATATGGGTCCGATGATGATGGGACCTCATGGTCCTATGCCTCCTATGATGGGAATGCGACCACCGATGATGGGACCCATGATGCCCATGGGACCAATGGGTCCAATGGGACCTATGAGAGGTCCACCACTTATTGGAGGACCTATGGGTGCACCAATGAAGAAATAGTAGTGGACTATAAATTTCAGTTTGTATTTAACTTCTATTGGACTGTCCAGTACATTTGTGGCAGTGATGATAAAAAAGTGTTCTGTCCTGCCTGTAAGAATGAAATGTGTGTCAAACATTGTTACATAGTGTATATGTATGAAACATTTTCATGGATTTTCTGTGGATATTTGTAATAAAATTTAATTTCAGTGATATTTATTGGTTAAACTTCATCTATAAAATGTTGACTGGCTTGACTTCTTTGTTCTACAATCTATGTTTTAAGAAGGTGATATGTTTTGCTGTTGTTGCACATTGAGTCTCAACTTGTTTGTAGCACAACTGAAATCCTTACTCTACACATTGTGGAGGACATGATATCAGCTGTTCAAGACCACTTTCTTAGTAGAAGCATATCAGTATTCCTGTGTCCATCTATCATTTCATATCAAAAACCATCGTAGTGGTTCATACACAATCATTAGTAGAGAGAAGGGGGTCATTTCCTTTTATCAAGATATTTGGAGTGGTATTGGTTTTACAATTTGCCCTTATATGAATGTCATCATTAACAAGATCACATTTATAACAATGTGTTGATCAGTGGAACAGTTTGTCAGATATGATCTGTCATATACTCTTACACATGGAGTGTTTTCGAAATACATTTTATAATTGATTTGGTGTGAATGTCTTACGTTTTGTCAAAAACGCACAATTATGTGGTAATGTTTGTATTACTCATTGATTTCAACTTGTTGCAATTTTTTTGTTACATTATAACTAATTCTTGTTGACTGGGGAAGAATAAGTTATTTGCTACTCTGCCTTTACCTACTAATTTGATACTAACTGCTTTATCTACTAACTTGATACACAGGCAGGGTATGGAAATATACTAAAATAAAAAAAATGTTTAAAATCATATTTTTTTTAGCATGGTACCGACAAAATATTCTCAGAAGTTTTATGGTTTAGAGCAAGTAGAAGTTTCTTTCCTACAAAATTACAGTAGAATTTAAATAATGAGAAGATGCATTTTAACAGCTTGTTTTACACCTCGTAAGAATATTTGCATAGTAATCAGTGAAAACACAAACTGTGAATGTCCTACATACAAATATATTTAGTTACTAAGTTTTTATCTTACAGGCATCTCTTCGGACAGTAGCATCAACAAACAGGATAAAATACAGGTGAACAGTGCTGAAAAAGATATTTCACGTGGAAGGTGAAATAAAAGTTGGTTTCGACAGTGCAACATAGTTGAATAAATGTAAGTGTAGTGACAATGTACTAGAAATCATTAAGACAAAGCATTGACAAAAATGCGTTGCATGAAGCCTTTGACACTGATTCACCAACTTGCAACCAAACTTGTCACCTTTCTGCCTAACTGAGGTGTACACTAAATTACATACCAGTATGTTATTTCATAAATTCATGTAGATGGAAAACATTTAATTTGTTCTCCTTGTGTTTGTGTACATATGAGTCACATGTAACATCATCATCATGTCAATGGTTGAGGCCTATGTCTGGTATTAGTAGGTTCAACTGACTTCTAAGAGAGAGGGAGAGGAAGAGTGCAAAAGGGAGTATGAAATATTAAAGATAACTCCAGAGATTTTGGAGCATGTTAGCTGTGAGAAGTGACACTGACCTAAAGCTTTTAATGTTATCTATGTGCATGGTAGTATTTCAGGTGGGATTCCAACAGAACATCTTTGAGGTGCAACCTAGAAATATTCAACTGCCAATTCTCACTCTTCGTTTGACACAGACAGGCCTATGTCTTAGTCGAATGTCAACAAACGTGTTGTGTCTGAGCTGTATCTGTTTATTATACTGTGTAAAAATGTGCTGTGCTGCTGTCCCTACCCTTGTGTGCATAAACAGAAAAATGATAATCATTGGTGCATGTACTTTTGCTGTCGAAAGACAGAAATGAAAGTATAAGACACAACTACAATGCCGCATAATATTTATACGCAGGAAGTTATGTGGAACTTTTATCATGAAGTCCTTTTACAACCTGATAGGCCAAGAATATCTGAGAGATGTACTAAAATAAAAACTGTCAGGAAAGAAAACTTCTCTCCTGTTTTATGGTTTTGATACAGTAGTAAGAAAACTGACCAGAAAAACCTAATGTTAATTTATTTCAGCATTTTGATTGTGCAGTAACTTGACATCCAATGAATAGTGGAAGTTGTTACAAGAGGAACAGCAAATAGTATCATCATTGAGATCAGTGCTACGTAAACTGATCCTAATTCAAGCTCCAGGAACATTGACCTTGCCTGTAATTCAGGTGTTTGTTAGTTCCATATACTGTAGTTTCTGGCGCCATTGCCAGAATTCATTGAATCAGAAGACGAGCATGTAATGAAATGATTTATTTTAATTTTGCGCATTTTCTTGAGGTAGATTCTGTATCTGATTTGTTGCATGTTGCAGCTCACCTCAAATGTATACTATAATTATGTTATAAAGTAAGATTGCTTGCTGACTTTGCACACAGTTTTGACTTATTGCACATACCTGAAGTTGTTCTCCTTGATGGGCTCTATGGAATATGATGAATTAACTAATTTGTAGCAGTTCTCTGTGATGCTTGTGCCATGGTTGGGAAATACGGAAGCATCTGATCCCGCCCATCTGCTTTGACCCATGATGTCACAAATATGGCGGAAACGACCATAAACCACGATTCCAATATGGCGCATACAAAGTCGGTACGTACACATTATGAGGACAAAAATACATCGAAAAACAAACACACACACACATTCCACAAAAAGCATAATGACACTAACGGGACAAGTGCGGGAAATGGGGTGTTTTTGGGTGGGGGCAAACTAAATATAAACAAATTTAGACACCCACGCCCATACAAAACTACACAAAACGACGAAAAAAACCGACATCACAAAACTCCCCAAATACCACTAAACACAATATCATCTGGAATCGAACACTTCCCTTGACCTATATAGCTCAACAGCAGCTCCCGATCCCATAAATTAGGATCAAACACTTCCCTTGGCCTATATGGCACAAAAACATCTCCCGATACCAATATCAACATACACAGCTACACATTGGGATTGAAAACTTCCCTTGATCTGCGCACTGTTAATTTTATCCGTCATATCCATTCCTGAACAAAAACAACAACCGATTAATTTTACTAAAATTACCACACGATCTACAGCGAACAACACTAAATTAACCTTCACACAAAATCGTTAACTCACTGAAACGAATTCCACTACAAACACAGCCGACACTTGAACAATTCATGATAATGAGCGAAAGCAAACTGAGCCCATTACACCACACAAACGAAAACCTTGAACATACCACCAGAGAGGACAACAAACTACAATGCGACGACATCTACAAACACACCACACTCACAAGCCAAACTCCACACCGTCATGACGTCACACACGACAACAACCGTACGTCACAGGTCAAAGCCGACGCGTGGGATCGGACGCTTCTGTCGACCCCATGGTTGTTGTTCATTGATATTATGTATGAAGATTATAAATTAGTAATATCACCCCCATTTCTTCTCAAGCTTGCCTCCATTTACCAAAATAAACCTGCCATTGGATGTTTGTTTTATTTTGTTACAACTTTTGTATTAATAAACATTACTCCCAAGTCAGATTGGACTAGGTGGTTTATAACAATGAATTTGATTATCACACTCGTGCTCGTAGGCCATTTTGAATGACCTTCCCACAGACACTGAAGTGTCTTATTTCACAGATACCAATGGAAGGACATTCAATTTCATTTCTTCCTACTTGGATTGTTTGTTATTATCATGAATGCATGGCATCACACTCTGGATGTTTTCATCTGCTTGTATAATGTTCTTTGCATTCTTCTGTGGGCTTTTTTTCAAGAATTTACTGTAGAGATTCCACAGTTCACTCTGTGAGGTATGCATCGTATTGCTTTGGTATAATGATCATAGTATTGACATCTGCTGAAGTGCATGAAACTAGTATTTTTAATTTTTCATAATTTATTTTGTCTCTTGTAGCTTCTTGTATTTTGCTGAAATGGTATACTGCTTCAGATGTGGACCTTTTCCATGACGTGTATCCATGTGATTTTTGTGTCAATTTTTCTTCAGTGCTCGATTTCTCTCATTCATTCTCCCCTGTTAACATTCCTCAATGTGTATATGCAGTTGCAAATCACAAGTCCCAGTAAATGCTATTGGTAATCTGTTAATCCTCGTGCGATACTTTGCTTCAGAAACTCATTCCTGTACATCATCTGCCTCTGTTGCTGTCCATCTTTTGAATGTATATTCATATTAAATTAATTGCTCGTCATCTCCAATGCTTCATCATAACTAAAACTAATGTCGTAAAAAATTACCAATTTTGTGGTCTGGATGGGAAACTACTGCAATAAGTCGCGTTAATATTCTTGATGTACATCCCTGCTTTTTCACTTTTCCAGTCTGTCACTTTCAGAAAAGGTCAGTTGATGGAATTATCTTTCTAAGTTATCATACCATGCATTTCTCTTACAATGTCACTGTCAAGAACACCCAATATTAGTCCAAGTACCACAGAAAGAGCTACATCTATATGCATTTGTTACCAACCTCCATTCTAATTAGTTCTTGTCCATTCTTCTGCTACTCTTCTTTTCTGTGACCCTTCAAAGGCATTTAACTGTGTGAATCACAATATTCTCGTAGATAAATTGTAAGTTTTATGGGATTGATGGCATAGCCAACCAATGGATAATTCCGTATCCAACCAAAAGAATGCAGAAAGTTGTACTTAGTAATTCAACCAATATAGTCTGGGGACATACCTCTGACTGGAGAGAAATCATGTGTGGGGTCAACTACTGTTCCTCATATATGTGAACAATCTCCCGTCCTGTATATAACAAGTAGGGTTAGTTTTTTCTGCATACAAGACTAGTATTGTGATCAGTGACATACAGAAACAGAAGAAACGGCAACATTCTTTAAAGTATCATTAACTGGTTTTCTCCAAATGGTCTTGCTCTCTGTTTTATAAAGAAATAACGTATTCAATTCTGCACAGTTAGAAGTAGGATGCCAGTGGTAAGTGTAACATATGATGATGAAGTGGTGAATAGAGTGGAAACTTAAAAATTCTCTGATTTCCACATTTTGTGACTCCTAAAAAACTTAGGCCAGCTACATTTGCACTTGGAATCATTGCAAGTCTTGGGAAGAGAGAAATCAGTAAACTGGCATATTTTGCATATTACATTCAGTAATGTCACATGGAATAATGTTCTGCAGTAACTCATCTTTAAGAAAGAAAGTCTTTGTTGCTCAAAAGCATGCTGTTATAATAATATGTGGTGCTCACCTATGATCATCTTGTATACATCTGTTTCAGGAGTTGAGGGGTGCACAATGGTGGAACAAAAAATTGTGATCCCTTACCCAGTGATATAAAATGTCTGACAAGTAGCAAAGTTTCTCCATAACAACTCCTTCTGTTCCATACAAGAATTTCTGTCATATAATGAGTAAAATGTTCAACATATAACTGTATGTACAAATTAATTTGCATTATGAATGTAAAGTGACTTGTTCCACATCATTATGATTTATTGTGCAAAATGATCCATGGAACATGAAACTAACTAACTCACTCTCAGCTTCAAATATTTTCACCAGTGTTACATGTTAACACAAGTACTCAGATATTTTTCTCATTTCTTGATGATTTCAACTAACATACAAAAAAAGAAGAAATACACTCGGACAGAGGCACTGACTTTTCCAATCGTGATAATCATTTACATTAATTTTGTCAGCCTCAGGTCCAATATGGAGACAACAGGTTGCAGACTTAATTTCATTCATCCTGTTGTCACCTGTGTCTCAGTCAGACTGCTGCAAACCCCCTCTGGTTTCTTGTCCTCCGACCAACACAATTTTAAATTGATCATTGTTGTTTTTGGACTAGGTACAGCCAAACTGTATTTTATATTCTTTCTCCTACTTCATAACTGCTTGACTGTTGATCTCTGTGTTCTGTACCAATGTATAAGTTGTGAATATTCCTCCCCCCCCCCCCCCCCCCCAACAAATACACATTAAATTCGCACCTAAACAACTTATGTCATTGAATCACACCATTACAGATAAATCATCTTAATGGTTTCATTGCTGGCAGACCAGTAAGAGTGCATAAATTTGCAAGCTACTACAGCCTTCATACAGAATGTTATGTTTCATCAAAGCAATATCCTTGGTCTATCATTATGTTGTCACACAATGATGATTTGTTCAGAGGAGTAATCAACTTGATTTACATTGGCAGTGTAATTTTTTTGTCCCGATAATGGTAACCCCTTTTTGAGAACCTTGCAGTTACTCCATGTTTCAAGCTAATTAAATGTTGTTTTTAGTCTTTATGACTCCAGAGATAGCTTTTTTAGTACTAATCCAAATGCATTTGGAAATATTTAGTTAATCATATTGAGCATTTATCACCTGCTTGTCTGATATCAAGTAAGTCATCAGGTTGAGGCGTGGTAACCACATAGAGAATGTTGTATGTTGCATTCTCTAAGTTTAACAAGGTCGTCAGGCAGGCACTTTTCAACCCTTTTACTTTTCTCGAGCACAATATTTCTATTGCATGACAAATTAAAGGCTGGATACCAGATACACGAGGTTTATCTCATCGTACTTCCCTGCAATTGCCAAAGTAATACCATCATTTTCTTCTCATTGCGGTTAGTGTTCAGACCAATTGGCAAGGTTGTGGTTCCTCATAAATTCTGGACTGCTAAGTGCTTTAAAGAGGTGTGAAGCAGTTTCATTACCACCTCAGCCACTAGTACCTTCGTCCCACAAAAGCATGAGCCTATTATTGTTTTCATGGACTTCGTGTTATCGCACAATAGGGGTGAGAGTGTCACTGATATGATACGGGAGTTGGGGTGGCAGTCACTGAAACGAAGGCAGTTTTCTTTGTGGTGAGATCTATTTATGAAATTTCAATCACCAACTTTCTCTCCCGAATGCATAAATATTTTGTTGACACCCACCTACATAGGGAGAAATGATCATCATAATAAAATAAGAGAAATTAGAGCTTGAACGGAAAGATTTAGCTGTTCCTTTTTCCCATGCATCATTCGAGAGTGGAATGGTAGAGAATTAGTATGAAAATGGTTCACTGAACCCTCTGCCAGGCACTTAAGTGTGAATTGCGATATAACCATGTAGATTGTTGCAGGAGACCTGATGTTAATAGAACATTTCATTGTGGGTTAGAGAACTTGTACAAGATCTATCGAACACACAGATTTTTCACCAAAAGAGAGATGAGATGACATAGCATCTTGTTTCATTGTTTTCTCAGCTTTTCTGTGGTACATCTCTAAAGTAATTTTTGCTTTTATAACACCAGGGTTTGCAAACATCTTTCCACAATAAGTCACTTTTGGTACAACTATCAGTGTATGTATGATGGAATGAAATTTACGGGAAAAGGTTTGATCATAAAACATACACAAATTTGGGGGCTGGGTATTTGTTCGTAAAGGTATGGTACAGCCTACTGATATTCAAATCTTGGCTCAATTACTCTGTCACTTTTTCTTCACCCATAATGTGTCTCATCCCTAGGAAACGAGTTGACATACTCGAATACAAGGTACACATCAGCTACTCAGAACTTACTTATTTCGTTCTTGTTACCCTGCTTTTCTGTGAACACGTCACCTTTCTTTTCACTGATGGAGGACTTCAATTCTGCATTTGATTATTGCAAAAACATGGATAAATGGTTCCTTCAGTCTTGCAGAACATCACCCTCCCACCTGGTATCGATAACAAACCACAGCTCTCCTTTTGCTGTCCTTTGTATCATTATACTGATTCCATTATACTAACCGTGATGGTTTGTTTTTACAGGGATAATGGCAATAAGAACCTTCAAAAATGAGTTTTGTTTTATATTGTCTTTGAGGGCATAGAACTCTTGACAAAAACTCTTCTTTGTTTAAGCAGAATGCAGACACACTAAAGCTTACACCTACAGAATCACTGAAATAAATGAGGACGTAGATTTAGTCATCATATGGAATAGGAAACAAACTGGTAAACCATTCCTTTATAAAAAAAAATCCATAAAATAGTAAAATATTGCGTAATAACACTGAAAGCTAGAAACAAATACCTTCTTTAGGCTCCTTCCACAGATTTTTATGATTCACATGGAGTGGGAAGGGCAAACTTGGGATGTGAGCTATTTTTAATATTTCGTAAGGTGGATGGTAGCTTGTAAGTTGCAGGTACTGTTAAAAATCTGCATAATACCAACTTTTAAAACATGTTGTTGGCAATGTGAGCAGGTTTGAAGGTATAAAATAACTTATGCCTCTCATTCTGTGCCTGTGAGACAGCAATCAGGAGCTGTTACATGCATGGTTGTGAGTTGGTAGGAGTTGACCAGATTGTAACAGCAATGAGACTGGTTATCATCACTTATGACTGGAGTGTTGTACTGCCTTCCATAATATGTTGAAGTGTTTTCACAGCGAAGTATCTCTCAGTGGAAGTGTATCTCTGTTTCTCCCCTTCTCTTGTGTTCTGTAAAATTCTCTCTGGTTGTGTACTTACATCTGAGTGGTCAGCTCAGATTTTTTTCTTCTTGCCAAATGAATTATTTGTTGGCAACTTTTCTTGTTCTTGAGCAATGCGCTCTTCTCTCAAACAGGAAAACACACTTGCCAAAAACTGTAGTATCTAGAAGCATTCCAGTGTAATGTTGACATCGCTTCCAGAAACTGAAAACAGTGTTCTGTTGGACCAAAAATCTTTTGGTACTCAGGCTTGTTGATTGCTGCTAGCTTCGAAGACCAAATAAGCAAGAGGCACCTATCACAATTAAGATGGCTGCTGGAGAGGCTCACTTGCTGGGCAAGGTTCTTCCTTTCCTGCCTTCAAGTCTGCATATTGTATTTTTGTTGGCCACCTTGTCTACAAAAGCAGCTTATGCATAAGAGTTTGGATACGTAGATTATATATATACAAGTAAAGGTGATATGATAATACATTACACAACTTATATTTCTGTGCACACATATTTAAATTATAAATTATTGCCATTAATATAACACACTTAATAAATTTAAATGTTTTTAGTGTAGAAATATCAATGAGTCTGTAAATATGACTTTAAATATTTTCCAAAGGTTACCTTGGTATTTACTTTTATGTTTTCAGGCAATGTGTTATAAAAGTTTAACTCCCATGTGGAAAGTTACGGTGAAGTGTTGATCTGGATCAAAAGTAATTTTGGGAGTCATAATGATGTATCTGCAAAATTTGCCATTTTGACATGTCTGCTTCACCACTGCTTAATGTAAATCTGACAAATTGTTTAATGAATGTACACATCCCTTAAGTATTATGAGGTATCTCGATTATCAGCGATTTGAACTTAGCTGGTAACAGTGAGAGTGTTTCCATTGTTTGCAAAACTTCTTTTCCCTTTGTGCCTAAACAAAAATTTTGTAGATATGTCATCATGACTTTAAAACCCTGATATATTGATCATGGCAGTCTACTGTCCTTACCTATTACATTCATTTTACACCTGGCAATGGTTCAAGAAGCTGAAAGTCAGTTCACAGTAAAAAATGACAGCAGGAAAGTATCTCCTGTTTAATATTAATGAAATTAATTATTGTATTGTTGAATGCTAACACAGTTTTCATAGTATTTCTTGATACAATACCTCTTACTCCCATCAGAACCACAAATACAAGATTAGGCTGATTACAGTGTACAGAGAGGCAATTAAACAATCATTCTTCTGTCATTGTGTATGCAGATGTAATGGGAAGAAACAGTAATGTTTCTTACAATGGGAAGTACCCTCTCCCATGAACATTACAGTGGTTTGCAGAATGTGGATATAGATGTATAATGCAATGTGTATGACAAATCTTGGTTCCATCATACATTTCACTTTTTGTATCTTTTGCAGTGACACCACAAAACCACAGGTTTTTTCCCCTTTTTTCAGGTAATAGAAGGAGCTCCATCTGTAGCTACAGAGATGGATTATATTTTTACAAAAGTTCAAAAGCAGTTAAATATATCTTGTCCTGCATTAGTATTATGCATTGGCAATTGTTCTTGATAAATGTTGAAATTCCTTGCTGTATTGTTAGCAGTACTAGACAACTACCTCCAAAAAGAAGCTGCAATATGCCTCCTCCTGCTACACACATGTAAACAACAGTGAATGAAACTGTGGGAGTCAGCCCACCCACTAGCTAATTAATACTACTGAGTGTGGTATGTTACATATTGGGAGATATATGTATGTACAAAATATATATCATTTCTCTTTCAAATGACTGGGGTATAATAATGTGCACTGTGGCCTGCAAATCTGACATCCATTTATTATACTCTTCTTTTTACTTCAGACATAAACACAGAATATGAATACACTCATGATTGGCTTCAGTAGTACATTGAGCATCTTCAGTTTCTATACATCCTAGATAGCATTTAGCAAATAAAGTATTCTACATTTACATCTACATGATTACTCTGCTATTCACAATAAAGTGCCTGGCAGTGGGTTCAATGAACCACCATCAAGCTGTCTCTCTACCATTCCACTCTCTAATGGCACACGGAAATACAAGCACTTAAATTTTTCTACGCGAACCCTGATTTCTCTTATTTTATCATGATGATCATTTCTCCCTATGTAGGTGGGTGCCAACAGAATGTTTTTGCAATCAGAAGAGAAAACTGGTGATTGAAATGTCATGAGAAGATCCCATCGCAATGAAAAACGCCTTTGTTTTAATGATTGCCACTCCAATTCATGGATCATGTCTATGGCACTACCTCCCCTATTACGCGATAATACAAAACGAGCTGCCCTTCTTTATACTTTTTCGGTGTCATCCCTCAGTCCCACCTGATGCGGATCCTACAACACACAGAAATAAACCAGAATAGGGAGGACAAGCATGGTGTAAGCAGTCTCTTTAGTAGATCTATTGCACCTTCTATGCGTTCTGCCAATGAATTGCAGTCTTTGGTTTGCTCTACCCACATCATTATCTATGTAATTGTAATCCCTAAGTATTTAGTTGAATTTACAGTCTTCAGATTTGTGCGACTTATCGCATAATCGAAATATACTGGATTTCTTTTACTACTCACGTGAATAACTTCACACTTTTCTTTATTCAGGGTCAATTGCCACTTTTTGCACCATACAGATAGCATGGAGAGCTGCATCAAACCAATCTCTTGCCTGAAGACCACAACAACAGCAACAACAGATATCTAAATCATTTTGCAATTCATTTTGGTCATCTGATGACTTTACAAGATGGTAAATGACAGCATCATTTGCAAACAATCTAAGATGGCTACTCAGATTGTCTCTTATATCGTTAATATAGATCAGGAACAATAGAGAGCCTATAACACTTCCTTGGGGAATGCCGGATATTACTTATGTTTTACTTGATGACTTTCCATCTATTACTGCGAACTGTGACCTTTCTGACAGGAAATCACGAATCCAGTTGCACAACTGAGGTGGTATTCCATAGGCACGCAGTTTGGTTAGAAGATGCTTGTGAGGAACAGTTTCGAATGCCTTCTGAAAAGCAAAAAATATGGAATCAATTTGACATCCCCTGTCAGTAGCACTCATTACTTCATGAGTATAAAGAGCTAGTTGTGTTTCACAAGAACGATATCTTCCGAACCATGCTGACTATGTGTAAATAAATCGTTTTCTTCGACATACTTCATAATGTTTGAATACAGTATATGTTCCAGAACCCTACTGCAAATTGAAGTTAGTGATATGGGCCTGAAATTCAGTGGATTACTCCTATTTCCCTTTTTGGGTAGTGGTGTGACTTGAGCAATTTTCCAGTCTTTAGTTATGGGTCTTTCTGCAAGCGAGCAGTTGTATATAATTGCTAAATATGGAGCTATTGCATCAGCATACTCTGAGATGGACCTGACTGATATACATTCTGCACCAGAAGCCTTGCCTTTATTAAGTGATTTAAGCTGCTTTGCGACACTGAGGATATCTACTTTTGTGTTTCTTATCTTGACAGTTGTTCTTGATTGGAATTCAGGAATATTTACTTCATCTTCTTTGGTGAAGGAGTTTCAGAAAACCTTGTTTAATAACTCTGCTTTGGTAGCACTGTCATCAGTGACTTGCTTCACCATTGTTATCGCACAGTGAAGGTATTGATTGCATCTTGCCACTGGTGTGCTTTATGTATGACCAGAATCTCTTAGGGTTTTCTGCCAGATTTCGAAACAGAGTTTTGTTATGGAAATAATTAAAAGTATCTCGCATTGAAGTAAGCACTATATTTTGAACTTCTGTAAAACTTTGCCAATATTTGGGATTTTGCGTTCTTTTAAATTTGGCATGCTTTTTTTGTTGCTTCTGCAACAACAATATGACCCATTTTGTGTACCATGGGGAACAGTACCATCACTTATTAATTTATGTGGTATATATCTCTCAATTGCCATTGGCACTCTCTCTCTGAAATTATTTCACATCTTTTCTACACTTACAGGATCAGATTGGAAGGCATGGAGACTGTCTCTTAAAAAGAAGTGAAGAGCATTTTTATCAGCTTTTTTAAATAGACGTACTTTGTATTTCTTTTTGATGGTTGTAGGTGTTATGGCATTCAGCCTAGCAGCAACTGCCTTGTGGTCGCTAATCCCTGTATTCATCACAATACTCATTATTTGTCCAGAATTATTTGTTGCTAAGTGATCAAGTGTGCTATTGCAGCCATTTACGCTTTGAGTGGGCTCATAAACTAATTGATCAAAATAATTTTCTGAGAAAGCATTCAGTACGATTTCGGATGACGTTTTATGCCTGCCGCCGGCTTTAAACATATAATTTTTCTAGCATATTGAGGGTAGATTGAAGTCACCATTGACTATAACTGTATGAGTGGGGTACCTATTTGAAATGAGATTCAAGTTTTCTTTGAACTGTTCAGTAACTATATCTTCTGAGTCGGGGGTCGGTAAAACAATCCAATTAATTGTGTAGTCCGATTTTAAAGTATAACCTCTACCCATACTATTTCACAGGAACTATCTACTTCAATTTCACCACAAGGTAAACTACTTCTGACAGCAGGAAATACTCCATCACGAACTGCATTTAATCTAACCTTTCTAAACACTGTTAGATCATGTGAAAAAATTTCAGCTGAACTTATTTCCAGCTCTAGCCAGCTTTCTGTACCTATAACTAATTGAGCTTTAGTGCTTTCTATTAGGGCTCAGAGCTCGAGTTCTTTCCCAACACAGCTACGACAATTTACAACTACTTTACCGATCATTTCTACAACTAGCTTACTGTGTTTTACCTGTCCTCTTTTAGACAGATGGCCTTTCTATGGTTCCCTGAGACCCTCTAACCTAAAAAAACGCCCAGTCCCTTCCACATAGCTCTCCATACCCATGTAGCCATTTCCTGTGTGTAGTGGACTCCTGACCTATTAAGTGGAACCTGTAAATCCACCACCTGATGGCACAAATCAAAGCATCTCAGACCCTCCACTCAGCTCTGCACCAAAGGACCACAGTTGGTTCTATCGACGATGCTGCAGATGGTATGCTCCACCTTAATCTCACAAGCAAGACTGACAGTCTTTACCATTTCCGTTAGCCATCCAAAACCAGAGAGAATCTCCTCCGATCCAAAGCGGCACACATCACTGGTACCAATATGAGCCATCAACTGCAGTTGGCTGCACCATGCACTCTTCACGGCATCCGGAGGCAGCGTTTCCACATCTTGAATGACTCCCCCTGGTATGCACAGAGAGTGCACATTGGCTTCCTTCCTCTCCTTGGCAGCCATGTTCCTAAGGGGCCCCACGTTTCATACAAAATGTGGTTTCTACTCTCATATTTAGTAGTATCCCAGTGACCTGTACATTAAACAATAGAATATTCAGAATGGAATAATGACAGTATTACAAAAAGGATAGTTGCTATGTGCCATAAAGCAGTTGCTGAATCGCAGATAGGCACAACAAAAAGACTGTCAGAAAGTAAGCTTTTGACCAAAAAGGCCTTCATTGGAAATAGGCAGTGAGTATCATGGCGGCTGGACTGAGTATCATGGCGGCTGCAGTGTAAAACGTGTTAAGTTCGGCTCGCGAATTTTAGTTGATTTCGAAGGTGTTCTCGCAGGTGGTGCTGTCTAGTACATGTGGAAATCGTGTAAACAACAGTGTTCTGTGCAGTAGTGCTATTTTTTTTCTGTGCTCCACCAATATCTTCGAGAAAATGGTAAACAGAAGGGTGAACAGCAGCGCGTCCAGCATCGGGGAAGCCGCAGGTGCGGCGGGTCTGCTCTTGGCGGAAGGTGCGGCCGCGGCTCCCGGTATAGCGGAGCTGGTCCGCTCTGAGGTAAACGCTGCGCTTCGTGATAAAAACAATCTCGATCTGATAGCAGGCACTATATCAGATACTGTAACGGCAGCAGTATTGGCCAAAGTGCGTGAAACTGTTGAGGCCAATACTGCCGAAATTACAGCACTAAAAAAATCGGTGTCTGAATACGAGAAAAAGACACGAGAGTTAGAAGTGAAACTATCTGCCGCAACAGACGAGCTAGAACAGTACCAAAGGCGAAATAGTCTACGACTGTTTGGAGTAGCAGAAAATAAGGAAGAAGACACAGACAACCTGCTTATAGAGGTTGCGTGTGAAAAATTAGGTGTTGAAGTGACCAAGGCAGACATTGACAGGAGCTATCGGGTGGGACGAAAACTACCAGGTGCTACCAAACCTCGTCCAATAATAATTAAATTTCTCTCGTACCGGAAAAGGGCAGAGATCTTTACCCAGAAGAAGAAGTTAGCAAGGACAGGGCTTACAATAAGGGAAGATCTGACACACGAACGGCTAAAGATTTTAAACAGTGCCATATCCCATTTCGGTCTTCAGAATGTGTGGACTCAGGATGGCAGAGTAATCATTAAGACAGCAGCTGGAAAGAAGACAGTCACAAACATGACAGAACTGAATAGTATTAAGTGAAGGTACTCGAGCCAAAAGTGCAAACTTAACACCATTTGCAAATTGTGACAGCCCTATACTCAGATATAGTCTTGTAACTGTATTAACTTTTCAATTATACCCATATTTGTACCTTTAACTAATTGTTTTTGTAACTGTATTAACTTTTCACTATTTTTTGTGTCTGTAGCTCTAACCATTACTTAATTTTAGTTACTGCTAATACTTTTTTCATTTTCTCAGTTTATTCTCTTCCATTCTGTAATAGTTCTATTGCAGTTATTAGTCTCTCCTTTAGTTCATTAATCACCCATCTCTTTGGTTTAAATTGTTCATAACAAAAATCACCATCAGTATCACTTTAGCAAATTTCAATCTAATTGTAGCTTCCTACGATAATCACTACCAGTATCACTTCAGTAAATTTCAATTTAATTCTAGCTTCCTACGATAATCTATTAATTATTAAGCTTACTTCTCTCTGCTGGTATGCACAGAGAGTGCACATTGGCCTCTTAGATCACTCCCCTTTCCCTTATTTCCACCCTAACCTGTTTCAACTACGCTAATTACATTTCTCCTCTTACGACATAGGATACACAGTGACACACAGCCGTCACTATTATTGGTCATATTCTCCTTGCACCGAATACCACTAATCCATTTTCTATACTCCCGCAACCTCAGGAAATCTCTTGCAGTCGCCTTTCTTTCGGCACTCGCGGAGTCACAAACAGGGCGCGCAAAATCTCGGACACCCCTGTGTTATGTCACTTGGCGGAAGCACCGGCCAGTGCCCCTCGCGGCAGGTAGTGCCTAACAAAGGGACAAACCAGTCTGCCACCCTACTCCAGGCTGCTCAGCGGAACGCGTCAGAGCTTTTAGCAGCTCACTGCAACATCCAGTCTTTACCTGCACATTACGAAGAACTTAGCCTCCTCTTCAACCAACTAAACTACCACGTAATCCTCTTATCCGAAACGTGGTTGAAACCACACATATCCTCTGCATCTATTCATCTCCCAGGGTACACATGTCTTAGGGCAGACAGATCAAAAAAGCGAGGTGGCGGGGTCGGCGCGTATATACGAACAGATCTCAAAGCGAAAGTCTTATGTACGTCAAATCCTGCTGAAGAAAAAGAGGCTGAATTCATGTTCATTGAAATAAATATACAAAGTTGGAAATTCTTGACTGGTGTCGTGTACAAGCCGCCAAAAATAAACTCAATGAGTTCCTTCCAGTCGGAATTACATTCACTCCAGTGTCAATACGAACATGTCATCGTAATGGGTGACTTGAACATAGACCTGCTAAGAGAGACTCCCTCCGCAATAAACCTAAGAAGATTGTTTAGTTGCAATAGCATGAACATTCTTCCATTACAACCTACACACCATACGGCGCACAGTCATACTCTTATAGACGTAATCACAACGAAACAGACTGACAAAGTAAGAGATGTTGGTCAAACATCGGCCCCTGGCCTCTCAGCACATGATGTAATATTCCTGCCCTACTCTGTGCAGCCCCCAAGGATCAAATCGCTTTACATAACTTGTAGGAACATGAAACGTATTGACCTTGACGCTCTAACAGCCGATTGCTCAGAAATCTCATGGCATCAAATAATCAGAGAACCTACAATCAACAGCAAAATTAATGAACTTGGTGATAAACTCACTGCCCTCTATGACAAACATGCACCTGTGTGCACAATCCGTGTGAGAAAATCTCCTGCTCCATGGCTGGCAGCTGAATTACGTCAAATGATGACTAATAGGGATGCTGCCCACAGGCGTTTCAAGGCAGATCCGAAACCCGAGCGTTTCGAAGAATACAGAAAGCTACGGAACAGAGTGAAACAATGCATTCGCAATGCTAAAATCAGGCACGCTCGCTCCCTTGTATGCAGCGATCCGACACCCACGACTCTATGGAAGAATCTCCGTAGCTTGGGGGTCGGAAAGGCAAAATCGGAAACTACTTTTCATGTGTCAGCTAACGAATTAAATGAATTCTTCTCTGCACCTCTGAATACCAGCTCGGCTGATAATTGCCGTCCACAAGAATCCCCAAACAGGATAACTAACAACGATAGCTTCCATCTAAAACATGTAACAACAAATACGGCAAGAAAAGCAATAATGAGAATCTCTTCTGATGCAATAGGCAACGACAGTATCGGTATAACCATGATTAAGAATGTTGCCGATATCTTAGTACCTGTCTTAACTGACATATTTAATTTTTCCCTCGTGAACGGAATATACCCCACTGCATGGAAAAGAAGCATAATTCGACCCATCCCTAAGATCGAAAACCCGCAACTGCCTAGTGATTACCGACCAATTAGCATACTGCCTGCTGTTTCCAAAGCACTCGAATATATTGTTCATGACCAAATCACTGAACACTTGCTTGAATTCAGCCTATATGACAAATTTCAATCCGGTTTCCGTAAACATCACAGCACAAACACTGCTCTAATTAAAGTAACAGATGACCTGAAATGTGCCATCGACAATCGAAAGGCAACAATATTGACGCTACTAGACTTCAGCAAAGCTTTTGACACTGTTAACTTTGACATATTGCTCAGAAAAATGCAGCAGCTTAATTTCTCTGATAGTGCAATGAGATGGTTTGAAAGCTACTTAAAAGACAGACAGCAATGTGTTGTCTGCGTAAATGAAAAATCTTCCTGGAAACATGTTTCCTTGGGAGTGCCACAAGGATCAGTCTTAGGACCACTTTTGTTTTCTTTATATGTCAACGATATTTCGTCGGTTCTGTCCTCCTGTAAATATCATTTCTATGCCGAAGACCTCCAGCTCTACCTAAGCGTCAGACCTGAAGACGTAAACACTGCAATCGCTCAGATGAATGATGATCTGTCTTCGGTAGTGACATGGGTGAAAAGCCTGGGGCTTAAACTAAATGCAAAAAAGACGCAAGTAATCTTAATAGCCCATCAGAAATTAATAAGTTCAGATTTCCGCGAAAGGCTACCTCCTATTCTGCTCGACGGTACTCCAATACCATATCAGAAAACAGTGAAGAACTTGGGTGTAACTTTGGATGAGCATCTCAACTGGGCGGAGAATACAGTCGCAGTGTGCCGAAAGACATCTGCTTGTCTCTATGCTCTCAAAAAGTTTCGGAACATATTTCCACAGGACTTGAAACGCCAGCTCGTGCAAGCACTCGTTCTACCTAACCTCCACTATTGTGATGTGATTCAACAAGGCACGAGCAGTGAAAACAAAAGACGGCTAGAGCTAACCATGAATGCCTGTGTGCGTTACACCTGCAACATTCGCCGATATGATCATGTTAGTGCTTCATACTCCGAGCTAAAGTGGCTGCGGCTGGACAAATTGCGTGACTACCACACTCTAGGTCTACTTCACAGACTCCTCGTCGCGCAAGCACCCCAGTACCTTGCTTCAGAGATTAAAAACCTGTCATGCCATCATAATCGAAACACGAGGTCACTCTTATTTGGTATCCTAACTGTGCCCACTCACAAAACAAAAACTTTTGCAAACTCCTTCTCAGTTGCCGCTGTCCGCCTCTGGAACAAACTGCCCCTTACCTTGCGCAAAATTCAATCTCCTGCTGCTTTTAAGAAGAAGTTGAAGCATTTCCTACTATCATCCTCATAAAGTTCTCCACAAAATTAATGTACCAGGCCAATCCTCTCATCTGTCAAATAGCAAAGCTAACGTCTCCTATCTTGCTCCTGAGATGCCTTCCTCTTCATCTATCTCTATTAGCCAGGCAATCTTCTTTTCCTTTATATTTCCTTAATTATGTTTCATCATGTCTATTCTTCTCCTCCCTTCACCATGAGTCTCCCTCATACTCCCTGCTGCCAGCACTCCTATCTAAAATTTGTCTCTTCAATAATGTCTAATTATAACAGTACTTATGATCTACGAATATAAACTCTATATGTATGTATTTTTCCAGGTGTACCTTTCTAATTGTTTATTTCACTTTTTGTACTAGATGTAGTTTAACATGCCTACTAAAACGTATGAATGTAAAATAAGTAGAATGCCTGGTTAGATGTAAGAGAGGGCCTGATGGCCCTAATCTTGCCAGGTTAAATAAATCAATAAATAAAAATAAATAAATAAATACACTCATGCAAATGCAACTTGCTCACACATGACCCCAGTCTCAGGCAGCTGAGGCCAGCCTTAATCCTACCTGCTGAAAAAGTCTCCACTGCTGTTGTTTTGAACCACAATGATTATCTGGCAAAAGGACTCCTCCAGCTGTCAGATTCATCTACATTCAAATCCTGCCACAGAGACCCCATTCAAGAAATCCAGCAGGATCTCCAGCCTCTCCTCAAATCCTTAGGCCCATCCTAGAACCTCTCCCAGAAGTTCATATCTCTCCTCACCCCTACCACTCTATGCACTCCTGCCTTCTACAAGCTTCTTAAAATGCATAAACCCAACCACCCAGGACACCCAAATGTGGCCGGCTACTGTGCACCCACTGAGGGAATCTCTGCTCTCGTAGACCAACACTTCCAGTCTATTACTTGCAACCTACCCTCCTACATAAAAGATACCAACCATTTCCTCCACTGACTCTCCACAGTTCCAGTTCCTTTACCACATGGTGTCCTGCTCATCATTGTTGATCACACCCCCCTTTACACTACTATCCCTAATGCCTCTGGCCTTACCACTTTTGAACACTACCTTTCTGAACACCCAACACATTCCAAACCTACAACATCTTTCGTAGTATCCATGACCAACTATAACCTCAACTGTAATCGCTTCTCTTTTGAAGGCATGAACAAATTCGAGGTGCGGCTATGCTCACCCACATGGCACCATCCTATGCCAACCTATTCATGGGCTATCTAGAGGAATCCTCCCTAAACACCCAAAATCCCAGACTCCTCACCTGGTTCAGATTCACTGATGACATCTTTGCAATTTGGATTGAGGGTGAGGGCACCTTAACCACATCCCTCCAGAACCTCAACAGATTCACCCCCATTTGCTTCACCTGGTCCTGCCTAACCCAACAAACCACCTTCCTAGGTGTTGACCTCCACCTTAAAGATGGCTGCTACAGTACCTTCATATACATCAAACCTACCTAAAATTTAGACTGGCAATGGCAAGGAAAGTGTTTCTGAAGAAGAGAAATTTGTTAACATCAAGTATTGATTTAAGTGTCAGGAAGTCATATCTGAAAGTATTTGTATGGAGTGTAGCCATGTATGGAAGTGAAACATGGACGATAAATAGTTTGGACAAGAAGAGAATAGAAGCTTTCGAAATGTGGTGCTACAGAAGAATGCTGAAGATTAGATGGGTAGATCACATAACTAATGAGGAGGTATTGAATAGAATTGGGGAGAAGAGGAGTTTGTGGCACAACTTGACTAGAAGAGGGGATCGGTTGGTAGGACATGTTCTGAGGCATCAAGGGATCACCAATTTAGTACTGGAGGGCAGCGTGGAGGGTAAAAATCGTAGAGGGAGACCAAGAGATGAATACACTAAGCAGATTGAGAAGGATGTAGGATGCAGTAGGTACTGGGAGATGAAGAAGCGTACACAGGATAGAGTAGCATGGAGAGCTGCATCAAACCAGTATCAGGACTGAAGACCACAACAACAACAACCTACCTCCACTTCGACACCTGCAACCCATTCCATACCAAGATGTTCCTTCCACACAGCGTAGCAATCCAAGGCCTTCACATCTATAGTGATAAGTGGTCCATCTCGAAATGTACCAATGGTCTCACTAGGCCTTCACAGACCATAATTACCCTCCCAGCCTAGTATAAAAATAGATCTCCTGTGCCTTATCTCTCCAGTCACCTACTATCTCCCAAAGTCCCACTGTCTGGCCACAGAGGAACATACCCCTTGTGACTCAGTACCACCCAGGAGAGGAGCGACTGAATCACATCCTCCCCAAGGGTTTCTACCAACTCTTTTCATGCCCTGGAATGAGAAATATCCTACCCACTATCCTTCCCACCCCTCTCACTGTGGTATCCTGCCAGTCACCAAACCTACACAATATACTCATCCATCCCCTTACAACCCCTGCTCCCAACCCCTTGCCTCATGGCTAATATTTGTGTAACAGACCTAGATGCAAGACCTGCCCCACACGTCATCCCACCTCCACCACCACCTACTCCCATCCAGAACTGCATTCTACATGTGCTGTTTATCAGCATGAATTACCACTGACAAACTGTGGCCAAGTAACAGCTGGACCACCCCAGTTGCTGGGCATGCTCCTCAACATGACATTTCTCATTTCAATGATTGCATCACAGCCTGTACCGTCTGGATCCTAACCACTAGAACCAGCTTTTCTGAATTTCACAGGTGGGAACTCTCCTTGCAATGTATCACACATTCCCTGTAACCCTCCTGCCTCAACCTTCATTAGCCATTGTTCTTAGCCAGTAGCTTCTTCCCTGCCCCATTCTGACACTACACAGCCCTCTATTCTACCAACACATCCACAGTCTTTTTACTTCTCCTATTTTCTGCAAGCCCCCCCCCCCCCTCCCCACCTTCTGTCTAACCACCTGTCTGCACCTACCCTCTCTCCACCTCATACCTGTATGCTCACAAAAGCAGACTTTATCGTCCCCCACTCCTACCCTGCTATCCCTAGCCCTCCCCACCCCAGCCTCCTCTATTCCACCACCACCAGGTTGCTTCTCCCATTATGCATTGCTGCTCGCAGTCTGGCCTCAGCAGCCAGAGAATGTGGTCATGTGTGTGTGTCGCATTTTCGTGAGTGTGATTGTGTGTATATGTTGTCTATTTCTGATGAAGGCCTTGTTGCCTGAAAGGTTACTTTCTGACAGTCTTTTTGTTGCGCCCATCTTTTACGCAGCATCTCCACTATAAGGAGAGTAGCAACTATCATTTTTATAATATTGTCATCATTGATCTGTATATTAGTTTCTTGGCACAGTGCCATAACTCATATATGGTAGTTTATTTATTCATATTCTCAAAGAAAGTTCACAAATAAGTCTTTTTAAAATTATCTTAGCTTCGACCTGAGATCAATAAATATTTAAGACGGTTTGCCAGAGAAGCAGTTTTTCAAACCATTATGTAGTTTCTGAAATACTAAAATGTACATATGACAGTCTTAGTAAAGCAAATCCCATCCCCAAAATCTTTAGTCCACATTCCATTCTTAACATGTTAACATCTCCACATCACTTACATTAGCAAAAAGTCTACAATCAGCAAGCAGTTGCATAACATAATGTATTGATGTCTGGGTTAGCAATCACCATGTCCACATATCCATATGAGTCAGTGCCACGTTAGCAAGTCAGTGCCAGATTAGCAAATGAGAAACTCCTGTGTTAAATGTCAGGAGACCATGACTATTTTGTATTATGTAAAAACTTGTTCCAAGTTTGCTCCCGATCAGTACAAGCATAATACCATGCAGAGAAACTGTTGCTATCATTCATACTTTCAGAGTATCTGTATGACTCAGTTAATGCCTGAACTTCCAACAGTGATTTACCTGTCACTCACTTTGTGACATTCGCCTGCTTCTATTCTTCATTTATGGTGCTCGATGTTGATATACTGTGTTACTATACTGGCTGCAAAATGGGCGATGGAAGTTCAACACTGACTACTTTAAATGATGTAGCTGACAGGTGAACATTTGCATTTCACAGTTCTTTACTTTCACTGTTCACAACACCCCAATAATATGCAGTTATACGGCCAGTGCACTATTGTTTAACTTTCGATAAGCCTCAAACATCAACATACTACTTCAATAGTTTACTGTTGGACATCTACAAGCAGTAAAAACCTAACCACACAGTTCTTGCTGCATAATATGGTATTTATTGAACAGACACTGTCACTGTTTTAACACACGACCTAATTGAGTTACACTTATTTCACAGTTAAGTGGATGCATTGTTGTTGTTTTAACGAATACGTGTTCCTCGTCTGAAACTCAGCTGTGGACTGACTGTCTCAGGACCAAAAATCAGGCCCTTATATGTCATCGCAATAACAGACACTGAAACTACACGTTGTTTGATGTTTAATTTACAGAAATTACAATTAAAACTTAACTCATTAAATTAACTGACTACATCCAAAAATTCCATCTTTTTAACAGTTTCTTCTACTACAAGAGTTAGACTGAATTATTTGTTTAAATGATGAAATTAACAAATATAGTTATGCAAACAATACTTTTGACAAAACTGTAATTGCTTTGGAATTAATTAAGAGCTTATGAAAATGCCGATAATAATCAAGTATGGTAATGGTAATTATTTAAAAGTGAAAAAAATGAATTTTAAGGAGGCAGATGGCAAAACAAGAGGTGAAGTTGAAATATCTCAGCTTGCTTCATCACAACTTCTCCATTGATTCTCTTTGTAAATTACCACTGCTTTGTACATTTACTGTATCTACGCATCAAATATCTATTATTTTCATTGTTGCATTAAGGGCTATAATGTGTGCACTGTTTTTCATAAAGTAAAGCCATTGTTGTGACATTATAAGGTTAGATTTGAGTAGTGAGAATGCCCTATAGTTTTGTTGTATATATGCTCCCCCCATGAACCATGAATCTTGCCATTGGTGGCGAAGCTTGTGTGCCTTAGTGATACAGATAGCCGTATCATAGGTGCAGCCACAGTGGGGGGATACTTGTTGAGAAGCCAGAAAGACACGTGGTTCCTGAAGGGGGCAGCAGCCTCTTCAGTAGCTGCAGGGGCAACAGTCTGGATAATTGGCTGATCTGGACTTGTAACATAAACCAAAATGGCTGAAATGCAAATGGCTGAAAGCAAGGGGAAACCACAGCTTTAATTTCTCCACAGGGCATGCAGCTCTACTGTATGGTTAAATGATGATGGTATCCTCTTGGGTAAAATAGTCCCCCATTAGGATCTACGGGTGGGAACTACTCAGGAGGACATTATTAGCAGGAGAAACAAAACTGGTTTTCAATGGACTGGAGTGTGGAATGTCAGATCCCCTAATCAGGCACATAGTTTAGAAAATTTGAAAAGAAAAATGGATAGGATAAAATTAGATTTAGTGGGAATTAGTGATGTTCAGTGACAGGAGGAACAGGACTTCTGGTCAGGTGAATACGGGGTTATAAAGACAAAATCAAATAGGGGTGATGCAGGAGTATGTTTAATAATGAATGAAAAAACAGGACGCGGATAAACAATTATGAGCAGCATAGTGAACGCTTTATTGTAGCCGAGCTAGACACAAAGCCCACACCCACTATGGTAGTACAAGTTTATGTGTCAACTAGCTCCACAGAAGAGGAGATTGAGGAAATGTATGATGAGATAAAAGAAATTATTGAGACACAAAGCCCACACCCACTATGGTAGTACAAGTTTATATGTCAACTAGCTCCACAGAAGAGGACATGTATGATGAGATAAAAGAAATTATTGAGATAGTTAAGGGAGATGAAAATTTAATAGTCATGGGGGACCAGAATTCAATAGTAGGAAAAGGAGGAGAAGGAAAAGTAGTGGATGAATATAGACTGCGAGAAAGGAACGAAAGAGGAAGTTGTCTGGTAGAATTTTGCACAGAACATAATTTAATCATTGCTAACACTTGGTTTAAGAATCATGAAAGGAGGTTGCATAATTGGAAGATACCTGGAGACACTGGAAGGTTTCAGATTTCAGAATGAGATTTTCGCTCTGCAGTGGAGTGTGTGCTGATATGAAACTTCCTGGCAGATTAAAACTGTGTGCCAGACCGAGACTCGAACTTGGGACCTTTGCCATTCGCGGGAAAGTGCTCTACCATCTGATGGTAGAGCACTTGCCCGTGAAAGGCAAAGGTCCCAAATTCAAGTCTCGGTGCTGCACACAGTTTTAATCTGCCAGGAAGTCCCATATCAGTGCACACTCCACTACAGAGTGAAAATCTCATTCTGGAAACACCCCCTAGGCTGTGGCTAAGCCATGTCTCCGCTATATCCTTTCTTTCAGGAGTGCGAGTTCTGCATGGTTCCCAGGAGAGCTTCTCTAAAGTTTGGAAGGTAGGAGACGAGGTACTGGCAGAAGTAAAGCTGTGAGTATTGGGCGTGAGTCGTGCTTGGGTAGCTCAGATGGTAGAGCACTTGCCTGCGAAAGGCAAGGGTCTCGAGTTCGAGTCTCTGTCCAGCACACAGTTTTAGTTTGCCTGGAAGTTTCAGGATTCAGATTGATTATATAATCGTAAACAGAGATTTCAGAATCAGATTTTAAATTGTAAGATATTTCCAGGGGCAGATGTGGATGCTGACCACAATTTTTTGGTTATGAACTGCAGATTAAAACTGAAGAAACTGCAGAAAGGTCAGTATTTGAGGACATGGGACATGGATAAGCTGAAAGAACGAGAGGTTGTGTAGAGTTTTGTAGGGAGTATTAAGGAACAGGGGAAAGGAATACAGTAGATTAAAAATGGGTAGCTTTGAGAGATGAAATAGTGAAGGCAGCAGAGGTTCAAGAAGGTAAAAAGATGAGGGCTCATAGGAATCCTTGGGTAACACAGGAGATGCTGAAAGAAGGAAATATAAGAATGCAGTAAATGAAGCAGGCGAAAGGAAATACAAACGTCTAAAAAATGAGATCGAAAGGAAGTGCAAAATGGCTAAGCAAGGATGGCTAGAGGACAAATGTGAGGATGTAGAAGCACATATCACTAGGGGTAAGATAGATGCTACCAACAGGAAAATTAAACACACCTTTGGAGAAAAGAAAAGCAGCTATATGAATATCAAGAGCTGAGATGGAAACCTAGTTCTAAGCAAAGAAGGGAAAGCAGAAAGGTGGAAAGAGTACGTAGAGGGTCTACAAAAGGGAGATGTACTTGAGGGAAATATTATGGAAATGGAAGAGGACACAGATGAAGATGATGAGAGAGAGAATGAAAAAACTGGTAGAAGCCAACCTTGGGGAAGATCAATTTGGATTCCAGAGAAATTTAGAAACACACGAGGCAATATTGACCATAGTAATTCTCATTGAAAATGCATTCAGAAAAGGCAAACCTGCATTTGTAGAGTTAGAGAAAGCTTTTGATAATGTTGACTGGAATACTCTCTTTCAAATTCTAAAGGTGGTTGGTGGAAAATGCAGGGAGCTAAAGGCTATTCACAATTTGTACAAAAATCAGTTGGCAGTTATAAGAATCGATGGGCATGAAAGGGAAAAAGTGGTTGAGGAGGAAGTGAGACAGGGTTGTAACCTATGCCCTATATTATTCAACCCGTATGTTGAGCAAGCAGTAAAGGAAACAAAAGAAAAATTTGGAGTAGGAATTAAAGTCCATGGAAAATAAATAAAAACCTTGAGGTTTGCCAATGACATTGTACCTCTGTCAGAGACAACAAAGGACTTGGAAGAGTGGTCGAACGGAATTGACAGTGTCTTGAAAGGAGGATATAAGATGTACACCAACAAAAGCAAAATGTGTAAATGAAATGTAGTCAAATTAAATCAGGTGATTCTCGGGGAATTAGGTTAGGAAATGTGACACTTAAAGTAGTTTTGTTATTTGGGAAGTGAAATAACTGATGATGGTCGAAGTAGGGAGGATATAAAATGTAGACTGGTAATGGCAAGAAATGCTTTTCTGAAGAAGACAAATTTGTTCAAGTCCTTTCTGAAAGAATTTGTATGGGGTGTAGCCATGTATGGAAGTAAAACATGGATGGTGAACAGTTTAGACAGAAGTATTTGGAGTGTGATGCTACAGAAGAATGCTGAAGATTAGATGGATAGCTCACATAACTAATGAGGAGGAGATACTGAATAGAATTGTTGAGAAGAGAAATTTGTTATATCAAGGGATCACTAGTTTACACTGGTTTAGTATTGGAATGGAGAGTTATGGTAATCAGTCAAAATTGAAAAAAAAATGAGTTTAAGGAGGCAGATGGCAAAACAAGAGTGGAAGTAGAGATGCCAGCTTGCTTCGTCACATTACCCCCTTTTTGGATTGACCACATAGATATTTGCAAATAGCTAACTGGGAAATTCAATGATCACAAGTGACCCCCAGAAAGTGGGTTAAAAATCTACACAGACAAAAATATTACATAATAAATCTCCTTCTGAAAAACTACAGTACACATGTTTTTAAATTTCTACTTACATGAACTGACCTTATGAAAATCCCCAAACAAAATATTTATTTTTAGTGTGTTGTACAATGGCACAAGATAACCACAAGTTATATTTTTAATCAAAATAAGCATCTTCATCATAAGTGATAAATAAAGATTACATTCTAAGGTACATATCACTTTATAAAAGGCCTGAAACAAATACTAACAAAGAGATAGAGGGGCTGGCCAGTACTTACCTCAGCTCAGTACAACCGATAGATACACATAAAACAGAACTGAAAATTTACATTCCTAGCTTTCGGAACTTTGTTCCTTCATCAGGGAGGAGAGAGGGGAAAAAAGGGAAGAAGGGAAAGTGGATTCAGTTACTCACAACCCAGGTTATGAAGCAACAGGGAAAGGTAAACAGGGAGGGTGGCAAGGACGGAGGCATGGTTGTCAGAGGGAAGCCAAAGATATTCTATTGTAAGTACTGTGCCAGCTTCAACCAAAGAGGATGCATACAGAAGTAAAGAGGTATATAGTATAAAGATAAACACAACTACGTAGGATGAAAAGATGCGTGAATGGCTAAAGAGGTAAGGGAAAGAGGAGAAGACTGAAGAGTGAATGGGAGTGAGGTTGTTTAACGTAGGTTCAGTCCAGGGGGATGGCGGGATGAAAGGATGTGTTGGAGTGCAAGTTCCCATCTCCGCAGTTCAGAGGGACTGGTGTTGGGTGGGAGAAGCCAAATGGCACATACGGTGTAGCAGGTTCCTAGGTCCCTAGAATTATGCTGGAGGGCATGCTCCGCTACTGGGTATTGGGCATCTCCTAGGCGGACAGTTCGTCTGTGTCCGTTCATGCGCTCAGCCAGTTTGGTTGTTGTCATGCCGATGTAAAAGGCTGTGCAGTGCAGGCATGTCAGTTGATAAATGACATGTGTAGTTTCACACGTAGCCCTGCCTTGAATTATGTATGTTTTACCAGTAGCGGGGCTGGAGTAGGTGAAACATGCATTCACTGTAGCCAAACTGCAATCCCACATACTTTTCCTCCAGTCCTGCTTAACATTTGGAATTACCCCTAAAGGGCTTACCTTAAAAGTTCCCATCTCTGGGTGCAATTCCTCCTTCCACCAGTCTCTCCTGGAATTCCAGAACCTTCAATCCTTAGCCCTTACCCAACTTGTCCTGAATCTCTACACTACTTCATGTAACCACCACTCCCAACAGCTCCTATCTCTCTTCAAAGTCCTCCACCTCTCAAACCCTTGCTTGGAGAACACACTGAGGAACATCATCCTAGAAGCCAGCTGCAAACTTGAGTTTCATGCCACACAACACCTGAAAAAACTATCCACAGTGCTAGTGCAACACCTAAGAAGTGGGGTCCCTCTCCCTATCCCTCACAAACACCAACCACAACAGAACCTTCAACAAACCCCCCTCATAGCCAACAAACCTAGCCTAGCCACCCTACTCAATCTCCCCATCCCAGCACATACCCCACACAGACCAAATCTCAACTATAACCACAGTCAAATGCCACATATCACCAGTCCCAATTCAGTCCTAAACCTCTCATCCAGATCCCTCTCTCCTCCAGAGACATCTGTTCTATCAAAAGGCTTAACCTTTAGCCCCACACCTAAATTCAATCACACTGCCCTGGTTAAAGATCTCCTCTCATTCACCCGGAACCTCAACTGGAAATATCACTTCACTACCCAAACACAGCCCCCCCCCCCCCCCCCCAAGTACTAGACCCAGTGTTGAACCCTGTCTAGAACAGTTCCGACTGCCTTCTCAAAGGGATCCTCCTCCCCTCCCCCAAAACCATCCCTTGCAGACATTTCAGGAATTCCTCACATCCAGTGTTGCCTCCCAGTCCTTCTTGAAGAACATCCCGACAACCCCCAACATCACCCCAGCTGAATCCCGTGCCATTAAAGAGCTGAAAATAGACCACTCTATTGTCATCCTCCCGGCGGATAAAGGCTCCACAACTGTCGTACTTGACCGTGTGGAGTATGTGGCAGAAGGACTGCGGCAACTCTCTGACACCTCAACCTACAAAGCTGTTACCCAGGATCCCATTCCCTCCATCCAGACTGAGCTGCAAAAAATCCTAAAAATCCAAGGTCCCTAACAAGGCCTCACAACGGCTTCCATAGACTTACTCACTCCACCTGAGCCACGTACCCCTACCTTCTACCTATTACCCAAAATCCACAAAGAGAACCATCCTGGCCGTCCCATTGTAGCAGGCTTCAAATCCCCAACCGAACGTATCTCAGCTCTGGTAGACCAGCACCTACAACCTATCACCCGCAGACTCCCATCCTACATCAAAGACACAAACCACTTCCTAGAACGCCTCAAATCCATTCCCACTCCTCTCCCACCTGAAACCTTTCTTGTCACCATAGATGCTACATCCCTTTACACAAACATCCCACATACCCATGGTCTCTCTGCCCTTGAGCACTACCTCTCCCAACGCCCACCCGAAGATCTTCCAAAAACCTCGTTCCTTATCACACTTACCAACTTCATCCTCACCCATAATTACTTCACTTTTGAAGGCCAGACCTACAAACAAATCAAGGGAACGGCCATGGGAACCAGGATGGCTCCCTCCTATGCCAACCTCTTCATGGGCCGCATGGAGGAGGCTTTCCTGAAGACCCAACAGCTGCTTCCCCTGGCCTGGTATAGGTTTATAGATGACATCTTTGTGGTCTGGACTCATGGTGAAGAAACACTCCTTAATTTCCTCCATAACCTCAACTCCTTTTCGAATCTAAATTTCACCTGGTCCTTCTCCAAAACCCAAGCCACCTTCCTGGATGTTGACCTTCATCTTGTTGAAGCTCACATCCACACCTATGTCCATATCAAACCCACAAACAAACAACAGTACCTTCACTTTGATAGCTGCCATCCTTTCCACATCAAACGCTCACTTCCCTACAGCCTAGGTATTCGTGGCAAACGTATCTGCTCCAGTGACGAATCCTTCAACAACTACACCAATAACCTGACCAGTGCTTTCCTCTCCCGCAACTATCCTGCAGACCTTGTCCACAAACAGATTTCCCGAGCAATACATTCCTCCCCATCCAACAACAATGTTCCTACCCCCAGACCACACAGAAGTATCCCCCTTGTCACCCAATATTATCCTGGCCTCGAAAACATCAACAAATTACTCCGCCAGGGATATGACTTTCTCAAGTCAACCCCTGAAATGAGATCATCCCTTGACAAAATTCTCCCCACACCACCCAGAGTTGCCTTTCGTCGCCCCCCTAACCTCCGTAACATCCTTGTTAAACCCTACAATATTCCCAGACTACCTTCTCTACCCAGCGGTTCCTACCCCTGTAACCGACCCCGCTGCAAAACCTGCCCCATGCATCCGCCCACAACCACCTACTCCAGCCCCGCTACTGGTAAAACATACACAATTCAAGGCAGGGCTACGTGTGAAACTACACATGTCATTTATCAACTGACATGCCTGCACTGCACAGCCTTTTACATCGGCATGACAACAACCAAACTGGCTGAGCGCATGAACGGACACAGACGAACTGTCCGCCTAGGAGATGCCCAATACCCAGTAGCGGAGCATGCCCTCCAGCATAATTCTAGGGACCTAGGAACCTGCTACACCGTATGTGCCATTTGGCTTCTCCCACCCAACACCAGTCCCTCTGAACTGCGGAGATGGGAACTTGCACTCCAACACATCCTTTCATCCCGCCATCCCCCTGGACTGAACCTACGTTAAACAACCTCACTCCCATTCACTCTTCAGTCTTCTCCTCTTTCCCTTTCCTCTTTAGCCATTCACACATCTTTTCATCCTACGTAGTTGTGTTTATCTTTATACTATATACCTCTTTACTTCTGTATGCATCCTCTTTGATTGAAGCTGGCACAGTACTTACAATAGAATATCTTTGGCTTCCCTCTGACAACCATGCCTCCATCCTTGCCACCCTCCCTGTTTACCTTTCCCTGTTGCTTCATAACCTGGGTTGTGAGTAACTGAATCCACTTTCCCTTCTTCCCTTTTTTCCCCTCTCTCCTCCCTGATGAAGGAACAAAGTTCCGAAAGCTAGGAATGTAAATTTTCAGTTCTGTTTTATGTGTATCTATCGGCTGTACTGAGCTGAGGTAAGTACTGGCCAGCCCCTCTATCTCTTTGTTAGTATTTGTTTCACATCTTATATGAGATTTTCCATTAATCATTTATAAAAGGCCTGTCTTGCTTAAAAAAATATATCATCATGGTGTACAAAAAGTTAAATTTCACTGTGCCTTGCAGTTCATTTTCAGGCAGAAGTTTCATTTTTTCAATGTTCAGTATTTTTCACAGCCATTTTCACTTTTTTTAATGATCTTTTACACATTTTCTCACCAAGTTGTCCATGCTTTCAACAGGTCCAAGTGGCAGTTAGTAAGGAAATGCACTGCTATCAGTTCCCTTGCCACAGCACATGAAAAATTACACAAAATACCCTACTTTAGTGTGCTCACTTTTACTTCTAGCTAAATGTTAGTAATAATTTTTCACACTAATGGCAGATTATAGTCATTACTTCATATAAGTACATTACACGATTCTCAAAACATCACAATAATTAGCACTAAAACTGACTGTAGTACATAAGGTGGGGACTAGAAAAACTTAAAATCAAATGCACATTACACTGCACAACATTACTCTAGGTCATAACTCTGTCTCAAACTGGTTACACTTGATAGATTTGGGTTTCTTTCCCATTCTCAAAATCACTAAAATGCCAAGTCCTGGTTTGAAATTCACATCATTCCAGCAAAAACTCAAAATGTGCAGTAGTGTAGATTTACTAATCATTACTTTATGAAAAAGAATAGTCATCATCACATTACTTAATTACTATTTGAATCAAAATTAAGGGATGGATGTTGTACCAAATCATTGCCCTACTTCTCCATTCAACTCTGAGTACTACCCTCATTCAACCAGAAAATTAAATCCTCAGAAAATTAGTTAAGCACCACAGTTATCAATTAATCAGCAAACTTATTGTTCTTCATTCCAGTATTTCCACTTTAAGCTCATAATTCCTCAGAACACAAATTGAAGTTTTTAGATAACATAGAGATCCAATGATGCAGCATTATATTACTTGTACCTCACTAAAATATTGCTCTTTCCGTTAAGCTCTCATTCCCAGCTGCAGTGTCATGAATTGCGCAATATACACAGTACTCTGAGTACTACCCTTATTCAACCAGAAATCGGAGCGTGGAATGTCAGATCCCTTAATCGGGCAGGTAGGTTAGAAAATTTAAAAAGGGAAATGGATAGGTTGAAGTTAGATATAGTGGGAATTAGTGAAGTTCAGTGGCAGGAGGAACAAGACTTCTGGTCAGGTGACTACAGGGTTATAAACACAAAATCAAATAGGGGTAATGCAGGAGTAGGTTTAATAATGAATAGGAAAATAGGAATGCGGGTAAGCTACTACAAACAGCATAGTGAACGCATTATTGTGGCCAAGATAGATACGAAGACCACACCTACTACAGTAGTACAAGTTTATATGCCAACTAGCTCTGCAGATGACGAAGAAATTGAAGAAATGTATGATGAAATAAAAGAAATTATTCAGATTGTGAAGGGAGACGAAAATTTAATAGTCATGGGTGACTGGAATTCGAGTGTAGGAAAAGGGAGAGAAGGAAACATAGTAGGTGAATATGGATTGGGGGACAGAAATGAAAGAGGAAGCCTCCTGGTAGAATTTTGCACAGAGCACAACATAATCATAACTAACACTTGGTTTAAGAATCATGAAAGAAGGTTGTATACATGGAAGAACCCTGGAGATACTAAAAGGTATCAGATAGATTATACAGTGGTAAGACAGAGATTTAGGAACCAGGTTTTAAATTGTAAGACGTTTCCAGGGGCAGATGTGGACTCTGACCACAATCTATTGGTTATGACCTGTAGATTAAAACTGAAGAAACTGCAAAAAGGTGGGAATTTAAGGACTGAAAGAACCAAAGGTTGTACAGAGTTTCAGGGAGAGCATAAGGGAACAATTGACAGGAATGGGGTAAAGAAATACAGTAGAAGAAGAATGGGTAGCCTTGAGGGATGAAGTAGTGAAGGCAGCAGAGGATCAAGTAGGTAAAAAGACGAGGGCTAGTAGAAATCCTTGGGTAACAGAAGAAATATTGAATTTAATTGATGAAAGGAGAAAATATAAAAATGCAGTAAGTGAAACAGGCAAAAAGGAATACAAACGTCTCAAAAATGAGATCGACAGGAAGTGCAAAATGGCTAAGCAGGGATGGCTAGAGGACAAATGTAAGGATGTAGAGGCCTATCTCACTAGGGGTAAGATAGATACCGCCTACAGGAAAATTAAAGAGACCTTTGGAGATAAGAGAACGACTTGTATGAATATCAAGAGCTCAGATGGAAACCCAGTTCTAAGCAAAGAAGGGAAAGCAGAAAGGTGGAAGGAGTATATAGAGGGTCTATACAAGGGCAATGTACTTGAGGACAATATTATGGAAATGGAAGAGGATGTAGATGAAGATGAAATGGGAGATACGATACTGCGTGAAGAGTTTGACAGAGCACTGAAAGACCTGAGTCGAAACAAGGCCCCCGGAGTAGACAATATTCCATTGGAACTACTGACGGCCTTGGGAGAGCCAGTCCTGACAAAACTCTACCATCTGGTGAGCAAGGTGTATGAAACAGGTGAAATACCCTCAGACTTCAAGAAGAATATAATAATTCCAATCCCAAAGAAAGCAGGTGTTGACAGATGTGAAAATTACCGAACTATCAGCTTAATAAGTCACAGCTGCAAAATACTAACACGAATTCTTTACAGACGAATGGAAAAACTAGTAGAAGCCAACCTCGGGGAAGATCAGTTTGGATTCCGTAGAAACACTGGAACACGTGAGGCAATACTGACCTTACGACTTATCTTAGAAGAAAGATTAAGGAAAGGCAAACCTATGTTTCTAGCATTTGTAGACTTAGAGAAAGCTTTTGACAATGTTGACTGGAATACTCTCTTTCAAATTCTAAAGGTGGCAGGGGTAAAATGCAGGGAGCGAAAGGCTATTTACAATTTGTACGGAAACCAGATGGCAGTTATAAGAGTCGAGGGACATGAAAGGGAAGCAGTGGTTGGGAAGGGAGTAAGACAGGGTTGTAGCCTGTCCTCAATGTTGTTCATTCTGTATACTGAGCAAGCAGTAAAGGAAACAAAAGAAAAATTCGGAGTAGGTATTAAAATTCATGGAGAAGAAATAAAAACTTTGAGGTTCGCCGATGACATTGTAATTCTGTCAGAGACAGCAAAGGACTTGGAAGAGCAGTTGAATGGAATGGACAGTGTCTTGAAAGGAGGATATAAGATGAACATCAACAAAAGCAAAACAAGGATAATGGAATGTAGTCTAATTAAGTCGGGTGATGCTGAGGGAATTAGATTAGGAAATGAGGCACTTAAAGTAGTAAAGGAGTTTTGCTATTTGGGGAGCAAAATAACTGATGATGGTTGAAGTAGAGAGGATATAAAATGTAGGCTGGCAATGGCAAAGAAAGCGTTTCTGAAGAAGAGAAATTTGTTCACATCCAGTATTGATTTAAGTGTCAGGAAGTCATTTCTGAAAGTATTTGTATGGAGTGTAGC